>NC_081252.1:10708913-11308913 GCF_030490865.1 Poecile atricapillus
TGGAAGTGTCCAAGGCCAGGTTGGATGAGATTTGGAGCAACCTGGTCTAGTGGAAGGTGTGGCAAGGGATTGGAACTAGATGGTCTTCAAGCTTCCTTCCAACCCAAACCACTGTATATTTCTATGATTTTTGTTCAAATGATATGAGCATGGCCATGAGGCCTTACGAGCACTGAAGTAATAGACTAAAAGTGGTAAGTGTTGCATGTAGCAAACATCTACTTAAATATAACAAATGGACATTTATGACAGGTTGAATGGCATATTAATTTTTTAAATAAGACACTGTTTTTCTCTGTATTGTGATAGCAACTGAATTTCTCATTTCTTGTCTGTTCCACCTCCAGGAGATGTTCTTGTTGCTGTAAATGATGTTGATGTGAATTCTGAAAACATAGAGAGGGTTTTGTCTTGCATTCCAGGTCCTATGCAGGTACAGTATACAGTACAGTTGAACATTTATTCCAAACATCCTCTGTAAAAGTTAATACTGCTTCTAACCTTTTTTTCCTGAGGCAACAAAATTTAGGTGGCCTTTTTCTTAAAACTTCTTCCATTATCTTCTGAATGTGTTGCTTGACTTCAGTCAGAGCAGAAATTTCAGAGTTTAATTCTGATAAAAAATCAGAATCAGAAAAATCCTATGAAAATAGGTAGGTGCTGATGTGTAGCTTAAAAATAAACATGTCAGCAGAATAGTAGTGGATTTTTTTTGCCAATCACTGTATTTAAAATGGTAATAATTGCTCTGAAAATACTTGAATAATTATACCTTCATCAACATAAACAAGACTCACAAACCAAAAGAGAGTAAAAACAGGCCTGAATTAACAAGGAGTGCTATTAAAATTACTTAAGAGCATTTAAATGGTGAAGTTGATGCTGGTTTAATATTTAAATACAAAAAATAATTATTGGGATTCTAAGAGATGTTAGATTGAATACTTTTAAGATCTTTTAAAACTCAACAGTGATGAAATGGATAGAAGTCAGTAATAAAAATTGATACCAAAAAAAAAGTTACAAAAAATATGACCTGATGAATGATGTTTCTTGCCCCAAAACCTACTGCATATATCTTTTCTTCTAGCTGAATAATTTTGGAGCTCTAATGAAGATTTAAATAAGTAATGAAGAATTAGATAGCTATTTCAGAGCCAAGCCAGCAGAGTGCTACATATCTAGCTAGGATGTTACTAGCATAAAATGGAATTTTTTTGAGTCATTCTGCTAAAATTCATTTCCTGATGGACAGGAAGACAAGATAAAAGTTGAAACTTAGAGGTATGAGTAGAAGCAGATTAAAAATTAAAGTGTCTCTTGGTAGTTTTTCTTTCGTAGAATGTACAAAGTGATGATAAAAATATTTTACAGTCCAGAGATTTTTAAAAGTGGAAATTTTGTGTTTTCTTGAGCACAAACGTTCTGTTTGCAACTTACTTTGTGCAAGTTCCTGTGGAAATGTATCTGCAGCTGCAGTGAGATTGAGTACTGGGGATGTCAGTTCAGGAAGTTTTCCAAGATATCTGACAGCCTGAAGTTTGCCTGAGCTACTGGGGTTGTGGTCAGGTACTGGCAGAGCTCCGTGGGAGAAAAACCTTCTCTTGTCCGTCTTTGACCAAATACGGAGTTGCTGTAACTGTTATTAAATACAGAATGATTAAAAAGGCAGAGATGATACAGCTTGTGTAATTGCATCCTCTCTAGGTTAGGGTGTAGGTATTACTTGTTGCTAAAATGCTGTGGAGCCCTTCACAGAGCAGTTCCTTGTGATGCAGTGTCAGTATTTGCACTGTCAGTAAATCTGTCAAGCAGGCAGCGATTACTTGAAATGTGTAACAGTTTGTCATGGTGGCTTTCCAAATCCTTTCATTAAAGTGCAATTATTACTTTTCTACTGTGCAGTTTGAGCCAAAGCCAGACGAGTGGTGGCTAGAATAGACCAGTGGAGATGTAAATACTGACTTCTGGGTTTTTTGCAATGCAGTACACTGCAATCATGCTGCTGAAGAAACAGGGTTTCTGTAGCTGACATTTTGTAATACAAGCAAAATTGTTACTGTGTTCTTGTTCATCTTTCTTTGCAGAATATCGAAAAACAATGCAGTTTTAAAGCCTTTTTACTTACATATGAGTTATTTACTTAAGTGAAGTCCCTGCTCTTCTGGATTCATGTTAAAAATTGCCAGAATTAATTTCAAAAACTTCACTACCTAGATTCAGTTGCACCATGTGACATATCTCATTGTATTTACAGAATTTTGTTGGTTTGGTTTGGTTTTCTTACCTCAGTTTAGGCAATTAGATCCAGGCTTGTAAGGGCTAGTTTAGTGCATTTACTGAGCAACAGAAGTCCAAATGCTACATTAGTCCTTTGTTTCTCATTTCTGTAATCAAAATAATTGCTGTTTCCTAGCACCATGAGACAGAGAAGACAGAATAGGAAGGGCAAGATATGCTAAGGGAATATACTCTTCTTTACTCTGGTACTCAGAAGATGCAGAACCATTTTACTCAAAATTTTCTAAAGATATCCAGCCTGAGGCAGACATCTAGAATCAGAAATTCCAGCCTGAAATTTTGAGTTACAGTTGTGCAGACCATAAGCATGTGGCAAACAGATACTGAAAACAGGAAGCTGCAGGCAATCTTTAAAAGGCAGGCAATGCCCCTAGCTCTGTCTAATAAAATCCATCTTCCAATCCTTGCAGCTTTCTTGCAGATGAAATCAAGCCTTCCTGGGGCAGGCCAGTGGTACAACAGCTACATTTTCTCTTTCAACACTGAGAAATGTATAGTAGTATTAAGAAGCAGATTAAATACAGAGTGACCTTCCAATAATTACTTTCCAGCTTCCAGAAGTTATTAGTAAAGGACTTGTAAAATGAGTTAAGGGTTTCTGTGTTTTCCTTTTTTTTTATAATTCTTTTGACCTCCACAGCATCCTGGAGCAGTGATTTATGTCACTGATTTGTATTTTGTTAATTATCACTGGCTTTCAAAGTGCCATCTAATCGAGTGCATATCATACCCCATGATTCTGTATTATGAGAAAAAGGTAACTGCTCATGTCTTACCCTGCCGTGGCTGTGGAGAGCTCTGTCATGTTCTACCTTGTCACCTTTCCTAAGCAGAAAATGATGATCCGTGTCCCTCACAGTTTGCTGTTCCTGCCACCTTCTTGCAATTTGATTAAATTCTTTTTGAGAAATGTTCTAAGTATTGAGAATGCGAGCATGATATATAGAGTGGAATATTAATGCTTTACCCATTCTTCATGTCTTTTTCTGTTGTGCATTGAACTGATTTTCTTCGGGAGAAATGGAATCAAAGCTGTGGAAGGTTTCACAGTCAGTACTTTTATAAAAGAGGACTTCAGTAGTCATATTTAATCAGATCCTATGCACTGCTCAGGATGAAGATTCATTTCTTCTCCATGAAAAAATAAAATATTTTTTTAGGATATGTAGAAATGCAGTCTCTTGATCCTTTTCTATTACAGTGATGTGGGAGGCAGCATGGATGACTCCAGGTTGAAAGAGAGTTAAAGTTCTGTTCAGTTCAGTTTGTTTTGAGCTCTTCCCTGGAGGATCATATGGTTATGTCTTTAAGACAAGACAGACAAAGTTTGTTTTTTTAAAAATCGAGAGACTAAAAGGTAGACTACAGCAAGAATGACATCTGTGTGTCATTAGTATAGAGATTGTAGCCTAAGTGTCATGACTAAATGTCCATAGACAAGATGCAGTAGAAGTGGAGAGAAATAACTATTGAGCCTTGAGGAAATCTGTAAAATGTTAAACAGGGTATGAGGAAAATACTCTGAAATATATGCAGATGGCGTGACAGAGAAACAGAACGGAGTCTAAGAATGCTGGAGAAGAAAACATCCACTTCTGAAACTGTCTGCTATCAAGATACTGGGTCTGAGAAAGCAGCCATTTCTTAGCTGGGTTTTCATGCTCCTGGAGTCCTATTCATGTGCAGTGTCAGGAATCAAAAATGAACTGATGAGAAGAGGGCAAGGGATGAGTCAGAAAAGAAAGGGGTAGTACAGGACAGGAGAGCAGGACTGACTGCAGTGCTGTACCAGGGAAGAGGAAGAGAAAAAAGGCTGATAGCAGCCCAAATAGGAGAGAAGAAAAAGAATGGAAAGTGTTGGGAAAGGGAGTAAAGTGGAAGGGGAAAGTGGTAACCAGTGACATAAATGCAGCTGTAAGAGCTGATGATGGCACTTCTCTCCAAGCTAGTTTGACAGGCAGTGGGTGTTTTAAAGCATCATTACTTCTTGCTGGCACTCCTCTCTTAAAGTATGTGTACACACATACACAATTAAAAAAATGATCTGTTTTTAAATGTATAAATTACCTGTGCTTGGGCTTCTCAAAATTTATCACAGTTGGGAAAATAAAAATTGGTTTTGTTGCTTCAGTCCTCAGGCTAAACTGTCACTGATTTTAACAAAGAAGCAGGATTTGGTGTGATGTGTTATGTTCAGAACTTCCCAGTAAATAGGCATGTTGCAGGTATTTCAAGGCAGATAAACAGCTTTGAGTAAAAACATGTGAAAGAGGGAACTAAGAGCATGCCTACTTAGTCCAAATATGTCTTCAGTCACTTTGAAGACTGATAAAAAATAAGGTCTCATCCAAGAAAATAAATTAATTTTTTCTCCTTGGAAATTACGACTTTATGTTCAGTCAAGAGATAGGTGTTTCTCACATCTTCTCCTTTCATTCTTGGGATAATGTGTTCATTCACAAAAAAGAAAAAATCACTTTCATCACTGCTGAAACTACAAACAAATATAATTTTTGTAAGTCAGGGCTTAAAAAAATAGGTCTATAAAGCAAATTTTGAAACATGTTTCCACATCAAGTTTGGATTAAGTGTTGTTTGTGTGTCAGGAAGTACGCATTTATTCTAAAACTCATGGGTTTAAACTTATTTGGGAAATAAGGGACAGTAAACATCATATAATTTTTTGACAAAATAAGCTTGATCTAAACTTTTAAGGTTTTGTTTAAGAGAGGATGTTCTGTTTGTGTTATTTTTTCTTCTGAAGACATAGCACAGTAAGGGATGTAAACAATTTTTAGGCTACTTGGTAGTTGCGTAAATTGTTAAATACAGCAACAAAACTCTTATTTTCTGATTTTACAGTTAAAAAAAGGGAAGTCAACACATTGAAAATGAAAGAATTGCTACCGTTACAGTTTAGCAGACTTTTGCAGTACAGTGTAAATTTAAATGGTTGTCCCTGTACAAATGTGTCGGTGCACTCAAAATCATAAAGAAATGCTCAAGAAAGAGCTTTCAGTATATGTTCTTAGTAAACTGCTGACATTTTGAAAGTCAAATATGTGAAATGTGTTTCAAAGGCATGGTAATGGGTTTTTGTGCTCAAACAAAGCCAGAGCAGTAAGTATATTTTTCCATTCTCAAAACCGTAAGAATTAAGTATGAAAACACAGCAAACCACATGCTTACTCACATGGTTCCTAGAGCATGTAATAGCTGGCTTTGTCCTTTGTAATAGATGGTTATGTAACGCTGAATGTATAATTGGTTTTCTTGAAACAGCAGGAATTTTGTTTGCTTACATCTTCCTCAGTAAAGCTGAGGCTGAGAAAACCTAACCTCTTAAAGGGCTCAAACTGCATCTGTTCCATCTGATACTGATACAATCTGAAAGTAATTGTAAGTACAGGCTCATTCTCACAGTAATTAATTACTTTAATAGGTTAAACTGACATTTGAAACCTCAGTATTTGAGCCTGAAGGAACTTCTCAGCAAGGGAACAAACAGACGCAGTCAAGTATGAACAACCTGGTTCGACTCCTTTGGGGAGAGGACAGTTTGGACCTTCAGCAGGCTGTGCAGGACGTGCCTCACATTGTCATGTTCCTCGCGCTGAAACTGGACTCTGAGACATCCAAGGATGAGGTATGCGGCTGACTCAGCAAAACTGAGGTGAAAGGTAACCACTGATCAAGCAGCTGCTAGGACATTTGATATAAAAGGATAAAAGAAAAAATCCTCTTAGTGGTTTGGAGTTGTGAATCATCCATAAAATGCCCATTTTGGCAGAATTAAGGCTTGAAATTCCAGGGGGGAAGAATCAGCATCACTGCTGACAAACTCCTAACTGGCCTTGCACTCAGCTGAGCGCTGCTGGGCAGCAGCAGGTGAGGAGCAGCCGGGGTGGTGACTGCACAGCCGAGGTGCATTCTTCCCCAGTTCCCAGTCAAAAAAATATCCCCCAGCAGGAGCTATTGGCAGTCCACATCCATAATCAGTCTGGCTCCTTCTGTTTTGAAATGCTAATGTGCCT
The DNA here is from genome assembly GCF_030490865.1 of Poecile atricapillus. Lineage (NCBI taxonomy): Eukaryota > Metazoa > Chordata > Aves > Passeriformes > Paridae > Poecile > Poecile atricapillus. The sequence goes on from NC_081252.1 coordinate 10,715,249, forward strand.
TTTCTTAGAGTGCTCTGGCATGTCTGCTGTTAGCAGTCAGCTGCTGATTCTTGCTCAGGCAGCGTTTTTAGAGCCACTGAAGTACTTTTCCTGTGTCCTGTGAAGCTTCCTTTCACATCTCTTTCCTTTTTCTGTTCTTCAGGAAAATTTTGCCAGTGTGCATGTAAGCCATTTTAAGTTTGTGTAGTTGTTCAGGATGTAGCCATAGCTACAAATACTCCTCTCCACGCAGGGACACAGAGCTGAGGGTGGTCTCTTGCCCAGTCTGGAAATGGCAGGTGGACAAAGTGGACTTCTTAGGAGCTGACATTTGGGAGAAGACTCTTCTGCCTTTGTATGAATTCTCAAATTTAGCATTATGTCCCAGTGATCTGATCAGTGCTGAGGAGACATCAAACAAAGAACAGGCTTTTCCAGTCCCCAAGGACTAAGATGGCAGGACAGTGATGGAGTGGGGAGCAGAAAGAAAACATTTTGCTTTCTCTCCCTTGGAATTTATCTTTAGATTGAGATACCTTTACTGTTTTTTATACTGTTTTTCAACTGGTACAAGTCTATGTTCTGTTGGTGATGTGTAATAGAAAAAAAGTGTTAGAGCTACACAAAGTAGGATTTAATTTTATTTTCTAGAGACGGAGCTGGGAAGGAGAAACCTAGAAAATTACATTATACCATAATATATACTAGTCCAAGACCAGTGTTTTCTTGACCACATAAACTTTATGAAATATTAAAAAACGTAATTTCAGGGCCTCTGACTCCTCTCTTACACATCATGTAAATGCCTGATTGCAATTCTGCACTTCACAGTAAATTGAGTACTGGTTTCTTGCTCCATTGTTCCTTTACATTCTCCCAAGAAACGGGATTAATCCTCAACATTGAGTGGAGGTAAAAGAGGGATTGTAATGCCCTTGTTGTCCCTTCACAAAATCGAATAATTGTTTCCTGAGAAGTCTTGGCAGTTATGCAGCCCCAAATACGTTGAGAGATGCTTTGCTGATATAATGAAGCTCTTTATAACATTGCCTTGCAAAAAAATGCCGCCTTCTTTAAGGCATTTGTCTTTAATTTCATTTTCTTCAGGCAACTTCTATCCTGTAGATGTACTGTCTCAGATTTAGTTTAAACAGTACTTTAAATGAAATTTAAACATTCCTGCACAATAGAAAAATGATCCTTTAAGAAGCTGCTTTACCCATATCCAGAGGAGGCACAGTATGCAGATCACATCCATGTAAACTGTGGCAACTGGAACTTGTAAATAATTCTTCCACTTGTGAGCTTTTGGCACCTAAAATAGAATTAATGAGCTTTAAGACTTGTAAGCTCTGTCTGCTCAGCTACACAGGGAGTTAGTATTGGGAATCATTTGGGGGGTGTGTGTGCTTGTGGGGGGTGTCCCTATGGTAACAGTTTCTCAGTGAGTAAGGTCAATCCTGCCTTTTTTTATATTTTATTTTAAGGTGGGTATTACAATTACCAGTGATTGTAATTTTGGCAATAGCATGTCTTAGAAGGAATAATGTTCATGTTCCTCCTACTGTTACTAGAGGACTCTGTCCAGGTTTGGGGTTTGGGTTGAGGGAGGATTTACACCTTAAGAAATGAGCTACTTGTATTTATTGATTCCACTGTCGTTGGTCTGTGACCTTTGGGCTTGCTTTGGAGAGAGCTGATCTGGTGGCATGTGCTGGCCCTTGCTAAATCACTATATCCATACATGATAACAGTTTGTTACAGTTGCCTTTTCTTTCCCTGGGAATGTGTTCAGATAATTCTCAAACAAATTTTGTGTAAAGGCCCCTGTTCATAGTGAGGAGGGGGAGAAAGGCTCTTTCTAGCCCTCTGCAGTGCTACAATTAGAAAACAGCAGGGCTTCTCCAGCTGAGGGATTGATTCCAGAAAAAACAGATCCTTGTCACTAATGAGTATTTATAAATAGAGTTAATTAAATTGGATATGAATGAAGAGTTTGTCAGGTCCTTCTGTAATGAAATTTTGCATTCTTTTAGTCTTGATGAAGGAAGATTTTCTAACGGGTATTGGCACTGTCTGAATGTGCTTAGTGACATAAACAGGGAAGTTAATCACGCCTGTGTTTCATTTGTTTGTGGAGAAAGATACTTTACTATAATCTTTGCAGTGGATAAGCTTAATATTACATGCATTATTTTTGGACCATCATGATTTGGCAGAAAGCAATAAATGAGGGGAAATCATGTTTGCTTATTAGTATATTTTTATAGTTGCTGAAATAATACAAAATTTTTGAAAGTGCTTGAATAAAAGAACAACTTTTTAAAAATTGTTAGAAAAAGAAAAATATCTCTCAAATATTTATCTCTATAAGGTTTAGTTTCAAATGACTTCTGTATCTGGTCAGATGCTTCATGAGGAATCTTAATGGTGTACTTCGAAATTGGAGCATATTCATCAGTTATGTTTTATGCTGTCCATATAAAGCAGCTAGGTAGGGTTATACAGAGAGACTTAAGTTTTCATATTCTTATGTTAGTTTTGAAGAGCTGTATGTCTGATGATGGTTTAAGTCAAAATTTAAATATTGAAAGAACTGTACTAATACTTGAATCAGAGAGTGACAGAATGGTTTGGTTGGAAGAGGCATTAAAAATCATCCAGTTTCAACCCTACAGCCATGAGTAGGGACACCTTCCACTCTACCAGACTGTTCCAGGGCCCATCCACAGCCTTGAACACTTCCAGGGCTGTGGCATACACAGCTTCTCTGAGCATCCTGTGCCAGGCCTCAGCACCCTCACAATACAGAATTTCTTCCTCTATTAACAGTGTACTTAAAGCTGTGAGATGCAGTGGCCACAGTGTTTGTCATTTTACGTTTCTCCATGTAATAATTATTCTAAATAAGTCATGCTTTTCAATAAAATAGAGGATTTAAAACTGTCAGAAACATTCATGTGCCTTTTAGAACTTTCCAGTATGCCCATGCAGCACACAGCTTGTTTCAATGTCCTATGAAAGGATATGATAAAAGATTTAATGTTTTAAAAAAAACCCAACTGTTACCACAAAAAAAAAATATTATCTTGTTTTCTGTGGGGATTTTTTGGAAGGGTTTGGTTTTGGTTTGCTTAACTAACACCTAACTTTCTTCACAGCAAGAAATTATTTATCAGTACCCCATATCTGAAGCATCCCAAAAACTGAAAAGTGTGAGAGGGATATTTCTCACACTGTCTGACATACTGGAAAGTGTTACTGGTACCGAGATTATCAGGTAAAAGTGTTTGAAATGTAATTACTGTTTTTATTACTTTATACATACATGTACAGCAAACATGGGTCTTGCATCAAGTTCTAGACAAACCAGAGCAACTCAACCTGTTTAGCGATAACACTTTAACTACAACAGCATGCCTGAAGTTGGAGTGCTCAGCCTGGATGTAAATTGATTTGGGGAAATTTTGTTGTAGTGGGTAGCAGTGACTAGGATTTTTAGTTCAGTGAAATGATTTTCAACTCCTTAATAACTTCATAGTGTTAACAGAAATACTTCTGGCTTCATTTTTCTAGTTCCTCCCTTTTCTTATGTGAAAAACTGGTTCAAGTTGTTTACTGGAAAGAATCTGACAAGTTGCTCGTAATTGGCCTTCCTGAAGAAAAGTGAGTTTCAAAGGAAAGGTTTTGTTTTCCTTTAAATTTTGTGTCATCAAATTTATTTTGTGTACTCTTCTAACAAAAAAGGCAAGAAAGGGCTTTGAATGTACTCTTTTTACTGTAACTAGTCTTAATGTCTGTGATTTAACTATTTTGATTGACTTTATTCACATCTTTCATATATCCATTGTTGTAGTTCCTTTTTCACTTCCTCTGAAGAGAATAAGATCCCAGAAATATTTGTAAGTTAGAAAAGAGTAATATTGTGAGGCTTAGTGAACTCAAGTTCTTTGCAAAGACTGCTGAATAACATCAATAATATTACATATTTACACATTCTAAGAGGACTGCTTATTCATCATAAAGATGTTATAACCATAGCTGTACATTTCAATTTTTATTTGTTAGTGTGCCCCTTTCTCAGCTGAGGAACATGATTCAAGATGTTGTCAGGACCTTGACATTCATGTACAGTTCTTTGGACAGGTGAGTTCTTTCAGAACTATTTCTTTTCAGTCACTGATTTTTCACTGGTGCTCACTGAAAAAGACAAATACTAGGATTAATTTTAATGTTTCAAGGGAATTTCTTTGCATGTTCCTTTACACTTGTATAAAAACAAGAATTCTGTTGTGCTTGCCTTTTGGTTTCAGTCTTAACACTAGTATTAAGCAGTCTTTGTCACTTCAGAAAGTTTTGTCCCTGATTAGTTTAAATCATTACTATAAAATCCAAGTCACTGTGGATGTCAGCAGCACTCTGCAAATGTTATCCTCTGTGTCTGTAAAACAGACGTGTGTATCAGTGTTATATTTTTAACAGAGTAAGCACTCTGGACTTCTCCAGAGTGAGTGTCTGGAGTGCCAAACTCCATTTGGCAGAGTGAGTGTCTTTCTCTGCATTTGGAAAGCACCCAGGAGATTTTTCAGTCTGACTGTTACCTAAATAAAATTACCCAGGTGGATTACACATATTCTTGCATTTAATTCGAGGTTAATGTGTGTATGCCACAGTGAACAAAAAAGAATAAATCCCAGTTTCCAAAAGGATGAGGCAGATGTTTCACTCAGCTTAAGTTGCTCTAAGACATCTACTGTAGTACCATACTGGTTTAGTTTGTCCTTTGTTTGTAGGTGCTGCCTGGATATCAGCCTAGTGGTTTTTTTCATGTTAAAAATACATCCAAATGTAGCATCGTTCTGTAAAGAGGCTTGTGTAGCACTGAGGGTTATATAAGCAAGCTGCAAATTTCTCAGTGTTATTCTAACTTGGAGTTCATGTTTGTCCAGTGCTTTTTGCCAGGTGGAAAATGTTTCTCGCCTGGATCATTTTTTCAACCTGTTCTTCCAGCGTGCCCTTCATCCTGCGAGGCTCCAGTCTGGCCCCAGTGCTCAGCACCAGGATTCCTGCAGTGCCCTGTTCCTAGACAGCCTCCCAGGCCTGCGCTGGCTGACTCTGCCTCAGGAAATCAAGGTCATGTCCTTTTCACATCTCTCCAGGAAAACCTGGGCATGACAGGCCACAAAATCAATACAGGTGTCTTCTGCTCTTCCTGTCTGATTTACCTAAGTGCTTTGCCCATCCCAGACCAACCATTTTCCTGTAAAATTCAAGTCTGGAGCTGCACCACTGTTCCCACAGGATTGCTATTGTGAGTGTAGTTTGGCGACTTTACAGTTATCTAGGACAAGTAGAGAAAGCAACCCCTGGTATGTAGCTGTATGTTTGATTTTGACCACTAAAGTATTTTGGCAGGCAGGAATTACTATTTTAGAAGCCCATGTATTGCTCATAATTTAGGAGAGTTATCAATGCCTATTGGAGAATCAAAATAAATAATCCACATGTCATTTGTTGACACCAGACAGGTACAGCTTTTCTGCACCATTTCCCTGTGCCAGGTTACCTCCATGTTAGAAACCGAGTTGTGCCTTAAGCAGGACTAAGACTAAGGCGGATCACAGTAAATAAAATTATAGCTGCCAGTCATAAACCTCATTTTTATTATTTCAGTATCTGTGACTCCAGTTTAAAATGTTAGTCTTGTCATGGTAGAATTTGTTTTTTTATTGAGTATCTGCTGTGTTTTAATGCAAATAAAAACAGCTGGGAAATTTTAAATTCAGAGTTGTCTTTCATGGAGAGACCCAAAATATTTGTAAGCTTGTAGAAAACATAGTTAAGGCTAATTCTAATTATTAGAAAATGTTTCTAATCTGAGCTGACCATAAACTTATCCAAACTTATTTCATCAGTAACAAAAAAAGAGACCATATTTTACTTGCTGAACTTAAAGAGGCTGTGCAATGGAAAATTAAAATTGCATCTCAGAATGGCTCTGGGAAAGGGCCAAGTCTGGATGTTCATAATGACTTTTCTTCTGCAGTGGCATATTCTGTAATTTATAGGTATTTATTTGAAGATAACATTAACTATGGCTTTCTTGCATTTCTCTTTTTATATTTAGTAAGACCTCAGTGTATAATTTTCATGGGAGTATTTGGAGGAGAAGGGATGAAGGGTTAAAGTCTTTCAATTTATTATTGACAGGGTTTGCAGAGTTATTTCAGGTTTGCTACAGTTCAGTAGGAGTTGTCAGGGATGTCACAAGTTATGCATCAGTCTGTGCCATTGTTTCCAAACAGACTTCTCTTTGTTAGTGGGACTTTCTCCCTTTTCTCCTCTACAGGAGAATTGTCTTCTCCTTTATCTTTAGTCACAGACTGACAATTACTTAGTTCTTTCCATCTTGCACTGTAGATTTTTTACTACTTTTTTTACAATTTGTTGGTCAGGGGTTTTTCCATGCTTTTTTCTCAAGTTTCTGCAGAGGGGCTCTCTTGTACTTTGGTCTCCAGTTTAGCTTGCAGGCTGCTTTTTTCCTTATAAAATAGTAAGTTTTAAAAGGACTTAGAAAACGGCATCATTTATACTTACAATACAGACATCACTTTCCATAGTTTAGATCATTTCCATTTGCCAGAAAAGTGTTGTTGTTGCAGAAGATGACATTTCCAGTTAGTGTTTTGGTGAAGATCTGTTCTATAAGGAATATAAAACTAAAAATGTCAGTTCTTCAGGCAGAAAGCCATTTAAATTTTGACTGGAGAAAAGCTGAGAGGGTGGTTAGTTGTGTGCCAACAGGCTTGCTGACATTTCTCTGTTTGAAAACTGGCTGTATTTCAATTAGAAGCAGCCTGTTAACACAGCCCAAGAAATTTGTAATTAGAGGATGTAGGTTCTTTTCATTAAGTAGCACATTTATGTCATGAGTTTCAGTGCCTAGGACCAAGGAAAGTACTCTTAGTAAAACTTGATTTAACCAGCAGCTCTTGCAGTTACAAAAATAAGGAAGCTTAAAGTAGTTTCAGTAGAACAAAAATAATGTGTGAGAGCATTTTGGCAACTTCCATAGAGACAAAAAACCTAAATCCATTGGATAAAAGATTTTTCTGAAAACTCAGTTGGATGCAGTAGTGTGCCAGGTTTGTCTCTAGACCTCGTGTTTTAAAGCACACTGAAAGTAAGATTGACATCTCCTTTATACCAGACACTGGGGTCAGCTGGCACACAAGCAGAGAAATTGTAGAGTTCTAAGAGGAGGGAAATAGACAGCAATTAGAAAGGATTTTTTCTTAATTCTGGTATCTCCAGGTGTTCTTGATATTTGATGTAACTAGTAAAAAATAGGTGCAAACTTTTATCCACTCACTTTGTACTTGTGAATCCCAGTCTGAGACGAGCAAGACAGAGTGAGCCGTGCTATTACTGGGAACTAATGTGTTGGAAATCTCTATTAAAAAGTATTTTTTCACTATTTCAGATGGAAATTGACACAGCGCTGAGTGATCTGGAAGCAGCTGACTTTGCAGAGCTGGTAAACATTTTATTTTTGATTGTTTTGCAGTTATCTCTTTGTCTTCGTGTCACATTCAGTGGTTTAAACAAGCACTATTTGCAAAATCCATTAACTTCTTTTAATCAAGTGGGGGTCAAAACAGTTTATCCTGAATTCCTCTCCATGCTCAATATTATATTATAACCCTATAGGATTGGTCATTGAAAATCCATTATTTAATTTAACTTAAACCCATGGGATGTATACAATACCACTGATTTCAACAGAGATGATTGTTGTTATATTTCCTCTTTGTGTAAATAACTTGTCCTTCCCAAGCAATTGTGTGCAAACTTGAAAACATCTGTGGATCAGAATTTAATTTTCCAGTTTAAAGAAGACAAGTACAAATTCTGCTTAGTTTTAATACTGTAAAAAAGGTAATAGTAATATAATTTACTTAAGTAACTCTTAGCTGTGTAAGGTGTAAACATACCGACATTTCAGCTTTACTTTGTAATGAAAGAGCTCTCTTGAGCTCATGTTCCAGAGCAGTTACTCTAAAATTGTATTCAAAAGAATCCCTGCACTAAACAACCTGGATGATTATTTACAGAAATCAGTGTTTATAAGTTACAGTTTGTTGCACAGAAATTGATTCCACCTACTTAACATAAAATACAGAATATCCATCTAAAAACAGTGTTGCTAATGGGAGAGCACTGGGCATTAAAAGATGAATGAATGGGAATATTTTGAGTAAAATGTCAAAGACTGTGAAAAAAATACTTTGACTTGTAAGTTTTACTCTAGGAGGGCCCCTGGTGTCAGTAGTTATGCTAAAGCTACTTCGCTGTTAACTGTGAGAATGGACATGTCCTAACAAAACTAGTTTATGAACACGTAAGAGTCAAAGAAACTAGTTATTTTGAGCTGAATTTTTTAGAGAAAATTGTAATGATACAAAATTCAATAATGGAGGCTAAAAACTTGGTATTTCCCTTAACTGCTCAGTATTAACTGCTGTATTGCTAGTAAGAGGTGGTCAAATATGAAAGTATTAAAGCATTGATTACAATTGACCAGAATTAGTTCACTTGCATTTGGTAAATAAAATAAAAACACTGAATTAAAAATTATACAATGTTTTTTTTCCCCCCAACAGTCTGAAGATTATTATGACATGAGAAGATTATATGTGATCCTGGGCTCTTGTCTCTTTTACAAGGTAGCATCAATTCAATTAATAGATTAATTAAAATCTAAAATCTCAGATTAAGATCTAACGATTAGGAAAATTAAACTAGAAATCTGATTTGGTCTTTCAGACACAAATCTGAAGTGAATATATGACTGATTTAAGCATGTATTTTTAGTAACAGACCTAAAGTTCAAACACCATAACAGAAACAATCAGTGTCTGGAAATGATATGTACTGTATGAACAGCAAGAACAAAAATACTTCTTTAAAATTGGAATTTCTTGGTGCACAATCCAAGGACTGGAAGGAGAGCATGATAAGAAAGTAGTAAGAGTCAGTTCAACTGAGACTGTAGGATATTCTAATAGGAACTCTTTTGTTCATTCCCATGTTTTAATAGCAGGTGCTCTACCTTGAATATGTCTTTAAATCCAAGACTTGAGAAATTGTATTGACAGCTTTTTTCAGTTTGGCCTCATTCATAACTTTATTTCTCTTTGGTAAATATAGACAGTGTAATCAACAGTATAAAGAGCAAGGTAACAGCCCTTTAAGAAAACTTGCATTTTAAGGATTTTATCAGGCAATTCTCATTTGGGAGTGTTATGAGAGAAGTGGAACTGTATCGTATCTACCATGACAGCACTTCAGCTGTAAAGCCCTTAGTGCTGGAACCACTGTACTATGGATCTTCTTCAGAAATTATATCAACTCCAGTGAAAGCTCACTATTTTTGGAGAGAAAATTAAATGAGAATTCGAGCACCTTAACACTGTAGCTGTTTTGCAAGCTCGGAAAACCCAGATCACCTTTGATAATCTGCATATATGCTGATGGTTGATTTCTTTCTATTCAGTGTTTTGGTTATTTAGATGTGGCCCAAAAGCTCAGTATTGTACAACTGCACACCAAGAAGACAGTCTGTGGCCAGAAACCTTTGGAGATCTCAGTGTGTGTGGAGCAGGGATATCTCTGTATGGAAAGTACTCAAAAGTGCTGTGTGGTGGTGGTGGTGTATTTCTCACTGAACACACTTTATTTTCTGCGTTTAATTCAGGGTTACTTGATTGGTAATCACTTGCCAAAGGAAGACCTTGTTGATGTGGGTTTCTACTGCCGGCACTACTGTCTGTTACCCCTGGCAGCAGAGCAGAGGATTGGGCAGCTGGTGATTTGGCGGGAGGTGTTCCCACAGCATCACCTCCAGCCGTGTGAAGAGTCGAGTTTGACGGGTTACAGGGAACCTGAAGCAAGATACTTCTTACTGATAGTTGGCTTGGTGAGTTACTGCTGCATTCTCTGAGGCTCTCTTCTGCTGTTGTGAGTTGTCTGTTCACTTTCCATGCATTTCACTGGGAAATTTTTCAAAATACTCAAATTGTAGCTGTTCCATCGGACAGAATTTCCAAGGGAGTAGTATTATTTATACATCTACAAAGCTTGTGAAGTTTAATATAAATTCTCATTATTTTTATGCCTTTTCACTTCAGTTGAAAATGTTTCTACCTTCATAATCTTCTCTTTCCAGACAGCTCATGTCAGAAATGTCTGGTTTTGGTTTTCTAAACGTGAACTTTCTTTAAAGCAAACAGCTGATGTTTGTAAGCGGTCTTTTATGTTTGCATCCTCTGTATTTACAGAGACACTTTGTCCTGTGTGTCCTGCTGGAGGCAGGGGGCTGTGCATCCAGAGCTATTGGGAATCCAGGACCAGACTGTATCTACGTAGATCAGGTCAAAGCAACCATACTCCAGCTGGAAGGAATAGACAGCAGCATAGAGGAAAGGCTGGATTCTCCCTCCATCCCACCTGTAGCCTGTGCTGACTGGTTCCTTCCTACAGCACGGGATAGACTGGAGAGCTTGAGCACCTCGCCAATGCTAAGCAAGCTCCAGAACTCCTGCAAACCTGTGAATGTTCCAGGGCTCAGGAGGAGCCTCTTTGGGGACACTTCCCACACCACACACAAGCAGAGCCCTCCGAGGAGCAGCGGGGGAGCCGAGCAGGGCAGCGAAGGGCCCGCGGAGAAGGAAAGCACCAATCCACAACCTGTGGCAGCGCAGGTCAGAGAACACGGGCAGAGAGAATTGATAAGGTTCTGGGGGGCTTGGAGAGAGGGCAGTTCATTCAAACTCAAGATAACTTTTATAAAAAGCACACTATAAAAAAATAAGTCCCTCAAATTCAGTAGAAAATACTTCTGTTGCCTTGGGAATCTCTGAATCAGCCTCAGAACCATCACACTTTTTTATTTTATCATTGCTTGTAAATATTTGGGGATTTCACTTGACAGAAGTGGTCACAACTGTGTTGAGAAAAGCAGATATAATTGGAGAATAATCCCAAAATAAACCATCACAACCAATTGCTGTAAAGTTGTAGAAATGTACCACACAAGAGCCAAATACAGTTACCACTGCTTCTAACCAAGTTTAGTCTAAAATAGGCTATAAAATACATTTATATAAATTGATAAAACTGGGCCTTATTAAAAATGCTACATTGTCCTTTGGTTTGGTTGGATCATGTTCTTTCTTTAGCTGTGTGTTCTCTGTTATTTCACCTCTCTGCTTGTTTTTCAGGCCACTAGGAAAAAACACACCCTACCAAACCCATTTAATTCAGGAAACATTAAAAAGAACCCTTCAGAGAAAGATACAGAACTACTTAATACTATCAAGTAAGAAATTATTTTTTATTGAGTATTTAATTTTTTAGGGCATGCTTGGATTGTTTTTTGAATATACACAGATCACAGAGGTCCCCACATGATTTTATTCCAACCAAAGCTTTGCTAGGCAAAGATTATCAGAAGTGAATCTGTTAAACTGAGAGCTTAATTAAACATAAAAATTTGAAATAATACAATAAAAGACAAGTGTTTTTGAATAATATGTCGGTGTCGTGCACACCTGTGTGACCTTGGAATTTCAAGCGGAAGTTTCTGCACCACACATGTACTTACGTTGTGCCTCCATATTATCTCTAGGTAGATGTACAATGAACAAAGCTTTTGTTTCACTTTCCTTTTTTTGGAGACAATTTCTGAGAACAAGTGCAACGCCTAACCAGCACCACAGTTTTTTAATTTGTTGTTTTTTTTAAATTGAGTATTACAGTCAAAATTAGCAGGATTTCCTTGTTGTGGAGATAGGAACCTTTTGAATGCCTGTATCCAGTTTGTACCCTACTGTAATTAGAAGAAGAATCCTGCTTTAAGAAACAAAAGCTGCAAATTATTTTCATTTTAATTAAATGAATTCTCCAATATTTTTAAGGTTGACATCTGGTCCTGAGAATACCCTCTTCCACTACCTGTTTTTGGAGACAATGCAGGGAATCTTCATTACTCCAACTCACAAAGAAGTGGCACAGCTTGGTGGCTCCATCCACCCTCAGTTAATCGAGAATTTCTACCAGTGCTGCCTTTCAATTCGTTCCATTTTCCAGCAGTCCATGAGGAAAGAGGTATGGAAATTTGGATTTCTCTTTGTCCAATCACATTCTCAATTCAGTATTTCAAGATTCTTTACACTTCATTATTTCAGTGGTTTACAAGCAGTCTGTATTTGCATGTCTGCAGACTCTAAACCAAAGTGGACTACTGTCAGTTGAAATTTTTAGATCCTTAAGTTGCAATTCAAGTGAGTTAAGTGAGAAAAGGGAAATAACAGTACAAAATTAATGAAGGCAAGTTTGCAAATAGCAGTATAGTTTTTCTTACTGTTCTTTGATGTTACTGAAGAAGTCATTTCTGGCTAGACCCATGTGCCTTGTAAATCTAGGAATTTTTAACTTAAAAATAGTTAATTTGGTGGATCAGTCACATGACACTGGGGTTTTGCTGAGTAGGACTCTGCCAATAAGCCATGTATTTTGGGCATTTCTCTTGGGAGATGCAGAAACCCAAGAGCAAGCAGAGAGAATAAATGAGCATTTCTTAGCATCAGATTGCCTTTGGCTACAGCCATTAAATAGACATTTTATAGTTCAAGCTGATAGTAAAAACTGAGAATCAGAAATAACTGATGGACACGCCTCTTTCAGCGAAATTTGGTTTAGTCTTTTGCATATTGGCTCCAGCAATTAATGCTGAAAGTGGCAGGCTGTATTACAGCACCAGGAGAATGTCAAAGAAAAAACAGCAATTTGCCCTGTTCATAGTGCAGGACAAAAAAAATCAAACACAGAAATGTACTATTATACTGTGTATTCTTTGTCATCTGCTAAATATTGTTACGGTGTAGGATCCAGAGAACTGCACCAGTAATGCCAAAGTTACTGTAAACTCATCAATAATCAATTTTGCCTTAATTTTTGAGAACTGAAAATTCACAATTTAGCTTTTAAAATGTGTACAGGAATTTTGAATAAATTTTAAATTGAGCAAAAATAAGCTCTGTCATCTTAAACCCTAAAACAGGATGTCCTGATCGTGTTTTCTAGATCTTCAGCCCCTACATCTTCAATATTGTAGGCAGATTGAATGATGTGGTTTCCGCATCTGCATATGGCAGACAGAAGTTCCTTGAGTTGTTTTCTAAAAAAACCTTTTCTTTCACCTTTGAAGCAGCTGTTTCACTGGCAGACCCAGAGATGAACTGGAACTTTTGCAAAGGTTTGCTCAAAAGCTCTGCACAAAACACAGCTCTAAAAGCTGGAGAAAACACAAAAATGTCTTTATTTTCTATGCTTTTATGCCCTCGTACTGAGTAAGAGTCAGAAAATGCTCTGAGCAAAGTGCTTCAGTTGTTTATTTACAAAAAGAAATTCCTGCCTGGCCAAGTTTATTCAATAGACTCTTACTATCACAGTTCTTAATTAGGGAGCCACATGGAGAAAGATGAGATCTTTAGCTGTTGTAACACACTTTTAAAAAGTGCTGTAGTAACTCAAATGTCTTATTAGAAAAGCAGTGTTTAGCTAGAAGGAAAAAAAATCAAAAAAGGGAGCATGTGTCTATTTCCAACTTGTGTAGCAATGGAAAAGCCTTTTGATGCCAAGGTAACAAAACTGCGGAGAAAAGAATCATGTAAGCAAGTTAGTTATATCTTCTAAGCCTGGCTTTTTGACAGCAGAATCATCCATCAGAGAGTCCTGAACAAATCACAGGGTTGTATTTGCTCATGTTCATGTCAAAATGTCTCATGCTCTACTAACATTTCACCAGTTGTTTTACAGAAGAAGAAAAAGGCAGGCAGTGGGATTTTAGAATTTAATAAGTCAGCTGAGGACCCAGGTCTGGTGAGAGAACACGGGCTTCTGTTTGAGTGCTCTCCTGAAAACTGGACTGACCAGAAGAAACCACCACCACCAATGAACTACTGGGTTGTGGGGTAGGTTTAAAGAGAAATTTCACCTCCAGGTTTTCATTTTGACCATGCCATTGTGTTCTTTAAAAATAAATTTAACTGTAGCACATCACAGGAATACTTGAGCTGACTGATTGATTTGAGCTTTAATTTAAAGGGACTGGGAAGTTGCATTGATGCGAATTTCCACCTTTAACAGTTGCTGAGTCAATGATATAAACAAATTAGGTGAACAGTTATAATTACTGTTACATTATAAAAGAAGCTTTTTCACTGGGAAGAAAAATGTTTAGAGAGAAAAAAGAAAAATAATTGTTTCCCATTATTAATGTACATAACTGCAGTTCATGTGGAAAAATTAAAATCCTTAATTAAAACGTTAGAAAAATTACACTACTGTTGATATCTTTTAAAAAATAATTACAATGCACAGGTATTAACAGCTTCTCTATTTTAGCTCTTTTCCTAGAAGAGCTCACTGGGTTAATATGTGGGAATGTAACTACCCAGATGTCATTACATTTAAAAATTAGTAAATGTGTGAATCCTGGGGCTTGTTCCCAAGGGGCCCTGATTGCAGCTTGTAGCCCAGAAATTTGGATTGCTGCAAAACAGACCAGTAACACAGAAGATACTGAAAACCTGAAGATTTTTTTCCCTACACAGCCTTAAAGAAGCTGAGTAGAGAATAACTTGATTTAAAAATCCAATTAATTGAAAGAGGTAAGGTAGCACAGGACAGACACTGAAATTTGCCAACTGTCTTACACAACAGCTTGTTTTAACATCCTGCTGAAACCTTGCAGTACAACCAGGATCTACCATTTGAGGAGAAAAAAAAAAATAACACCTGTGATGATTTTCTTCTTTTTATTCTTTTTTTTTCCCCAGGAGACTCATTCTCCATCCCAAACCTCAGGAGTTTTACGTGTGTTTCCATGACTCAGTGACAGAAGCTGCTGTGGAACTGGCCTTTAAATTGTCCTTTAGCTTAGCTGCATAGATGAGCTTCCTGTACACTCAGGCATCCTGTGTGGTGGTGTTAAGTCTTTAAAGCATCCCATCTAAAGGGAAATGAACTCAATTTGGGTGCCACCCATGGGGTATCTTTGAAATGCTTAAAAATAATCAAATGCCTTGTGGTATGACACAGTTAAAACTTCAGTGGTGCTTTTAATGAGCTCATCAGTAGAATACTTAAAAATATTTCAGAGAACCAAAGTTCTTATTTTTATATACTGTCACTTTTTTTTATCCTGGTCATAACTTTATTGTATGAAAACACCACATAATTTGTAGGTTCACTGCTGTTTGGTGTACAACATGCAACATAAAATGGTAAGCGAATCTTCAAAGTGCTCTATGAACATGGAAATTGGTGATGGAGGAAAAAACAGTTCTCCAGTTAGTTAAAATTTTGCACCTCCTGAAAAATACAGAATGTTTCCAGTAGCATTGTGTCAGTCAAAACAGAGGGAAAAATTTTAGACAATTCCTGGCACTTAGCCTCACAAAACTAATGGCTTACCATTTCTGCTCTCCTGCACACTCGAGGACTATAGTGTGGTTGATTTTTTACTTGACTCCGTGAGTTTTAACTATAAATAATACTTATATTTGTTAAAATGCAGTTTTGAAGACACAAAGAAAGATGGGGGGGCAGGCAGCGTGGTTTTAAGATGTGCATGGACTTGGCTTATTTTATATTAATAACTTCATAATAAAAATGTATATTTGTTAAAGAACAGTAAAGCATTAATTTTTTTATTTTTTACTTAATGTATTCTTTATTTTTCTACTTGTTTTTCATTAGTGCTTTTCATAAAATGCAGAACTAGAATTCCATTTTAAACAATGGGATCAAAAAGTTTAGGAGTTCAGGAAAGCAAATTCAATTTCACGGGTTCTCCTGAGTAAATCTTTAGATCTTGTTTTCACTAGTAAATGACACAGTCTGGGGTAGTCCTGAAACAGTCAATCAAATGCTTGCAGTGCTCACAGGGTGATTCACAGCTTGTCTTCATCACTCAACAGCTGCTTTAGTTACAAGCAGCAGAAGTCTTAGGCCTGAAGTGCATGGTCGAAGACTTTGTTAATCAGCTTTCTCCAGGATTTATGGTTCCTAGCAGATGAGCAACAGTATTTCAGTCTGAGGCACACAAATCACAGCAGTAGTGTGTTAGCTGGGTTCCCCGCTTATAAATCAGGGGATGTGAGAGTTACTCTGTTACACCTCACAAAAGTCTAAAATACGTGAGGTTTGGGTATTAGATTTCCTGACAGATGGAAGAAGGAAGGTGGAAGAAAGCATGCAGTCTTTGATGCAGTGCTTTTAGTTGTTCATCTTAGTGTCCAGGAGAACCCTTTATTTAATTTAGGAGAATAATGTAATTCTAAAAGTGCCACCAAGTTTCTGATACCTATATAAGCTGTCAGGCGTTGCTTTAAGATGGAGTGTGAGCACCCTCTCTGTCAGACAAAATGCTTATGGAGGCTGCTTCAGGAGAGAAATGTCTGCACAGCCATCTAAATACTCTGCTCTCCTGCACTTTCCATAGGTATCCCTAGCCCTGGAATTGGATGAAGTAAGGAAGTTGAAAATTTAAGCTATTTCTCATATTACTGATGTTTCACTCATAGTTTGAGATTTTCAAGTGCTAACACCAAATTCACACACTGTTGGTAAGTTTCAAAATAAATATGTACTTCCAAGAAGAAGTGCTTGAAAAAGAAGGGACCTGAAAAGGAAGATTTGTGGCATTTGCTGCAACTCACACCAAATAGAAGAGATACTGTATAATATCCTTGGTGTAGTATAAACTTTGGAAATTTTAAAATCTCTAGTTATTTTTAAAAATCCATTTCTTTCTCTGTAGAATTTTTGGCACTGGTGGTTTGGCAAATGTTACACAGTATTTCCCAACACAGACTCTAAAGGTTACTTTTACGGACAAATGCAAACTTATTTTTATGTCCAAAGAGGATAAAGGTAAAAATAATCTTTTGCATATTAATTTTAATAAACAAACTAGATCTGGTCAAGAGCTGTGCACTTCTTTCCCTCAGCATGGCTGGTAATTAGTAGTGGTAGAAAGAGGCAGGTTTCCTGTGTACCTTTTTGTTGCAGCAATAAAATCTGGGGTTTGATCTTAAATGATAAGTGACTTTGTGAGGTGCCCGTAAACATCCCTCCAATTCAGATGGATTTTTGAAAGGCACCCAGGCCAACACCCATGGAATTAATTCCAAGAAATCTTGGTCTTGGAATATGAAATGTTGATACTGGCATTTGGCAAATTGCATAAAATTTATTCATATCAGCAGAATGGAAAATAAAGTATTCCTATCTGATTTGTTTAATGTGAAAATAGATGGAAAATCTGCTTCATTTGTCTCTGTCTTAAGTTATCTCTTTTAGGAGTTCTTCGATTAGGTTTTGATAATGTAAACAAAAATCCAGTGTTCTGTGATTTCTCTTGTTGACAGTTCTTTACTACACTGCCAGAAAGTTTCCTTGCCACAGGCTTTTCTGGTAGTGCTGACCAGGAGGAATTCTGTCAGTCACTAAAGTTTGATTAATCTCCTGATATCGCATGCAAATTCTTAAGCAGTCCTTTTTCAATTACAGTAATTTTGTATATAAAGAGTTTAAGGTTGTTTTCTTTCTTTCCTTACAGTGGAAAAAAGTAAAACAGGCATTATGTAAATAACACTGTTTATAGTTCTTAAAATCTCCCTTCCATCTCCTGGAAGTGTTTCCAGATGGCTCACATGTGTATGAGCTCGTGACTCAAATTTTAGAGACATTCCATGAATAACACTCAAGATTAATTTCCTTAGAAGTACGATATTTAGCAAAGTGGCATATCCACTGTTGAAGCTCAGGGTCTTTGGATGCTTTCTTACATGTTCTGTTCAGGACAGGAAATGGAATACTACAGCTGTGGAGTTGTTCCCAAACTGGCAAATAAAAAATGATCTTGGGTACATGCACATGGTCTGCATTTACTACACAGGATGTACCCCTGATGCAGTTAAAGCCAGCACAGCTATGTCAGGGCTCTAAGAAGTTATGTAAAATGTTTCTTCTACTGCAATCAGCTTTTACAAGTGAAAATATTAAAAAACCCTCAGTGTAGGAATTGCTCTGAGACTGCCATGTTTCCTGATCATTTTGTAAATGCAGTGTTTTGGATAGATCTTGTTCTTCGTGCTTTGAAGTTTAATTTAGTACAAAGGTCAGTATTCTGATATTGTAATGCTGTGTTTTCATAGCTGTATCCAGCAATCTTTGTGTTCCAAATGCCTTTTGGAAGGGTATTTTGGCAAACCTGGCTGCTGGCAGACCAGCAGGAGCAAGATCCACTGAGATCAGCTCAGTTGGTCAGGAAAGGGCAGTGAAATCTCTGCAGTGGCAGTGCCAGGTTTACCTGATGTGCCTCAGGCATTTTATTTACTTCATTCCAGAGGCAGACCAATGCACAATAGTAGCAGAATCCTTTCTGTTACTTAAAAATTTACCAATGTGCAATTACAAGCATAAAAGTAATAAGAAATGCACACTCTTTAAAGAAGAGGATGAAGTAGAGTGAAAGAGAATTTTCTGGAAATAGTGCTGTAGCATAGCTCTCAGTTTTTGCATTTTTTTAGATTCTGTAGGGAAAAGGTTTAACTGAATTTTGCCAACTTTGGGTGCAGAAACCAGAGGAGTTTGGGTTTTCCTAACTTAAGGTGTTTATGGGGTGCCATTTAAAGAATTAATGACCATCCTTGTTCTGTATCAAGAATATCAACTGAAGATTTTCTCAACTGGAGATGATTTCTGGGTAGTTTATGTCTCTAAATCCATTTCATTCATTCAAATAGGTAAAATTAATTTCTTGAAAAGTGTCTGGAAGGCTTTGTAGTACAAAGAGAAGTCTCTGGGGCTGTTGGCTTTCCTGATTTGCCTGCAATGGACAATTTAACACTGGTTCTTGTCTGTGCAAGGTTATCCCAGGAATTGGCTGCTTTGCTTCACCTGTTGCTCTCTATGCCCTGTACTTGGGCTGAATTCATAATTTTGCTATGCCTTTGGTATAATAAGGTGTACAGTCTGGAGTTCTTCCTTCAAAGGTTGGTTTATTGCCTGCCATGTTTTCACCTGTAGAGAATCCCAAGAGCTGGAAAACAGATTAAAAATCTACAGATATAATTTTAACTTTTTTTGTCACATAGATTTTTTTAACTTTTTCTCCCCTATAAGGAAAAGCTGAAACAAGTAACACTTCTCATACATCTGAGCAAGAAAGTGTGGGGAGGAAGAGAAAGCATGGTGTTCCATAGAAAAAAATCTTTCCAGAGAAAGGGCAAGAGAACTGGATCCGTAAGATTCTGCTGAATGACAGCAGCATTGCAATGGTAGTTATTTGACCTGGAAAGTGTTTCAGCAAATGCAAGTCACTACCAGTTCGAATACACAGTCTTCACCCCTCCATGTCTCTATGCTGTGTTAAAAACAAGACAAAGCAATGATCTCCTCTGTTTAAATGTTTCAGTTATGCAGGCAGCCTGTACTGAAAAGCAAGGTGTCTGCATGCATAACAGTGTGCATAAATTTCTTTCCTATTAGGTGCTGCTGAGCAACAGTTCCAGGAACCGGGGACTGGATTATTAAAATTACAAATACAGATGGACTTTCTGGCCTGTACAGGGATTGGGTAGTTCTGTTCACAGGGAGTCATGGTGCACCAGGCCTTCAGTTTTGGATGTTATGGACACCATTAAGGTAGCTTTTACAAACAGATACAAACACCTTTTAAATCTTTATCATCACACTACAAACTCATGAGGGTGTTAGCTACAGCTTTTCCACTTACAGTTATTTGTGCTCCACAGACTATTAGTGAAGAGCCAAGTCTTTCTACAGTAGGATTACTGTAATTACAGAAATTGGTCAAAATTACATGTCTTACTTGTCTACTAGATCTGATGTGCAGCTTACAGAACTTGTACTTCTTCCACTTCTGTTTTGTTAAAGTATGTTCAGCTCACAGCTTGGTGAAAGCTTTTAGTAGAAAACTAGTACTGGCTTTCCTTTTCCTACTCAGAGACAGATATTTGGGGTAGGAGAAGTTTGTGGGTAGAATAATTTTAATAGGTCTTTCACTAGCATTTGAAGTACATTTAATAATACAAATTCTTCCTATTATACAAATAATTTAATAAACAAAACACAAAAATGCTCTTGAGAAACCAGGACTTTGTTCCCTGCATCCCTAAGGAAGTTTTGCCACCTGCTAACAGGAAAGTTGTTAGTTCCAAAGTGCTTTGTTTCAAGGATCTCCTCTCTTGCTATTCCAGGAAGTCAACAGAAAATCTGAATAAATGTTGGCATGGAACTTGCTTAGGTCATTTCAGAAAATGCCAGGGATACTTAAAATCTTACATAATGCCCTGCATACCTCTGGTAATCTGTCCTAAATATCACAAACCTTGAAGCTTACCCCATTAGCACTACTGACGTCTTCCTTTCAGACTAAATGTGAATTGCACTGTTTTATGCTTTATCTGACCAGCAGTCCATGCTGGTTTTATTTGAGCAGCAGTCCATGCTGGTTTTATTTCAAAATGCTATGCCTCTTGAGGCTTTACCAAAGAATTGCCTCTGTTTCTGGTCATTAACTTACCACTAGGATAGAGAAGAGTACCAAGATTATTAGAAACATAAATTATAATAATTTAGAGTAAGATAATGGGTTTACTAGCACAAAATATGAGAATGAGAAGATTTATATGTGTTGTGGCAGTATAAATGTATTTTGTGAGTGATCCTTGTTTCATTCATGTTGTTCTAAAGGTTCAAATGAGGTTGATTAATATGACTTTAACAACTTCTTATCATGCTGCTTATTCTGATCCAAGTGGAGGCCTTGAATTAATTATAGCACCTGACATTTCTCCAGTTAAGACTGTATTTTCCAGATGGGATAACTTTCAGAAACAACAAGCAAACTACAGTTGCTGCTTTCAGCAAAACTGGTTTCTGTCAGCTAAGCAGCAACTCCGTACCATTAGCAACCATTATCAAATAGCCTCTCATTTGTCTATATTCATGATGATCCAAACCAAAATACGTGGAATGCTTTTTAGTGATGTTATTACATTTACTTGTTTCATCTGTGTATATCACAGTGGCCTAAAGTAGACAAGACTGTCTTTCTGCCATTCTGGAGAACCTAGAACCTTACCTTGACATTGCAAGTGCATTTGATTTCAGATGTAGCTAAGTTAAACCTTCAATATTAATTAAAAAAAAAAAAAAATACCTTCTTTCCACTAGAATTTGACATAATGAGAGGGATTTGGATTTGTCTCTCCCAAAAAAAATTGTGCATGTTTTTTGCTGGTGAAGACAAAAAAACAGTGCTGGTTCCTAAAACAGCTCTTAATATGTTTTAGAGGACTCTATTGATCACTATGAACTGCAATCTACTTGGTATAAAACTATTTCACTCATACTAAAGAAGGAAAAAAAATGAGCTGTGCAAGTTTTAATAGCATTGAAAGAACTCAGAGCACCCTTAGGACAGGAGTGACCTCATTTAATTCCTAAGCCTTCTACTTGCCCAGTAGAGCTTAAAAGAGGCATCAGAAGAAGGATCACAGCTTTTCTAAATTTAGCCACTGGTACCAGCTAACAGAGCATGACACCAGATAAATATTTAATAGTCAAAAGATCCCCCTTTGGAGTGATCTATTAGGAGAAAAGTTCCTTAGTGTTCTTTACTACAGAAAGACCAGTGAATCCAAGAAAATACTTACTTGCCTCTTGTTTGGAATTCTCAATGTTTCCATTTTGTTCATACTAAAACAACATTGAAAAGGCTCTTACCTGGCTGGCAGCATTTTAAGCCAAAAATATAAAGAGCTGACACCTAGACACCCAGAACACTTAGGACAGTATTGCTTGAGAAAATTAATAATAGCTGAGGATTCTTCTCAGTTCTGAGGAAAAATCTTAGCATGTACATAAATGAGAAGACCCTTATTTCTGTAATCATTTTCAAGAGGGAAGGACCAAACCTTGTGGAATATTGATAACTTAGGATCCAAAAAAAGCAATTAGGTGGCATTTATATGTCTGGTTTCAAAGAAAGGTCAGCAGCATTCCTAAGATTTCACCCCAGCTATTAATTTTACATTAAACCCTTGGCCCATGTAGTTTGGACAAATATTCTTTTTGAGCTACTGAAGTACCAGACGTGATCCACAGGCCAAGAACTGGAAAGACTGGGGCAACCCCAGGCCCAAGATTGCTACAGAGGCAGTTGATGATGAGAAACGGGGCTGTGCTCAGGCAAGTCTGTGGCTTATCTGGCTGGATTGAGTTTTGTTCATACTCACAGACTGGGCATCAGCGTGACACTGAAGCACACAGACGGCTTTTAGGAAGAGCCTCCAAGAGTTTGGCTCACCCTGCTTGTACTCGCATCTCCAACTCTTGACAAAGCAAATAAAAAGCCCATTGGCACTTTCTGGTGGCCGTCAGGAATGTTTGCACAAATCTGCTTCAAACCAGCTGGCTTGGGTTGCACAACCACACAGGAGCATTTGCATTTAATCTCTTTGCCCCCGAGGTTTCTATTCAGTCGGGAGTCAGCCTCAAGTGGTGCTGCCATGCCTTGAAACACTGTTTTTCTAACAGGGATGGAAAAAGAGCAGGAATTGGAGCTGGGGGATCTGCCTGCCTGGCTACCAGGACTGGACCTGGTTTGCGTTTCTGATCCTAATCCTAGCAAGTAAAAATGAGATAACTGAGGCAGATAAAGTAGTTGTGTTACAGATTATTCTGTGTACCAGTGGTTTCTGTTCCCTCTGGAAGTTTTAGAGGAAAAGAATGTGTTTTCACTAGGAAAATTCTGCTTGTTTAGTAGACCAATGAAATCGTGACAAATGTGAGAGAGAATCAATCCTCTTGACAGGGATATTAAACTAGTTTAGTCGTTTTGTGCTTATTTTTAATCTCTCCAGTGGAACAGAACTGTGCAGTGCAGTGTCACATGCTGTGTCACAAAGACGTCACATTGCTGTGTGAAACAGTGTCATTTTTAGAAGCAAATAAATACTTAGGGAACTTTTCCAGCCCGTAGGTTTGTTTTGTCGAGTTTCAATCCACAAACACCCGATACCCATAAAACTTGGGGTGAGTTACTCGGGGTTCGAGATGACTTTTTTCCCCAGGGAAAAGGAGCACACGAGGCCGTTCCTGGAAATACACAGGGCCCATCCCCAGCCGGGGACGGCTCTTCCCTGGGTGCCAACAATGGGCAGAATGAAAGACTCGACAGCCCAAACTCTGCCTGTTCCTGGCACCAGGAGGCACCAAGGGCCATCCCCACCCCTGTGTGGGACACAACAAGGGCCTAACTGGGCTTCCAGCACAGGGCTCGCCCCGTACCTTGGCCCTCCGCGGTTCTCCAGGTTCCATCCGCACGGCAAGTCCCTGCCGGCTCACTCCAAGCACGGCCGTGCTAATAGCAGCGATCGCCGCTCTGCACTAATTGCTCCGGATTGTTATAATCTCATTAACCCGGACGGTACGGCAGCGCCAGGCCCGGGCAGCCGCGCTCCCCGGACCCTTTATGGCGGGCGGGGCGGTCCCACCGCAGCGCTGACGCGGGCGCGGGGCGTCGCTCTGGGCGGTGCCGCTCCCTCCCAGCTCGCCCGCATCCCTCCCGTTCCAGATCCTTCTGGAAGGGCAGCACCGCCCGAGCCCTGCCGGAAAGAGCCGAGGCGGCGCCGGGGCCGGGCGGGCTCCCCGCCGGCGGCGCCTGCGCACGGCGGGCCCGCTGCCGGTTGGTGCCGGCGCTCCGCAGTGGGGGAGCGGCGGGCGCGGAGCCGCGGCCGGTCCCAGCCCCAGCGCCAGCGGAGCACCGGGCGCAGCCATGTCTGTGGTCGGCATCGACCTCGGCTTCCTCAACTGCTACATCGGCGTGGCGAGGAGCGGCGGCATCGAGACCATCGCCAACGAGTACAGCGACCGCTGCACGCCGTGAGTACCGGCGCGCCCGGGGCCCGCCCGCCGGCCGGGGGCTGCCCCGCGCGTCCTCCCGCGGGATCCCCCTCACGGCCCGGCCCCTGCGGCCGGCCGAGCCGGGAGCCGGCACGCTGTCCCTTCCTGGGAATGCGTGTGCTGGGAAGACACTCGCGTGTCCGGGTGTGAGTCCCGGCTCCCGGCGGTGCCGGCGTGTCCTTGAAATCCCGCGCTGTGCTGGCGGAGGAGCTGCGCGGCTCCCCGGGCTCGGGGCACTGCTGCCCTCGCAGCGCTTTGCTCTCGGGTAGCCGGAGATCCCCGCGGAGCGCGTGTGTTTCCACAACTCCGGAACGGCTGCCAGGGCTGGGAGCGCTTCCATTAAGAATTGTATGAGTGGTGGCGAGACTGGCGAGGAGGAGGAGGAGGAGGAGGTTGATTCAGCAGGGAAGCGGCGCGTTGAGTTCCCTTTCTTTAAACCTGTTCCTACTTGCACCGCATCTGTGGCCCTGGAACGCCGAGGTCTGGCAAGGAAAGGGGAGGGGGGGGGGACACTGGGCAACGTCCGTGATGATGGGAGACGCAAGAGTAGGTGGAGATTTTGCTCCTCTGTTTCTATGGGATACGTCTAGGATTTTTAGAGCTCCATCTGTGCATAATTTTGAAGGAGGATTCAGGAATTCGTGTAATACTCATAAAAATCGGGGGTTGGATGGTGCTTCTCTTTTTGCCAAGGGACTTGTAGCCCACAGAGAAAAAGCTGTTTCCACTGTGCGAGACTGTAGTAACTTCAACACTGCTGCCCTGGTCTCGGAGAAATGTAGGTTTGCTTTCTAAAAAGTTGATTTTTAAAAGTACAGAGAAGTTGATTACCGAAAAGTATGCCGTCTGTTTCAGTGGGAATACTCTTGAAAATTCATTTCGCTATTTAGAAAATAATGCTTCTCATTTTAACTCTCAGGAAGCAATTATCCTTGTGCGCTAGATTCGCAGTGAGAACTGAAACTCTGGCCTCTCAAATGCAAAGTATCCCATGAAATTGTTGCCCAGAGAATCCCCAGGCAGCTGCAGTTTCCTTCCTCCTCATGATGAAGAGCACTTCCAATTTTCTCTATTTTTCGGGGTGTGTTCTTTGCAGATAGGCTTACCTGGATTTGATATTGTCCATACTAATGTCTGATTAACTGTACTTTCAAGATACTTGCAAAGTGATTATGAAAGAGGTTCAGGTTAGCAATTACAGCATCTGGAGTGTACGTACACTTAAAGATAGTGCTTGTCACACCTTAAGTGACATTTTCGTTGACCTTTTCTGTCTCAAAATGTAGTAATAGAGGAGACCTTGAGCAACATCTTTTCTACTGTTACTGTCTTGGGAGAAATCAAGCAAAGGTAAACAGAAAGGTAACAGGTTCATTACTGTTATGTAAGTTTATTGTGGTAGCTAAATCTTTACTTCAAGTGGAATTTGAGTGATGTAGACAGATCTAATTCTTCAATCATCAAAACTTACTGCACATAACAACACAGTAAAGGAACTTATTTGAATGTTCCTGTTGAGGTGCTCCCATCATGCAGGTACTTGAGTTAGCTATTAGTTAATTACATTCTGTAATCCAGTGCTTGGGATTGTCGGTGTTAGTACAGCCGTGTATCATCCTGGAAGCTGTAGCACAAATACTTTATGAAGTGGAACAGATTCTGCCAATAAGCCATTCAGTTCTGTGGAACTTGGATATTTCCTGGCCTTTAGCCCTGTATCTTTTTGAAAGTTAACTGACACTTGACTTTTCCTGAGCTGGGAACTTCAGCAGGTCTGTTTAACACATTTTCAGTGCTTCTGGCACGTTAAACTCATGGCAAATGGCCCTTTCAGGTGCTCTGCCTCACCACTGTGGTTTCGTGGAAAAACAAGATAGTTGTTGATAGCTCATAACTTATTTCACACCAGGTGTGATTAATGCGATCACATGCTGTAATTAAGATGATGTAATACAGAATCATGGAAGCAACTGAATTTTTTGAAGCTAAGGAGGACACATGTTTTTTTGACATCTCTGCTTCCCAGCAGCAGGAGGGAAAAACCATCCATCCCCCTGTGCTGGAAGTGAGTAATTGAGATAACCCATGGCAGGAGCTCTGGGGCCTCTGAGATGGTGCTGCGTACTCTGGATGGGGTCCTGTGCAAGTAGTGCTGTCTGTGAGCAGAGGCAGGTTCCTGCGCTGAAAAGGTCTAATGCAATAGCATTAGTTTGTAAATCATTTGCTTGCTGTGGAAATGGCTCGTTTATCTGACTTCCCCTAATTCTAATTATCACAAGGCGTAATTTGGAGCTGTAGTGTTGTGATGGTAAAAATTGTAAAAGTTGGTTGTGAAAGCTGAACTGTGTATTTGAAAATGTAGGGTAATGCCTTGTGTGATTGCAGCAGTTAAATCTGGAAAGGGTTTTGGATGTCAGAGAGAAGAGGTTGCTAGAAAATACTACCAAAGGGCAGTGCCCTCAGTGATGGAGAGGAAGCAGGAAGCAGTCTGCTCGAGTGACCTTTATGCATTCATTAAACAATTATACCAGAGCTGTACGAAAGCTGGGTTTCTCTGTTACTCCTGAATGGTCATAGCCAGATCGGTTGCCTTTTGGGGAAGAGTTGTATTTCAGGCCTGTGATGTGAAGGTGTGGTGTTAGTAACTTCCAGAATAGAAGAGAACATTTCCAAAGGCAGTGTGTGAGGGCCCACACAGTGTCTGGGGCCTGAGCAGCGTTTGCAGATCCAGGGGGGGTGTTCAGTGGAAGCCAAGAAGCTGCAGGGAGCTGTGGATTACAGTAGAGCTTTCCAAGCAAGCCCTGGGTGCCTGGGAGCTGTTCCCGGGTCTCTGCCTTTCTGCCTGTTTGCTGCATGTACCTGGTAGTTCTCAGCTGTGCAAGCACTTCACAGCTCGTTTAGCTCCCGGGTTGTTTAATTGATGTTTTAGGATTCTTGCTAAGGGCTCTTAAGAGTGTGAATGTGGCCTTCTCAGGCTCAAGGGTTGTTGAGTCAAGAGAAGCTGGTAAAGATCAGGGTTTTGAATTAGAATCCCACAGGCTTCTTAGGTTTTTAACCTGTGACCCAGAAGTAACTATCAGTGCCTTTCCTTCATGATAAGATCTGTAGAGCATTTAAGCTTTTACAGAATTCCTTAAATGCAGTCAGAGTGACAACAGTTGCAGTTGCTTGCCGTTTCTAAACTAATTTACAAAGAACAAAATAACTAGAATTCCACTTCAGGTTCTGGATCTCCATGCAGTAATGCTGTTGTTTAACACATCCATGTTCTGTTGCTTGAATTTTTGTGGGTGTTCTAAAGTACCGTGGAAATAATTCGTGATGTTTTTTTTTTAAAGCTGATTTTTTTTTTCCTTTTTTTTTAACTTAGAGCATGTATATCTTTAGGATCCAAGACCCGAGCCATTGGGAATGCAGCAAAGAGCCAGGTAAATGGTTCAAAAACTTTTCTGGTTAGTAAACAAGTTCATCTTGGGAAAGATTGTCCTGGAGTAGGTTCTTTTGATAGCTTAAATATTGTGTTCACTGGGATTTGTTTGTTTTGGTCCTTTCTTTGTTTAAAAGCCTGTCCTGAAAACAACTAGGTTAAAACACTGATGAGAGAGTAGGTGTGGGAAGGTGTTACATTCAGATGGGATCTGAATTAGAGGAGAACTTTAAAGGAAGGGAAATGTGTTAATTTATTGAAGGTTCATTTAAGGTTAATGTTGGTAATAACTCCACTAATTCCTGCAGGCAGCCACTGCAACAATATAGGAGCTTAAATATTTCATGCTGTATTAGAAAGCTTCTCTAAAATAAAAAGTGCAGTGAAAATTGATGGCAGCAAATTACTGGATATGTCAGAGAGAAGTACATAAGAATTTTTCTAACAGAGGCCACAGATTAAAAAGTAGATGATTCTTTCTGTCTCCTCACATTTTGCTTTTCAGTGAATGTGTGGGGCTTGACACAGGTCAGTGTGTGCATTAAGCCCAACATAAAAATTCCTTTCTGCACAGTCCTCTGTATCAGAATGTCACGGGTAATGAAAATAATCTTTGCCGCAGATTGTCACAAACGTAAAAAATGCAGTACATGGCTTCAAGAAACTGCATGGAAGAGCATTTGAAGATCCTTACATACAAGCTGAGAGGGCCAAACTTCCCTATGAACTTCAGAAGATGCCAAATGGTTCGGTAGGAGTAAAGGTGAGTGAGAGCTTTGGGTGGAATCTCTCTGGTGGTGGAGGTGAGCACTTAGGGCCCTTGTCACTTAACTTCCTATGTGGTCACTTCCATTTTCCTTAAGAAAACCAAACACATGCCTGTGTCTCTAAATAAGTCTGTACTTTCTCCAAGATGTCCATGGAGGTTTCTTATCATACTGGTTTTCCATAGTCGCATTAGCTTTTCACTTGACCTTACTAGATTTACCTTCAAATCTGTATAATTACAGTATGAGATTTAGTTCCCATCAGACATGCAGAGACCAAGTGTCAGGAAAACAGCATAATGGACTGAATATGAGATTTGAACAAGTGGTTTTTAATTTGCTTCCAAACTAAATGGCAGGAGTGCTTGGGATTGCTGGAGAGACGATAGCTTGTTAGGAATTCAGGACACAGAGCCTGCCATGAAGGCTGAAGATTCAACTGCATTTCCTGAGCAGGGCAGGACTGTTGGAATTGCTTGGAATACACCTTCCCTGCCTCCTGTGCTTGAGAGACTGTTGCAGGAAGCAAATGTTCCTTGGGCTTGCTCCAAAGCTTGTATTTTTAGCTTGTGTTATAGGACAATGTGATCCTACGTGTATAACGCTCCTTTTTTGCTGCTGTTTTTTAAACTCAAAATACACAGGCAGCAGTAATACTGTATCATTGTGAATAGTACCTTGAGATAACTGAGGTATTAAGCTTCCCACAAAAAAAAAAAACCAAACCAGAACTGAACTGCTGGAGATTTGTTGTAGGGAGCACAGATCAATTGACAGGGAGTTACTTGAGTCTAGAGCCTGGTGTTCAATGGGTCTCAGTGCTCAACATCAGGAATAATGTCCAAGCTGCCCATCTTGAGAGCAAAGTTGAGGTGATTGATCCAAGAATCCCAATTCTCTGTTTCAGGTGAGGTACCTGGATGAAGAGAGGCTGTTTGCAGTGGAACAGATCACAGGAATGCTGCTGGCCAAACTGAAGGAGACTTCCGAAAGTGCTTTGAAGAAACCAGTGGCTGACTGTGTGATTTCAGTAAGTTGTGATATATGTATATGGCAATCCATAGGCAGCTTTATGCAAGCTAGGGCCATTTATACCGTGGTGCAATGCTAGGAGGCACAAGTAGTGCATAGAAATCTTATCCCCCAAAATAGGCCTTTTTTATAGGTTCTCTAGATGAGAATACTTCTTGTAGCAAGTATGAGGAGATAAAAAGTTGTTACATCGAGAGTGTATTTTCAGAAAGGACACAGTGCTTAAACTGATCCAGTCTGTCTCCAAGGGCTACAGACAGTATTTCTGATTACTGTAGTTCTAGTTACAAATGAGAGCTGTCGTAGGTGTAAGCATATCCTCCTTGCTTCCAAAGAAACTTCCTAAATGCATGTTAAATTTTTTTCTTGTTTACATGGGTGAGCACTGTTGTAGTGCAGTTGAGAGTCACCTGAACTTGGGGCTCTGAGGGTCATGCTGATAATTTGACACACCTAAACTACTTGGCTTTGTTTGAAAAAGTGTTTTTGTTTTGCTGGATACGAAGTCCTGTGTGTGCTTTTCATGTGGTCTTTGTTTACTGGCCCTGGTGGGAAGTTTGGGCATGAAGGATTGCAGTTAATCCCTTCTCTGTCAGGCAGAGACATGGGAACTGGAAAGCTGTGTACTTCAGCTGTTAGAAGTGTGCTTTGATCTTTTTCCTTGCTTCCTTACGCCTTAGGAAGACACTGGGAGAATACCTCCCACACACCCAGGGATCCTTGGCAATGCCCCACAGTGGTAGCCAGCAAAACACACATCAAAATGGAGCTCTACGCTTGCTGAAGAGGTGCCAGCTGGTTGCAGCCAGATCCTAAATGGGCTCTGATCATGCTGTGGCTATTTTTGGTGGCACTGAACCTTGTAGCACGCTGTAAGCTGGCACTGTGGTGGCAGTGATAGCTGAAAAATGGATACAGGTTCAAGTTTGATTCCAGCGTTGCTGCAGTGCTTCTGCCATTGGTTTACTGTAGGGCTGTGTGTGAATATTTGTTGGGTTGACGTTTTCCTGAACAAATCAGAAACTGGTGATGATTTTAAGATGAAAAACTCATTAAAACAATCTGAGAAAGCATTTTCAGGAATTTTGCTTTTTTTTTTTTTTTTGTGTGGGTGTTAAAATCTGCTTTATTTAAAACAACCCTGGATGCCACCTCATTTTTGTTGTATTTTGAACTTTTAATTAAAATATGCACTAAAATGAATTTTCTAGCTGTTTCAGACAGCCTTATTAATTTGAGGTAGGCTTTTAACAGTTTCTTGTGGTAATGCCATTTATAGGATAGCTTGATGGGCAAGTCTGAGTACTCTGAATTAAAAAATCCATATCCCATAATATCCAATGTCATTATTTTTTGGAAACAGGTCCCTAGTTTCTTCACTGATGCTGAAAGAAGGTCTGTAATGGCAGCTGCACAGATTGCAGGATTAAATTGTCTGAAGCTGATGAATGAAACTACAGCAGGTAAAGTGCTGGGACTTCTCTTGTCCTTTGAGGCCGTTCAGGCTGTTGAATGTGAGGGTGATGACACCCTGCTGTTACAAAATTGGGAGTTTGGGAGAAAGCTGTCCAGGCTAGTACTGCTCAATCCAGTTTGGGAACTGGAAACACAACAGTGGGGTGGTGTGCAGCACTTGGGAGGCACCATGAGAGCTGGGATTTGCTAGCCTGAGCATGGTCACTATGGGAATAGCTTTGGAAATAAACCTGGGATCTGTGCTTAAAATTGTGGCAATCCTGACAGCTGTAGCAAAGGCACAACTGCTTTTATAAAGTAATTTACTCCCCTCTTCTGGTTTTGGTGAGTTCTAAGGTAGAGCATAGAAATACATAACACTTCATGGGGACTAAAGCTGGAGCTGCTTAAATCAGTAATTTTTATTTTTCTTGATTCTCTTTGCTTTTGGAAAGTCTCAAGAAGCTTTCCAACTGAGTGCTGGTAGTGAAAGCTTAGACTCATGTAAATTAGTCTTCTGAAACAATTTCTGTATTTCTTGGGCATGCTTGAACTTTTCAAAGCTAAAGTAAAAAATTCTGAAAGTAAGGCATTTCAAGGGAGAGGTGTAGGCATGAGTCTTAATCTGTGCTGCTTCACAAATTGCAATGTTAATTTGTATACAAGCAGAATTGAAGTGCAGGGTGAGTCTTTATTAGTGCCAAACCTTCACGTGACATCTCCTCTCTTGTCAATGTAAAATGTGTTTGCAACGTGGTTTTGACTTTTTAGTAAGAGTTATGAAGGTGTTTAGAAAGGGTAAACATGAGCAGTGTCTGTCTCTTGGTGGTGCTTTCAATGCATGGTGTGTGTGACTTCCCCTTACATTCCATGGGTTGGTGTTTTCCAGTTGCATTAGCCTATGGAATATACAAGCAAGATCTGCCAGCCTTGGAAGAGAAGCCAAGAAATGTGGTCTTTGTAGATATGGGGCATTCTGCATATCAGGTTTCCATCTGTGCTTTTAACAAGGGAAAACTGAAGGTAATCTTTTAAGTCATATATTAAAAGCCTGAAGTATTTAAAACTCAAAATACTGCTCTGTGGGAAGATTAGTTCTTTTAAAAAATAAGTGTCTATAGAAAATATATCTTAAATGTGGAATACAAAACCTTTATGTTAGATTTTGATTATTTCATCACGTCAGTTTTCGTAAAATGCAGAAGTGAAGCATCCTAAAGTGTGTTTTGGAAAGTGCTTTGACAATTGAGGACACTGCACAGGTTTTATCATATCCCTGAAGTGTTTGCATATTCAGGGAGCCTCCTAAGCGTTCTAGTTGTGCAGCTGACTCACTCATGGGAGATTCTTGAGTTGCCTTGAGTCACTCTGAGATGTTGGGTTTTTTATTTTTTTTTGTGCCATCCATGACAGTTCAAAGTCTGAATCCAGTGGGATGTGAAGTAAAGCTGAACAGTCTTTGCTTTCTGGCTTGGAGACTTTTTTGTCTGTGACCTACTAAGAGCCTAATGCTTTTGTGGGCCTGTGTCTGGTAGCCAGTGCCACCTGAAGCAGTGTGGAAGGTGATGATGTCACATCTTGCTGCACTGAGTAAATGACACAGAACAAACCTTGTCTAATAACTTGTGATCTTGTTCTTTGACTTCTGACAGGTCTTGGCCACTACCTTTGACCCTTTCGTAGGTGGTAGGAATTTTGATGAGGCTTTGGTAGATTATTTCTCCGAAGAATTTAGGACAAAATACAAACTGAATGTAAAAGAGAATCCCCGAGCACTGCTGCGATTGTATCAGGAATGTGAAAAGCTCAAGAAGCTGATGAGTGCGAACGCATCTGACCTTCCACTCAATATCGAGTGCTTCATGAATGACCTGGATGTCTCCAGTAAGATGAACAGGTACTGGGTGTTGTTCCCACTCAGGGGCAGAGGGTTGTGGTCTCTGAGCAGCCTGGTAACACCAAGCACTCTCCCTGCCCTGCAGAGCTCAGTTTGAGCAGTTGTGCGCTGCCCTTCTGGCCAGAGTGGAGCCTCCTCTAAGAGCAGCCATGGATCAAGCCAGTAAGTAGAAGTTACTTGAGGTGCTGCTAGCAATCCAGTCATTCCTGATCTCTTTAATGATTATCTCTTCAATGTATTTTTGTATTTATTAGAATTGCAAAGCTAAATACTGAAAAGTTAAATGTAAGTTCCATTCATATGCTTGCCATGAATGCATGATCCCATTCCCGCCTCATTTAGTGCACATGCTACTCTGCAACCTTGGTTATTGACCCTCGTTCACCCTGTGTCATGGAAAA
Source organism: Poecile atricapillus (assembly GCF_030490865.1). Lineage (NCBI taxonomy): Eukaryota > Metazoa > Chordata > Aves > Passeriformes > Paridae > Poecile > Poecile atricapillus. The sequence goes on from NC_081252.1 coordinate 10,748,273, forward strand.
GGTTGGCACTCTGAATTTATTAAAAAGCACCAAACAACCAAACCAAAACGATGATGGTAAAAGGTATTATTCCTTACTGCAACCTTCTGGCCAGCCTGTTCCATGTGATACTTATATGTCCTCACTGACCTGGTCATTTGGCAGTATATTCTTAAATTGAATTACCTAAAGCATGTGCCAATAACAAAGTAATTTTTTTTTTATTATTACTTTTTTTTTTGTCTAATGTAGTGTGAAGGAGAGAATTTAGACTTTGAACAGGAAAGGTTTTCCCCTCAATTCCATCACCTTCAACTAAAAGAAAGGGAAGAATTCTGGTCATCTTGTGACTTGGCTAGATAGCAAATACAGAAATACAGGAATTAAAATGCTGAGTAACTGCTGAACAAAGCTGTTCAAGGACTGACAGTTGTTTGAGATGACTTCATACACATATCCCGATTCCAGAATTAAAAAGTTAACCTTCAAGCACAATGTGTTATTTCTTGGATACATTGGCTTAAAAAGGTTTTCTTCTCTCTTTTGGCAAGCAAAATTCAGCCAGACATAAAATGAGATCAATTTGGGTTTAATTTTGTTGGTTTTGTTTGGGAGAGGTAAGGTATTGTCCAATAGTGCAGAAGACCCAATTTCACCCTTATGAGTTTATGCACAGCAGAAAGGGGATGCACGTGGACAACACACTTAAAAGAACAGCTGTTCTCATTCCATGCAAGAATGCTTGGCTTCTGCATTTCCCAGGTTTATGCAACTAGAAAACTTTGTAGCCTATAGGAGAGACAAAGAGTTTTAAAGATCTTGTCAGCCCTGAAATATATTCAGTGCTTGTCACAGTGTCTAGATAACAAGAGAACTTCTATCTTTTTTTCTCTTCTTTTTTTTGTCCAAAGATAGCTTTCTGATATGTTGATGATAACTTAAGGGCATGCACTCTCTTTTCTAGAGCTGCAGCGTGAAGATATCTACAGTATAGAAATAGTAGGTGGGGCTACTAGAATTCCAGCAGTGAAGGAACAGATCTCTAACTTTTTCTGTAAAGAGATAAGCACCACGCTAAATGCTGACGAAGCTGTTGCAAGAGGCTGTGCCTTGCAGGTATAGTTCCTGAAATAAAACTTTAGTATTGCTTCTTTAACATAATGTACTAATGAAATACAGCTAACCACAAGCAAAATGTACTGCAGCTGAAACAAGATGCAGAATCTTACTCATTCTTTCACTAACTGGTGACTGTGACCATGTCAGAAATGATTCTGTAACATTCATTAATTTTCTGCTGTGTCATGTTAGAAGGATGGGCTTGTTAAAAAGACCTGTTAAATTCTGCTGTTCCACTTCTGTGTCATCACTTGGAACCTTTGCTGGGTATCTTTACTGAAAATCATTGAGGAAATAACATCTATTACTTAAGTCTTTCAATTTAGTTAATGCTACAAAGTTTCTGTTAATAAAAACGTCTGTGATAAGCAGGACCTCCATATGGCCTATATGATAAGTATTAATTCTTGTACTTGCTGTTCACTTGACTACATGGATGTAATAAACTTCTGGTCTTTTTTCTTTTTCCTAGTGTGCAATTCTTTCTCCAGCTTTTAAAGTGCGTGAGTTTTCCATCACAGATGTTGTTCCTTACTCTATAACATTGAGATGGAAATCATCTTATGAGGAAGGAACAGGGTAAGTTGTACAGTGCCTACAAAACTGTGTGTGTTTGGATATAAAGAGAAATGTTGAGCTGTGGAAAAAAATGGGCCTCAGGCTTTGAAGCTGTTGTGCACTTGTACTCTTGAAATTTTAATTTTCTTTTTTAACATTTTACCTTTTGGGTTCCAGTTACTGCTTAATGATGGGAAATACAATTAATTAAAATGTTGGGGTGAAGTTGCCTAATTTTTAGTAAGTGTGACAAAATGCAGAGTCCAGCTTTGAGACCTAGAGGCTTTCAACCTCCAACTCCTGTTATAAACTGACCTGAACTAAATCACTGTTGCTTGGTTAACAGTTGATTGTTAACATACCTTGACTTTGATTATCCATGAAATGATGCTCAGAGGTTTAATGTTATCTAATGTTTATTGTTTTAGGGAGTGTGAAGTCTTCAGTAAGAACCATGCTGCTCCATTCTCAAAAGTAATTACTTTCCACAAGAAAGAGCCTTTTGACTTGGAAGCTTATTATACCCATCCACATGAAGTGCCTTATCCTGATTCCAGAATAGGTAAGGACATGGGAATAAAACCCCCATCCCTAACTCCTGTCGATACAGGAAAAAGTGGTTCTTCTTTTTTGTAAGTTGCATTATTTCCATATTTTCTAGCTTACAGAAAAACTTAGGTTCTTTAGAAAGTCTCAGCACAGGCTTCCTGATTTAAATGTAGTGAGCAAAACCATATTGACATCTCTGTTGGACATGACTGAAAAAAATTCTGCGTTCTGCCTTCCGTCTATCTTTACAGTTTATGAACACTTCAAAAGAAGTAGGCACTAAGAGTTCAGTGCTCTATTGTCTGGTTCTTTCAGTCACTGTAAAATTGATAAGGATCTTATGTGCCTGCCAGCCTGGATTTTTCAAAGAAATTGGATCAAAGGAGCTGTTGCCTGTCTGGACAGATAACTTGTCTCATGTGATCTGTCATGTCTCTTTCTGTTAATCTGAGAATATAAAATACAGGTGTTTCCTCAATTTAAGCATCTGTAGTAGAGTCTAAAGAATTAGATGGCATAAATAAGTTTCTTGTTAGCTAATGCCACCTTACTTGCAGTTATTAGTACACTCCTTGGCTTCTTTAATTCATTATTTTATTCACTGATTTATGAATCAGGTACAAATTTATTGCTAGATATTTGGCTGTCTATGCAAGAAGTCTGTGGTCTTGAGGAAGAAACATTCTTCTTTACATATGCACATCATCTATACTTAAATTTTCAGCAAGTTTCAAAATAAAGTATCAATCCCACTGCTTTTAGAAACCTTTTTAAGCACTGATCATTCTCCAAAAAATGTAGTGTAGCCATGTTACTAAATTCAAACAGAATATTTTATCTCTGTTAACGTTTTATTTTTCAGTGTGAAGTTTGAGTTACGTGGACAAAAGAAACCATTTGAGATGAATCAGAGTAGTTTCTCTAGTGTGGTGGTTACAGAAGGCAACAGAGAAGTAGAACACCTAGAAAAGTACTGTCTTGTTTTTTTATGGAATACAGATAAAGCAAAAACATCTTATTAATTATCAGTGAACTGGTAATAATTGTGGAACCAGCTTTTAGTTTATCTACCTGCAGCTGACATTGTAGGATTGTCAACTACGTAGAAAGTTTCCAAATAGTTTCAGTAATGTGAAGTTGCTATTTAAGTTAACACCCTTAAACACATTTGGGGGTTTTTTTTCCCTCTTTCTCTACATATTTGGGACAACAATTAAAGCCACCTCTGTTGTTTCCAAGGGCGTTTCACTATTCAGAACGTTGGTCCCCAGCACGACGGCGACAACTCCAAGGTGAAGGTGAAAGTGCGGGTCAACATCCACGGGCTGTTCAGCGTGGCCAACGCGTCCATCATAGAGAAGCAGAGCATCGAGGGGGATCACAATGACACCCCCATGGACACCGAGTCAGCAAGTAAGAACCAAGGCAGAGATGAGGAGCTGGTATGTAAAGCTTGTAAACATCTACACTGTCATTCTGACACCAGAGCCGATAATTGCAGGGTAAATCACCGTGCTCCGCTTCTGACAGTTACTGCTTCTCCACCCTTAAATTACTGCTTCGGTTATGCAACACATTTCTTCATGTTTATTGCTTAAGTGCTGGTGAAGCGTGGCACTAAGAACAAAGAATGGAAAAAACGGATTCTAAAAAAACAAAGTCGTTTTTTCATTGTTCTTCATCATCTCTCTAATAGTCTTAGCGTTATTTAGTGTCACTAGCAAAAGGCAATGTATTTAATGAGATCTGTTGACTAATTCCAAAGGTTTTTCTTCACAAGCTATGTTTTCAATGAGTAAAAAAATAGATGGTATTTCTTTATACATGGAAAGCTGCACTGCCTCCTGAAAGTAGCTCCCTGTGAGGTGCAGCTGTGCCCCTTTGCAGTGCAGAGTTGAGGTCTGGGTGCCAGGGAACACTTTGGAGCTGGAAACAGCAGCACCAGCGCTGGCCCTGGCAGCATTTCTCCTAAGATCTGGCCTTACCTTCTCCCACTTTAGTTGGATATTCTACAGGAATTAGAGCAAATGGTTACACAAGAAGCATTACATAATTCGTGTAAGCAACTTCTTAAATACTATGCCGCTTTCCAGGAATGCGGGCATATTTGAAATGCTGAACATGGTGCAGGTCCTTGTGGGCAAGTGCTCCATACATGATGTTTGTAATCAAGTGAGCAAAGGTTGGAAGTGCTAGAGCTGACATTCGGAGTAAGAGGCATGTGGAGCTTACTGGGAGTGTGCTGAATTCGGAATGAGAGTAGTTGCTTCCATGTTCAGGCTTTTTGTTTGTAGCGCTTCATGAATCTAACACATCTTCTGTTTTACAATGGTGCTTGTCAGCAATTACCTTTCAGTATTGAGGATGATCCCCTCGACTCTGAGGAGGAGGTTTGTGGTGTCTATGTGTTCTATTATTCCCTCTCTAGCTATTTCCTGTAGGCAAAGCAGTTCCTTCCAGTTGTTGGCTTTTCTGTGTGAACAGTAAGAACAACAAATGAGGACTTAGATATTACTTATTTTCTACTCTGAAGTGACAAAACTTTAAATTTGGTAGAAGTAGCCTTCTTGTTTTCCACTTCAAATTGCAACATAGGCACCTGTGCTAGAGTTTGAAATCCTTAAACAATTGTTTTTATTATTTTGCAGAACTAGTAGCAAATTATTCTACATGCATATGTAGTTTGTGAGGAGGCAATCTTGGGCCTTTCAGACCTTAGCTACAGCTTGTTAGTTATTAATGCTCTGGATCTCTGATGATTAGAATCATCCTGGAAACTTCAGGCTTACCCATTAATGTCATAAAAGTGTTTTTCAGTGAGGACATGGAGCTGTATTATTTAAACCACGTGATCTGCATTAGTAATTTAACAGTCTTTTAGACTGTTAAATTTAGAATAAGGCATAAGTGATGAACTTACTGAAAAATTTAAGTCAGGCTCTCTTTATTTTGGGTGGCAAGGAGGGAAGATAGTTGCTCATGCAGCTCAAGAGGCTGCTACTACAGATGCTAATTTTTATTGTTTTCACTGTCTTGTGAGACAGGTGCAGGTAATAATTGAAGTGATTAAATTATTTCTGCTTTGGTTTGCAAACTTTAAAGTTTTGGTCAAAAATGACAGGAAGTCAAAGTTCTGGCTGTTCCATAGAGAATCCATTGTTGTTTCCTTTGTTGGTGGTGTGTTGCTAGAATGTTCTTTGATTTCATTTTATATGTATTTGTTTCTAATTTAAAGTGAGTATTCACAAGGCTTAGTGTAATTATGTAACAGGGACAGACAGCAAAATCAAGCAACAGAGTAGAATTTTCATTTAAATTTGAAAGATATAAATACTACATCAAAATGCCTGTTTAAACATAGTGAAGCATAAATTTTTAAGATTGATTCTGAAATTCATGTGTTGTCTGTGATTTGCTGTAATTGATACCAGTCCTAAATCTTACAGCAAACCTTTGCATTCAGTTATGTAACTCTCTGCAGGATAAAATGCAGGTTGATCAAGAAGAAGGTGTGCCGAAAAGTCAAGCTGAACAACAGAACCAAGCAGATGAGGAAAGTGAAAATGCTGGAACTGAAACAAAGGTTTGTATTCAGTATTGATACAACATGTTTTTTGTCCTCTATTCTAACATTTACTGATTTTGCTAGTTGAAAAACATGGGACTGTGTTTAGAGAACAGCTATATTGAAATGGTTAAGTAAAGAATCCTACTGTAGTACTTCAGTTTCCAATGTAGCATGATTAAAACTTTGAAGTAGGTTTCTGATGTTTAACTTGATTTTACAATGAAGATGGAATTTAGGAAGATTAGGAGATGTTGTGAAGAATAATGCCCAGTGATTTAAGCTTTTCAACAAGTTTCCTTAACAGTTCTTTGAAGAAATTAAATTTCACCTGCTTGGTTCCAAACTAAAGTAATAATGATTTTGAATACAGAGGAATAATTAGGTCCTTAATTTACATAAGATTAATTTGTAGCTGTCTTAACTAGTTTTATTTGTCTCTCTTTTTTGAGCATAAATGTAGTAGTATTTTCATTCCTGGAGGTTTCTCAGTAGTGTCACTCTTTTCATAGGCTTCTTCTGGAGAAAAGCAAGATCATCCCTCCCAGCCAAAAGCTAAAACAAAGGTTAAGAGTATTGACCTCCCTATACAGGCGAGCCTCTATAGGCAGCTGGGACAAGATCTGATCAATTCCTATATAGAAAATGAGGTAAGCAGCATAAAGAGGTGGCCACTCAAATTAATGTCACTGTAAATAAGTATCTAAAAAATACTTGTAATCGTCAACGTAGCTAATTTAGAATTCTTTGGGACGTTGCCCTTAATTACAACAGGTTTTGTGGTTTGGGGTTTTTGGTGAAATGACTCAATTTCTCTGGACTTTCCTTAGCCCGTTGTGGTTGTGCTTGTAGTGGTGACTTACACAGAGGTGAACGTTTTTATCAATAATTGTGAATTACCAAGCCTCTGCCAAGTTCTCTGGTACAGCTTCAAGAGTAGTGACTAAGCTGAACACTTAAAAATGCTTTCAGTTTTAAGTGTCTTGCTCCACCCTAGGGGAAGATGATGATGCAAGACAAGCTTGAGAAAGAACGAAATGATGCTAAGAATGCTGTTGAAGAATATGTGTATGAATTCAGAGACAAACTGTGTGGAGTCTTTGAGAAATTTATCACTGAAGAGGTAAGACTTACCTATATGCTTCAGCTGTTGGAAAAAGTTCCTTTGTATTTATAAATTTTGTGTGCGTTTTGTGGAGGCAGCAGGGGACTCTTGGACTAATTTTGGAATATGAGATGCCTTGACTTCCCAGCAGTGAAGCTCAAGTTAACACTTACACCTGGCATTTGACTTGCAGAGTTCTTTAGTGCCTCAGAAGCTCCTCAGTGGTAAGGAAGGATCAGGGATGCAGGAAGAAAGTAAAAACTCTGTGGTCAGCATAGGAAAGTAGGACAGATCACCATGAGCTTCTGAATGGCATGAGTGGGTAGGAGTAAAAAGGAAGTGAACAAATGATGTGGAACACTCTTCAGAGGTGCATGGACTGTCTTAAATAGCCTCGGGACTGATTTTATAACTGGTAAACTTCACCTGCAAATCACATGAGTAGGGCTGTCCTGCCTCTTTAATCACTGTAAAATCTTGGCTTTGAAGTCTGTTAATTACTGTTTTTCTTCACTATCACTTTGAATATTTTAAGCTGATGAAGCAGTCCTGTTTTGAGTAGGGTGGGTTTTTGCCACGGAGAGAAGTCTCATTTGATGTGTTCTTTCTGATTTGGAGTGTCCATAACTTGCTTTGTAGGATTCAAACAAGCTGACCTTGATGTTGGAGGACACTGAAAACTGGCTTTATGAAGATGGAGAGGACCAGCCAAAACAAGTATACATGGATAAGCTTCAGGAATTAAAGGTAAGATTTTAACTTGTTTTCTAGAAAACTCATTCATGTATTTTTGGGGGTGGGTGTTCAGGTTGTGTATGTTCAGTTATGAAATGAACGTAATGTTTAGATCTAGAAGTACAGTTTAATGTGAGTTGTGTTCCTAATTTGAAAATGGTTGAACTGAAGCAGACTGTCACTAATGACAATAGATCTAATTGCTGTGGGAATTTTGTCAGATTTCTTACAGTCTGAAAGAGGCTTTTGAGTAGTTAGACTGCACTCCTGGGTGATGAGAATTAAGTTCCAGTATATATATTCTGTTTTCCTGTTCTCAGTGGTCTTCTGCAGATGAGTAATAAGACCAATTTTGGGGTCTAATATCCAGCAGTAAAGGCTCTGGAGTGCTTTAACAGTAGCTTCCATTGTATCATTTGATTATTGATGACAAACACCCCCTAAATGCTTCAGATTTTAAGGATCTGATGGGGAAAATGTGAGTTCTGATGAATAGCTATCTACTTCCTAGTAAGTTGAAGTATGTGTCTAGCCCCTGGGTTCCAGCTGTTTACTCTGCAGTCACATTTCCTCAGGGGGACTAATAACTAATGGAAACAGCAGTGTAGATCCAGGCAACTGCCTGGATACCAGCATTCAAGAGAAGGAAAAAGCAAACAGTGGATAACATTAAAAGTTTTCAGATGAACTACTTGAAAATTAAAGCATCTGTTAAGGCCTAACTGGTTTCTGTTCCAAAAGCATTGTTCCAAATGCTTTTCTTGCAGAAAACAGCAAAATACCAACCCTAGAAAGGACAGTTACTATTCCTATGTTTTAACTTCTGCTTTTTTTTGTTGTTGGACTAAAGCAATATACAAAGACTTGGCTCTTTGAATGGGTGAGAAAAGGAGTTAAAGGCAGCCTTCCTTCCCATGCTGCATTTTATTCTTAGAGCAGACTAAAGGAAATGTGTGTTCTGTAAAGATCTTTGTGCTTACTATTCCAGAAATTTGGACAGCCTATCCAGGAAAGGTGCATGGAACATGAAGAGAGACCAAAAGTTCTAAATGAACTGGGAAAGAAGATTCAGCTCCTTATGAAAGCAGTAGAAGCATACAAAAATAAGGTAAAGCCAAATGATTTCAGCTGTTCAGTGATTATAGGTGTTTTGATTTTGGCTGTAGAGTATTTTGTGTTTAAACAAATCCTGTAAAGTTTCCTCTTGCACTGCTTTAGAAGGGCTGTTGTACTTCTGAGAACTTTAAACCTGTTCTGCATTGCTAGCAGAAAGAGCTTCTTCATGAGAACATACATCAAAGATTCATGTGCTGGCATCACTTGAAATGGATCTCTGAATTTACAGCTGTTACCAGTGTACCTGTAACTTCTAAGATTAACTCAGTTGGGTGAGCAGCATATTTTAGTGGGTGATTCAAATACCTGTCTCTCTCCTCAGGATGAAAAATACGACCATCTAGATCCTGCTGAGATGGAGAAAGTTGAAAAATACATTAATGAGGCTATGAATTGGTTGAACAGCAAAATGAATGCCCAGAATAAACTCAGTCTAACTCAGGATCCAGTTGTCAAAGTGGCAGAAATACTAGCAAAATCTAAGGTAAAAAAATAAAAATTGTACTTGTTGAATTTTAATCAGACTTTAGCCTAGATCTGAACTAGAATATTACATCTGTAGAGGTTTTAAAGCTATTAAAAGACCTATACAGAGGGAGCAGCAGTTATAGCACTCTTCAGTGCTGGCTCTTGGTTTACAGTAGTTACCTCTGCACAATCCTTTTTAAAATAGCCTGAGTTACAGCACCAGGTTTCTACAGAATGGGTTGTCATACAGGTTTGTAACAAATAAAGAAGTCCTCAGGTAGTGAAAGACGTTTTTTGAAGTTTCTAGGCTGGATAGAATAGAGAAGTCTGGTCTTTGATAATGAAACTCCGGGCCATTACGAACCAGAAACAAATTAGAGACATTCTAGTTGAATGCAGTTGCTGTGCCACCAAATGACCTTGCTGTCTCACTTGTGTCACAACTAGGAATTGGATAGCTTCTGTAATCCCATTCTATCCAAGCCCAAGCCGAAGATAGAACCTCCCAGTGACGGGCAGCCCAAAGCTAACGGGGAGCACAACGGGCCAGTGAACGGACAGAGCGCTGCTGAAACAAAACCCGAACCAGCAAAGGACAACCCGCAGCAGACCAAACCCCCCGGAGAAATGGAAGTGGACTAAGACCTTGCATTTCTTTTACTTCATTAAAATAGTGCAAGTAACCACAGGGTCCATTCTTTTTGTCTGGTACACACCTCAGATGTTCAGTTACTCTTAGCCAAATTTCTGTCATTTGTTGCTGAGTAGTTTTGAAAGTGTTTTATATTAAGTACACCTCTGATGTTCATTTCCACTGATGCTGCTTATGTGGAGCTTTAGCCAAATGTAGATTGTATAAGTCAGTTGAAGCTTTCCCAATATATTTTATATCAAACATACAGAATTGATATATAAATGGCAACAATCTACCTTATTTAAAGCTTTTATTGTGGATAAACCTCAGCTCCTTTATTCAGGAAAGGATACTGTATTGCACTACTGATGCTCAAGTGTAGATCTAATCGCATCTTTATTTTGGAAAAATATTGGAATTGAAGTGGCAAAAGCTGTCACTTGAAGCACTGACCTTTTCTAGTTATTGTATTGTTATAATTTAAATATTAAAATAGAGGTTAGTTGGCATACCAGTCCATCTTGTTGATGTACCATGAGAATTGTACGGTCTTTTTCATAGGAACTGAGTAATACGAGCTTAAGCGTTTGTTGGGTTCCCATGCCACTACCAGTCTTCATTACAAACTGCTCCAGCATGTGGCTCTGCCATGTGCTGGAGTTCCTGGTCTCTGCACATCGCTGTACATACCCTACTGCGCTTAGCACGGGGTGATGCTGGTGAGAACAGGATGAAAGGAGAGAACATTCAAGGCCTGCTGCGTAGCTGTCCCTTGAAAATGTCTTATTGTACGTGGAACTACTTTCCACTTCTTTTGTTTCGAATTCAGTTTACATCTTGATTGTATCTCATCCTGGGGAGGAGAAACAGCAGAAACAGTGCTGTGCAAACTGGGTATCACCACCCTGATTTTGAGGTTGCTTAAATGCTGTTTGGTGCAAACTTGAAAGAAATGCTGAGAGCTTATTTAAGCCTTGATGCTCAGCACGTAATTTTTTTGGTCAAGGACCAAAACAGAAGAGCTTAAAAACTGGATATTATTACCCCAAAGATGGAATCTACTTGATGAACTTGCGTAGCTTACCATTTGGCTGTGGTCATTTAGCTCTCTAATGAAAGTGTCTACAATGTATTACACAGTAGAGTCACTGTTATCTTTGATACCTCTTAAACGTTGTCAAGGTCCAATGTATGTCCCAAATATATTCCCAAATGCTTCTGTCAGTCACTGGGGTACTGCAGCACTTAGTAAAGCCAGTCACTATTGACTCCAAACAGCTCTTCTGTTACCAGAGTGGGAATGGGCTACTCTGACTATGAAAAGTGATTTCTTTACCCAGCATAAAAAACTGAAATAAGTTGCAGTGTATTGCTTCAGTGACTTGAACTCTGTCCTAGAAACAAATCCAGGTGTTAACCAGGCACTCCTACAGCAGTTCTCCTATAGGAGGTGTTGCTGTTATAAACAAGAACTACAATCTTTCTGGCTTTGGCAGCTGTTTTATCTTCAGCTGTGCCCTTCATCTTCTACCACTTTATGCTACAAAAAGTGATTTGTGAGCCCTGGGAGAGGTGAATTCAACTCTCCCGTATCTTCACAGACAAAGGAAGCATCATTTATGGCTGTACATAAATCTGCCTAGACTAGTTCAAGTACTGGAATTGTATCGTCATGACTGACATCAAGTGACCAATGCTTGTACTTGGCTCTCGTTCCTGTTCCTCTTCCATGCAATCAGTGTGGATGGTCTGACACCTCAGTTTACATGTTTAATGCCCTTGAACTAAAACTGAATGACCTTGAGGAGAGCTGTTCTGCAAACTCAGTCTTGAGTTCTGCCACGGTAGTCACACCTCTGGTGCTGAGGGGGTGACGGTACTGCAGCATCAGCTGTCCTTTGTCAGGCTGAGCTGGCTTTGGTCTCATAGGCTTTAAGACCATTTATATCCTAATGGCTTTTACCACAGCAGTATAATGAGTAGCATTCTCAAGTACTGGCTTCTTAAAACCCAGCTACACAATAATTTGTCTAGGTAGACTTCTTGGTACCTGTGGCAGAAGAGCACAAACTGCAGAAATCTCCAGTGTCAGCTCTCCAGTAGCTAAAAGGTCATGTGCAAGAACAATGTCCTCTGCTCATGGCCATCAGATGCTTAATACTACATCACAGATGTTTGAGGCAATGCTTAGGTTAAAGGCTAGAATAATTCTGCACGCTCAAAACCCGATATGGTTCAGACAAACAGTTGTAGTCAAGTTTTCTTACTAGAATAGGGTTTTTTTTGCTGTGCATCTGGTCTGTCTCTAGATCCCTGCTGAAGAGGAGTGCTGACACAGACTGCCCACAGAAGCTGGCTCTTGAGGTCCATGTTAGGAATCCCATTTGGGATGGCAGAGTTGATCCTTCCTGAGTGAGTTCACATTAATATATGACTTGCTTGTATGTAATCTGGTCTCTGTTACAGAGATTTTACCAGGACAGATTTAAGTACTTACACACTATGCACAACTTGAGGTTTTGTGTGTCAGACTCAATGAGCAAGTTCCCTCTGCCTACCCTGACAGCACCAGAGTGAGTCTTTGCTACATAAAGTTTTGTTAGGGAACCAGCAGTAGTCTGCTGCTCTGCATCTTGTATATTACAACAGCAGGAATTTGTTGGTAATGTCTTACTTGAAACTTTCTGCTGAGGGCAAGATACATTTCTGATATTTGAAAATGTTCCCTCTGTCCCACAAAAAAAAAAAAAAAAGCAACACTATCTTTGTAAAGGCAGTAGAGTTTGTTTAAAAAACAAAAGTTTTGTAAATCAAGTTCTAAAGTTTCATGTAAAGATCTGATTACAAACCAGCATAAATACATTGTTTCATTTCACCAGTAAGAGCTTCCTTCTTCCCTTTAAAGAGGACTTTTTCTCTCCTATCTGGAGCATTAATGAACTTGCTCAAGAAAGGACTTGAAAATTAATTTAATTTTCTTGCTCTAAACTAAGTCTAGTTTAGAGCTGATTCATGAGTTCCTGTACACTTTTTGTATTGCGGTACTTTAGACTCCAGGGAGTTTCTTTGAACTTCATTCAGATGTAACAAACAGATTTGTAACACTTAAGTTAGGGTTTTATGCTCTCCTTTCTTGAAGCTGCTGCTTCATGACAAAATACCCCTTGATTTTGAATGAAGGTTTTGATTTTGTTGTTGTCTCAATTTGAATGAAGACTCCTCTCCCTTCCTGGCTTCTGGCAGTGTCCTTGCACTGCTTAAATACTGCCTTTGGGGCAGGCTTGCAAAACACAGAGTGGTGAGCAGCTGGGTCCTGAATCCTCACAGGCAGTTGGGGAACACCCAGCCTGTATTCCACAGCCTCTGCCTCCCACAGCCCCGGGGCAGAGTGAGGGGGAAGGTGCCCTGTCCCTGCTACTGCAGCACAGGAGGGGCAGCGCAGTGTCTGCCGTGCAGCTCCAGCATCCTGGACACCTTGTGGTGTGTGGGATGGAGGCTTTGCTTCTCCCACCTACAAGTGGAAGATACTGATGTACAGCATCCAATCTGTGTGTTGATAAGATTTCTTTGTATCTTCAGCACTGGAAATTCCTTAATATTTTCCAACATCTCTGTGTGCTGAACTCGTCTCTCCTACAGATTGCTAATAACAGTTCTCAAATACCCCATATTTAAGTGTGGGTTTTCCTGTAGGGATTATGGAAGCATAATTTCAGGAAACAAGCAAGGAGCTGGCAGGAGGTTTTTCTTCCCAATTATTTTTTGACATCAGTGTGGAAAATGAACAGCCTTAACAAAGCTTGGTATCTGCACTTCTCAGAGCTCTGGTTTTCCATGCCTGTCAGTTAACCAATGACATCCAAGACATGAAGCCATGCTGCAAACACACTGCATTTGCTGGTTCAAAGCACCTGCCCAGCTGCTGTAGAAGCTAAATGCAGTTCCTGTAGATCGGTGCCATCATGAACCTCATTCCTCAAAATACGACTTTTCATTGCTGTGTAATCACACTGTAATACTTCCACACCTCTGTGAGCCCTTCTCAAGTGAAGCTCAGATGCCCAAACTTGAGTTGTGGGCTGGTATAAGGTTTGCCTGCTCTAAGGATGCTTATTCTTAATTGCCACTAGCTGTGAGTTTATTAACTGGATGGAGAAATATTCTGTTGCCTCTAACACTTCTGCTACTCCTAAGTTTTTTCATCATTCAGGCACCAGGAGACAGAAACTCTCAAAAGAGGTGGTAAAAAACATGTTTAACAAAAGGCGTTAATGCCTCATAAATTTTAATTTCAACTCCCAAGATAGCAGTTGGGAGTATAAACACAAGCTCTTAGTAGCTACAGAAAGTCTGTGGTGGCTGACTCCTAGCTGAATTCTTAATTCTCTGTGGATGAAATTTGAAGACTTCAACCACTTACTACACCTGTAAATAACAGTGAAAACAACTAAATGTGACTGTTGGCACTGCAGAATACTAAACCAGGAGTGTGCTTGATGTGACTTACTTGATACAGCTGTTAAAACCTGGATTCCTTCTTTCCTGGTCAGAAGGAAATACGTCAAGCAATGAAAACCAGGTTTCATTGCAATGAAATCCATTAAGGATCATTTTAAACAAGAATAAAATTGAGCTATACCCACCAACCACCTTTGGCCACTTGGTCAGCGAAGTGTTGAAATAGTTTAATTAAGTTGATCAAAAAAAGATGGTAGTCCCTGAATGTTGCAGTGGTTGGAAAAGTGGGAAAGTTTCTTTCCATAGTCGATAACCATATCTCCATGGGTTGGGGGGGGGAAGAGATGGGAGCGTCAGAATTTAAAGCGGTGTTTAAGTATGGAAAATGTTTACGATGTATGTAAATGGGATTCTTAGTAGTGACAGATCATGTGCAAATTGACAAGACTTCAATTTATTTTTGAATGGCAATATAGATTGTCAAGGTTGTGTATAATGATAATAAATATATAAACCGCTACTTGAACCATAAATGACCACCCCAGACCTCATTTTTGCATCAGTGTTCTTAAAAGCAGCTTTGTCTGATGTCCTGGGTGGATACAAGGTGACTTTGTCCAAAAGGTCACAGGTAAGAAGATAAAGGCATTTTTGGTGCCTCACCTGTCCTGCTGTGGCTTCTCTCACCCTTCTCTGTGCCAGGCTGCTGCAGCCTAAGCATAGCACTGCTTTGCCTCTGGGGAGCTGCAGTTATTTTCACAGCTGCTGTCACGTCTCTGCGTTTGGATGAGCACAAATTCCCAAGTTTCCAGGAATTTGTCTTTCATGAATGACTTACTGCAATGTGCAAGTTCAAGTTAGTTTTCCTGTGCCTTGAACTGCTGGGGGAAATCGATGGCTTGGGGCACAGTTGATTCTCTGAGCAGATGTGGAGGTGCAGCTGGAAAGCAGCAACCAGGGGATTCCTCCAGGAATTTTTCGATATGCTGGCAGTGTAACAGGAATCCCTGTGTCCTCCAGCAGGATGCAATGACTGTAGAATTCTGCATAACCAATATAAATGCACAAAAACAACATGATTCAACATTTTTATATCCATCTTCCTCAGTACACTTCAAAAGTGCCTCCAAGTCTGCATTTCTTCCAGGCTTTGCATTCTTAGATCTCAATAAATAATAAAATATTTCAGCTATATTAATTTCACAGGCCAGGTTTGGGATTTAGGGGTGGGGAAAGGTCCTATTGAAAAAACTATCTATTTACATGTATATACATGCACATATAGAGTGCATGTGTAAAAATGTACAACTAGAAATCAGCTTGATACCCACCTTACCAGTACAGGGGAAAATCCTGCCCTAAACCTACTCTGCTGTCTCAGCATCTCAGACCACTCAGTCAGCCCCTTCACGCTCCAGGTTTAGCTGTGTTCACCACCAGGAAAAGTATCCCACTGTCACACGGCAAAAGGACTGTTGTAGCAAAATAAGGTGAATGTTGAAACAATCACAGAATCACCTGAGCTGAAAGGGAGCCACAAAGATCACCCAAGTCCAACTCCTGCCCTGGAACAGGATGCCCCAGCATTCCCACTGTGTACCCTAGAGCATGGTCACAATGCTTCTTGAACTCTGCCAGGCTTGGTGCTCTGGCCACTTCCATGGAGAGCTTGTTCAGTGCCCAGACACCCTCTGGGTGAAAAACCTTTTCCTATCATCCAACCTAACCCTCCCTTGACACAGCTTCAAGACATTCCCTCAGGTCCTGTCAGCTGAAGGTAGCCAGCTAAAACTCAAGAAATTAAAAACACAGCCACAATTTAAGGCTAATGGTATTTCCATCAAAATACTGAAATGTATTGTGAGGCCCTAGTTTTCAAATTTTGCCTGAAAACCAGCTTCTCTGAACTGTAATACCCTAACACTGCCTCAAGGGACTGGCTTGGTGCAGTTTCAGGGAGAAACAAGCGGCTTGCAGAATAAAAACAATTTATTCATACGGACTGTGTTTGTCACAGAGCTTCTGAAACAGGAGTGTCCTCTGTGATCATTACCATGGCTGCAACTAAATATTATCCTTTACTTTCTCAGCTTAACTCTGTCCTACATTCTTCATTCTTCCTACAAATATCAGTGTGCTCTTCCTTTTATAAGGCTAATTAGATTTTCAGTAGTGCTGAAGCACTTGCAATTAGAAGAAGAAAATTACACCTTCTACAGCAAATACAACATTTACAAACTACTGGTCAAGAGCATTTTACTTGCACATTTCTTCGGAAAATAGCCTTATCCTCACATCAGAGAACATCCCAGGGCAAAAGCAGAACATTTTATAAGCATTGAACAGACAAAAGTAAATGTGGGTTACTACTTATGCCTCTGAAGGACAGTGAAATTAAATGATTCATTCAAGTCACAAAATACCTACCACAGGGTAACACAAAAAATGCTACATTCCTGGAAAGGGAGCCAACACCACCAGGAAGGCAACACACCAGCACAAAAATCTTAGGCCAGAGCTTTGAGTTCCTCCTGTGGAGCATGGCAGTGACCAGCAGGACTACTACTGGAAAGTAAAATGACAAAACAAAACAGGAAACATTGTCTTGACAGTACTACAGAAAGACAAAGTGGCGCAAGAAGTTTCCTTTCTCAACCAAAAACAACCTTTCCCATTTTACTTGCTCTTTTCACATCTTTCATATGTTCCTGTTGCAATAAATATTCCCCACCTACTCCATCATCTACCTGCACTGCCTTGTCTACAATATCAAGGCAGGACAAAATACTCTTATATGGTGATTTTAGCATAGAGAGTGGAGATGGAAAATGAGATCCAAAGATCACTCACTCTATTTATGATGGCATTTCTAAACCTGTACTTTGCAAAGTCACTGATGAAATAATCACACCAGCTCTTGCAAGCTCTTATTAAGTGAAAATTACAACCTACTCACAGATATTTCAGAAAAGTCAGTGGTGTTACCTTTGCTGGCTTTGAGTGCTAATTTACAAAGAATAAACAACCCAGCTTATCTCTCTGTTGCTTTTTCAAAAGCATTTCCCTTTTGCTTGTAATACCAAGTTCACAAACAACAAGAAAATTTACCAGGCTGACACCTCTGGACCTTAGAATGACAGAGGTGTCATTCAGTAGTATTCAGAGTATTCAGTGAGTCAAACAGAAGCAAGCTTCTACCACAGGAAACTTTAATTTTCTTCCACATTACAGAAAGTATGAAATACACATTCATCTCATTTGACTATATTTAGTAGAAATATAAAATGTATCTAAATTCACTAAGATTCCAAGACTATGGAAATTGTAAAGATAATTACCCTAAACTTTTAAATACACAAATAGAGTATTTGCATTTGTTTTTGCTTGCAAGAAAATAAACAACCATAGTCCAATTTGCTAAATTCTCATGATAGCTTTTTCAAGACAAACTAACTGAGCTCAGACAACACAACCTTATTTTTCAGTATCATCCTGGGGGTGGAACAAGCCATTAGAGAAGTATTTTGCTTTCCTTTAATATCATGTCAGAAATAAACACCACAACAACCTGATGCCCCAAAAAACGTCAGTTAGAAATGTCATTTGTCTTTATATGCTAAACTGTTGATCAAGATCTTTTGTAAACAACTGGAAAAATTCAAAAATTATACCTTTATGCTCAGGTGACATTTTGTTTTCATGGATAACATCAGTAAACCAATTTTCAAAGCCAGAGGAGCAGACATATATCCTGACAGTGAAGTAGGAACTGAAAATAAAAGGGGGAAAGTATAATTAATATTTTAGTTAAGATTTAGGACAATGAAATTATATTTTGTTGAGGAAGCCTTCAAATCTCACACTGCATCCGTTGTTACCATCTTGAAATCCACCTGAATGAACTTGACAGATATGATTACCCAAGGGATTCAGCTTCTTTGCAAATCCAGCTGCTTGCTTGGTAACTAAGTGCTAGTTACAGCTAAAAATTTACAAAAATTACTGCAAAGGGAGTCAATCAAGATTTCCAACAGAATAGCCTGGGGAAATACTGAATAGTTTTGTATTTAAATTGGGTTTAAGCTCTAGGTATCCAAATAGCAGCATTGCTACACTGAGAAATCTGTCCTTGGGTTTTCAGTTTGTCTTGCCTTGCAGGACAGAACATCACTTATAAGGGCACATGATGCAAGTGCCAAGCCATGAGTATCTGCACTGATCTGAAACTCCTTCAGCTGTGCTGTGAAAATGTTATTTTCACTTTGGGGTAAGGAATTCTCACTGATGTGAGCTTATGCAGACTGTATGATGGATTTAATGATAATTCCAGACCAAGCGAGGTCCTCTTAATATACAATTCAAATACTGAGGCCACCCTTTTTCATGGAATTTATTTTGACGTACAAAAGTTTTCTCTATTAGAAACTATCACTTCGTGCTTACAGGTGCAGTACAGTCAAAAGAGTCACAGAAAAGGCATCTGGAAAAACTTGCACAGGGGTTCATGTCCTGCTCAGGAACGGGGCACAATCTGGGACTGTGCTCCACACAGAAACAAATACAGACACCTACAACAGGGGACATCAGCCAAATTAGCAAATCATTCCAACGACCTCATTGTTTCCATAACACAGGCATGATGTCAGCCTGGCTCCAGCGCTAAATCACTGACTAAGCTCACCCTTGGTATCTACAGAGACAGGCTCCACTACACCACACAAAGTTACAAATTCTGTAACTTCATTAAGATGGACAAAAGATAGCGGGAGGGAAAGATATGCTGGCATAAATGGTAAAGTACCACTGGGCTACCAAATGCTGCCATTATAGTCCAACACAATCAGTAAAAACAAAATACCCACCTGTCTTTGACGGCATGAACACAAGCAATGAACACAGTATTCCTGTAGCATAGACTTGAGGCCTCTGCTGCAGGGCCAGTAACTTCATAGGAGGGTTCAAAGTTGGAATGTCTATAAAAATGTGTTAGTCATTGCAACAAAGCTTTCTGCCACACCAAGGATTTTACTCAAAACAGATTATATTTAATAACCAGCTTCTCAGAAACAATCATTCTTTCAACAAACTGTTTTTTCTTCACTTACATTACAAATGACTTCCCTCCAGCCACACTCCTGAACTAAGGATGAAACATGTTGTCAGTTTTAGAGATGAGTAAACTAAATCACATGGCTAACAAGTTTGACTTGTTTTTTTAAAGATACAGATTAAATAAAAAAATTCCTTCTCTGAAATAAATTGAATTTCACTACCAAAGAAGTAGGGGACGTGAGCAAACAATTTTTCCACATCTTTTTTCTTGATCAGCACAGCAGTGGCACAGTCAGTCCCAGGATGAAGAAGTTTTCAGGTTTTTTTTCTGTCTGAAACATGTTCCCTCTGGAGAACTCCCCATCATACAGACAGATGAGACCACTGCCCTTTCTGTGTGAGACAAAGCATCACAAGTGATCCAGGTCTCAAAATATTTGTTCAACTCCCAGCCTGTCTCAACACAAAGATTCTGCCATCTGAATTCATGTTTCCTCTGAGCATGATGAAGAGAAAAATGTCATTCTCCTGAGCAGCCTGAAGGAATCTCCTGAGGAATCTGAAGTGGAGAAAGTTTTTTAAAAAAACACCCAAAACCTACTGAAAGTGAAAACAGAGACTGTACTGCACTGTAGCTATGTTACTGCTAGTCAGACTTAAGCAATAAACATGCCATGGAAAATTCCCAAGGAAACCAGCCCAGTCTCCCTGGTAGGAGAGAATATCAGGGAGGGGAACTAGGAGCCCAATAATTAAAGCTGAGCATAGGCTTTTGCTTTAAGAAAGGAGTTTCAAAGCTAAGTTTTGAACACACTGCTTCATGTACCTCCAAACTTCAGGCATAGTGCAAATATACCCCTGCCAGTTTGAAACTGCCTTGTTTGAGTCCTGGTGCAGCCACAGCAGCACAGAACTCAACACAGGCTACTTAATCCTCAAACACAGGCCCAGCCTCAGGCTCCAGTTAAACCAGGCACACATGGTTGTAAGAGAAGCAACACAGATGTGAAGCAATTAACTCCAAGTACTTCTGAGACTGAACATGCAGAGGAAAAAGAAAGTTAATTTCACTGGGGGGGGAAAAAACATTATTCTGATTGTTCCTCCAAGGCTCATATTGAATATTATTCAATATTTCACTAGTTCACTAGTGAATATTTCAATAGTTAATAATAATATATTATTATACTATAGTTAATAATATTTCAATAGTTCACTATTGAGCTGCAAGTGTCACGGAAGAAATGTAACATCCCCGCTTTTGAAAAATTTAAATCCCAACCTAGGAATCAAATTGCACCTTTGTACAAAGCTATGTAACTCCTCTAACTTCAATGGAACTACAGCTGCTTATGTTTAGAGATGAAAATAGTGCACTCCAGTTTCTGTCCTTGGAAAATGCTGTCCTATGATTGCTTCAGAGGAGTTACATGGCCTTCAGGCACTTCAAATTTATTTTCAGCTAAGATGATGGGAAATAGCCACATTAATTTAGCCAGTGATTGGTTCTATTGCAAAAACTGACAGAAATCTTATTTTCTTTTCCTAAGCTCCTCTTATTTTAAAGGAAGAGGAAACTGAGCTTGTTATACCCTGGCAGCTAAGTGAATGCCACAGGTTGTCTGGGATCCCAGGAATACAGCAATGGTCACTTCAGCTTGTTCATTCCTACAACAAAGCTTCTGTGCTTCATGTGACAGAAGGGAATGCCTGATGACTGAGTGAATAATCCTATATATTCACATTACCAATAAATATACCTCATACTGTGCTGCACATGACAGGTATGTATGACTCCTCCTTCGCTGCTTGTGTGAAGCATAAAGACAGAGTAAATCCATTCATTCTCTTCAGAAGAATTAATTAATAGTTCTACCAAGGCAGATTAACTAAATTTTTTACCCAGGCTGTCTTAAAAGATCTGTACTCAATAAGATGTGGGCTTTATAATTCTAAAAGACTGTTGAGATATGAATGCTCCATTCATTTAATATCAAAACTGTTTCTTACTGTATCTTCCTGCATGGAGGCAATAAAGTGCCATTCAAAATCCAGTAGTTTTTTTTCCAGAGGTCTTTTTGCATTCTGTGGAACATGGCAAGCTTCATGTGCTCACAGTAAGCTCAGTGTACAGATAAGTGCTAATCCCTGAGTTCTGAAAACATATATAAGAACAAATGCTAATTAGAAAAAGGATTAAAATATAAGACAGTAATTATCGCTGCGTAGTTCACTATGGCTTGGAAACACCATTAACAAAGGAATTGTGCCTAAGGGAGCAGTCCACCTCTGCAAGCAAGACTAGATGTCAACACTGGCAGCTACACCCACTGCTGGCAATTGAATATTCACCAAGGGAGGCCAAGGAAAACTCCGGCGAGCACCTAAATAAACTTTTAGGAAGGTGGAAACAATGCTGGTGTTGGGCAAGGATAAAAACAACAGACCAGTGAATCCTCAGACAGCACAGCACACTGAGTGTACACTTCACCAATGCCTATCTGCAGGGCTGCACTTCCAGTGACCGTGGCACTCAGCTGCCAAGAGACAAGGCAAAGGAACACGGGTGAAAAGGTTTACAGAGCGGAAGACAAACAGGTAAAATTCCACCTGAGGATAAATTGGAGAGCAACATTGCCTCTGGATATTGTGATGCTCAAGACAGAAAGAGAGAGAAATAGTAGACTGAAGCCTTAACATGAATAAAATGCATTGGCAATGAATTGATGCTGCAGTCTTCTCATTTTTCCAGGCTGAATTCAGCTCAGATTAAGCCTGAGGTGGAATGTGCCTTGCATAAGCAAAAAACAAAGCATTTGGTTTGGTTTTTTTCCCAGGTTATCTTCTGAGTCATAGAAGAACACTAAATTATTTGGCTACATTGTAACATGGAGCACAAAATAAATTTTACAGACAACGGAGGTGTGGATAATAATCATAAGGAATAGGTCATATGCTCCTAATGGAGCACAGTCATAGCCAAAACTTTTAATGAGTTTTACTCCAAGCTTCAGCATAATCAAGACACAGAGGTTTTGTTCTCACAAATTTTGGCCCAGTGCCTTTTAAGATAAAGTATGTTAGTGGAAACCCCTTTTTCTGCTCATCTGTTATATTTAACTTTAGAAGCAGGGTATGAAGACTGCAGACCACTGCAAACAGTGAACATCCAGCAAGTGCATTCCAAAATTCATGATCAAACCAGACTGAAACAAGCACCTGGAAATGAGTTGTTACTGACAGAAATTTTGCTTTTCACCACTCAAGTTTCTATCAGACAGGTGATTCTAAATGACAAGAGCAGGGTTTCTCATCTCTGAAAGCAAAGCTGAAAGGTGAGCTCCAAAGCATTCGTGTGGGTGGGCACAAAATCAAAGCAAATTCTCATTTGATAAAATTTCATATTCTTTGTAGAAATGCAGAATTCAATTTAGTGAAAAAGAGACAGAAGCAGACAAGTCTCCATGATCATGTACTTTCCCTTGAATAAAGACAACTAACAAAAAATACACAACAAACCCATCACAAACAATCTGGATTTGATTCAATTTTGGTTTGGGTAAATCACTCCTTCCTTGACCAAGTTTTCCAGCATTACCATCCAGAATGAAGAATATGGAAGAAAACAATCCATAACTACCTGGAAAGGGCTCCTCTTTCACAGGGTGGCCATGATAAATAGGAGAACAAAACACGCATTTCAATGGTGTTAGGCACGAAAAATACCCCACTGAGGTTTTGTGACTGTGTAACTATGAAGTTAAATTTTTAAAAATAAATTGTTCTTGACAGGAGGAGTTGGCAACAGAATTGCACTGACTCTCTCATGTTGCTGACACACCCTGGCAGGCTCACAGGACTGCTGGGTGCTTGTCCTGCTGTGCCAGCTGCAGCGCCGCTGAAACGCAGCCTGCACAGGCACGCTGCTGGTGAGCTCATCCCTGAGGTCACAGCCATCTCCTCTGCAGATGCTGGGTAAGGCAAGGCACCATTTATTCAAATACTTAGAATAGAAAGTTAACATATCAAAGCAGAATCAGACAGGGCTCCTTTCAACATCTTCCTGCACCACACCTTGTCTTAAGAGAGTAAATGATGCACTATGTTCATTTCCTTTCCTTCCCTCCACCTGAGCTCAAGCTAAATTTGTTATTTCTAGCATCCTTGCATACTGAGGCAGTCATAAGTGAGAGTAGTTATGCAAAATTAAAAAAAAAAAAAAAAAGAGAGGTAAACACACTACCAGTGCTCTTCCTTCCCTTCAGTGTAGACAGCAATGTAGTCTGACTGTCTGCTCATGGCAGCTGCAGCAGAGTAACTCAAAGATTCCTTTATTTCTCTCTAAGTTTGAGTATGTTTTAGTCACATGTAGGGCAAAAGGCAAAACTTTGGAACCCAAATGACAAATATCATTTAATAATTGCTGCAGAATCAATTTATTTTGTTTTTAAGATTGTAGAACATGTTGATGATGTGACAGACAAAATAAACCAGAACTACTATAAATAAAGCAGGGTCAAATCAAGTAGGGGATTCCCAAGTGGGTTTCAGACACTCCACTGGGGTGGGATAAAAAGTCCAGACGAGAGAGAGTCAGACTAAAATATGGCAGAAGTGTTCTTGTATGATTAGAAGAAGAAATATTACAGAATATAGTCTCAATGTCACAAAACAGTTCAGCAGTTTAAAAACTCTATGATAGTCCTTGTCATAGATACACTGAGACAAAGAGGGGTGGCACTACTTGGAATCTGGACTGGAAAAATGGCAACTAAAAACCCCCATTTATAGAAAATAATCACAGAACTCCCCTTTATGCCTCAGTTCAGCAAAAATACAATTCTTTGAAGTGTGGAGAAAGCTTAGATTTGTTTTTTATCAAAGGTGTAAAATACTGAAAATTTAGAACACCATTGATGGCCCTCTTATAAAAACATGAGGGCTGGAAGCATTTGCATTATTGATAACATAGAATTAAAAGGCATTATAAAACCAGAGGGCTGGGTATCCTAGATGATGAATCAGATGACTCCCAGAATTTCACTAATAGAGATGAAATAAAGTCCAGTAATACACATTGAAGGGTCATGTGCGGATTAATAAAAAATAGTTATGCTATAAGATGTTTCGAAATTTGAAAATGGTAAAAATGGTAACAATGGAAGGATTTGAATGCCATTGTCATGAAAACTATTGTAAACTGCCAGTATAACAAGACTGAAAAAGTATAATGTGATCTTCCAAAGTACCAGGAAAAGTATTTCTACTAAAAGAATAGCATCACTCACTAAGTGTTAATTTAATACCAGCAACTCATGTTGATAAAAATATGGATTTGTTATACAGGAAAAAAGAAAAGCTACAGACTGACCTGGGGAACAGGAAACACAGCACATGATAAGAGATTAAAATTGTTTGGCTTGTTTATAGTGGTGAGATAAAGGCTTTAGGAGGTCAGAAATGTTGTTTCATGATGCTCAAATTACAAAGGTACACATGAAAAATGGCACACAGCATGCTTAGCTAAAGAAATGAAGTCTTGGCAAAATGGTGACAGGAAGGGGCAGAGGGGAGCAATTTATCTGTGAAGCCACCAGTTGCCTTATTGAACACTTCCTTCTTCTCCTTGAGCAAGAAACAAACCTTCAACATACCACAACCTAATTTTTTGGAAAATCACCAACTAGGCCTTACTTCTGGTTTCTTTGCCAAAAAGGATCCATCGTGATCAAGGTTTAGTGGGAAGGTTAATTTTCTGAACAAAACAATGAATCCATTTCAACTTGGAAATAACACCAGGAATCAATGTCCATCACAAAAGTAAAATGTCAGGAAGAATGAATTCTTCATGACACCTGAGTGAAGAAAGGAGAGGAGAAAAGTAAAATCAGGGTAATTTTTTTTTAAATTCCTAGCGGTCAAACAGAAGCCAGGGCTGATGGATCATTACATGCACACAACTCATCATCTACCCAGGACACACCAGCAATGTTTTCAATAAGATTCAGCTTCTGTTGTCTAGACTGGCACTACCATATAGATCCAAGAGACAGCTGCCCTGCATCTGTCAAAAGTAGCAGTAAGAAAGAAATATACCTATGGGAAATCTGTGAAACTACCTGTGCCATGAACCTTGCGGCCAAGATGCAAGCAAAGCTGCAGAGCAACCAACAGCAACTTATTACAATCTGTAAAATATAACTTTATGCTCCCATTTGCTTTTTATCATCCTTCCTACTCAGTTCCTTTTTACTTTTGTTGCTAATCAGACTGCTCCACTTGATGAAGTATGTCCTAAATCTTTATTTTTTGGTCATGCAATAAAGCTGAAGGAAGGCCTGCGTGCTCTCTTTTAAGGGAGTCCTATTGCTCTCTTAAAACTCTTTAAAGAAGATTTTATGATAGCATTTCTTTCAATGCTTAGGCCTTGAGGACAAGGATAGATATCTGTGCTCTCTGATGAAAAGAGTTAGCAAAGGATTCGTTACATCGTTGGTTTGTCTCACAAGCTCTGCTCACAGCAAATGCTGACCCCTGCAGTCATAAACGCAACCCAACAACGGAAGAGTGATTCGAGTTCCTTTCTAATGAGACAAAGGAAAACATCATTTCACTGCATGTTGCAGGCTGGACAATCAGTGAGGTGCAGCTTCATCACTCTTCAGGTAAATAATCTAGCCTTGAAATTAAATTGAAAGTCTCCTTTTTACTAATCTTCCACTCTCGATACACAAGCCAGTGATGACTGTGAATGTTCCACAGCTCCACAACCTGGCTCTACTTAATCACTCACACAGTTCCTGGTTTACCTGTAAGGATTCTCAGCGACTGACACAAACACTTATCCACAATCCATTTTACACCCACCAAGGAGTGCATGAAGGAGAAAGTGCAGCTTGATTACAAGCCACCTCTATATTTTATTTCAACAATGAAAGCTGGCAGGTCATGGGGGAACTGCTCGAGTTTACAGCCACGAGCTGGCAAACACTGGAGAAGGTGAATCACTCCACCTCCTCCTTGCACCCTGGATGCCTGCTGTAGCGAAAATAATTTTGGGAGCATTCCCCTGGTACAGAAGGAGCCAGCAAGATGTTTATGAGGTGGGATAACTCAGAGGGCAGGCTAAACAAATAGAAACCAATAAAAATAACAATCTTTTCCCCAGCCCAAACCAATTCCTTGATGTGCTTCACTGTGTAGCTACATGAACAGTACTGTCACACAAAAGGAGACACAGAGCTTCAGCTTGTGTAAACAGTGTTGCATCTGAACACCAAGAAAGAAATAAAAACACAACTGAACAACCAGTTGAAAAATAAAGAATGGGAAAAAAAAGCATTATTAAAAACTGGA
Organism: Poecile atricapillus; assembly: GCF_030490865.1. Lineage (NCBI taxonomy): Eukaryota > Metazoa > Chordata > Aves > Passeriformes > Paridae > Poecile > Poecile atricapillus. The sequence goes on from NC_081252.1 coordinate 10,774,967, forward strand.
GAAAATTTGTTCTGTGCAAGGGACTGCCATCAGCTTACTATAGGGATTGAGTCTAAATATTGTTTGAAGGCATGCTTGCCCAAAAATTAATTTAATTTTTAATAGAGCAGCTACAGATAGAAAAGCACATGAGATTGTAATCAAACTGCTGAGGTAATGAAGCTTGAAGATGTTCCCTCACATTTTAAATTCACCTTAACTACAGTAAGGAAATTCATCAATGGCGCCTGGCATCCAGCAAAGGCATCTGGCCCATAAAAATTAATTTGTTACATCTCTGCTGCTCTGTTTCACATCAGCCATGAAGTGCTGTAGACCAGGTCTAATTACTGCTGTGACAAAATAAACAAAAGTTAAATGAAGGAGCCAAAGGACACGTGAGAATCTCTATACATGGCTCCAGGGTTTTGTTTTACACTATATTTTAGATAAAACACACTACAAAAGAGTCAATACTCAATACTTTTAAAGTCACATACAGGCATATCACTCAGAGGTCTGCCCAATAAAGTGTGAGCACCTCAGGTTAAAGAAAGATTTGTGTCAAGAAGAGCATGCTAAGCACAGGTGATGGAATGAGGTTCATTCCTGGTTATCTTCACTTGGGTTTTTCTTTAAACTCACAGCTCAGAAATTATTTCAGAAGAAAAACAGTTGGAAATAGCTTTTTCAGAAAATCAAACAAGGTACTTGGGAATTAAATCCACAAAAGGATGAAAGCAGCTGCTCTGCCTCTGCCTCTCAGTTTTGCCTGACACTCAGCACACCTCCTTTTTGTTGTCAGAAAAGACAATTCAAAGAAAAGCTCTGCTGTATTCAAACAATAATTCCAGCAACTATCACCACAAAACTAGCCCAATTTCTGTTTGGAATGCCTTCTATTAATCTGGAACACAGTAACACAAGCAGGTATTTTGCAATACCTTTGAAAAAGGTTAATGACCCAAGAGGAATTTGTTTGCAAAAAAAAAATAAAAACAAATAAGAAATTAAAAAAAAAATTACTTGCAGCTGAAAGCGGTGTCCTGCAGGTCAGTATTGGGGTCAATACAGTTAAATGTTTTGGTAGGTGACATGGACAATGGGATCAAGTGCACCCTCAGCAAATTTGTTGACAGCTCCAAGCTATGTGGTGCAGTTGACACAGTGGAGTGAAGCAATGCCACCCAGAGGGACCTCCACATGCTTGAAGGCGGGCTGAGGGAAACCTCAAGGAGTTCAACAAAGTGCCAGGTCCTACACCTGGGTCGTGGCAATCCTAGGCTGGGCAGAGAAGTGACTGAGAGCAGCCCTGCAGAGAAAGACTTGGGGTGATGATGGATAAAAAACTCAGCTGGCAGTGAGCCCTCACAGCCCAGAAAGCCAAGGAAACCCTTGGCTGCGTCCAAAGGAGGATGGTCATGACTGGCATGGTCAGCAGGTCAAAGGAGGTGATTTTTTCTCTCTGCTCTGGTGAGACCCCACCTGGAGTGCTGCTGATAGTGCTGGTGTCCCAGACATAAGGACACAGAACTGTTGGAGCAAGTCCAGACGAGGGCCACAAGGTTGGTGAGGACTGGAGCACCTGCCCTGTGAGGACAGGCTGAGAAACTTGGGGCTGCTCAGCCTGGAGAAAACGGAGTGGAGACCTCAGAGTAACCTTCCAGTATCTGAAGGGAGCCAATAAGGAAACGGAGAGAGACTCTTCATCAGGAACTGCAGTGCTGGGACAAGAAGCACTGGATACACACTGAAAGGGGGGAAATTGAGGTTAGGTATTAGGCGCCGGAATAGGCTGCCCACGGAGGTTGTGGACGCCCTATTACGACCAGTATTCAAAGCCAGGCGGGGTAATGCCCTGAGAAAATTAATCTAGGGGGTGTATCCCTACCCGTGACAACCGGGGTTGAGGACCAGACAATCCTCAGGATAACCCCTCAACATTCCAGGGACTCCCCAACCCTGGCAGACGCGCGCCCACACCCCGCGCCGCCGCGACCGCCCCTCACAGCGCACGCGCTGTAACGGCTGCCCGGGCCGGCCCCCGCCCCGCGCACGCGCCGCAGCTCCTCCCTCCGCCCCCAGCCCGTCCGCGAGGGCCGCGCGCGCGCCTTTACGTGACGCGGTTGCGTCAGACGCAGCCTCGTCCCGGGGCGGGGCGGGGCCGGGGGGTAACGGCGCGACTTTTCAAAATGTCGGCGGGGGGGGCGCGGAGCGGCCGCCTCCGGGCCCGGGAGCGAGCGGGGCTGCGCTGGGGCGGGCGGCCCGGGGCGCCCTAATGGGCAACCGCGGCTCAGGCCCTCGGCAAGACCGGTAGCGGGACCCGAGGGAGAGCGGCCGGCGCCATGGCGACCTGCATAGGCGAGAGGATAGAGGTGCGGCGCGCAGCCCTGGCCGTCGGGGCCGCGGGGCGCGGAGGGGCCGGGCGCGGGCTCGTCCCGCTCCCGGCGGGTGTTTGTGGGAGCGCGATTCCTCCCGCGCCTTCGGCCCGTCCCCACGTGTTTGTGGGGAGCGGCGGCTCCGCGGGCGCTGCCATGGCAGCTGGGGGCGGGTGTATCCCGCGTCCCGGGAGCCGCGGCGGGAGAGGCGGCGGGAAGGCGGCCCGGCCGCGCCGCCCCGGGCAGCGGCAGCGGCAGTGCAGTGCCGGCAGGAGGATGCGGCGGGGGTGGCTGTGCGGCCCCGCAGGGCCCCGCCGACGGGCCCCGGAGAGCTTCCTCCAGGTACCCCCGGGCCGCCTCGGGGTTTGCCCGGATCTCGGGGGTGTGTGGGCTCCCCACCTCTGGTGGGAGGGTCCGCATCGGGAGAGGCGCTGCGAAGCCGGACTGACAAAGCCCCAGGCTAACCAGGCTGCTTTGTTCGTCTTGCAGGATTTCAAGGTGGGGAACCTCCTGGGGAAGGGCTCCTTCGCAGGGGTCTACAGAGCAGTATCCCTGAAAACCGGCCTGGAAGTGGCCATCAAAATGGTAAGGCCGGCGGCCAAGGAAGTATCCGTCTCCCTAGAGACCAGATGCAAAGTTGTAACAGGTTGGGGTTATGCAGTTGGGCACTGATGTTTATATATATTGAATGTTGAATGTTTACCTATAAAGGACATTAAGGTTGCCACTTGATCTTTAAAGATGCACCACAACCAAAGAGACTTGGCAATTAATGGAAATTATTTCAAATGTTGACCATATTTAGCCTATCTGCAAAGCAAAATCAGATTTAGGTTTCTCTGCTTAAATATTTCAGAAAAATAAAAGTGCTAGTATTGATAATGTTAACACTTGACTGCTTTCAGTTGTGGTGTTCCTCCAATTATCTATTACACTTCTTCCTTTAAAAAGTATATTAAGTTAAACTATGTGAAAACTCGCTTATACTTAAAAAATGTCAGGCAGATATGCACTGAACATCTGAGTTATGCTGTGATCCACTTACAGATAGACAAAAAAGCCATGCACAAGGTTGGAATGGTACAGAGGGTTCAGAATGAGGTGAAAATACATTGTCAGCTAAAGCATCCATCTATACTCGAGGTAAGAGCCGTGGGGTTTGTAGAGAGGGCTGTATATGGGATTTTCTGTGTCGTCTACAAAATGAAATTTCATTTTTTCCTTGTTTTATGTTCCAGCTTTATAACTATTTTGAAGATAGCAACTACGTTTACTTGATACTTGAGATATGTCACAATGGTGAAATGAGCAGATACATAAAGAACAGAAAGAAACCCTTTTCAGAAGATGAAGGTGAGATTTTTTTTTTTTTTAATCTGTGGAGCCCTCCGCATTACTGTTTTGTCTCACTCAATAAATATTTAATTGTAGAGCCAGAGTATTTAAAGCTGCCATCACAGTTTCTATACCTTAAAATTTTGTATAAATTATAATCTAGAGATTAATTATTATTGTGCATATATTCACTTGCATTTCTATATACATTTGTTTCTCTTTGTGCTATTTGGAGTATAAAAAGATGGTGCTCATAGAAGGCAGAGACAGATAGAAGGTACAGCTTACCTTTGTACTTAGAACTGTGTCGAAATGTAGGTGAAGACTGGGAAGAGGAAAGAAGAACAGGAAAACTGGCAGCTTCTGCCTTTACTGCTTCCAGACTCACCTCACTGTTCACCTCTTGCTCACTTCTTCCAGCTTACACGCTTCTCTGCCAGTTTCTAATTTAATTCTATGATACTGCTATAGATAGGGATTTTTTGAGACCCAGGCCATAGGACTGGATTATTGGCGTACTACTATAACAGGCATCATTACTTTAACTTGTATCTGTTTCCAAAAGTGATGAGCAACTTAGCTTTAATTCTTAAGAATCTAATTTTAGAAAGCTTGGGCCAATTCAAAATATTTCCAGTCCCTTTTCCTGCGTTACATAAGTTTCCATGAACTTAGAACAAAGTTGTGCCATTTTGCTTAAAGTAGAAAGCAGAAAGTTAATTCCAGTTTTAATAGTCTGACACCTAAACAGTCTTGTAACATTCTTTTTAATATAAGTAAGAAAAAATAAAAGCAAGATGAAAGCAGATTTAAAGCTGAGTTATTTTCAGAGCTATTATTTAAAATCTGAGACTGCAACATCTGGTTTTGTTTTGACAGCACGACACTTCTTGCACCAGATTATCACGGGTATGCTGTACCTCCATTCCCATGGAATATTGCACCGGGACCTCACCCTCTCCAATATCTTACTCACCAATAACATGAATGTCAAGATTGCTGATTTTGGGTTGGCGACTCAGCTGAAGATGCCTCACGAGAAGCATTACACCATGTGTGGAACTCCAAATTACATTTCTCCGGAGATAGCCACGAGGAGCCCGCACGGGCTGGAGTCTGACGTGTGGTCTCTGGGCTGTATGTTCTACACTCTTCTCATTGGAAAGCCGCCTTTTGACACGGACACAGTGAGGAACACGCTGAATAAAGTGGTGCTGGCAGATTATGAAATGCCAGCCTTCTTGTCGAGAGAGGCGCAGGACCTCATTCACAGGTTACTCCGCAAAAACCCAGCAGATCGCTTGAGTCTTTCCTCAGTGTTGGATCATCCTTTTATGTCCAGAGGTAGCTCTGCACGGAGCAGAGATTTGGGAACCTCAGAAGATTCCATGGACAGTGGAAATGCCACCATCTCTACAACCTTCACGGGCTCTTCCAGCATCAGTACCAGCGGTTGCTTGAAGGAAAAGAAAAAGCTGTTAGTTGGACAGCCACTCCCAAATAAAATTACTTTTTTTCCTACAAACAAGAACTCCAGTAATAATTCATCGGGAGATGGAAGTGGTTCTTTCCAGCAGTGGGGAATTCAGGGAAAGGAAATAGGTGTAGGCGGCAGGGGAAGAACCATGCAGCCTGGTGAGGAGAGGCCACATTCCCGCTACCTCCGAAGGGCTCACTCCTCAGACAGGTCTGGCACATCCCACAGCCAGACTCAAGGCATATCCAACATCGTGGATCGATGTCACTCTTTGGAAGTGCTTTCCAAGCCTAAAATAGGAACAAGGGAGAACACAGAATACTTTTCACCTGCCACCAGCTATACTGATATAGGAGAAATATTTAAGGAGAAGATTTCTAGTACTTCTGGTTCTTTTGAAGAGAAAATATCTCCACCTGTGAAAGATCAACCACAGTAAGAATCAGTTTTTTATTCAGATGAAATTTAGAGCTCCGTTGTTGTCTTCTTTCCACTTGCAGCAACTTGATTATTTCTTTCCCCACAATAATTGTAGTAGAGAGCCTTGCTAATTGTTCTTTGTGGAAGAGACAGATGAGGGGAGAAGGCATTCAAAATGCAATTATCAACATTTTTACTTTCTGATCTCTTGAGGTGATTTTTTTTTCGTATGTTTAGAGAGAATAAAACAAAAATTTAGTGAAGATTAGGCAATGGATTGTAAAGGTGGTGTGCCAGAAAGGAAAGTGTCAATAATAGATAATTATCCTAAATTGAGTTCTGTACTTATTTGTAGCTTCTTTGTGAAAATCATGACTTCTTTCTATAGACTTTCCATGAGCAGAATATCAAAAGAATAATTTTCTGTTTTAATATAAGGACTTTCATCTTTGTTCCTGCATTTTTCTCCACATTAAGAACTGGCATAATTTCCTATATTTTTTCTTTGCAAATCAGTTCAAGGAAAAGACAAATAAGCACTTTTCCTTGTCAAAAAAGTAAATGGAGTAAGAAGATTTTCTTGACTGTTCTCAAGTGTTTGACAGAAGCAAAGTTCAGTGGGCATGTGCATTCTTTCTAGTTTGAGAAATGTTTGATGAATCAAAAATTTATGCAAATGTTACTGTAATGCTTACTTTTGTTCCCCATGACTTCATAAAGCTGCACTGAATGTAAACATGAGAGAATATTAATGTGAGTGTGAGGATTATTATAACAGTTACAACTTTTTTTACATAGTTCATTAGAGGAAAGCCTCTTACACCTGTAGTTGGCTTGCACAGCAACCTTAAATGCAAGGTCCTATGACTTGAATTTGATGGTTTATGTTCTGTAGTTCTGGTGATAAGTGAGCCCTTGCCAATGGTGAAGTAGTCATCATCACTACAGTAAAGTGCAGACAGGTTCAGGATATGGAGATAAAAACCTCACAGGAGCTTAGTGTGAATTTACAACAGACAGTGACTCTGCAGTAACTGGTTTGGTGTGTATTCTTTATCCTTCACCACATGGTTTGTATCTTTAGTTCACCTGTGGCTACATATATGTCATCATCTCAAAAGCTGGTAAAAAGATCTTTATAATTTTGGGGACTGACTGTCTTTTATACAAATGTAAATTATTTTGGGTAGTAGGATTGGCATTTTTCAGCTGCATGTTTGTAATGCTGAGTGAGATACATGGGGGTCAAGGGTGTCATGTCATCACTGCGTCTTCTCCAAGGCTGTGAATTAAGAGCTAGATGTAAGAACGATTACTGCTGGCAGCATTATCATAGCTTTTCATTCCATTTGGAAATTATTTTATTTTCCTGTTCCTTACCCCATGAAAAAGAAGCATGTTCTGTGCTGCCTAGAACTACAAAATGCCACCTGCGTTTCCTAAATGTTCTTAATGTTGTGGGTTTTCTAAATGTTCTAAGTGTTGTGGTTTCTGCAGCTGTAGCATTATAACTTTTGTTGTGCAAGTGTCTTTGATGCAGTCTTGATTATGTGTGCAACTTTTATTTTGTAGGTCAAATTTTCTGTGCCCACTGAAGCCCCAGGTTGGTTTGTTAGAGCAGAAGTCCCAGGCTGAGACAATGCAGCAGTGGCTTGGAAGCATGCAAACAAATGGTGTGTTACTCATCACTTGTGTATTTTTGCACTCAAGTTAGTGACCTGTAATAGTTTCAGTGGGATTTTCTGTTGTTTTTTTTTTTATTTCTTTTTACATTGAATTTGAATACATAGTTTCCTAAAACAAGCTTATTATTTTCTACCAAAAACAAACCCAAACAAAGAGGAAACCAGAATTTTAGACCCTGATGTGATTACTCAGTTGTGTAAATGTGACAGTGTAAATATATGACAGAATACTAGCAGGTGACTTGAAAGCCCTCTTAATTTCCTTGTGCAAATACAGCTAAATAAGAGATGGGGCCTCAATGAATGAGAAAGATACTAAGGCTGCAGAAGGATGGGTGGAGGAAAAGACAAAGACACAGAAGGGAAGGAGGTGTTCTTTGTTGTGCATCATATTACATCATTTGCAAATAATGTAATTTAATCATAAGAATAAACCATAAATCCATTCTGGCCTTTTTTGGTTTGATATTACTGGACTCCTTCCCCTTCTGTCTACAGGGAGTTGGAATAAGAGAACATGGTCTGAATAATACTATTTAATTTTTGTCCCTTCTCAACTGTTCAGCCACACAGCAGAAGGAGCACAATAGTGATGTGGGTGAGGTGAAAGTTGATCAAGAGCTTAAATATCAAAACTAGGGAAGGAGTTACAGGAAGGTTAAACATAAAAACAGATGTTTAAAAGAAATAAATACAAGGATTTAAAAAATAAAACTAGGGATTTGGAGTATGCATTTAACATTTTGAGTACTGCAACCTCTGGTAGATGGTAAAACACTAGTTAGATAAATTTATATGAAATTTTGCTACTAGTGGTTATCTGAATGGTAAATAAGCTGGTTTTCAAAAGATTAAACTAATTCTTAAGAATGTGTAAGAATGTATTTGAAATCTTAGTATTTTGTTTATAAACTATTCTTAAAAAATTATTTGGTGTATAAAAACTGAAGACCAGGGGTTTAGTCCACGCTAAACCCACCACACCATCATAACTGAAATATAGGAACAGCTTATTTTAACACTGGAATTTTGCTAGCACTGGCATTGATGGTACTAAAAGGCCTGATGATTTGGACTGAGGATTAAAGAAATTCCATTCTTCCCTTAAATAAGCCTTCTAAGACAATCCCTTGAAAATACTTTAAAGCTATACTAGAATTTTTTCCTTCTGGTTATGACTCTTTGAATCTCCTATGTCCCTTTGTGATGCTTTCAGTTCCTCTGAGACCACCTGCAGACCTGACCGGCAAAAGTAACGCACGTGGTGGTTTTCGGTACCATCTGGACATGCAGCAGGATGAACCGAGAAATGCATGGAACACCTTAAAAGATATAAAGAATCATGATGCGTCTGGTGACTGTCCACATTCTTTAAACCAGAGAAACCCAAAGAATTGCATCCCTGGAGTTCTCTGCAAAAATGAGAAAGTTGAACCATCTCCTACATGTGGCCTTTGGTCAACTCCAGAACAAAACCAAACTTGGGGCCAAGAACCATCAGCACACCAGAAACCTACACTGCGAAGTGTTGTGTCACCTCTCACTGCTCACAGGCTGAAGCCCATCAGGCAAAAAACCAAAAACGCAGTGGTAAGTGTTCTAAAAATGGGAACAATTGAAGTGCTTAATATAGTGTGACTGTCCCTTAAAAATCACTTGGTAAAATAGAAACACATGTTTTTATGAAACTTAATCTAGAATAATTTAGTTTAGAATCATATTAATAAAATGTATATTAGTTTTTGTATGGGGAATACTTAAAGCATAATAGAGCAGACCTGTGTTTGATTTGTCACTTAAGAAGCCTCATCCTCAGTTACCAGGCTGATACCCTTCAGTCATCTTGAAGTGCTCTGTTTTTTAAAAAAATAGCACTTATAACAAAAGTTATTGTAAGAAGCACTTATTAGTTTGAAGTGCATTTAAGAAAAAAGAAAAGTATTAATTAAAGCATTTGGGGGAAAAAAGTGATATACCTTTTGCAGAAAGTAAAGGTCTTTTTGTTTTACTTTATATTTAATATATTTTAGGTGAGCATTCTAGATACTGGGGAAGTATGTATGGAGTTTCTGAAAGAACACCGCTCACAGGAACTTGTGAAAGAAGTTCTCAGAATATCTTGTGATGGAAATGTGGTGAGTATATTTTTGATTTCTTCACTGTTGTATAAAGTGCTTAGAGTTCATTCAGAGCTGTGGTTTTCTTTTTAAGTGATTATTTCTTTTGAAATCCACTGTTTATATATGCACAGCTGTAAACTTTTCTCCTCCATAATAAAGCCATATAAATATAGGGAGCAAGCAATTCAGAGAAAAATTTGGCTTGACCAAGTATTGGTGAAAAAGTGCTGCTGTTAAATAATTACTTAAAAGAATAGAGCTTTTGTGGTAAATCACAGTAATTAATTAAAATGTAAGTTATTTCCATACCTGTTAAGAGTGTAGAGTGCTGTAGTAAGTTGCAACTACACACAATTTTTGTTCCCTTTTTGTAGATTGCAGTTTATCATCCAAATGAAGGAAGAGGTTTCCTTCTTGATGACAGACCTCCTGCTCTTCCTGAAGGCATCTGCACATATAATTTTGACAACTTACCAGGTAACCTAAAATTTATTTTACTATTATGATGATTAATGTGATATTTCAAGTGAATCTTGCACCTTTATAGCTTTTATCTGTTACTTTTCAGATAACTCTGAAGTAAAACTCCTTTCAGAATTAGATTCAAACTACAGTTTAACTGGAAATTGTTTTTGAAACTACACAAGGAAGTGTAACCCACAGGTTTTGATTCCTTTTATATGGAAGCTTTAAGGAGTCTCCTCTTTACAATGTAGTGTACCAAAATTAAAGCTCTGGTAATCTTTTCCTCACTCATACTGGGAGCTGTTGGTGGAAATAAGTCAGTTTTTTTAAGCATACTTATGAAGTACTTAAATATTACTCACAACCTTATGCTGTCCAATACAGAATTTAAATTACTACTCTTCAAGCTGGTGCACAGTGTTTAATCTGCTAATACCTAATTTTTTTTTAATTTTCTTTTTTAGAAAAGTACTGGAAAAAATACCAATATGCAGCTAAGTTTGTGCAGTTGGTGAGAACAAAAACCCCCAAAGTGACGTTTTATACAAGATATGCCAAGTGCATGTTGATGGAAAACTCACCCCCTGCAGATGTTGAAATTTGTTTTTATGATGGTATGTATTCACTTTTGCAGTTATGCAAATAGGTAAATCATGATTTTAGGGCTGCACTAAAATATTGCCTAACACTAAACAACCACCACTCCAGTTTGAAGAAAATAGTGCACTATAAGCATTTTTTGGGGACACTCTGCCTTTATTCTAGCACTTGTAGATTAATTCCTTAATGATATCTTCTTCAGGAAGTAAATGTTGCAAAAGTGTTATTTAAATTATACTTTGGTTTTTTATTCATGAGCTCTTCTTTACATCTACTTTTGATAGTTAACTTAGTAAGAGGCATGACCCTTCTCCAAGCCTTCCATGGTTAACTGTTATTTTATACAGCTCACACTGAAAGTGTTCACATTTTCTTGCAGGAGCAAAGATCCATAAGACAGGTGGTGTAACTCGTGTGATTGAAAAGTCAGGGAAATCCTTCACTTTGAAAGGAGAAAGTGAAGCAGGGTTGAAGAAGGAAATCCAGGTTTATATGGATCATGCAAATGAGGTAAGGTGTTTTACATAGACCTTTTCCAGTGCAAAACAACTTTCTGAAAATTCAGCTTCCCTTTCACAAATGTGCTTCCTGTTGCTTTCCATGTTTTTCATTGCACTATTAAGGAGGGAGGATGGTGTTCTTTTGAAGGGTAAATATCAGGGTAGAGGTTATGGTCACAATCCCTCAGAAGCAAGACTAATTGCTTACTATTCATGCATAGTAAGAGGAAATTCTTACTAATGTGTAAAGCAGGTCTGCATGTCTGGTGAAATAATTAAACACAACAGATGAATTTATACAGCTTGAAAAATTCAGCACCACTGAAATTTCCTTGTGTGGGCTCACTTGCCACACTAAATGTGTATGAAAGAGTTATACAATTCTCAAATTAATACTAATAAACTGCTCATTTCAGGGACATCGTATATGCCTTGCACTGGAATGTGCTGTTTTGGAAGAAGAGAAAAGGAGTGGCAGTGCTCCATTTTTTCCAATAATTGTTGGAAGGTAATATCTTTCAGTTCAAAATACTGATGTATTTGAACATTTATGTATTTATTGAATATTTATTGAATACTTATATATTTCAACTGAAAAACAGTTATGCAGAAGACTCCCGCTATCAGGTGCTTTGGATGGTCCATGGTAAAATGAAGGAAGAGCTACATCTCCTCCCTTCGTTTTTAATCCCTTTTGGACAGACCTTTTCCCTGTTTTTCTCATTATTTTTCCAGAAGACCTGGTAATAGTGAATCACCACAGGCTGTAGCACCTCCACTGTTGGACAAGACAAACTACCCAAAAGAATTTGTGGCATTGGATCGAAATAAAGCTGCCAGTTCTACTCCAGTTCAGACTCCAAACTGTGCTCCTGTACGTACACAAGGATGTACCATGGATTCCAGTCTCCCATATTGCTGTTTTACTTGAATTATTGGAATTACATTTGTATGGGCATAGGCTTTTATTAGCTATTTGTGAGGATACTGACTAGAAATGTTAACATTGATTTCAACTAACCTTTGATATCTGGATTTAAGAGCACCTGAAAAATCAGAACTCTCCAAAACTTTACCACAGATGACTCCTGGGAACAGAGTTTGAAAATTGCTTACTTGTGTTAGCAGAGTCTTCAGTTTGAGAGCCCTGATGTGCCCTGATGCTGTATAACAAATGGTGTCAGAAAGGGTATTGGCAGTTGATGTTGCTCTGAAATAATTAAGTGTTAATGTATATATAAAGAAAGGGTAAGTGAAGATATACATGTAGCCAATAAGGCTTTGTGAGCAATTTCATCTGGTTTAAAAGGCCCAACAAGCTTTGGTTCCTGATATAACTGCCTCATCTGACTGAATCATACTGGGGTCTTGGCACACTGAGTTTGTATTGTGAGCTCCATTGAATATACATCAATCTACATTTGTTGGATCTGCATCTGTTTGTGTAGTTCGTGTCCCTAGTACAGAATCTGACTATTTCTACCTGACTAAACTGATAACAAAAAGTTGTGTCCCTGTGGGGTTTTTACACTCTAATGCTGTTAAATGAAGCATAGAGGCTAAATCTGCCTGTATACATGAACAGATGGCAATTGACCACTACAGCTCATCAGGAGGATTAATGCCAAGGCTGTTAATTCTGTGCATCTCTGGGTTTTAGGTGGTGTCTTATGAAAAGCCTACATTTCTGACTAACACTGTTGAAAAGACGTGCTCCTCTGTTCATCTAACGGAATGCAGTCCAAATTCAGCCCAACTTGTCAAATCTGTTTTTGTGAAAAATGTTGGTTGGGCTTCTCAGGTGAGAAATTAATCAAGGGGGCATGTCCATTCTTTTTTCCTACTAATTTGAGATGTGTATTTTCACATCAAAGTCATTACCTTTACATTAACTTTAAACTTGATTTGTGAGGAATCATTCAGTTGTTCACTAGTTTGTCTAAAATTTGTATGTGGAAAGATACTTTAAAGTATCTTAGATAAAAACCATGGTTCTTATATAACTAGAAGAAACCAAAATAATAGTTCAGTTTCTCAGTTACCACAGTTTTCCTGTGGCTATTATTGTCTATTTCAGTGTCCTTTGTCATTTGACTAGTAAAAAATTGAAACTGTTTAACTTCTCTTTTCATTAATACAGATGCAAAGGTGTCATGACAAAGTTTTTAATAGATATGTAGCAGATCTGTACAAGAGAAAGCATCTTCCTCTACAACAGGAAAAGCTGTTTCCTTGCAAAGCCATTTTCCCTCTGCTTTTCTGTTGGATAAGCTTTAGGTTTAAAACATTATTCTTTGCAATCCAGATAATTAAGCTTCCTGTCCTAACAGGAAAAGTTCTTTTGATATATATATATAAACTTTACATGATGTATAGCTTGAACTCTCAGAAATGGGCCTCCTTTTAGTGTTTGGCCCTTCATAAAATTTCTTTAGGAGTGGTTAAACTAAAGGTAATTCTTCATTTATCTGGCATTGGCAAGGATAACTAAAGCCAAGCATCCTGAAGAAGTCAGCATGAGACTAATATTTCTCCAAAGTAATATCCATGCAATCTTTCTCTTTAAGACTGACCAAAATACCTAAGTCCCTTCAGCAGTTTTGGAAAGCTTTCAGCTTCCATTATTAGAAAGGTCCTAGGTTTGTAATTGTGTTTTTCATATGCTCAAACCACAATGTAACTTCTCTCATCAGCTGACCAGTGGAGCAGTATGGGTTCAGTTCAATGATGGATCCCAGCTGGTAGCCCAAGCAGGTGTCTCTTCCATCACTTACACTTCTCCAGATGGTCAGACAACCAGGTGAGTCTGTTCCTGCCATAAAAACATCCAGGTAACTTAGTACAAGGCTGTTGTACATCAGGTAACTTCATAGCTGTTATTGATTTTGGTTTGCATATTTTAAACTTTAGAGTTGCCATCACTTTGCAGCTGGTTAGCTTATATAAGCTTATTAAATAAAGTTTTTTTTATAAGCACCCATATCTGACTGAACTCTGGATAACAAATGAATAAAACAAGCTGGGAATGCATCTACTTCGTCTCCAGAGTACAGCCACTATTTATGCATAGTATTAAAAACAGAGAGGTTGAGGATAGTGTTTTGAAATACCTATCCATTTACTATTTACATTTACATATCTATATACTTTATTGTCTTGAAGTAAAACAAATTATTTAAGCATCTCAATTTTTCTATGCTGCTTTGCCATTCTAGATATGGAGAAGATGATAAGTTGCCAGAATACATCAAAGAGAAGCTGCACTGTCTGTCTTCTATTCTTGTAATGTTTACCAATCCAGCTGGTCCTCTCTGATTAAAGGAAACCGGATGTCATGGCACAAGAGCTTAATAAACTCACTCACTGACTTCCCAGTAAAGTGACTGATCTTACTCAGCTTATGCAGAGATTCTTCCAAAATCTGCTAAAAAGTTAGGAAGGGAAGGAACAGTTACTCTATATTTGTAGCAAATTGTGTGTGAAGTACCATACAAAACATACTTTTCATTAAAGTGATGGATAAACCCACTCAAGCAAAGCTTAGAGGAACTTGGTTCTTGACTGCGTTAAGTCTTTGGAAATAATCTGAATCTGTTGTATTTTTTTACTTATTCCACTGCTTACTCAGTGCCAGCAATCAAGGAAAATGCATCTGTGCTGTTCATGTATTTGTAAATAACTTATATTTTTATGTCTTACAAGTAATATATGTAAATATGTATATGTTTTATAACTCTGTTTTTATTTTTTGTAGCAGCAGCTTAAAACTTCCCTGCACAAGCATGTTATACAAAAAAAAAATAAATGCAGTGGTAATTGTCTGGATCTATTTATTTGCTTCATGGTCAAGTAATGGTTAAAGGAAGAGAGTTAATAACTAGGTGGTTTTACCTTGTTTTACTCATTGAGTAATACTTACAGCAACTGAAGTTTCATTAACAGTAGCTTTTCTCTCAAGCATTTGGCTTCAACTGTGCTAACACTCCTGATGGTGTTTGTATCTGTACTTAAATACTCTATGACTTCCTTATCAGGCAGGAAAAGATCTTAATCTTTGGTGTTGGAGGGGGGAGGATGAAGAGTTTCAGAGGAACTGGTGCTGGCTGTGTGCAAGCATAGTTCAGCTGAACTGATTCAAGCCAGTTCTCCTTGTTCACCTGCTGTTTAAAAGACAGAACTTTGGATGTCCAAATCAAGGAAATAGCTTGCAAATAAAGAATTTAGCAGTAGGAACATCAAGAATGATATACAAGTAGCACTTGTTATGAATTAGCTGATAAAAGTGAAGTCCTTTTTCACAACCATTTGTGGTTCTGTAGCAGGAAAGCCCATGAGAATAAAACTTGTGTATCCCCTTCAGTCAGAATTGAAAAAATCATCTTTTAATTCAGTAGTCTCTTAGTGTTTGAACAATTGAGTACATAGGAATACATAATTACATTTATTAAATTCAAATAGTAGAGACATTAGACAGCAGCCACAACCCTCATACTGGAGTTACTCCAGAGGTTTTTTTCCCAGTAACATTAAAACAGCTAAACAAACCCGTACAGATGAGCTTAGGCCCCATTATGAAGGGAAATTACAGTCTCACTTCTTAAAGTCTGAATGAATAAAACAGTGTAAATTCCTGTTTCTTGTACCCTAGTATTAGAAAAAATAGAAATCTGCAGAGAATAGTTAACATCCAGGAGCCAGTTTCTCCTTTCACTTAATTACCACCACTGCTCTGCACAGTGCATTCATTCTCACAAAGCACAAAAGTGTAAACTATTGTGCTTAGACTTTTTTTTTTTTGTAGTTAAGAAAAGCAGTGCATATTTCAACGCTGCAGTTTATCTTTCTTGCTACAAAAAGGCATTCAGCAAAACAGTAGAGGAAAAATTGCACATTTGGTTCACCGCAGTTCAAGTAACAGCTGCTGAAACTGATTTTCAATGGCTCTTGGTCAACTTAAAGACCCAAATCCCACACCAACTACCTGGGTGGAGGGCACCTACCTTCCTCTGTGTTTCTGTCACTTGTCATTTGGAATCCTGGAGGAGATGTAACAGGTTCCAGAAACAAATAGTCTGTATTAACCGGTGCTTACAAGCCAACAAACCCAACATCAGGTTTCCTCAGGCAGTGGTGTCTCCATACAAAGTGCATGCAGCTCAACTAATCTTGTAGTTACAAAACAATTACGAATCCCGATTCACAGAATCAAGAAAATATTTCTTTTACTTCCTGGAAAGGATGCACATAACCTGTGACCTTCACAGCTGCACTCAGTGCATGAGTACATCACAGAAACTGTACACACTTCAAATGTGCCATTGTATTGCTCTAACCCCTCGCATTCCTTCCTCTGCTGCTAGAAAAGCAGGACACAAAAGCCAGCTGCAGCAGGGGTAACTAGGTATTGGGGTATGACCAAGTTAAGTGTTCTGTCAATGTGTAAGTGCAGGTGTACAGTTGTTAGCACACAGCCAACAAGGTCAGTGGTTAGGTACTCCTCGATCAAAACCAGTAATAATCTAAGTATTACTTCGGCTTGGTTTTACTGTTTGGGGCTTTTCTTAAAATATGTATTTAACAATTCTCTTCCTGCATCCTCCCATATCTGACAGAAAATGCAATTAGTCTCTTGTATACTATCTCCAAAAGTAAGAGAGAGACCACAACTACTCCACAGATCAAGCTGAATGCCCAGCGTGGCCCCAGGTGGGTGTAGATCTGGCTCACAAAAACAGGCCCAAGGATCCGTGCTCCACTTCCAGAGGCAGTCAACCATCCCATGTAGACACCCTACAGCGGATCAAAAGCTTATGTAAGTGATACAGGCATTATTTGGCTTGCCATTAATTCCAACCCATTAGCCTAACTAGCCAATTTGGAAGTACTTAAACAACCACTTATCTTTCTGAACTGATTAAGACACTGATTACTTTGTTTCCATGAGTACTGCTCAGCCTCTCCAAGCTTTAATTCCATGGATCCACTCATAGGTACTTTACTTTCTAACAAAATGCGTTCTGGCTCAAAGCATTAAGTCTCTTTCACCAAAATATAACATGAAAAAAATGGGCAAAAGGGGAACAAATTTTTTTGTTAAGCAATAATGTAAGTTTGCTATAGTGTTTCACTACTAACAAATGCCCATACTGGGGGTATAGTAGCATTTGTAACCTTTATGTAATAAATTTACTAAGAGACATTATTCCATCCTGATATTCCACATATGTAATTGGTAGTTACAAAAAGGATTCAGTCATGGACTGAACATTCAGAACAGTAATGGAATTTTCACGTTGTGAGATTTGCATAAATAGCACAAGCCTTGCTTTCTAAGTCCCCTAGAGACTTGCCTTAGATTTTAAAAAATATTGGAGCTCCTGCAAAGTTCTGCCCTGCTTAAACACACAATTATTTGGCTGGTCATAGAGGGCCCCTCATTCTAATAAATAGAGTGCAAGTCTTGCAGAGCGAATGAAATAAACCATTTAGGGATGGTGCTTACCTGAGGCTTTGGTCCTAGGACTTTTGAGTATAAAGTGTAGGACATGACATTACAAACAGGATAGCCCAACCCTATGAGCACATCAGAGCTGATGTACTGGGCCAGGTAGATCATGGGAGTGTTCAGGCACCAGGACTGTGTGACAGGGCAGCCCACAGGTTCTGCTGTGTGGTTGGATGGCAGCTGCAGCTCTGGCAAGCTCCAGAAAGGCGCTAACATTTCACTGGGGGCTGTTCTGGGAATGGAGCTGTTCTTTATTTCTGTAAAAATAAGTTATTTGTATCATTAAGAACAAAAGTGCAATAAAAGGCTTTCAAGAGAGCACTACAAAAGTGGTCTAATAAGACTTGAACTATACCTTGCCACTGGATATTTGGTAGTTTCTTCCCCCAAGGCAGTAAAATAAAGAATCCAACCAAGACAATCAGTAAGCCTGCATGGAGAATGGCACGCTCACCAGTCCTACCAAACAATGACATTTTAGTTAAATGTACAATTTAATTAATGTAAAATTTAGGTAACTGCTAATGACACAGCCCATTTGTCTGTGGAAATGATATCTGACCAAAACACCTGCAAGTTACAAAATCACAGTCACTTCAAACCAGCTTTTCTTGTGATTCAAGAGTAAAAGACAGTCAAGTAAGAGGGTTATGTTAACAGAATAAAGAACAATCACAACATCAAGGCTGTGCCAAAATTGGAAGTATTTCGTTGTCATAGTAAAGCCAGACTCATCACCAAGTAAAATACTTGAGTTAAGAGATTTGGCCTTGCCATAAAGCTTTTCACATTTAGCCAACATAAGTAACAAAATCCCCAAAACTTACTTTTTTGATAGTATTTTAACCACCATGAAAACAACAACTGATTCAATGCCAATCACGCTAAGGATTATTCCATTATAAAAAACAGCTTCTTTCCTGGTCCAGGAATACATATCCATCGTCAGTGGAGTAGCTATACTGAAATGACAGAAAGAAAATACATTAATCATAAAAAGCTTCTTCCATACATCAGTGTCCATACATGTATCATCCCAAACATCAATGCACTACACCAGCCATACTCTGAAGCACCACTAATCTATTTCTGATAGTTCATGGAAGGATGATGGAGTGAAAGCCAAGCCCAGAGACAGAAAATAGGACAGAATAGAAAATAGAGACAGAAAACAAATCAGACGCTGTGAGAACAAAAATAATAAACTTTTGATACTGTTTAAGTTTGAGCAACCAACCAGCCTCTAAAACCACAGTTTTATAAAAATAATGCAACTTTTGACAGAGACATATTGTAAAACAAATTTTAACTACATTAGAGCTCAGCAACTTGCAGAATGACTCTTGTATCCTCAAAGTATTTTCTAAGTTAAAAAAGAAGTACACTTGAGCCTGAGATAATGTTATGTTTTACTTTTTTTCTTACACACAGAAAATTTGTGAGTAAATAACATACCTCTTTAAGCTGAAAAAAACCCAGTCATATAAAACAGTGTATTTCAGAATACAACTGCATTAACTCTATCAAATACGTTTTAATCATTACTGAACTAAGAGATGCACTTAAGCTTTTGGAGATAATCAGAATCATACTAAGAGATCACACAAAACCAAGACAAAAAATATAGAACAAGATACTCAACTGAAAACATGTATTCTCTGAAAATTTTAGGCAGCCCAAGTTAAGCTTTTTTTTTTGTTTTTTTGAATATTTAAAAAGTTGAAGATACGGGTTTGCCTCCATTCAAAAGATTTTACATTAATGTTTTCTATACCACAAATTGTATGTATCTTTAGTTATTACTGACCTTTGACTCATTAGTCTGTATCAATACACATCAACTTGATTGCCTATGGTTTTGGACTTCTGCTTGGGAAATTGGGAAAATGAGTGGAACAGAAAAGCCTCTACATACACCCCCAGCCTAATTACTCTACATGTCTGAATATCTGGGAGAAAATAGACAAACTTACGTTTCAAAGACAGCAAACACAAATAGGATGACAAAGAAGAGAATGTTGAGTGCTACCACAGCAACGTGGTCAATGCTTCCTTCTGTGTTCTGATCCAGAACATCACTTCCTGCAGCAATACAAAAGAATCACCTGAACTGCAAACTGAACATTTTGTTATACCATCACAAATTACAAACAGCAATGATTCCTTTAGCCTTTAAGTATTTAGCATGCAAGTTGGTGGGCAGCTAGGCAGTTATACTTTGACAGTCAAAGTATAAAGTTTTTACATCAAAATGGAGTTGTTGAAATTTCAATTCCACTGACAATTAAAGAAAATTATTTAAAAACTTGTTACATGGTCTGTTTTCCCAATGAGTCCTGAGTGACAGCAAAATAAGCAAACTTCTTGAAATTTCTGAACAATGGAAACCAAAACATTCTCTTCAAAGGCCAAAATTACACAGAAAAATTCTCAGGGTGAAAATATGGAAGGATCCATACAATTTATTTTTTCTTTCCCTTCTTTGCTACCAGACAGCACTACGGACACAACATGACACATGAAGCAATTCCTGGACCAGCTAGGGAGGGATGTAGCCTATTTTCCACACCAACTTCCCAGTGCATCAGACTTTAGAATACTTTTAAATGCTTGTATGTAGTAAGAGAGTACTTCAAAATTATAATCACAGAATAAATTTTCAAGGAAACACTGGTACCTTCTCCATCAGAATTGATACTTTTGTACTGCCGTCCCATGTCATCCACTTGATGCTCCCTAGAAATTTACAACTTTTTTCATTAATACACATTTTTATTTCATCTACTATTGAGTCAAGTTTCTATTAAATTAATTGTAAATGTTATAAACTATATGATAATTATTTGCAGCTCCATTAAACATCATCTACAAAGCTGACACCTGACTGCAGCGATCACCAACCTATTCAAGAAAGGAAATACTCTAGTGGGAGAATATCATATATCCATATGCATCTGCACCAACGGGATAATGAATAAAAATCCCCCCTGAGAATCTCAAAGGGAAGACACAGACAGTGAGATCCCTACAGATGAGCTAACCTTATTTCTCAGAGAACAAACATGGGTAGCAACTACCGTCACTGAAAGTACATCAAGCCTAATTGTCTAATATCTTTAATTTTTTTAATCAGTTTACATTCTAACAATAACATCACCAAGATTCATTTACAAGCATCAGAAATATACAGGTATTAAAGAAGGCAGAAACACTGAAAAAATAAGTAACAACCCATAGTTTTAGCACTCCTGATTACAGGTTTATTACTCCTCCTGCTGAGCAGCATAGTATTTGCTACAAGTCACCCACAAAAACAAGGTAGGATATTTATAAGTTTTTTTTCATTTGATTACCTGAATATAGCAAAGATGAGAATAATATTAATAACCCCTAAGAGAGCTCCAAATAAAACTGGTGCCGTGTACATGTTCAGCTGAAGACAAAGGAATTTCCATGTTACTCCTTCTTCTCCAATAAGTGTAAAACATGTCTGAAAAACTTAAAAACATCAGTGTACTGTGAAAATCTTGAGAATCATAAAGAAAACATAAGAAAGGTTGTTCTAATTGCCAAGTAAAATTTAAGTACTATACCTTTTACATTTTGAGAATTCTACTCTAAATAAACAAATGGATAACAGTGGGATCTCAGCTAGCCGGGAAAGTACTTGATTACATAAAATAAACAGTATAAACAACATCATGACACTTATAGAACAGAATTCTGAGTGCACCAATGGTTAATTTTCTTGGCAGACAGATTTACTCTTTTTAACTCTTGCTCCTACATAGAAAACCTTGGTCCTGGGACTGGATTATCCCTGTGCTAAGGGCAATCTAGAGAGAAAAGATGTAGTGGGGGGGTGATATTAAATTTTAAATTGGTGCAGAGCAATTGGACAAGAATGTTCCATTTATATTGGCTTACAGAAGTATAGGTGAGTGGACTCCATTTATTCAATTGTGATATCATTGACAAACTATGCCTTAAAATCCCCTGCATACAGCTGCTGAGGATTCCTACTTCTAATGCCCAATTTCAACCTAGTAAGAGAAGTGAGGAAAGATTTTGCTTTACCTGGCCCTAATATGAAACCAACTGCTTGGCAGGCACTGGTATTGGCCATGGCACTCGTTCTTTCCGTCAGAGAAGTGGCACCCGCAATATACGATCGGACTACAGCCACATTTCCTTCAAAAAAACCCCAGACCAAGCAAGTGTTCATGTAAATATCAAGTTCATATTGTTAAACTGTTGAGTGACATTTATTTTAGGGGTTTGTTTCTTATTTTGCAAGATAATAAAAGCCAGCACTCCCTCCAATATTTTTACACAACAGCACAATTACACAATTTTGTTACAAATGACTATGGGTCCACCCTTTGCTTTGTTACATATTAAGTTACATAATTCATTCACATAATGGTAAATCTGGTATTAAAACATGATGTTAACCGTCTTACATGAGACACAGAATGTAATCATTTCCAGAAATGCAAATCCTGCTGTGTTTACCTGCTCCAAACCCCACGAGAGCACGGGCAGTCAGCATGTAGTATTTGTTGTGGGAATGGGGCACGTGGACGTAGGCATAGAGACAATTTGCAGCTACTGAAATAGCAGTGGAAATGACCAGAGGTTCTCTCCTGGGCCTGTAGTTGGACCACAAGCCAAAGAGGGGAGAGGCAACCATTTGGCCAATGCTGTATGAAGCTATAATCCAGCCCAAGAAACTTGCATCCGCTGTCGGATCAATCTGCAGGAACACGAGTCAGTTCTGTGGGTAAAGCACTGGAGTGTTTTATATTACCAGTAACACCCTTTCAGAAGTAGTACCTGGGACACCAAGAACTCTGTACTGTAATGCTTTGTCTGGGGTAATAAACCTTGGCTCACTCTCTCCAGCAATGCACCAAACCAATAAAATCTGCTTTGCTTCCAAGCCTGGGAATGCCTCACTTGCACAAAACTCCAGGAGTTTTTGTACAGCACTGCTGATGTTCTGGGCTAGAGACAGAACTTCAGCAGCATGGCAGGCACTTCCCATGCCAGGACCAAGCAGTCACTTCTATTGTTTCTGTACATTTTCCACACCACACGCCTGAATCTGTCCTGATTTACAAGGCTGGAAATGCATTTTCTTGTTTTCTGCAAGAATTCTGCATCAGCCTCACTTCAATGACACCTCTAGGTCCTTGCCCAAGTTACATTCTTCCAAATTTGCATTTGAAACTGCCTTCTGCAGTTTCAGGGACACTAAAATCCTAGCACAGTTTAAACTGAAGTTTTAGACTTTTATGCTGCTTTTAAGATTGAAACTAAGAGGTGAAAACATCCAAAGAAACTAAAATCACTATACATGAACAAGGGCAATCCCTGTTTGGAATATCAAGATCTATGTGCAACAACGTGACATTTACAGAGCAACTTCTACCTCCAGTTTCCTTTTTTGTTTTTGTTTTTTTTTTTTTAAATGTAGAGAAGTCTTGTCTACTATGTTTTAATAACAAGACTTCTATTGATTTGCTGTCCAAGAAATCGTGATATTGGAAAACCAAACATTTCTGGATTATGATGTACCTTTATCAATTCAGGAAAAAAACCTGACAGATTTTACAAGAAATAATAAAAGCTGTCTAAGTGGATGGCAGAATAAAAGTCTCTTAAAGCAACACACCTTCCTCTATTTTTCCTAAGTCAAATGCCAAGTTTTCTATTACCTACTTTCTGAGCAGGAGCTTTCTGTTCTTAATTATTAAAAAAAACCCATATTTACAAACCTTTTGGAGATATGGCCACACAGACATAATTACAATTGAGAAACCTGTAACACAGTAAAAACTGAAGTTATTTTAGTTGCCATTTTTATCAGTATTTTTCTTTCCTAAAACAGTTATTACAAGTTAATTCTTCTGCCTCTAAATGTATTACAGTATAAACCTGTGCATTTCCTGCTGTTTTAAGGAGTGGTAATTCCTCCCATTAGGAGGAACTATTTTTAAAAAATCATTTTTGTAGGTGCATACACACTAAAATAAATGTCCTACGTTGTCCTCCCAATGGAAAGACAACAAGGTCCCCAAAGTAAAAAAAATATAATGATATACTGACATATCTGCATTCATTAGTCAAAGATATTTTAATTCATGAAAAAAAAAAAAAAGAGTTATTGAAGTATCCTATCAACTTCCAGATAATATCTAGGCCCACAGAAAATCATCACAGATCAAAGATCAACAGCATTCTGGGGGAAGTTACTTGGGAATAAAATTTCAATTTGTCCTGCAATGAAGGTGTGAAGTCCAGTAAAAAACAAACAAATTTTGATAGATATTTTGGAATATCATACATTCCCAGGAAGATCTTACCTCTTAAGAATTCCACATTATTTCCATTTTCATTCCCTAGAAGTTTCACTCTTGATGATAAAAGTGCAACCTTTGCTTTGTTTGATTCTGAGCAACACCCTTACCTTGCCACTACCTTTTGCCACTACCAAACTATTAGGCAGTCATAGTCCACAGACTTATATAATACATAATTTCGTGTCAAGCCAGTTTTATTATGTATCTCATCAGATGTACCTTTCTGTTTGATTTGCTAGATTCATACATTCTCTTTTGAATAGTCAAACAATGCACCTCTTTTGAGGTTAGTACAGTAGTATTAAAGAAGCTCTGTAGCTGGAATTTAGAAAGCCCTGTCATTTTCAAACTGAAGTATATTAATTGAACAAGTAACATCGAATTCCACATGTATTTACTCACCTACACTACTGAGAAACATTGTCAGGTACATGATCCAGATGGATCGCCACCTGCTCTTATAATGTTCCTGTGTTTCCACAACATTCCTGGTTAAAAAAAAAAAAAAAACAAGAGAGAGAAAGAAATCATCAGATCCTCTTCTAGATGCTCCCACATGACACTGAAAACATTTTTCACCAGCCTCTCAATACAATTGTGTAACTCATTAAGCTGAAGTGGATTTCCGCTCAGCAAAGACTATAAAGAATTTATTTTTCGCTGGAAAAATACTAGATTGACAAATCAAACAAAACAACAGAAATGCTATCACACACCCAATGTCACACAGAGAGCTCTTGATCTAGGGAGGTCTCCAGTTCTGCAAACTCTTTGTATCGACACTTGAGAGCATCACAGATCATATAAAAGCTTTAAAAAGTGGGTGTTAAACCATAAAACCCTGGACATTTCCTCAGAGCTGTAATCTTAAAAGAACCACAAACCTGAACAACTCTTGATTTGACAAAAAGCAACATCGTCTGTTCTTATGATGAGAAAATAACACACAACGTAAAAGTTGTGCCTAAAAGATACAGCTAGATTGCAAGGGCAGAAAAAAAATTAAAGTAGAAGTCACAAACTAAGTTACAAAGCAATCTCTATCCAGATGATGTAGACTCAAGTTACAGATATATAGGTTCCTAAACATAGTTTATAAACGCTGTTTATGTGAGTACCTAGCCTTAGGCATATCCAATTTTAAGTTCAAGACACTTGTTTTGCTGTCAGAAGGGGGGAAAAAAGCGACGAACAGCTTGAGCCACACACGAAAGCTGCTGTTAAACACCCAGACTTCTGCCCCACATTAATCTTGTTCGGCGGTTCTTAGGAACTTTCCCAAGGGAGCGAGTTTGTGTTTTCCCACAGAGGGAAGCAGCCCCCGGCCCGCTCCCGCAGCCGGGCCCGGGACACTCCGAGACACGGGCTCCGAGCTCCGGAGCACTGGGGAGGGCGGCTGGGGCCGGACCCCGGCCGGGCAGCGCCCTCAGGCTCAGGCTCCCCGTGCGGGGCGGGGAAGGACCCGGGACCCACGGGCGACTCCTCGGGTCATCCGCGGCGGCGGCACCCCACGTCCTGGCGCCGCCTCACAGCAGAACCAGCTCCTACCTGCTCTCCTCCTCCTCGTCCTCATCCGCTGCGGCCCCTGCGGACCCCAGCAGGGGCTCCTGCCCTTCGGGACGCGCCTCCGCACCGGAGCCCGCGGCCGCCATGGCCCCGCAGCGCCGGGCCCCGCCCGCGCCCGCCTCACGCACGCCGCCAGGGGGCGCCCGAGCGCTCGCGCGCGCTACCGCCCGTCCGCCGCTGGGGGGCGCTGCCGGCCGGGGCCGAGCGGAGCGGCGCGCGCGACGCGGAGGGGCGGGGCAAGGCGGGGCGGGTCACGCGCGCGGCGGGACGAGGGGGGGGCGGGGTCGGCCTCCTCCCGCGCGCGCGCGCGCGAGCGCGCCCCACGCCTGAGCGCCCCGCGCGCGCGCACGCGCGCTCGCCAGGCCCGCGCGCGTGAGGCGCGTCCCGTCCCGTCCGTCCCGTCCCGCCCTTCGCCCTCCCCTTCTCCCCCTCCTCCTCCTCCTCTTCTTCCTCCTCCGCTTCCCGCTCCTGCCCTCCCATGTGGTGCCTCAGCACCGGCAACGCTTCGGGTGAGCGGTGGGTGACCTTCGTGGGCCGGGCCGGGCCGTGGCGCCCGCTCAGGGAGCGGCGGTGGCGCTGCCAGAGCGGCTCCCCCTCACGGCATTGCCCGGCCCCGGGGCCGGGCTCGGGGCGCCGGGGCGAGCTGAGGGGGTCGGAGGGGCCGCGGTGGCCGTGTCCTGCATGGGGGGCTGTTCCTGCTGGGGCAGCGCCGGGTCCCGCTGGGGCAGGCTTGGAGCGGGGGATGGCAGAGATTTGGGATCGGGGATCCCACCTGCCCCCTGCGAGTGGTCGGGTCAGGTTTGCAGGGAGCTGCTCGCAGCCCTGCTTTAGGCCCCGTTGTTTATCCTCCGGCTCCTGCGTGTCCATCCCGTTTTGTGGAGTGGCTGTGGGGCTTGTGTCTGCCTTGCCGTCACTTCTTTGTGATTTCTTTGATTTCTAAGCAGCCATATCTTCTATCAGAAAAGGAACTGGCATTAATTTAAGAGAGGGTTTTTAAATAGAGAGGGAGGGTAGGGAAGTTGACAACTCCGCCTTCTAAAACAGAGCCTCCGTGTTTTTTTCAGGTTGGCTGCTGGGTGGGAGCTTTTTCATATCCATGTATAGAATAGAATCTACACTGGACCTTGAGTGAAGTCCTCGTGTACTTTCCAGGGGTGTTTTTCTTGTAACTGAAGCTGTTTGCACGGATAAAAAGCAATCGCTGACCTTTTATGTGTTGGATTTTGAATGAATTAATATGTCTGATTCTATGTTTCTTTTTAGCGTGCTTTTGTATCTGCTTGCAGTTTCCATTCACAGGTCACGTTATGTAAAGATTTCTGTTTTAACAATGTATTCATTCAGGATTCATAACACAGATCCTGCCTCTTGGGCCACACAGCTCCACAGCATCGTTATCAGGTCACTGCTTCCAGCTGACCTGTCTCACAGTGGGATCGGGATGTGGCATGTATGCTGTCAAGTGGAGGAAATCAAGTTTCGTTCTGAAACCGCCTTTCCTGATTCTTTCATGCATTTCAAATCCTCACTGCTGAAATACTTCTGTTAAAAAATAAATAACCCTAAATAAAACTTCAGCCTCCAGCACTTGGATTTGCCTTTGCTGGCATTAAAGTGTTAGTAATTGTCTTGCCATGTAGGCATGGATGGGCAGTGACTGAAGCATGTCCTGCTGTTTTGTTAAAGAGATTCAGTAGGGGCCATTCTCCCAATTTTTTTATCTCAGTGGTATTTCTGAGAAGTTCTATGCAGCATACTTCACATACTAGGGAATGTTTTTTTAAAAAATTATTTTAGTGTTTCCTGTACTCTTTCCAGTAGTGCTTTTATCTTGATTCTGATTAATTGAAATATCCTGAGTTATTTCAGAGTCTCTATTCCATCAATGAAGCAGACAAGAGGATGAAACAACACTTTTGCTTCAATCAATATTACATTAAAATATAATGTCCTTGCCTAGAAAGTTGTTTTGGCACTCCCTTGGTGCAGCAGAGAGCTTGTCAGGACAGACTTTGGCCTAAAAGCAAAATCTACATCTTCATGTTTTTAAAATAAAGCATCCCCACTATGACTTTCTGCTCATTTAATGTATTTATTTTTACCCTGTAGTGGCTGAACCATCTTAGAGCCATCATGGCTTTCTAGCATGCTTGTTCTAAAATTCAAGTGTCTATAACTTCTGTTTTGATAGTAATTTATTCTAGGTGTTAAAGAGTTCTCCTTTATTTTTGTGTACTGATTCTTAAATATTGGCTTTCTGGAAGTGTACATGAATGTTTTTGTTAATCTGACCACTATTTTGACCTGTTAGAGTCAAACAAGTTTCTTTTTGAAAATGACCATATTGGAGTGTGGCAGAATAAGTGGTTTTGGATGAAAATGAAATTTCAAAAAAAACATAAATTAAATTACACTATTTCGAAGTGCGATGAGATTATTGAGTACATTTAGTATGGAAGGATCTGAAAATGCTAGAAAATGCCTGAAGTAAATTTACTAACCAAGTGTTTGATAATTAAATCTGTTATTTTCTTAGGTATACACAGATCCTGGACTATATTTTTAATTGAGTAACCTGTATCCTGCTAACCAAGAAACCAGATCTAAATTCTCCTTTTTAGTACTTGGTTGTTGTTTTCTTCCTCATTGGAAGGGCTCAGCAGTGGCTCTCTCTTCACTTCAGTAAGTGTTGCTTTGAAAATAATACTCAGCTTGCCTAAAATCTCATTAGATTTAGCTCTATTTGAGCTGGTGTATTTGTTGAAAGAAATTATCCTGGCAAGGATTTTGGGGGTGTGGTTTCTTTCCAGAAAGGAGTGGGAGAAGCATCACTTTGAAGACTGTAAGAAATAGCAGAATTGGAAAGGAACAGATAAAATTATGTTTAGGATATATGTTTAATACACCAATGAAGGCAAGATTACAAAAATAAGCTTTCTCTGCGACAGTGACTGGGATGACATTCTTTCCCTCCTCTTCCTCCCTTCTTCCTCCTTCTCTCTCACTCCTTCTCTCTCTCATTCTCTCCATTAAGAATGTGAAGAGATGAAGTCTTCTAGTGGTTTAAACCCAAACATTGTTTCAAGCTTCCATTCTGAGGTGTGTTTATGACAGCTCACATTCTCTGAAGAGTTTTGCCATGGTAGCTCTGTTGAGAGGACAGAGATCAGCGCTGTCTGCAAACTGCAAGTGCAGTTAGGACTGGTTGAAGATGTAGTTTGGATGTAGCCCCGATATGCCTCTTCAGCTGGCTTATCATCAGTGGTGTAATGAATAGCTGGTTTTAATTAGCATTTTAAATTCCTACATGTTGTATCAACTGCCTTTATATTTTGCTTAAAATGAAAAGAGTTGACCTGAATAGCAAGGTTAATTTTCTTGGAATACATTAGATGGCTTTTCCTTAATGCAGAAATCAGAACAAGAAACCACTTTGTGTTAAAATCAATGAATTTGCCACTCTCCCAGACTTTAACTGCCTTGTTTTTACCTCTGCTTTTTCCCTAGATGACAGTGTGCTGCTAATGGGTGTAAGTAAATTAGATGTCTTGTACCGAAAGCTTCTCCTCACTAAACTTTTCATCAGAGGATGGGGAAAGCCCGAGGATCTGAAAAGGTGACTTGTTAAAAAGTAACAGCATAAATTATATGTTACATTAAAAGAAAAACCCAACCCTTGAAGTAGCAACACTAATTGCTGTCTTGTTTTTAAAATATAAAAAGTGTTTAAATTGGTTCTATTCAAGAAATCATATGTTTCTATACCAAGGGAGTAACAGGATTTAAAAGAAGTCTTAAAAGGATTTCCAATTTTTTTTCTAAGATGCTTTTCTTGAGAGAATGCCTGAGTTTCCAACTATATTTTTACTTGTGTTTTTCTGATGGCATATGTCAAGCAGCATCTCTGGAAGTGTTTTCTAAAAACAAAACTTGATGAATTTCTGGAGAAGAATTGTTTCTGTTTAACATTAACATGTTTAACATGGTATCTTTCTGTAACTTCCTAATCAGTTTTAAAAGTGTAAGATTTAATCACAAGTTTCACTCACAGCCCAAAGTAGTAAACTCTTTCTTTTTAGATGTCTTGAAAATAAGAAAAAAAAAAAAAGTTTTTAAGCATTTGATTATTTTTTATTAATTACTATTGAGATTAATACCTGGCAGCTGAGCACTTATATTTCTTAAGTATAAAATTGAAATGACTATATATATTCTGTATTGTGCAGTATTTAAATAGGAAATTATAAACCTGCATTTAATAAGCTCACTCTTATGTATATGAAAATCAATAAAGAAAACTTGGAAAACTACTGAAATAAAATTTCAGTGCACTGGATGGCAGTAGAGTTTTATGGGAGTTTGTTTATTTGTTTTTTAAGTCCATGTGAAAGATCTGATCTGGAAATGGCGCTTGGATTGCTTTGTGTGTCTGTCTTCAGTTGATTTTTTCTCTTAAGTAGCAGACTTTCCTTTGATTGGAATAGCCAAAAATGGTGGGGTTTGTTTTGATTGCAGCATTTCTGTATTCTATTCCATGTGTATATCCAAAATGGGATGTTTTAATGTTATCAAAACCCTCTATTTTAAAAACCTTTGGGTTCTTGGTGAGACACAGTGAAGTTTCAGTGTCCCATTTCCCTCCAGTGCAAGTCATCTTCGTACAGGGAGCCTCTGACTGCTCACCAGTGCAAGGCTTGCCTGGGCTCTGGAGGATGATCACACTCACACCAAATGGCACTAAAGTTGTGTTGCTGGTGGTAACAGAGATACCAGCTACAGTTCCTCCTTCTTCATTCAGGGAAAAAAACCCTCTCCCACCAGATCAAAAATGGTGGGGGAAGCAGGAGGCAAGCTTGCTGGTCTGCAAAGGGGGAGAAAGTTTTGTTCTGTGTGTTGCCCCTGACTGGATGAAGATGAGCTGTTCCCCAGCAGCCTGGCTTCACCTGGATGAAGAAGGAAGAATACTGCCTCCTCCTGACTGCTCGCACTGGCTTGTTGGGAGGAGGGTTTTTATTTTTGTTTGTTAACTCATCGCTGTGAAGCTCCATTATTAAGTTACTAAATGTTTTATACTTCAGGTATTATCTGAGATTGAATGGCAGACTACTCTGCCTAATCTGAAATTATGTGTGCATACCTTTGTGTGATGAATGTCAATATCCTAACTCTTTGTCCTCAACTCATTAGCAAAGGTTGAAATTCCTCAGTAGAGGCAAGATTTAGCCTTCAGTATCCACCTAACTATAGAAAAAATACATAAATGCAGTAATTTTAGAAGATTTATAGTCAAAACATCTCTGTTTAGCTTACCCTCCATGCTCAAATCTTTACCCTTACTTTCTCAGAAATACTTAATGCACTTGTTGTTTTCTATAAGAAAAACAAAGGTTATAAAGTAGAGCTATTTCTTCTGTGGTGATAAACTGGATTTTCTTTCCATTCTTTGGGTTTTCTGTGGTGTTGGGGAGGTGAACAGGTCATTCCTCTGTACTTTTCGCTCAAAACTCTTCTATCTTTTCAGGTAAAGTCTGTATTTATGAGCACAGAAATGAGCAAGTTATGAACTATTTAAGATTGAAAGGGCCAATTTGAGGGCATCAAGTCAAAATCCCTGTTCAAAATGAGGCTGACTTCTTTGTTTCTTCAAGTCACTTGGCACTTCATTCACTTCAAAGGCACTTCATCCCTTGAGGATGAAGGTCTTTTATAGTTTTCCTGGGCTATTTTTTCATGTGCTTAACTGTGAAAGCAATCTTTCACTTTGTTCCTGGAGGGATTTCTTACACTGCAGCACACAATCATTGCCTCTTAAGTGTTCATGTCCTTCAGTAATCCTGTCCTCTCACTGTACACCTCTGAGAAGAGTTTTGTTTCAGTTACTCTGTGTAGCTCTGCAGCCCATTTAAGTAGCAGAAGAAAGCAACCAGATTTGCCCCTTAGCCTTCTGTTTCCCAGCAAGGTACCAGAAACTTTTTTTTTTTAACTTAGAAGCATCCTATGGTAGCTACCTACTCTATGGTGGCCTGATTGATCTGTAAATGCAAATCTATCTTCATAAATTTTCTTTGTGGCTTACTTTAGCTCCTGAAATTTTATAAAAATATGTCTCTTCTTTTTTTTAGATTAAAAGTTGAATCTTCTCTACTTGTTTCCTTTCAACAGAATATTTGAATTCAGAAAGATTATTGGAAACAGGGAAAAATGCCAGACGCTTGTTTCGAAAGATTACCCAGTGTTCATTGACAAGGTACTTAAAAGCAAGAGATCATGTGATTTAACTGCATTTATTTTCCTGTGGGTATATAGAGGTGAAATAACTTGGTACTTAACGCCAGGCCACTTTAATAGGCTACTAGAAGAGAATGGAAGGAAATAGAGACTAAAGCAGTGCCTGTACAGATACTGTTTTTTTTCTTTTTTTCCCAGTAGTACAGTAGTTGGGCAGTGAGATGTCAAATGTAGAAACAAAAAATGTTCAAAACTTAGTCTGTGTTATCGAATGTATTTAAAATGGGACAGCATTGCATCTTTCTTTGATTCCTGTAAAAGGTTAAAGACTGACATAATATTTATTTCTATTGTCCCATTTTTTCTGCAGGTTGAGGGGCAATCAGACTGTAAAATCCTTGAGGGGCACTTCATTTCCCCCTTGGCTCATTGTGTCCCAGGTATCCTGCCAGTTGAATCTCTTGTAGCAAGGTAAGAGAAACCAAGAGGTATTTCTGAAATTAGTACTGCAGAGAAGTAAAGTAACGGTCTGTAAGTAGTTTTATTGTGCAACTAATTGATTGTAATGTAAACAATCTGTTAAATCTTATTCATGTGATATGTGATAGTTCAATCTATGTATTAAATAAAAAATCCACTACCAAAATATTACTTTTTGATTTGGTTGGGTGGTGTTTTAGTTGTTGTTGTTGTTGTTTTGGTTGTTTTTTGGTTTTTTGTTTGGGTTTTTTGGTTTTTTTTTTTTTAGTTTTGTTTGGGTTTTTTTTTGTTTTTTAAGCATAGAAATCATATTGCACAAAGCTGTGGAATACCCTGAGTCTTTTGAATTATTAGTTTATTTTTTTCCAAATGAGGGGGATGCTGGAAATAAAAAACCAGTAGTTATTGTTTTATATGTAGCAGGAGAAGCTGTTTATGTCAAAGAATATTATGTTGTATTTGAAGGAGCCATTCCATTGAATCCAAAAATCTTGTGTCTGTGATAAAATAGCAAGCTTATTTTATTGTAGCCAGAGAAATTGGTTCTTTTCTTACTTGGCAAACAGAAAAAAACCAAAACAACGACAACAAGCATTCTCACAGAAAGCTGGAGGCTCCCTAACAATGCTGGTTTCACACTAACATTTCTTTGCAGATGAGGAGTGGGTTTGCAAAGGGAGCATAATTTCTGTTTGCTTTTAGTTTTGAGCTGAACTGTCATGCTGAATTTTTTTTCCCAGACTTTGTTTGTTTAATAGCATAAACAAAAGTTTGTCAGCTCAAGTTGATACGGAAGTTGTAAATTTTGTCAGTAATACTGGTTGGTGTTTTTATATGTGTGCTCAAGCATGTAAAATTAAGGGATGTGAGAAAAAGGCTGATAGTCAAGAAATTAGTTCTGTTCCACCTCTCTACTGGCTAGAGAAACTGTTAACATTATCAAACTAATTAGTGCCATACTGGAAAATACAATGTGCTCACTATTTCCTTTTCTATGTTCTGTTTTGCTTTGTAGCCAAGTTATGATAATTGTTACTTTGGCCAGTATTGTGACAGGTTCGAAAAGCTGTACAAATTTCCCTCAAGATGGTATGAATGCATTTGCTGAAGTGTAACACTCTCGTAGGTAACAGTGCTCCATCTTGTGGGGAAAATTGTGGTGGCTCAGAAACGATTTTTTTTTCAGTAGTTTAAACTGTAAATAAGTAGCAGCAGAAGACATAAATTGAATGATATTGAGTGTATAGAATAATTTCATGGTTTGTATGTTGGGGTTTTGATGTGTTTTTTTATTTATTGCTCATCTTAATCTTCAATTTCAGCTGTTGTGCCTTCAGGAGAAAAATAGCAATGATGCCTAGGAGAACTGGACATGCTTGTTTAGGCTGCTCTTTATCTGAAGTTCCATTTCTCCACTCTGCAAAGTTTAAATTGTGATGATGAGGTAGTAGTCTTTTTTAGGAACATGATCTTTCATCTTGGCTCCTTTTCTTGTTTGGCCTTTCTTCTGTCCTACTTTCAGATTCCTTTGTTTGCTGAATGCGTTCATGAAAAATGATGTTGCTGAATTGCTGGCAGTTTGCCTGCACGGGTTACAAATAATTATGTTGTTTTGGTTTTAGTTTTTTAATTAATTTCTCTTGATACAGTTTGTTAATAGATATTCTTACTCTGCTAAAATAGGTGTTCATTTCTCATAGATTTCAGTTCATCATACCCAGAAGATGGAACGGCAAGCACAGACCTGTGTGCATTCATTTAGCAGGCACTGGAGACCATGTGAGTGTGTAAAATGTAAAATTGTTATGGAGAAATTCAATCATCAAATTTTGTCTTACCTATATTGTTTGTGCACCCTATCTTTAGCACTTCTGGAGAAGACGCACGTTAATGGCGCGGCCGATGATCAAAGAAGCCTGTATGGCTTCCCTGTTGCTAGAAAATCCTTACTATATCCTTTTGTGGAAAACACAGTAGTTGTTCCTAATGTCCTCTCTGGGAGGTAGAAGAGTTACCACACT
Source organism: Poecile atricapillus (assembly GCF_030490865.1). NCBI lineage: Eukaryota > Metazoa > Chordata > Aves > Passeriformes > Paridae > Poecile > Poecile atricapillus. The sequence continues at coordinate 10,809,091 of NC_081252.1, forward strand.
TGTAAAATACCAGCTTTCTGGTACCCAGTGGGTAGAAGCCAAGAGAGTATGACTGCTATGTGAAACACAGTTCTATGGTACCTCAGGTAACTTCTGAGAAACTTGCTCTTATCACTTCAGATTTGGGTGGGTTTTTAAAAAAACGGTTCAGTTTTGTTCTGTCATCTTGTATAACAGTATTATTCTGTTTCATTAAATAGGATCTCGAGTTACACTTTTTTCCTACCCATATATCTGACAAAAGTAAAATGTTGCAAACTGCATCATTGAAATGGGTTTAATTTAATTAGGTGACAGTTTAAACTTGTGAGTTTAAGTTCTAAATTTCTAAATTCATGCTATTTATGCATATTATTTATTTAATTTTTTTTTTTTAAATGGCCAGTTTTTATAAACCTTTTTTAACTTTCTTTAACTGGAGTCTTTTACATGGTTGTAGAAAACCTAAGGATCAATTGTAAGTATTCCTGTTACATTTATAGATACCATGTTTTTAATACTGCTTTTCTTTTTTTCTCTTTCGAGCCAAAAGTTGTCTAAACTTTGATAGCTTATTAAGAAAAAAAACATTTCAAAAACCACTTGTAACCTGCCAATGTGAAATTATCTGCTCTTTGCTAAACTGATTTGGGTGCTGTGTTAGGAGATCTCAAGGATCAGGAAAGTTTGCACAAGATGAACTTGCAGTATGGAGTGAGATGCAAACATCTTGTGTCAGTACAAGTCAGGGCTGTTTTATTTTCCTGACTCACAGCTGCATGACAAGTGCTGCTGTTACATTTCAATCAGCTCTGAATAATCTTTCCTCAGATAGCATATTTCCATTATAATTGCTAGGATTTTGCTTTTCTGAGATCTTTTAAGGATTTACAGGCATACAAATAGATCTAGCGTTGATTAGCTATTAGTCAGGACACTGTGCAATATTCAGTATTTTATAGGATTTGTTTCTTCAGTCAGTTTCTTAAATTGGAATTTGGAAGCCTAATTAGGCAGTCTTGGTTTTTTACTTTTTACATTTTCCAAACCACAGACATATTATCAGAATTAAACAGGATATGTGTCTGAGGCAAAGCTTTTAGTCTCTCAATGTTTTTGAAAGTCCAAATATGAGTTGGAGTTTTATTCCTTTTCAATCCTAACTTGGACATTTAACATGACTAGAAGACACAGGTGTTTTTTGTAAGATTATAGGAAAGTGACAGGAGAAAGCACGTGCTGGAGTACATCCATTGGCAGGTTAATTTCCAGTTATGGGTAATCTGATGCAGAAGAATAAATTAAATGACTGTTCTTAGTTGTTCAGTGTGTCAGGATTGTTTCAAGGCAGGGCAGTGCTCAGTCTAATACCCCAACAGGTGATTGTCACTCTCCAGTACAGGGTTACACAGTGCCAGTGAAACAGGTGACAGTGTTCAATAAATACAGCAGCTGCAGAAGGCTGAGGAGTCTCACAAAGCTGTAGGAAAAAATTACATTAGGCTGTAAATGCTGCTCTGCAGCAGCTATGTTCATTTCTGTCATTTCTGTGTGACTTCACAGTGAGCTTTGTCCTTGTGCTTCAGAGTGTCACAAATATGATGGTGGCATGCTGGCAGGAGAGGCCAGGAGCCTTTTGTAACCTGGCTGTGGTACTGAAAATACTCAGTCCCCCTCTCCAGGTTAGAGGTCTATTATTTTTAGAGTCACTCTGACAGCTCAGCCAAATAGATTTCTACTTCTTTTGTGTGTCTTCTGTGTTTTAGTGCTTTGCAGTACACTGCCTGAGTTTCTCAATACCATGACAAACTTCCCACATTACAGTTTCAGTCTTACAATGACACTGATGAGTGCTTCCAAAGCTGACATACTGATTGCTCTTCATATGTTGTGTGCAATTTTACAATGATGTAAAACAGGTAAATGAGAAAACAAAAATATATATACTTGTTTCTGCAAATGAGATAGGGTATGCTTAGGACTGTATATTTTTGATTCTATTTCTAAAATATCTGTGACAACTTCACAGGACAAAATATTGCTACTAATGAGATGCTAATGTTGGTAATTGTTTCCAAAAGACCAAGCTGTCAGTCATTTTACACTAAAAGCATAGGCAGGTGTCTATTTCTAGTCCTCATTTGTATGAAAAATTACAAGTGCCAGAAAATCTGGGCTTGTTTTTTCCTCCTGTTGAATCAACGGGAGTCCAGCTCCAGAATTCTGTGGGATTGTGATGAAGCTGTGTATAAAAGTATGTATAGAATGATAAGAACTGTCAGAGTCTAATCTTAGAAAATAAACCCTCTATTTTCCTTTTCTGGGGAGAAAAGACGGTCATGTTTAAAAAATGTCTCGGACCTGTTTGTGATGGGAGGAGCTCTAATTCTAGAATCGGCAGCTCTTTTGCACTGGCTAGAGAGAGAAGGCTATGGACCACTAGGGATGACTGGAATATCCATGGGAGGACATGTAAGCTTTTATATCTCCTGTTCAGTAATTTTTGTTTTAACTTCTCATTTGATTATGTAGCATACGGAAATAATTTGTTTTACAGTGTTGATCTCAGAAGTGCTTTAAAATAAACACTTAGAGTCATGAGAAACAAATTGTTGGCAATTCTCATGTTCTCTTGTGCTGAATTAGTATAATCCTTAATATGTACTGACAAATCATAGAGCCCTTTGTCAGCCATCTCCCAGCAGGCTTAATAAGAATATAAACTTCTCACATAATTGTTTTTTTTTCCACAAGGGTGGGGGGCAGAAATGTTTGCTGAAAGAAAGTCTGCACTGATCGATTGCTAATTCTCCCTCTTTTCCTCTTTTCTTCTTGCTTAAACCTTTGTGTTTTAATGCATTGTGTGAAATACCCCTTCTTTGTAGGCATGTTGTAATTGAGGTGACTTTTGGTGTCAGTGATCATTGGTACTGATCAGAGATTTCTGTGGTGAGGTGGATAACATTTTCTGTGTGACACTGTGCGTACTCAAACTAAACCAGCAGTGTAGCACTAAGGTGCTTGAAAGACTAATACACAGTTAAAATGTTACTGCTTGTGTCTCTGCAGATTATCACAGCTCTGTGAGACACAGGTGCAAAGCTTATTAGAACAACATCCTTTGTTTGTTAGGAGCTCAGTAAATAATCTTGGTAATGGTAGTGTTTTATAACTGTATAATGGCAGAGTTTTATAACTGTAAATGTCATGAATGTACAGAGCACCTTTGGTTTACGTCAACATCACCCTGCTGAATCTTTCACAGTTTTTTCACAGAAACTTCTGTGAAAAAAGTGATATGTGATGTTGATATAGATGTGTTTTACAATGGAAGGTTGTAAGCATTGATTCAGTTTTACTAAAGGGGAAAGAGTTCTACTGGAGAGAATCAGAACACAGACGTGTGGTGTTCTTGTAACTTATTAATAAAAATAATTAGAGTAGAGCAATAGTTCAGTTGCATAAATCCATTTATTAGAACATCTAGAACAGACACGAGGTGTTTCATATTACTAAAATAAAACTTGTCAAGAACATACCATTCAGGGAACTTCTGTACATCAAACTTACTTGCTCTGTTTTTTTCTGGGATAAACAGAATAGTCACAAAAACATGTTCTGAGAACTGTTGCAAAAGTAATAATTCAAACTTAAGGGACAGAAAAAGAGTGTGCTTAACATTGCAAATTACTTCTTCAAATTTTGTTTCCTTTATACAAATTTTGAAAGTATAGAATTTTAAATAGTCCTTCTCATAGATTGCCTCTGTTTTGCCTTGAAATAAACTTGCAAGAGCTTGGTGGAAAGTTATAGAAGTTATAGAAGTTTATGATTTTAAACAACTAATAGTTTGTATCTGTTTTTATAATTACAATTATTATAATGATAATTAATGGATTGCAAATATAATTAATTGAATTGTAATTGTAATTAATGGAATATTTAGTAAACATTCTACTGGGAACCCTTATAACCAAATCCCATTCAACCTTGAAATGAGCAACCTTTCCAGACGAATGTTTATTTTTTAAAAAATCACTGGAGACCAGATAATAACTTCTAAATAGGTGAAAGTCTATCCAGCTGCCACAGTCCTTAACTCTCTGGCACCACATGTTTCATAAATACCATGTAAACAAAGAAAGTGAAGATGAGAGAGTTTTACCATATTGTGAATCCAATATCAAAATGTGTAATAAATGTCTTTGATTCTAGATGGCTTCACTGGCAGTGACAAACTGGCCTAAACCATTGCCACTGATTCCATGTCTTTCCTGGTCCACAGCCTCTGCAGTCTTCACTACGGTAATTAACAAATTACAAAATAATTTTTCTGTTAATATATTAGATTATAATCAAAAATATAAGCTAAAATATTTGGGCTGGCCACAAGGGAGGTGGGATTCCATGTCCTGTGTTATAATATGTGCTTGTGCTTTGATTGCAATAATTCTGAGGGCTGTCCGGGAATGCAATTCCACTGAAAAAATCAGGAGAGGAACGGGTCAATTTCCTGTATGTATCATTATTTTAGAATGACCTCTGGGTTTTACTTGTGTATTGAATTTATCATCTCAGGGTGTGCTGAGTAAGGCAGTGAACTGGAGAGAGCTGGAGAAACAGTATTTTACACAAACTGTGTATGAAGAGGAAATCATTCAAATGCTTGAATATTGTGGAGTAAGTATGGTTTATTCCACCTGTCTGCTAATATTTACATGTGCAAATAATGTAACTTCTTCTTACTTCCACTAAAAGTAGACAATTGGTAGCTGGAACATACTGCCACATTGTTTCTTTATGCTTTGATAAATTTAGTCTTTAAAGGAAAAACCTGAGACACAAAAGTAATTATTTTGGTTGCATAATGAGTTTAAAGTGTAGCTCTTGCTACAAGTTTTTCCTTTGATCACAGTGTAATCTACAACATGAAATGTATTCAATCAAAATTCTGATAAATACCTTTTTCTTTCCCCTCTAAGATTCTTTTCTTTGTGATAGTTTTTTTCCTAATACCTCACAGCAGGAGAAGAGGAGCTGGTGTGCAGATAGTTGTTACTTGGGCACTTGCCATTTTTAAGTCACAAACACTCCAGCAACACTGCTGGAGAAGACAAAATGAAAAGAAGAAACATTTTTCAAGATGTTCAGCTTGTGTCTCCCTAGTATTTAGAGACTGTCAGTTTTTCAGTCCTAAACATATGCTCATTTTTCTACTATTATTATTATTATTATTATTACTATATCATTTAAGTTTAAATGACTGTAATTACAAACTCAGAGTTTAATACAGAAAGAAAAGCAATTATTTATATCACAAGCTTCTGTATATGTAAGTACCTCCTGCAATTTTTTTAACTGACAGAAACATAGAATGAAATTCTCAAGAGGTTATGATGATCAGGATTTAACTGAAAGACCTGCAAGCTGAAAATAGAAGTGAGCAGTGCTGGTAGTGTCTTTTTTTATTTTTATTTTAATTATGAGTTCATCTTCAAAATGAAATTAGCCAACTGGTTTAAGGGAGAACCCTTAATTGTTGTCTTGTTTTAGACGGATTCTTTCAAGATGGGACAAGACTTTGTCAAGAACTTCCCTGACAGTGTGGACAGTCTGGCGGACATGGACGTGACTTCCAGAATATTCAGCTTTGAGTCCTTGAATGACTCTGTATCCAAGGAATCTGTTCACAGCTTTGCCACAAATAGAAGTGCTCTAAGTGCCTCTTCAGAAAGACTCTTAATGCAAGATGCTCCTAAAATGCAGTGCATAAATCAAACCTTTTCCACCAGTAGTAGTAGCAATAAAAACTTAACCAGCCCACAAGGACACAGGATAAATACAAGGAGAAGGAGTGACACTTTACAGAGAGAATCCTTAATGTTCATGAAGGGAGTAATGGATGAATGTACCCACGTAGCTAACTTCCCAGGTATGTATCTCTTTGTTTCAATGTGCACTTTGGAAAGCTGAATAAAATACAGTGGGGGGAAAGGTATTTTCTTCGTTCTCCAAGTGTAAAGTTGCTGGCACCTTTGCTGAAATATGGAAATATTGTGAGCATTATTCCATAGCGTCTATTTACTACTCCATTTACTAATTGTTTTTCTGTTCCTTCTTGATGGCCAACTAAAGACAAAGTCAATTAAAAATTTGCTTCTCTGTATCTTTGCACATTTTTCTCCTCTGCCTTGCTGTGTCTTTTTTTCAGATATGAGTTAGTGCAAATTTGTATTATGTAAAGGAAAAAAACCACCTGTATGATGTGAGTAATACCCAGGTCTAATTAATCTTAATTAATCTGCTAATAAGGTTTTTCAAGCAGAAATCTTATACTGACTTCAGATAAAAGGTAGCCTGCATAGCTGAGCACCAGGCTTGAATGGTATTGCCAGTAAAAACATTTTGGGGGTCCTTCTGTGCTGGTGCAGGCTGGTGAATACTGTTTCCCGGGCAGGCATAGCATATAGGGGGAGCTGTAGTCCAGCATTCCTGGGAGTTCTGGACAAACCCTTTCCAGCAATGCAAACAAGTGATTGCTTCCTAGAGCCGCCTTAAAAGGTTCTGCTGGAGTAGGGGCTCGGAATTCCTTTTGTGGCAGTTCATGGTTTGGCTGTGCATGAACCTGCTGAAGGCATCTCCTACAGCATGCTTTGACTTCAGACAGCGTTGTCGTTTAGTGTCAAAGCTTTCTTGATACTGAGCCCTCGTGCCACCTCATTTCTTAGTTCTGTCATTTGGTACTCCATTGGTTCAAGTGTTTTAAATTTAAATAAATGTTTAAAATAAAGGAAACATGCAATAAAAGGAAACTACACTAGTGTAGATTCTTCCACTGCTAGCCAGAGATACTTTGTGATGAAAACCGGTGAAGTGCTTTCCTTAAAGCTTTTTAAGTTATTTCAGTAGACAGGAAAAGCCTGTAAGTTTTATTCTATGTACAGACTTTCTTGTTTATCTAGACTTACCCAGGTATCACTTAGCTAAGCACTGACCTTTCTTGGAACTTAAAAGGATCTGTGATCCCTCTGCACTTGTCAAAGTGATGGAGTTCATTGTGTCAATAGTCTCCCAGGTCTTGTCATTCTCTGGGGGACTTTGAATCCCCTCCCAGAGTATCCTTGGAGTGAGGCCAGAGAGGAGCTTCAGAAAATCTGCCTAATTCTCAGATTTCATGGCAAATTGAATGGAAGACTTGAATTTATCTTAGCATTGCATATTCTCTATATAAGATTTAGTATGAAAGAAGGCAGTGTTTACATTATTTGTGACACCCCACTGGCAGACATCTTGGCTGGTCACTCTTTAACATATCACATATTTTCTTTTTGAAGGGAGAAATGTTCTGTGTTCAACATAATTTTGGTGCTATTTTTCTCAACATCATAATGGTGTTATTCCTGCTAGTAATCTGATTGGTGCAGTTCTGATTATGAGCAATAAATATGTATAACAATATGTTGGGATTTTTATGTTGCATGTAAACCATGTTGGAAACAAAAAAGAAAGTGAACATAGGCTGTACTTTCTGACCTCTTGTATCAAAAGTTGTCTTTTTTCCTCCTTGAAGGGGGAAAAAAATCTATGAAACGTCTATTTTGTTGAATTTCATACTTCTTTTTGCCCAATAAAAAGGATATCAACGAACTGACATGAATGCTCTAGAGTTTTGTTGATGAGAGGACAGAGAATTCTCTTGTCAACTTCACAAGTCTTTGAGGAATTTCTGCTCTAGGCATGAGAAGGATAAGGGTTAGTTTGTTTTTCTAATGATGGCCTCACTACTGTAACATTAAAAACCAGATAAATTCTGCTGGAGACTTTAGAACGTGTAATTTTATTAAAGCATCAAATAATTTAATTTCTTTTTGGTGAAAATAGCATTTTGACAACAGAAATCTCGGCTGTTGTGTTTCTGTTTCTTACCACAGATGAATGCAGTTTTGCTTTGTTTTCCTTTAGTTCCAGTTGACCCAAGTTTAATCATAGTAGTACAAGCCAAGGAGGATGCGTACATTCCGCGCACCGGCGTGCGCAGCCTCCAGGAGATCTGGCCGGGGTGTGAAATCAGGTATCTGGATGGAGGTCATGTCAGTGCCTACCTCTTCAAACAAGGACTTTTCAGGTAAGGTGAACAGAAAAGTTTAAATTTAAATTTTAGATTTAATCAAAATGAAAGCTTGACTGTAAATAAGTAGTAGTTGCATGAATTCGTACCTTAGTAATATTAGGCATTGATTTCCTAAAGACATTTATGTGAATCAGTTTTATGAGTGCAGTTCTGTAGTTTTCAAAAAGTTAAATACTTGTGCTGTTGGTTTTAAAATACAAGGAATTAGGAAGACTATACACACCATTTAGGAAGTCTAAGCAACAACATAAAAGAATAGCGCTATGTCAGGTTAATGTATGCTAAGCAGTATTTCAGTGCTATTTAAAACAATTGCTCAAAAATTTCAAGCTATGCATGTCTCTGATGTGTTTGAGTAGAAAACTCCAAATCCATCTACGTTTTCACTTGCATTAAAGTTGGAAAACTGTCCCACTCATTCCTGAAATGTAAATATATTACTAGATTGAGGTGAGAGATCCCAGAAATAAAGGAAGGAGAAAATACCACCTGATACCGCATTTTTATTGAGCTCTGTTTTGAAATTGTGATGATAGCTTTGTAGATATATTTGTAAATATATGGAAAGACGCCACTTACATCTGCCCTTTCCCAAATGATACAAATTCTCTTTTCCCGGTTTCAGACAAGCGATTTACGATGCGTTTGACCGCTTCCTCCAGAAATACACCATGTGATCTTTCTAATGCATTCAGACTGATCTCATTTGTAATTCAGCTTACTGGAACTCATGTTTGGAAAACAAGCCTCTTGTAGTGTTGAGCAGATGGTCACTGACTATTGTAGGTAACAATTACCAGAAGTGGTAAAGTACCAGCATTGCTTTCATTTCAACCCAGTGCCATTCTGACACAGCTGCTTCAGCATTACCTGAGGAAAAAACATCAGCAGCATTTGTCAGTGCATGAGTGGTTCATGTACTTCATGTCCAATCAGATTGTGTGTTTCTTCAATTCTGAATAAATTCTGAATTGTGTGTCAGTAGAAAACAGACCAATCAAGTATTGGAAGAATGTAAAATGTGCTGTGGGGCTAAGCTGCTCTCTTGTGTTTAGTGTAGTTTTGGTTCGTTCCAGATACCTCGGTTACCTCTTATTTCCTCATGGCCTTGCTGTTCCTATTGTGTTGTACCGTGGCTTTGCCAGCACTCAGCCTCTTGTGTTTGTCACTGCTTTTCTCTTCAATTATGAATTGAAAATGAGCCTTAGCAGAAGGCTCAGCACCACATCTTGCAGAGAGAGACTTTGACAATTCAAGAAAAAGTGAGAGAGAGACGTTTTCATTCAATACATCCGTGAAGTTTTCCTGACACTGAATTAAACCGTGCCATTACAGAAGGATCATGTAGCATTCATCAGCCAGGTTCACTAAACTGGAATAAGTGAAAATCAAGTGTCTGGTAATTAATTGTTTACATTTATTCAGTTGGATAACATAAGCTTCCAGATTTCTTTTTCTTTAATGGAATGATAGACGAAATAGAAATATTATCATTTTACTTTCTAAGCACTGGCTGATTCTAAGCGGTTAAACTGACAGCAGATTATATGGTGCTATAAAGACCTGTTGGAAATACTTCAACAGATGTCCTTTCTAAAGTGCACTCAGCACTGATATGCAAAATACACTTGCACTGTATAATTTAAAAGATACGTGAGACTAAAGGTTATTGAAACAGTTAGTTTTGCTCCTTGTTTTTCAACACTTGTCTTTTTTAATCAGATGGAAAATAAAGAAACTTGGATTTTGAATGCATTTAAGAAAATCCCAAGTCTGTTCTTTCCTCTTTTGGGATCAAAAATGCCAACAAATTACAGTAGAATAAAAGGTTGTCATGTACCAACTGTGTGGGTATCTCTCCACTTTTTTTTTTTTTTTTTTTTGTGGTACTCTCCTAATACATTCTTTTAAAACCAATTTGCAGAGAAGTTGAGAACTGAAACACTTCAGTATTTAGTACAGTCCACAACCAAGATTACTCTGAAACAAACAGAAAACTCCAGCCATTTCTCAGGATGTGTGACCTCTGCATCTTTCCAGTCAAGCACTTTTGATCTCCGTGGTTACTGTAAAGGTTTTTAGCAGGCAGAGTATGAAGGAAACAAAGCTCAGTTTACATATTCTCTTGAATTTTAATCAGGTAGACAGGACTAGTAACTGAAGAAATCATGGTTCAATTGAAAATCAGGTGTGTTCAGATAAAACGGAAGAGCAGCAATTTTCAATAACCCAAATGATGTAACATACAAATTCACTGAAAATACAGAAGAGGTTCTATTCTGTTAAATTGCTTCTTTCAAGCAGTTTTTCATCATTTCCTTGGACAGCATTGGTTTTGTATACAGGGAGCCAGTGTGAAGTGACTAGCACATATAAACACCAAATATTTGGAGGGTTTGAAATGAAATATTAGTAAATTTGCAAATTTAAAATGGAAGTCTTGACTAATGTACTAAAAGATTCACTGCGTTTACGAGCATATTCATCAACTAAGAGTGCTTTACCAGAGCACTGTCTGCTGTTCAGCAGCTTTTGTAGCTCTCACATTTTAAATGTAATTGTGTGCTTTGTGTCCTGCATCTGTTGCAGCTATGAGAAAGACAGATAACTGGTGGCAAGGGAAAGGGCTTGAATAAATGCAAGAGAGAAAAGACAGATTTTGTAAAGGCCAGGAGTAAGCACAAAAAAAAATCAACTCTGCTACAAAGTATAACATGCCAAAGTAAATATTTTCAAAGCGCACAATACCGGGAATTACACAACTGATGGGAACTCTGCATCCTGAGGTTGGTGTCCCGATGGTATTACTAACAAGGTTTGACTTACCAAAAGGGCACAGAAGGATGTTTAGGCTAATAGCACTCCTGCTGTGAGAATGTCTTTGGGGACAAATGCTGCTCCTGGTTCTGAGAGTGTCTTTTGGGACAAGCAGTGAAAGACCGGCTTCTGACAAGAATAAGGAATCGCACTTTGCTCAGTAACTGAAGTTGCCAAATGTGAAAGCCCAGTAAGCATTATTTAAGAAATTTCTCAGGTTAGAATAACAAAAAAAGGAAAAATGAGCTCAGTGGTCTGTTTCTGCCAGTTATCAGACATAGGGAGCTGGTCTGTGAAGGGGGTAGTCTTGCTGTGTACGTGTTTTTAACTCTTGAAAAATCAACTTTTTAAATAATATTTTAAGGTTAAATCCTAAGAAAGTATAAATAATCCATTTTGATGTTAAATAAGAATGTGGTTTTAATCCAGGAGTTGCATGAGAGAAATATTGTAATAAGGTTTCTTCTGTGTAACAGGTAAGCCATTCTCTATGTCTTAAATTTATTGTAAAACTGGCCTTGGTAATTTTTTGGTTTTAAATTTTTTCAATAAAAGTCCTAAAAACATTTAGGTGTGAGGGTTTGGTTTTTTCGCTCTCTTGTTAACAGGTGTTCAAAATGCATCCCACTGTCATCCTGTAATCCTTTCTGTTCCTACTAGAGCTGTAACAGGAGGAGAGCAGGTAATCTTCAGGACATGATAAAAGCTTCACACAACAAACACTGGTGCTGCTTTGATGTTTTTCTACATGCCTAGAAACCTGGTAAAGAAAATAAGCTTGTATCAGCTAATTAAGATACCACCATGATTCCAGTTTTACACTTGCCAGTGCAGGACATATCTAATAATGGAGCTGTTTCTAATTCTTTCTCCAAGGCCAATAAAACTCCCCAAATAACTCAAAAGGAACCACTCAGGAATATATATATATATAATTTTTTTCTTCAGCAAGGATAGATCACTTGTGTTTTATTATTCCAAAAAGTCTGCAGAAAGGAAACACTATATAAAGGAATGGAGTCTTGCTGCTTTTTCTTACTTCTTGAATATTTTATTATTTACATTTGCTTCTTGAATTCTTTCTTACCTCTGGAATGTCAAATGCCTGTAATGGAGATACTCTGTAAACAGTAGAAAAGTGAAAATCCTTGAATCATCAGAATACTACTTTTGCTTGATAGCTGCTAACACTTTGAGGCAGGTTTTTTTTTTGCTTGTTTTATCTTAATTGTTTCTGTCTTGTGCGTTTTTTTAGATTTTTTTTTTTAAATGTTGCTCTGAATTGCAATTGGTTGGGCAGGGGAGTTTCTTTATCTCAGACCGTCAGGTTCCCTGCCACCATGGCAGTAGTGATAAGTTAGACAGTATGGAAAGGAGCTTTTTGCAGCCACGTAATTCCTCCTGAATTTTTACCCTATAGGAGTAAAATGCTGCTATTCCGTGCAGTCCTGGAATTTGCAGTGTTCCTTGGTAGGCTTGGTTGCTTCCACACAAGATAAAACATGAGCATTGAAACATAAATAAGAATTGTTCTTCTCTTGGTTTCATTTGGTGTAAATAAGACGCTTTTCCAATCATGAGCTTTTTAAGTACCGTGTTCCAGAAGGAAGGAGAGTTTTGCCTGAGGAGCCTGACTCGCACTGCTAGACAGTAACAAGGAGGATGATACAAGTGGACAACATGTGAAGGATGATCCTAGCAACTGTAAAAGCTTTTAGTATCCTCTTCAGCCCCAGTCCGTCCAACAAAGTCTGCAGGAAGCTCCCCCCTGCAGAGTTAGCAAAGCAGGTATGGACAAAAACTTCTCAGGTGCCACATAACTGACCAACTTTAGTGCTTTTCTGCCCCCCACGTAATTAGCCTTTAATTAGTTTCCTGCTTTTTTCCTGCTCTGTTCAGGTTCCTGCACTGTAGTATTCCTAAAATCCCAGCTGGCCTACTCCTCTGCTTCCTTATCTTCTAAAACTTGTATGGGAAAAAGAGGAAACAAGAGGTTAATCCTCTTCTTACCTGTGACTTAGGTAGGGCCTCTTTAGTTTCATATCACTCTTAACTTCTGCTTAACTTCAGAGCTCGGGAGACCAAATAAAAGAAAATGGAAACTGTTTTAGTATGACTGATTCTCCTTTTTTTCAGGAATGTATGCAGTTAGCACCTCCTTGATTAGTAAATGTATGGCATCCAAAAAAATAATCAAACTCTTGGTATTGAAGAAAAATGCCTCTAAGGGTTTGAAGACTTGCTGTAATTTTAATCATTCTACCTTTTTTTTGTCTTTATTGATACAAATTTTAAAAGAAAATACATGTCACTTTCAGTACAAAAAGTGCTTAGAAGCAGAAATTATATTTTCCTCTATCTATGAAAATTCCTCTAATGTTTGGAACTGAAATCTGCAATTACAGGAATGTGCATTAACACGTATATGTGGTTTGCTCCTTGCCACGTAACAATTGTAGCAGATGTTTTAATTCCAAGCCTTCACCACAGCAGGTCATTAATTTCCAAAGATCTTGAACAAAGCAGCAGGCTCCTGGGGTTTGCTTTGAGGTAGGCCCAGACTTCCACCAGGTGATCTGATCTGCTACTACTGGACACACAGTTCCAGAATAATCCTCAAAATGTTTCAGTGCCTGAAGTTTCAGCTGCGGTGGTAATTCGTTGAGTTTTTGGTTGATTTGTGGTGGATTTTTTCCTGATGAGGTGAAACTCCACACGATCTCATTAGAGCGGAGAACAACATTACCCTGAACAGAACATATTTTACTGCTGCAAAACCCAGGAAATTTGTTTATTTGTGAGACTACTTCAAAACTATTTGACTAGCTTTACAGAAGCCTATTTGGGAATTTGCTGAGTTCGTTAAAGAACTGTTGGCATTATTTTTTTGGAACACCTTCTGTAAGAAATGGAGTAAAACGCGGCTGAGGGATGAATGAAAGAAATGGGAGAGGAGCGGGTGTCTTAAAGTGTAATCAAGAAGAATTGTTGGGAGCACGAGGAGCTGGCAAACAGGGGAAGGAGCAAATAATGTCGCGCTGCCGTGGCTTTCCTCATCCTGTGACCGGAGCGCTTGTGGGGTAACGCGGCGGCAGGAGTGCGGGTACAACCAGTGAGCGTGGAATGAGCACACGTGCTAGTGGGAGATGATTTTCTGGGGGATTTTTGGCAGAAAGTAGAAAGACGGAGGAGAGGTGGTGTGATGGCAGAGGTACCTGTCTGTTGGAAGGCTTAAAAGATACGGGATTCCCTCGCTGCTGGGACCTCAAGGATGCTCTCCTGCGCCTGTCGAGCACGTTCTCGAGGCTGCGGCCCGGGGAGTCCCCTTCTCAGCAACGAGACGCGCTCACCCTCCCGCTCACCATAGCCAGCCCCTCCCCGCGCCGTGCAGGTGCGGGCGAGGCCTGCAGAGCCGAAATGTCCGAAAGGCCCTGGAAAGCCTCCCGGCCGCGTGAGGTCACGGCGCACGGGAGAGCCCCGGGTCCCTCCCCCGCGCGGGCGGGGCCGGGGCAGCGCGCCCGGAGCGCCGCCCGTCCCTCCGCAGGCGGCGGCGGCGGCCCCGGCGGGTCGCGGTCGCTGTCGCTGGCTCGGCGCTCCGCTGTCCCTCCGAGCGGCCGCAGGGCAGCAGGGAGCCGGCAGCGCTCGGCCCGGCCCGGCCGGGGGGCACTGGCAGCGGCTGCGGGGCGGGGCGGCGAGGAGAGGAGGCGGGTTCCCCTTCCCCCGCCGCGGGCTCCTCGCCTCGGCCGCCCCGGCTGCGGCCCCTCCGGCGGGCGCACGGCCGGGCATGTCCGCGGCGCAGGTGTCGGAGCGGCGGGGCTGGGGGGCGGCCCAGGAGCCCCGGCAGCCCGAGCCCGGCTCGCCCCGCGGGGAGGAGGCGGCGGAGGAGGGCGGCCGGAGCAGGGAAGCCCCGGCGCCCAAGGAGAACGCGTGGACGCGGCGCAGAGCCCGGCGGGACAGCCCTTCCCCGCCCGCGGGGCCGGACGGGCGGCTCGGACCGCAGGAGCCAGGTGCGGGGCCGGGAGCGTGTGCGCGGCGCCTCGATGGCATCGGGGTGCTTTTGGTTTTGTTCTTTTTTTTTTTTTTTTTTTTTTTTCTTTTTTAGGAAGGAAGGAAAAGCGCGTGTTTGTCGGCGGCCGCGGAGCCGGGCCCGTGCTCAGCGCCGGGGCCGGGCGCGCCGGGTTTGACATACATGGGCACAGGAGGGAGCGCTCCGGGCGGGGGACGCGGCCGCGGACAGCAGCGCCGGGCTGGCCGCAGGTCCCGGGGCTTGCGAGTGGCCACCCGGGCCCGGCGGTGACCTCCGGCCGGCCCCTGGCGCTGGCAGAGAGGGCTGCTCGCCCACTCGTCTCGCTTAGCCTCCTTTAGAAGCGCCGCTGTGCCGCAGCTCTTTTTTGGCTAATTATGTAGCGAGGCCTTGGGAAGGATCCGTTACTTGGGTTTGGTTCCCGGAATGGGGTTGCGGAGGCTCTAAGCATGGCAGAAGCAGGCGGTTCGCTCGCTGTTGGGATTTGGTGTGCTTACACAGGGAGAGTAGCCACGGGATAATTTCCTGGCCTTATATCACTACACGTAAGATAAAGCTGTTTTATAGGCACCACACCGACTGAACGCGCATATGGCTTTACAAAGCTGGTCGTCAAGGACCTAACTTGAAATTGCCAGGCTTTATGCTTAGGCTAGCAAAGTGTTCCTAGAAGTTTGTAGCTTCTTGGAGTATTGTTCTTGGCTGCAAGTAAACTGCTGACCTCAAAATAAATGCTTCAGCCAGTGCTTCCAGAGAATTTCAATCTCAGCACTCGCTCCCGAGGGCACCTGGCAAACCTTTTTTGTGATCTCACAGCCACTTTTATCCTTGAATTAAACATGTGCTTCCTTGACAAAGAGAAATATATAATTTACAGTTTCAAGTATACAGGTCATACAAACGGAGACCACATTCCAGACCGCAAAATTTCTACTTTGCTGAAGAGCAGAACTTTCGGCAACGTGCATCCCCATCTTTATTATCTGGACTGTTTTGTTTATGTGTACTGACGCGCTCCTAAGTACCTGTTTGTGCCGAGCTTCCAAAAATGCAGCTGGCTGGGCAGCAGCTCGTGGCCCGCTTCATGCATGAAGGGCACTTGTCACTTGTTTGCCTTGCTGTGGCAGGAATAACAGCAGTGCTGCATCAGAAGCAGTGGGAAAGCTGCTTTTGTCGCATTAGCACCTTGTGTGCTTCACCTCTGCAAAGTTTGCTTTTCCAGCAAAGATAAAGCACGCAAATAATTGTTGAAGGAAGGAGGAGGAGGCAGGAAGGCAGCGCGTTCGCACACTGTGCTCATTGTCTGCTTCATTTCATGATTTTGGAGAGCCTTATATTGTTTTTCTCCTGCAAGAAGTTGTGCTTACCATTCATGGAATTAATAATTAAACTGAGGAGTTGTACTAGAGCATAATTTTCGGTGGGCAGGTGTATAACTGAGCAAATAAGGGAGTCAGTGTTGCTGGCAGTGGCACTGGTGAAGAACACACAGCAGGGTGTGTGTTTTGGTTTGGCCACCACCAGAAGTACCGTGAGGAAGCCACCATTCTTACCCTTGTAAAAGGCAAAGCAGCTGATCCTTCCTGGCTCTTTGAAGGAAGAAATTGCCATGTGCCTCCACCCGCAACAAGGGATGCATTTTGAAGAAACTAATTGCACGTTGGCAGGACAAAATCTGTCACACTAGGCCCTTATGAATGTTGTAGTATGGAAATTAGTCATGTGAAATAATAAGTGGATGAGCAGAACTACTACTGGGATGGAATGTAGAACTATCCGTAAAGAGGATAATAAAGTGTAAAAGGATCTCACATCAAAGCAGTGACTGGATCCTGTTAGACTTGTTGATCCTGGCGTAATTTGTTAAGTTTCCTGAGACGTGCACCTATGGTGTGTTCAGTGATAGTTACAGACTTGAGAAAATTGGCTCCAGCCTGTCATCTTTGGACTTTCAATTTATCATGGGATTGGTTTGTGATAGAGGCAAACCTGTCTCTTGTTACTGAAACAAACTGTTAATGTTGCCTGATACTACCAGGAAAATGTAAAAATTTGGCAGAACTGGGTCCAAGCGTTGTTACTACAACTGATTATATTTTTGTCTCAGATACCTTAGTAGTTTTTAGTCATCACACTAAACCTGACACCCAATGCAAACATATCTGAACTTTTCATGGTTGTGTTTGTTACCACAGTTCAGTGTTTCTGACCAAGCGTTTCACTAAACTTAGCTTCTAAGCAGAATAACTTCAGAATTACTTCAGAGGCTACTTTTACATCCTCATCTGCTTTTAAGTTGTGGGGAAAGACTCGTTTCAGGAATAAAATTGCTAGTGAAATTAATAGGCTTCTCTCTAGTTCAGGAAGAATTGTTTCCCTGAGAGAGTGGTTAAGCTTTGGAACACGCTGCCCAGTGGAGTGTCAGTCCCTGGGGAGGTTCAGGAAATCACTCAGTGCCAGGTTTTAGTTGACAAGGTGGTGTTTGTTCAAAGGTTGGTCTTGATGATCTTGGAGGTCTTTTCTAACCTTAATGATTCCTTAGGTCTAATCCTGGTGATCGTGGTCAGGAGGAGTGAGCTTTAACAGAGGCTGCCAGGTGATGAAAGGGGCAGTGATGTGCCTCCCTCCCCTTGTAGTGCCAAGCCAATGTATTGCAGTAAGTCCTCACTTCTTTAGGTTCAAACTGTGAGTTACCCATCCTCCACATAAATAATTTGCCAAGAATTGAGTCGTTAAAATAACTTTATTTCAAAACTTCTCCCACCTCTTTGTATGAAGCCTTTGGGTACTGCCCTTTTTGTGAGGCTGCAGAAAGGGAATCTGAATGACAAGTTCTCAAATCTTTGTGTGATTTGTATAGCTGATGTGGGTCTCCAATGACTTATTAGATGATTATTCAAAAATTGTTCATGAAATTAATGAAAATACTCAGTGAAGCAAAATATTTGTGCTGCTGAAGTGGTTGAAGTGAGTTTGCCTACTAGCATGTGCTTGAATGATGTAGCTAATTAAGCACACACTTAATTCTTTTATTTTGTGCTTATTGTGTTTATTTCTGGGCATCAAAGAATACATTTTATCTGTTTTGTATTTTGGTAGCAGAACCATTTCACTGTAGTGCTATTATATAAATCAATTTGCTTTAGTCTGACAGCAAACAGGTTGTAAAGGTACAGTTTAGTGATGATACACTGTGTTGCTAGGAATAGCAAACCTTAGATGAGTCAATTCATAAATGATCTGATTGTCAGGTTTTTTTATCAGGGTGTACTTAAGGCAGGTGTTCTCATTAGTTCTTAGGAATTTATGGAGTGTTTTAATAGCAGCATCTAAAAATTATTCAAAGCATTATCAGAAGTTTCAGCATTGACAATTTCCCCAACCCTAAAGGGATTAAAAATGTTATCCTTATAAAGCTGCTGCCTGTATTTTAGCTGTACATAACAGCATGTGTAATTTTGTCTGGGGTTTTTGCTTCTAAACTGGAGACCTGTTATGAAACTGAAACTCACCTCTCTGTGCTATGGCATATGCTACGTTTAACCATGAAAACTTCGGTGGAAATTGAGTCACAGGTTGCAGTTTTCTATGAAGAAGCTAAGAAAAACATGAACTGAGAAATTAAATATAAGGAAAATAAATAGCATAATGGTGAATCAGTAATCTGTTGTGGATTCCCCCCTCCCCCTAATGCTTGCTGTATTGCAAAATTGATGGGTTTTGAACATAAATAGGTGGAAGGATGCAGGTGTCATAAGTTGGTTAATTGCCTTGGTTAATTGTTCAAGTAGTGTTGAGATTGACAATCTAATGTAGTTTTTGCTATAAAATGCTAGAACTCTTGTAGGGCAGAATGTTAGGATAGTAATTAGGATTTCTTTTTTTATTGTTTTGCAGAATCTCTGCTCTAAGTCCATGCTCCGGATTTAAATTAATTATATTCTTCAAGGGATAATTTTTGTTGCATTTGCAATACTTCATCTGTTAAAAAAGTAGATTTAAGCATAGCTTACCTTCTTTAAAAATGGAATATACTGTCAAGTCTCCAACTGAGCATTGAAAGGAAAATACTGTACAAGTTCAACGTGCAGGCTCCAATTAAGTTTTGAAGAGCTGGGTGATTTTATCTGCTCCCTGAAGCACTTCTGGTATTTATGTGATGCTGTTCTTTCACAAAAGGGAACACACGTGCAGTCCAAGTAAAAATAAAACCTGAATATTGTCTAGAAACCCTCACAGCATTAACAGTGTTTGTATCAAAAATCAGAATGCATTCCACCTATATTTAGAGATTTTGCTTTCAGAAGAAATTGGCAATATCATCCGCCCCTTTCCATCAGAAAAAATTACTTGCTGACTATTTATTTGCAGAGCTTCAAACCATCCTTTCTGAAGTCCTATTACTTGTGATCCTGTTGTCTTTGTAATCCTGTTGTCATTGTGACCAGGGGTATCTTGGTGAGAGCTGTTATGTACAAACTTTGCTCCTCAGCCATCCAGTCTGCTTTTCTTTCTCTGTTGCCATTGTCCCAGACGATTGCTGCAGTTTTGGTGGTTCCAAAATTCATCTTTCACTTTTCAGACGTGCTGTTCCATTTATCTTGACATGCTGCACGTGGCATGTTTGTGCAGCCTTGTGTTTCTGCAGGAAGTGCCTCCTGCTAGGATGTGATCTGTCAGGAGTCTTGGAAGAACCATAATAAAAATGTTTTCCTGTGAATGCAACCTCGACTGCATGGAGTTTTGCCTCATCCTTGAGGCAGTTACAATTCATACATTTATTTATTTCTCCCACACCCTCAAGACTCCGAAACCCAGTGAGTAAAATCATTGAAGATCAGTGAGTTCTTTTATCGACACAGCATGCCACTAATGAACAGGTTCCATGTAGCATGTCACAGAATCAACCATTTTAATGAAGTTGTGTTGGAATTAACAAGTGGAATAGTTTATTTGGAAGGCCTTGTTGGGTTCTGCTGAAATGAAAGATGCCATTTTGGGGTACCCAACACTGTTACGGGATGTTAAACCAAACCCCAGAGCGATGTTAAGCAGAGGGCTTTTATCTGAACACCTGTTTTTGCCTGAATGGTGTCTCTAGGCCTGTTCATGGCAACAGAGCAGGCGTGACCTGGGTGAAACCTTTCAGTCACCTCATGTTATGTTCTTTTACTCACCCACCCTCCTTGTTGTTTTTCCTTCCCCTTTATCTTCCCTTTCATGCTTCACACTGAAGTCCAGCTCCCACGTGATAAGCCCCAGAAAGCCAGGGGGACCAGTTAAATTTTAAC
Source organism: Poecile atricapillus (assembly GCF_030490865.1). Lineage (NCBI taxonomy): Eukaryota > Metazoa > Chordata > Aves > Passeriformes > Paridae > Poecile > Poecile atricapillus. Next base: position 10,829,333 of record NC_081252.1, read on the forward strand.
AGGCCAGGAAGGACCTGTTAAATTTGGTTTTGAGCATGGCTCTTTTGGGAGGAGAAGGAACTTTGTGGAGGTGTTGTCAGGTAGGGAAGTAGAGAGTGAGATGAGATGAGATCTCGAGCCCTTTGAGTTCCGAAAGGGCATCATCCACCAGGAGGTGCGTTGCCTAATATTCTCTTTTTGTTTAGCTTGCAAATGCATCTTCCAAGTCTTGGATTACTCCATTCAGATAAGAGGGATTCCTTAAAACGAGTTGGGTCTCATTCTGCTCAATTCAGATAGCCTCTCCTGCCGCCTAGAATAAATTATATCCCATGACTAAGATAGGGCAGCAACAACGAGCCTTGCGCTTCTGAGCGCCTCGCTACGCCCTGCTGACACACAGAGCAGAAGTTCTGGCAGAACAGTCCTTCAGCAGCAATTTAAGTAAAAGTGCTGTGAGATGGAAAAAGGGCTTCAGTCAGGTAATTGGACACAGACGTGTGTTTACAGCCACGCCGTGGCCGCTCGGTTTACCTGCACGGGTAATTGGCAGTTCTCCTGGAGAGAATTACAAATTTGTTTGCTGCTCCACCCCTGCAGTCGTTTGTCTTGTTTTGTAAAAGGGCAATTAGTTTACTACTGAGTGGCAAGTGAGAATTAGGGTTACACGGTCACTAAGAAACACACGGTGTGTTTCTTAAAGCTCTCAGTCTGAAGTTAATTGAGATGTGTGTTTTGTCTTTGTTTTAAAAAGCAGATCTGTAGGAGAGGCAAAAACCTGCTGGCAAATGGTGGTCAGGATTCACTGGATTCGTGTCTGGTGAGATGTCCAAGTTGTGCAAAGCATACAGATGAAATTCGTAATTTATGTGGCTACAAGTGATATTAAAATTTAGGCTGGAATGTGGAGTAAGCATTACTTTGTGCTTGTAACGTTTGCTGTGTATTCCAGGAAGCAGACAGAGAGGCTTTCCAGAGTCACTGGGGCACAAGGGTGGGGTTCCCAGTGTGGAGCCGTGATAAGGGAGATTAGTCACTGGATGTGAAAGAGATAAGGGCTGAGGAGGTGATGTTATCCCCGTATAAAATAATCCACTTGTGATTTCAGACACGTTCAGTGTTTCAAGCTTGTCTTGCAATAAAACACCGAATAAGAAGTTTCAAGGAATGGCTGTGACCCCCATCTGTATGGGAGGACATGCACTGGGAGAGCCAGGGCCTTACAGAAGAAATTAAGAGATGGTTTCCTGTTGCACAGGAGATCAGATGGGATCATTATAATGTTTAGGCTTTGACTAAGTAGTAGTTTTCATATCTTCCTTTGTTTGGTTTGGTTTGGTTTGGTTTTTTTACTTTGGCTGGATTTTTAGCTATATGGCTAAACTCTATTTGGCATCTAAGTAATTACTATAAAAGAAAATTACTAGGAATTTGGGAATATATAATTGTTTCTATGTTTATTTTTTTTTCCTTACTTGCATAATTATAGATTTCATACATTCTGCCTTATAAGTATAGCTTTTAATAGGAGAACTTATTGAATGCGTATCAGGGGTTTTCTTTGCCACTTGTTAGGTTAAAATACCAGCATTTTGACATAGCCTTGACCTTCTTAGTTGAAAAAAATGCTCAAAAGGAGCAAGGCAGCATCTTGTACACCTTGTTTGAAGGAAGATTTGCACTTGTTATGAATGTGAGTTTTTATGAATGTGTGTCATGTACTGTTAGTGACTTTATTCACTAAAATAAAGTTCATTGACTTTGATATCAAGCCCTCAGAAACACTTTGGTGTAGTGTGATAGAGCATGGCAGAGTTGTTAACACACACCTGCCTTACTCATTTAAAGTGCAGCCTAATTCTTCACCTGAAAATGTTTTTCTTCCGTTTCAGAACTACAAAATTCCACTAAAGTGATAAAAGCAGGGAAACCCAGGACAAGAAAAAGCAGCAAGGTTTGTATTTTTGCCTGTAAATATTCAGCATTATAAATAGGTGATACTGCTCTAATAAAAAGATAGAAGGTATTTTGGAGTTCCAACCAGAAGTGTAACGTTATGCCTTGGTAATAGACAATTTTGAACACAGAGACAAATTAAAAAAAAAAAGGAAATTAAAATTACGAGAGTTGCTAAATTGGTATATGCACAAGGGATAAAGAAAGGCATTTTTGTTTAAAAAATCAGTGGGATTGCATAAAAATGTGAAGGGGCTGCAAAGAAACAGCATCACTTTGAGCACAAGTGATGTTAGATTGGTTTTGGAAATCCTCCTTGCACCTTATGTGATTAGTGGAAATTTATGTGCATTAAATTTCCACTACGACAACAGGAGACACAGAGTCCTTTTATTGAAACATTAACTTCCTAAAATTTTGTACATCCACCACTTTTTAGGTTGGTTAATAGCTGCCAAAGTTTTCCAAAAAGTACAAGCCTTGAGCAGTAGATAGCTTTAAATCACATATGTGTAAGACAACATTTAGTCTGACAATTGTTTGTTGTGCGCTCAAATCTCTTTCAAAAGTTGCGTGTTTGTGTTCTGTTGTATTTCTTGTTTTTTTTAAGAATTGCTACTTTTAACAGCTCTACTCCTGGGGGTACTCTGGCTCTCTGAGCCATGACTGACATCTTCCCTGTGTTAATAAGGGCTAAATCAATCAAGGAAGGAACATAAACTGTTTGTCACCTTTGCAGGCTGATGATTTGGGTGATATCGCAAGCTGGCCGACCCCGAGCGAAATAGCAAACAATGAAGTAAGTGTCCTTTGTCATCCTCAGGATTTTTTCTCTTTTTTTAAACCATGTTGGCTTATCTGTTCAATACTGTTCCCCCCAGAATGTGCTTTAGGTGTTGTAGGGTTTCAGTAGAGGTTTTGTCAATAATTCAGGATACTGATGTGTGCTTAACTGGCTGCACTGGTACTGGAATTTTTTAGTGGTGTGCCACGGAGATGTACGTATTAAATAGTGCCTTGCTTTTTAACTCCACTGTTTAAAAAGTTTCATTTACCTTTTCTGCTGTTTTCATCTGTTTATGCACAGATGAGAAGGCCTTTGGAGTTGTGAACATGCTGTCCTCTCTTGCGGCTCAGAGCGCTTTGTGCCCGTTGCCTGAACACAATTTAGTTATTCTTAGTTATCTTATTCCTCTGATGTATTTTTCCCCTTCTGGGTTTTAAGTTAACATCTATTCTGTCAAATTATCTTCCTTTCTCTTTATCTCAAGTGATAAGTGCATAATGTGTTTTAGACCTCTCTGATGCTATTTAAAACTGGAAGAGAGCACAGATGATTGCAAATGGTGAGGTGCCATTTCATGTGCTGTAGCTCTGCAGCAGCATCCCTGTGGTGCTTTTGCTGTGTTCTTGGTCAGGGAAACCTCAACATTTGGGCTCAACAACATGCATTTTGTAACTGAAAGTGTCCAAATTTATGCAGTGTCTGTAAAACAAAATAACATTTGGTTTGTACTTTGTTTGTCTAGGGGAGGGCTTTGTGTTCAAATTAATTATAGCACAGTACTGCAGTATCTACTTTCAAAGCTGTCTCCACAATATAGGAAAATTCTTTCTCTTCAGCAGAAATGTCTGCAAAACTTCCCATTTTTCAGGTAAAAATTATATCTGATGATTGAATGATTTGGGTTGGAAGGGACCTTTGAAGGTCTTTAGTCCAGTCTCCCTAACCCAAGTGGAAGGGACATCTTCCACTTGATCAAGTGAGCTTCATCCAGCATGGCCTTGAATGTTTCCCAGGATGTCCCAGGGACATCCAACCACCTCTCTGGGCAGCCTGTGCCACTGTTTCAGCTCTCTCATCATGATAAATTTCCTCCTATACCTTGTCTGAAACTCTTTTATTTTAAAGCCATTCTCTGTTGTCCTATTGCTACGGGGCCTGCTAAAAAGTCTGTCCCCCTTTCATAATCCCTCTTTAAGCATTGAAAAGCCATGATGAGGTCTCCCTGAAGCCTTCTTTTTTCCAGGCTGAACAATCCCAGCTCTCAGCTTGTCTTCCCTGGAGAGGGGCTTCAGCTCTCTCATCATCCTTGGCCTCCCCTGGGCTCTCTCCAGCAGATCCATGTTTTCATGTTGGGGGCCCCAGAGCTGCAGGTGGGGTCCCACCAGGGTGGGACAGAGAGGCAGAATCCCTTCCCTCCCTCACAGTATTCTGTGAGCCCAGCTTTTTAAAGATAGTAAGTCTGAACAGTAGATACTAGTGAGAATATTTCTTTCTTTCCTATAAAGTACATTTTCATGTCTGAACTCATGATGCACACTGCCATTTTACATCTTTTGTTAAAAAACAAAAACTTTCTTAATCTAAAAACTCATTTTGTGGTCTTGCCATGTTAGCACAAAATAAAAGTATTTTAAAAGAGACTTGACAAAACAAGTCAATTCTTAAAGTTCACCTTGCTGAAGAGGCTGAAAACAGGTAATAAAAAAGGAATTTTAATATCTAAAGGAAATGTGCACCTCCTGCTATCAGCAGCTGTACTGCCAGAAATAATTACCTGTGTCTCTTACAGTGTAAGATTGTAAGTCATAGTAAGAAGCCAACAAATAGAAGAGAAAAGGAGGAGAAATCCGATCAAAAAAGCAATAATGGAATCAAGGACAACCCGGAGGCAAAGCCAGATGGTCCAGCAGATAACACTAGTGAAGATGAAGCTCAGACTAATAACCAAAGGAAAAAAGGTGAGTTTAGGCACTGTGTATAATGCAGCAATGCACTGTTGATACAGCTGCATAGATTCCAGTTGAATGACTCGATAAAACTTCTCCTGGTTTGCCTGTGCTGGGTGAATACAGAATATATTGCTGTCTGCATGGAAGCCTCAGCCAGGCTGCCTCCCTCAGGGCTTGGAGCATTCTGTTCAGTCAAGTGAGAATTCTGGGGGAAAAGCAGCTTGTGCCCTACTGATGGTCCTTGGAGCTCTGACAATTTCTGAAAGATTTTACATTTCTGGAGACATTACTGTCTCTGGTATCTTTGTTTCCCTTGATAGGTAGCACTGTGTTAATTTAACTTAATGTACATGTATGGGTGTGTGTGTGTGTGTTACTGCATATACATCAGCACTTGAGTTTTCATGCTCTACTATTAGCTTGCACATTGAAGTGATCATTTGAAGACTAAACCAGGTTATTTGCTTCTTTTTGATCCAATCTGTTACACTAAAAATGGGAAGCAAACCTCTGTCTCATTTGGTCAGGAGATTGGAATAGGCTGGAGAAGCAGCAGCAGGAGTTTCAAGATCAGCTGCCTTTTTGTCTTGCTTCTCTGCTGGTGTTTTTTCCAGATCCTAAAGACCTTTGCTGTTAAGCTTTATTAATCTTGTTATATACATATATGTATGTATGCTTTTAATTTTTTCAGTCTGAGTGGAAATCTAAAGCAAAGCATTCCACAGATAAAACATGTTTTTTCTTTTCCCCCCACCACCAGTGCAGAGAAGACATCTTATGTACTTCTATTTCTTAGCCACAAAGGATGGAGCCCACAATACCAATCAATATTCTAGTTAAATAAATTGCTAGTGGATACTTTAGGCCAGCCTGCAAATAAACCAAAATAAAGCTTTGCTAGTAATTTTTGATGCATGTGAATGAACTTTGAATATCTTGAGATGAAAGTACAGTACCACAGCTAAATTATCAGGAAAATTTGTATGATTTGTGGTTGAAATCTTTATTGTGGTAGTTAATTTTATATGTTATTTTTTTACCTCAAAGTTTCATCTACAAGTTGTAAAATTATATAGCAAGGAATTTGCTATCTGTATTTAACACTGACATGGCTGTAAATTCTTGATCATGGAGCATCTAAAAAGCCATTAAATAAAATGTTTGCCTTTATTTCTTATATTTGAATCTTAGGTGAGGTTGCAGTTCAGTTTCAGAAATTCCTGTTTACTGCATTTATTATTTAGTAACTTGTAATATCTTAAAATTTCAATGTTAAGTTTCTCCCGCATTTTAAAATTTGAAATCAACTGTTGCTAGTTTTACAAGGAAAATTCTGTAGAGTCTTTTCAGGAGCTGAAACTTCAAGTATTAGTATAATTAAGAGTAATATATTAACTTTTCAAGGTAACAAGCAGAAATGGGTGCCGCTTCACTTGGACGATGTGAGGTCAGACAGTCAAGACAGAGCAGGCTCCCGAACGAGCTCCAGATTTGTGCTGGAATCAAACAAGTTAATACCTCATAACAACAGAAGGAATGAGGCAAGAAGTAAGTAGTTCTCAGTCTCTGGCTCTTGCTGTTGGTGGCAAATAAAGTGTGCTATCACATGAGCTGGCAGTTCATGCCGAAACTTAGCTCTGCCTGCAGTAGGTAAAACCCGGTGTTTACATTTGCCAGTGACCAGCAGCATGTGTATTCCTCTTCGTGGCACCCTACACAATCCTGTCCCACAATTTTACAGTACAGAAGGTTTGGAAAAAGCCTCAGAAGGTGTCTGCTCAGTCCTGCTCTGCTGCTGTTCCCACAGCTTGTTGCTACCAGAGCAGCTGCTTGTGGAGCTACACTTTGAACTCTGCTTTGGCACTTCTACTGATGTTGGTTTTTCCTCCGAGCTGGACCGAGTCCCTCAGATCCCTGACCTATTTCTCAGCACAGCTATGCAAAAAGCTCTGCTGACACCACAACTGGTGCTGCTTCTGGTCCTTGAGTGTTGTGAACACAGTTGGTTAGGTGGCAGAAATCTTAGGCTGAGTGAAAGTTGGTTGGTTTAGGTTTTAAAATTGCACAGTTTGAATGTTTGCTCATTATAATAAGTACTGGGTACTACTGACATGGACTTTATGAAGTCATTTTAGGAACGTGGATGTAAGAGTTTGATCTGGATGTCTGAAGGATGGATAGGGGTGGGAGGAGGATTTTTACCAACTATCACTTCCTTCGGCAGATTTTTTTTTAGGATGGTCAAATGACTGAAAACCACACACATACAGATTATATTCTCTGTGAATTCAGTTTTATGTGACAGGACTTGAGTGTATGAGCATACACCTGTGGTTGTAGGGTTCACTAAAAACGTTTGCTAAACCAAGATTTTTAATACAATTTTTAGTACATATCTTTAGTCAGTCCTTTGTTAAATTTAGCTTTGATGCAGTAGGGGCTGTATCCCCAGGCCTTCCTGTGGCTAAGTGGTCTCCCTGGCATCTGAAAGACTATCCACTTACAACTTGGGGAAACTTTCAGTAAAGAAGTCTCTGCGAGTGTTAGGAAAAGAGAAAGAAAATGAAACCTCCTCTCACACAATTCCTCTCAAAAGTGAAGAGGGAATTCCACCTGTCCCTAAGTTTTGGGGTGGATGGAGCCCAGGTCCCTGGGTCTGGTTTGCACAGTTGCTGTTCAATGGGCAGAGTCAGGGGAGTGGTTGGCAGCTGCTGCCAGAGACAGAAGGAGATTCCAGAGAACCCCTGCTGCGGGATCCTGTCATCAAGAGCTGGCCTTGAGAGCACCCTCAGCCCATCTGCAGATGACCCCGAGCTGAGTGCTGCAGTGGACATGCCTGAAGGACAGGATCCCACCCCTTGGACCTGGGCAAGCTTGGGAATTGGCTGATGGGAATCTCATGAGGTTTAACAAGACCGAGTGCTGGTGCTGCACCTGGGTGAGAGCAATCCCTGGTATCAATCCAGGCTGGGGATGAGCAGATGGAGAGCAGCCCTGCCCAGAAGAACTTGGGGGTGCTGGTGGGTGAGAGGCTGGACATGCTCTGGCCATGGCACTCACAGCCCAGAGAGCCAAACGTGTCCTGGGCTCGTCCAGAGCCCTGAGGGCAGCAGGGGAGGGAAGGGATTCTGCCCCTCTGCTCTGGTGAGACCCCACCTGGAGCACTGCATCAGCTCTGGGGTCCCAGCACACGATGGAGATGGAGCTCCTGGAATGAGTCCAGAGGAGACCAGCAAAATGATCAGAGGGATGGAGAACATCTTCTGTGAGGAAAGGCTGGGAGAACTGTGTTTGTTCAGGCTGAAAAAGGAAAGGCTTTGGGGTGACCTAATTGTGGCCTTCAGTACCTGAAGGGAGCCTGCAAGGTGGAGAGAGACTGCTTAAAAGGGCATGGAATGACAGGACAAGGGAGAATGGTTTTAAAATGAAAGCAAGTAGGTTTAGATTAGATATTAGATAAAAAAAAACAAAACTGTGAGGGTGGTGAGGGCCTGGCACAGGGTGCCCAGAGAAGCTGTGGATGTGTTCTCTGGAAGTGTTCAAGGCCAGGTTCGATGAAGCTCTGAGCAACCTGGTCTAGTGGAAAGTGTCCCTGCCCATGGCAAGGGTGGTTGGAGGAAGATAATCTTTAAGAATCTGTCCAACCCAAGCCATTCTGCAATTCTGTGATTCCCATCTCACTCCTGTAGTGGTGGGAGTTGTCCAGAGGAGGAGACTGAACTGTCCTGATCATTCCTTCCTGCCCTGAGCTGACCACTGGTACTGTGACCTCTGAGCTGGCACCAGGGTGTCCAGCTGCTTCAGAAGCATTTGGGATTGACTGCCAGTCCATCAATTGCCTCCTTGCTGCTGACCCTCCTGCCTGAGGGGTCCCCTCAGGCTCTGGCAGGGCTGGCAGACCTTTCCTGTTCCTCTCCTGCACCTTTGGCTCTGGCCACCTCGGCATGGCTGTGGGTTGCCTGGGCTCAGGCTGTGAACTCTGGTGGCATAAGGGACTTAGCGGAACCGGGATGTTTCGTTGTGATTGCAGCTATCTTGTGTTTTGTTTTTTTTCTCTTTAAGATTGGCGTCGTGATAGAGAAAAGAGGGACGACCATGACGAGGTGTGCAGCGTGAGGAGTGAGGGTGGCAGCGTCCGAGGGTTCTCCAGAGGCAGAGGAAGGGGGAGAAGCAGAGGAAGAGGACGAGGCAGAGGAAACCCCAGCAGTATGCAAAGAAATGGATACGTGGCAAAAAACTTTCAAACTATGGTTATAATGTTGCTGTTTTCATTTTCTAATGTTGTTACTTTATGTTCTCTTTTATGTTGAAGTGAACTTTGACTATTCAGTTGGTTATCAAGAGCTGTATGGTGAAGGAGTTGACCAAGTATTTCAGCCTGAACTTAACCCTGGTGTGATTTATTACTATGGTGACGGAACAGGAGTGCAGATGTATTCTGTGGATGAAGCACTTCTCAAGGAATATATAAAACACCAAATGTAAGTAGATTGCTTAATGTATAAATATTTTCAGAGATCTAGTTAAGACAAAATAACTCATTTCAAACAGTGTTGAATCCTTGTTATCCATGTCAAGTTGGAGATTAAGGCATTTCAGCTTAACTTTTTGAGTTAACTTTGACCATTTCTAGTGTGAGCTCGAATTTATTCACTGGTGGGGTGGAAAAACTTGAGTAATGGGGAGGAGTTTTCAGGAAGCTGTTTCTGCATCTTGTGCTGTAGTCTGGCTCTAACTCGTATAACTGCTTTATTTATGGTACACAGCCCTCTTTATGTTGTCATGTAATTGAGATATGGATGTCTCTGAGCTTGTGCTTTTGAGTACTGTTGGTCTGTTTGCCTGTAAAGCTCTTCTTGGGTGACGTTCCCCCTATTTGCTCTCAATTTCACTTTGAGAAGTCTCGTTAGTGTGATGTTTTCAGTGTGTTTCACCTGAAACATGTAACTGAGAGAGAGAGGGTAGTTTTGCAATGATGCTTGATTTTTCAGTAATCTGAAATGTTTACTTTCTCGTGTATACCATTAGGCAATGAGAAACCATCTGGAAGACTGATTATCACCAGGAGACAAGTCAAAAAGGGCCTGGAAAGCACTAGTTCATTTTAAAGAGACTAGTTCATTTTAAAGTTTCCACCACTGGCAGATATTTCATCCTCTGTACTTGCGTTTCTCTGCGATGCCTCTGTGGTGGTTTTTGATTGCCCTCATGTTCCGTACAGCAACTTGCTTATTTTATTCTCGCTTCTTTTGTTACAGTTGACGCAAAAAGGAAGAGAAAAGCCTCTTTAAAGGGCAGAAAGTATCTGACATGTGGCTATCAACTTCAAAACTTCTATTGCAGTCTTTTTTTGCTCTTGCTGCCAGGCCCCTATGAGACCTGACAGTGGACATGTACCCCCATGTCAGGATAATCGGCCTTCACTGTCCTCAGACAAGTGGGGGAGGAGCACAGCCACTCCACTGTTGGCCAGATTTCTGGGCATGCAGTGTAGAATCCAGACCTCCTAAGGTAGGACATGACGATGTCCCCCTCTGCTGAGAAAAATGTCAGTTACAGCACTGGTCACATCTGACTTCTGGGTATATTTGTATTCCCTTTTGGCACCGAGAGGTTGGCAGGTGTTGGTAGAAGACTTGGCGTGGCTGGATAACCGCAGCCATTGGTTGCTTGCCTGGTGTGAACTCCTAAGGCATTTGGTTATGGAGTTTGCTTTCCATGAGAGGGAGGTTCCTGAGCAGATTTAGAAAAGCACTTCACTAGTTTTATTCTCTCTAGACACACAAAAAAAACCAAAACAAAAAAACCAAAAAAAACCAACAACAACAAAAAAAGTGTTTTTTGATTATTCCCTTAATAATGATGGGAAACAGACTTTATTCATCAGTTACCTATTATTAGGCCCTAAATTGGGGTGACTTTGTCTGCCTTTCATAATTTAGCTATAAAATATTAAAGTGACTATGCCAAAGAAAGAAGTGTATAGAGAATAAAGGTACACAAAATTGTTATGTCTCAGAGTTCCTGTTGGAGTCCAAGATAAATCAGGATTTATTAAAGAAGTGAGACTGAATCCTAGTGGATGAATAAATTTTAAAAGTTTACCTGCTTAATAGAGAAAAATCTCTACTGAGTTGATGTGTAATGACAGGGAGAAACACGTTACTATCAAGCGATTTATGCTTGTTCCAAGAACCAGCTTGATGTACAACAGAGTAATATTTGTGTTGCATATAAAAATATCTTCTATGTTTTTAACCACAAGCTGAAGTTGTCAGCCTGAAAAGCTTCAGTGCTTAGCAGCTCTTCATTCTGTAACATGCAGCAGAACTCTTGTTTAAAAAGTCCTTTTGCTTTAGAAAATACACAAATAAAAGTTCAACTATCAACTCAATAATAAGGAAATGGACTCTGAAAACGAAGAAGAGTAAAGCTGGAGGGAGTTTGTGTGTTTAGGTTTGTCCCTCTACTTGGAGCAAACTTGTGCATTGTCTTCATTTATCATTAATGGTCTTTCACATTCCTTTTTCTAGAGTGATGGACATCAAGTGAGGCAGTTTGAGTCAAGTTCAGTCATTGTCCCTTTCTGCTTGTGGAATTTTTAACTAGGTGAATCATTACAGGATTTTACCTTTACTGTATGATTGTAAAGGTAACACTAGTAAAATGTTGGTTTACGGCATTTGTGGTTGCTTATCTTCTAGACTGGGAGGGGAAAAGGAACGTAGCAGCTCAGAACAGTAGACAGGGTACTCTTGAAAGAAACTACCTCTTTGTGCCCAGTTGCTTCACTGATTATACTTGGCTCTGAGTAAGAGCTTAATTCTCCAAAAGCCTTGTTCTCTTCTCTGTTTGCTTTGATTTAATAGCAGTGTTTCCATTTGTCCTGTCTTGTCCAGCATTGAGACTTTAAATTCATTCTGTCTTGGAGCTGAGTGTTGGTCAGAGCACAGTGCTGATTCTGCCAAGGTCTCAGGGTTGAGAGGTTGCATGGGCCATTCACGTGGGTGTTGGACTTGAGGATCCTTGTGGGTCCCTTCCAGCTCAGAATATTCTGTGTGTGATTCCATATGTTTCATAGAGTCAGCTTTTGCTTCAAATTTCTTCAGCTACAAAAAAATTAGAGAAAGAAATGGCATCAAGGTGCTGCTTGAGTCAGTGATGGCATCAGAGTGGCCTGCTCTTGGAGACTTTGGCCTTGATCCCAGCTTCAGTGGAGAGAAGCTTTGTTGTTTTATTCTTTGTTGAAAGTAGAATGATCTTTATTTTACATTTGCATGTGCAGCTTTTTTCCTCAGCATTTTAATACCCTCTCATTTTCTTTTTGCGCTACCTCTATTTTTGTCACAGAATTTTAACTGCTTTCCATTAAGTCTTTCCCTGCCTGCGTTTTTCTGAATGTGACGAGGAGTTAGTATTCCTTGGATGTGCTGTGTAAAATCATGGTATGATGTGTAAGCTGTATGAAAGGCCTAGATTTCAGCCATCATGTAAATCGAGGGGGTTTTCCATTCTTGTTCATAGGACATTTTCTCATTCCCTTGTTCTGTGTGACAGATCATGATTTGAATTCCTTATTTTTCGTCTTCACTAAGTATAAAACCTCTTGACACCCGGATTGTTTCCTAGAGCAGCTTCATTGTTGAGACTTTGTCTTTCTGCTGTTTGTCCTTCGTCTCTGTGGTATTACCAGATTCCTGAAATGTCCTTCAACATCATCTATTCTCTCATACTTTTTTCCTCCATGAGCTGTTGTGCCTTTGTGGTACAGTTTCATGCCAAATACAACATTTCTGGTTTTGTTTTCTCATCTTCCCACAAGCATGCCTGATGATTCAGGGTAAATATATCTGTGCCTCAACACTCAGATAGGATACTTAAGCCTTCCAGTGCACTGGAAACTGGGACAATAAAAGATGCAGTTCAGGATGAACTGGTACTGCTGTGTGGGACATAACTTATGCTCTGACTGTAAGCAGTGCTTGTCCTTCATCTCTATGGAGGCCAAGACAATGTGGTTCCCTTCTGTCCATGTAAGTAATGAGGGAGGGGGTGGGTGAAGGAAAACTGGAGAGTAGTTTTTGCCTGTGCAAATGTACCAAGGCTTTGATTTTTACCCCTCTGTGCTGTATTGAGTCATAAGTCTGTCTTAACCTGTCGAGCATGCTTGCTGCTCTCTGGGTCTCCTGAAGAATGGTTTTGTTGATGTCAAAATATTTGTTTTTTTTAATGGAAGACTTTAACAAGGAATCTGGGTTGCTGCTTTAGGACTTCCTTTAACTGTAGAATAAGCTCAGGTTTGTATGTTTCATTCTGCAGTGAGTATTATTTCAGCACAGAAAATTTGGAGAGAGACTTCTTTCTGAGGAGAAAGATGGACCAACAAGGATTTTTGCCTGTGTCACTGATCGCCAGTTTCCGTCGGATGCAAGCTCTGACTACGAACGCTGCACTCATTTTGGAGGTACAATCATTCAAGAAGGATGTATTTGAAAAGTTGCTTGGTTAATTCTGTGCTGCCATAGCTTCATACCTTCAGAGTTATGAAATTTATGTTTGTAATGACAGGGATTCTATAAAGAGGCTATAAGTGGCCAAGTTGGTGGTTTTTTTGGTTTTTTGTTTTTGGGGTTTTTTTTTTCTTTTTTTGATAGTTTTTAATGTTATAATATGCTTGTCACACAGGCCCTAAAGGACAGTACAGAAGTTGAAACTGTGGATCAGAAACTAAGAAAAAGGGTTGATCCAGAAAAGTGGCCAATTCCAGGTCCTCCTCCATGCAACCTGCCTCCAACTGACTTTTCTCAGCTCATCAATTGTCCAGAATTCATACCAGGCCAAACTTTTGGCTCACATACTGGTAAAGGATTTATTTTTACAGAAACATTAGTTTAGGGCTGTCTGTCTAGCTTGGGAAGTTTGCCTCCTGATACCGATTTCATAACAGAAGTTGCACTTTTGGTAATGGTTTGTTCAGCTGCTCTGCCTGCCAGCCTTGCACTTGCCAAGTCACGTGGCTGATGTGAAGCAGATATAAATGTCTCTTGTGTGTTATGGCTGTGACCATTCTCCAGAATATAGAATGGTGGACTACAGTCCTGTGGAATTAATAATAGTAATCTTAAACAAGTCCTAAAATCTGCTTAGTTTTTGAGGCAGCTGAAAGTTTGCTCTTTATTTGGGGCACCCTTGTTTTGGATGGGAAACTCATTCCCATTTTTAATAGGGAGATGCATTTGTTTGCTGACAGCCCTTGGCAAGGGAGTCTTTTTGTAAAATGTTGGCTGAAATTAAATTGGAAAAATGAAGATGGAGTTAGGCACCCATCCACAGAGCTAGAGAATGACACGGAGAAAACACGATCCTAATGATGCTGCTCTTTTTTTTGTCCTCAACAACACGTAATGTCTCACTGTGGCTATGAAGAAACTTTCCATGGAAATAAATTCTTAGAATTGATTTTATTCTGAAATGTTGAGTGAACTGTGAAAAGCTGTCTCTTAAAAATGAAAAATTTTTTGATCAGCGTTATGCTTGTCCAGAGAGGTAGAAAAATGGTAGCTATGGTTAAGAGAAAGGGCAGTGGAAACAATTGCAAAACAAGCAAAATAGAACCTAAGCAATCCACAACAGGAGCTGAACTACTGTTTTCTACTGCTAGAGTCTGCACCAAGTTCTCCAAGAGTGGGAAGCCCACTGAGTCCAAAGGAAAATGCTGAATCAAGTAATTTTCAGGCAATGTCTAAAGGACTGTCTACAAGTTTGCCTGATTTGGACTCTGAGCCTTGGATAGAAGTGAAGAAGAGGCATCGTGCATCCACTGTCAAGCTAAAGGTAAAACCAAAAACCTTTATGTTACATTTAAATAAACAAATGCAAAAACAACTCTGAGGTTACACTGTAAACCAAGCTTTAAACATATTAACATATGTGATGTTTGAGAATGCAATGAAGTTTGGAAAATCATTATCCAATTATAATATAAAATCTTTTCCAACTTAGGAGACTGTTCCTATACCTGATCAAACATCAGATCAACACCAGCCACCCCCACCTCCAGAGGAACAAGAACAGGAAGAACTTGAATTTCTGTTTGATGAAGAGATGGAACAAAATCAGTGTCGGAAGAATAAATTTACTGATTGGTCAGACAGCGATTCTGATTATGAAATTGATGATCAGGATGTAAACAAGATTTTAATTGTAACACAGACACCACCATATGTGAAAAAACATCCTTGTGGAGACCGCACTGGCAACCGTGTGTGCCGTGCAAAAATGACATCAGAACTTGCTAAAGTCATTAATGATGGCTTGTACTACTACGAACAGGATTTGTGGATGGATCAGAGTGAAAACGATGCCATGATGAAGGTAATTCTCTCTAATTTTTGACTTGAAAACCATGCCTGTCTAAACAGTTCCCAAATTAATTTCAGCCTTCTGCTATGTAGTTGTAAAATGCTACAGAAAAGTGACAGTAATTTGCAGGCCTGCTGAATTGTCTTTACAGCTGAAAGCAAACCCAAGCTTTTCATGCCACAGACTTGACCAAAAACAGTGAATGAATATTTTTTGTAAGGTTTTGGAGATGGTTCAAGTTTTCCAATGTTTTCTTGTTCTATGAGTAGTTTGTTTCATAACAGATGCAAACCCCTACCCAGAGGTGAAGGGGGTACGTGTCAGACATGACATGATGAGAGGGAAGTAATACAGTGATTTTAAAGTAGTTTTATATTAAGGTTCTGTTTGTCTTGTAGTTTGTTAGAACAATAATTAGAATGATGTTACCTAAACACTGAGTGGTGAGGGAAAGGGGCTGCTTCTGTGCACAAAGAGGGGGAATTGGCTTCATGGACAAATGGAGCATGTTTGTACAAAACCAAGATGACAAAGGTGGAAATGGTTGTTGAGAATAAGAGCAAGAAATTAAGGTAGCATTTAGAATACGGATTAGAATGGACCAAGAATAACAGCAAACAGGAAGAGGGCAGTGAGAAATAGCAAACTGCAAGAGAGAATATTTCCTTTTTTGTTGTTGTTACAACAAAATGTTGGACTTCATAATGATTTGACGGTATTTTTCACGCACAGTATGCATATGTCCCACCTGAGAAGGCACGTGTCACTTGTGTGTCAATTCTGGCTTATTTTCTCTTCATGAAATGCATCTGTTTCTCAGGATGGTATCTATTACCCTGCTTTGCATTTACAATTTGCTTTCTCTAATCCAGCAAGAGATTGAGAACTTCAAGAAGCTAAACCTCATTAATAAGGATGAATTTGTTAGTCTTGTACCAGAAACTGCTGATCCAACCCAAGAAGTTCCTCCAAGACCTCCAGGGTTACAGAAAGGTAAGTATGAAAGTATTTGTTTTTTAGAATCTCTGTGATAAAGAACAACTCTGTAGGTGTTCTGACTCTTTCTGCCTGTGCAGTATTTTAATTTTGGTTCAGTCAGCAGTCTGAGGGGGCTTTTTCTTTGCTAATTTTTCAAATTGTCAGCTGTTCATGGGTAGCGTGGTTTCAGCTGAATGACAAGAAGCTGGCACTTGTTCTCCTTTGTTGTCACTCTCCACCAGCACCAGGTGCTCTTTGTGTGACTTGGAATTTATAATGTGTAAAGTTGAACTGCAACGTTTTATAGAAACCAGCATTTTTTATGGGATACAGGGATGGAAGGAAATGAGATTAGAATTTACTACTTGTACCATACCATTACTGAGCAGTCACAACATCCATATCTTATCTCTTGTGGTATTTCTGATACAGTACTATTAACATTTACTGGGTCGCATTCTAATAGCATCTCTAAAGTAGCTCAGTAAAACCACCTCACTTTCTCCTTCCTGCCTCTATATTTAGCAGAGGAGCTGACCTGTAATTTCCTAAGTACTGAAGTACCTCCAACAGCAGGAATGGCTCGATCACTGCCAACAGCAGTCCCAGATTCCCCCCGTTTCCACCCTGGCTTCGTCCCACGAACACCTCGCACCCCCAGGCTCCAGGATCCCAACAAAACACCCAGGTTCTACCCTGTTGTTAAAGAAACACGATCCTTTGATGTAAAGGTAAATGGAAAAACATGTTTAAAAAAAAAACCCAAAACAGCAAAAGCCTATAAAACTCATGTTTGTGCGTAGTTTAATAAGAATTAAAAGGCAAAAAATTAAATGCTTGTATTCCTATTGCTTAATTCCAAAATATTTACCATATTCCCTTTTTTATTTCTATTGAACACTTTTTGAGTCTTCTTCCTTGAAAGTCATTTCTAAAAGAAGTGTAGTGCTTAAGATTTTTGATTAGTTACATAAGACTAATCTTCAGGTTATGAAACTGTGGTCTTGTGACTTTACAGCTTGTTAGATAACAGAATGGAAAACTTTTAGATCTGTGTTTTAAAAGGGAGAGAATGAGTGAAGTCAAATTAGGGAAATAAATCCTTCATTTACTTTCTTAGACTCCAAGAAAAAGAAAAACGCGCCACAGTACTAATCCTCCCTTAGAATGCCATGTTGGTTGGGTGATGGATTCCAGAGACCACAGGCCAAGAACTTCCTCTGTGAGGTAATTGTTGCTGTTATTCAAAATTTATTTGCATAAAATAGTGAGATAGTTCTCACTACTAATGAGAAGCTGGCTATAAAAGGCAATTTATAAATTTATAAATACAACAGAAGCAAGAAAAGAATAATCAAGGAAGACAAAAATACGGAACACAGAGCAGTCTGGAAACAAGCTAGGCAGATTGGTGTTCACAGTGTTGTTTGATCCATGATACAGCAGCAGTAATGTTACTCGAGGCACTGATGTTCACTTCAGTGGTCATTTAAAGTCAAGCAGGACATCAATGTTTAATTATTGTTATCCAAAACTGTTTTATTTTCAACATATTAGCCCAAAATTTGATTTTCTTGAGGTGCACCCAAACCCAGATGCACTGCAGCAGTTCCCAAGTGACCATACTTCAGGCATAGGTCAGGGTGGCAGAAAAGCTTTGTTTACAGGGCAGAAATATGTTGGATTTTTTCTCCAGCAGTTCCAATGCCTCACCTTCAGAAGGAGCTCCACTGGCAGGTTACGGCTGTACTCCAAATTCTCTTCCCAAATTCCAGCACCCATCTCACGAACTGTTAAAGGAAAATGGCTTTACTCAGCAGGTGTACCACAAATACCGGCGGAGGTGTTTAACAGGTAAGCTGCTCCATGCACTTCCTAGAACTTCTAGAAGCTTCCGGGTGTTGTCTGATACCAGTTTTCTTCCCATTGTTCCACATCCTTACTTTTTCTTGGGAAAGGCAAGCAAAATTTATTTGGTGCCTCTGTTTTAGGAACCTTGCTTTCCATTTAACTTTACATTCCCTGACAAAAAAATCACCCTCAAATTTGAACTGAAGTTACCAGAAGATCCTGGTGTGTTTTTCTCTAAAGGCAATGTACTTTAAAATATTCTGGTGAAAAATTAAAATAGTGGTTTTGTTCTTCCCTTTCTTTTTTTTCTTCCAGAGAGGAAACGG
Source organism: Poecile atricapillus (assembly GCF_030490865.1). Classification (NCBI taxonomy): domain Eukaryota; kingdom Metazoa; phylum Chordata; class Aves; order Passeriformes; family Paridae; genus Poecile; species Poecile atricapillus. The sequence goes on from NC_081252.1 coordinate 10,847,521, forward strand.
TTGGGAATTGGCCAGTCCCAAGAAATGAACACACTTTTTCGTTTCTGGTCCTTTTTTCTGAGAGATCACTTCAATAAGAAAATGTATGAAGAATTCAAACAGCTTGCTCTAGAGGATGCAAAAGAACACTACAGGTATTTTTTCCTGAGTCCTCACCATTCCTTTTAAGGACTGTGAAGTTTACATACATCTGCAGTGAACGCTTTTAGTACTGCCTTTGACTTTTTGTAAATCTTTAAAATAGCAGTGTGTGTAAGTTATTTTAATAGGAAAAAAACAGTATATAGTTGTGCTTTGCAGATGAATAGCTGACTGTGCAGCGTTTCCTGACCTGTTCTGAATTCTACATTAACTTGTTGACCATGACGAGTGAGTTCTGTACTAACACTCCTCAGATCCTTCCTTCTGTAGATGAAGACATTCTTAACCTCATTTTACTTCTTTAAACTGGTTCCTGCCTTACAAAAATACCAGAAAAATGACCACAAAGGAAATTGTTCCTGCCCTGCAGTTCTTGGATAGAATTAATTTCTTTCCACCCAGTTCCCCCATCTCTATTTCTGAGCTGAAGAGACAAGGTGGAATTTTGTACCTCTCTGTTCTGTTCCAGGTACGGCTTGGAATGCTTGTTCAGATTTTACAGCTATGGCCTGGAAAAGAAATTCAGGAAAGAAATATTTGAGGATTTCCAACAGGAAACAAAGAGGGACTATGAAGCTGGTAATTATCTCAGGCCTGTCGCTGCTCACACTTGTGGTAACATTAGTTGAAGATAATCCCAATTCCTTGGCACTGACTTGTTAACTAACCAAGAACAGCTTTTATTCATGTTCTTTTTATCTTCAGTTCTCTTAAAAATATAGTTACAGTGAATAATTAAGTTTATAATTAAATTTGACCTTTGTAAAGCGGTAAAATTATCTTTTTCTGTTACTAGGTCAGCTGTATGGACTTGAAAAATTTTGGGCTTACCTAAAATACTCTCAGCACAAGACTCCAGCTGTTGACCCCAAACTGCAAGAATACCTGAGTAAATTTAAGAGACTGGAGGACTTCAGGGTGGATGTAAGTTTCAATGCCTATTTTAAATAATGTTTGGTCTACTAATAAATCACTGCAAAGTAATCTGAGAGCAGTACTTGATTTCATGAAAAGGCAACCTGATAAATTCTAAGGGCCTAATCCTTTCAGTCCTACAAGTCTGTGGAGAGGCAGAAATACCTGGCTTTATGGCAAAACACCTAACAGGTTGCCCATGTTTATTTTCAGCCTCCTATTGGTGAAGAATCTGGCAGGAGGAGACCAGGCGAGGAATCAGGTCATCGCAGACATCAGTCCAACTCTTGTAAAACACTTTCCACCACCAAACCTGCTGCTGCCTGTCAGTCCCGGCTGCTGGGAAGTGTTTCCTGTGGGAATACCCTGCAAGCCTCTGCGGGCCATAGCAATGCTGCCACAAAATCTATAGAAGGTGATGTACCAGAAAAATAGACTTTGGATGTGCTCGTGCCCTCGAGAATCAACTTTGGCATCACTCCCCTAATCTGGAGATCTTCAAGGCGAGGCAATCTCTACTATGTGATTAGAAAAGACAAAGGATGGGATTCTCTTTTTCACAGGATATAGTTCCAAAACACTTGCCCTAGGAGAGTTGCTCTTGGTTATGGGATCATTGGAAGGATGCTAGGGAAGATTCTTTGGCTTCAGTATTGCTTTCCTCAAGCTTTTGTTTACAAAGAACTGCATTCCTTGCATATGCAAAAAATACTTTGAGGGATGCCTTACATTTCAGCTCAGATTTCTTAAAAAAAGGTATGATATATACCCATGTTATCTACTGTGCTTTCCTTACCCATATTTCCCCATTACTTGTATTTTACCAAAGCAAAAAAGATTACATTATATGTAGAATATTAAATGGAAAGGAAGGATCTATGTGACTGGTTTGCTTTCAAGGCTTAACTATCAAAAAGTATGTTTTTCTGCAAAAGCACACTTGAGAACATGCAGCTGTATATGAAACTGCATTTCTGGATTCTGTTTAAAGATATAGTTTCTATTTCTTTCAGGGTCTCCATAGTTAGTATTTTATAAAGTATGGAGTTTGAGTGGACATAACTGGGATAGTTGTGCAGATATTTCCTTCAGTGCTGGTTCTTTAATAACTCAAGCAACAGAAAACTACAGGGGAAAATTGAGCTTTTGATTTCATAGTGTCTTAAATTAACATTCAGTATCTCAGTTTGTGCAGATTGTTAAAATAGCCAACTGTTCATACTCTGGGCTTGAGAGGTGTCTTCATTTGAATTCTCTTATGAAGTCTAGCAGGAGAGGCATAATTTTGAATTTTTTTTCTCCTTATTTCAAGTAATAATTAATTTGGAGGGAAACAAAGTATTCCTTGTAAATTTTAATTTTTGTTTGCTTTGTTTTGCAATATCTGAATGAAGTTCTGCTTAAATTGTGCTCGCTAAGCCTAAATGATTTCAAACAGGTCTAAAGACAATTTCACTGAATGTAAGTTATTCAACTAGAAATCCATTTTTGTAGCTGAAAGAGGGGGATGTTTATAACCTGTCATGTCTTACTAACTTCATTACTTTGTTTTTAAAGACTCAAGAAGAACCAAGTGAATAACTTCTCTTCCAGGGGTAGGTGAGAGGAATTCCAGCTTTTGTTAGTTAACTGTAGAATTCCTTCAGTTAACTTTTAAAGTTGTGATGTCTAGCACAGATGCCTTAAACTGACTGCCCAGCCATGGATGGAGCTTTAAACTAACAGCTCTCAGAGGTTATAATGAATCTGTTAATTTTTCAGTCATTGTCCTGTGAATCTCACTGAAAGAAATGATGGATGTTTGCATTGAAAGCAGTGGATCGTAGCAGTGACTCTCCCCACAGTTTATACCATTTCAGCACAAAATCCAGCCTTTTGTCAGTGGCCTGTTCTAAATAAATTTGAATGAACACATACCAAGATTTGAAGTAAATATCCTATAAGTATGCTGAAGTGACACATCTCAATCCTGTGTTTGATCCATGCCTTTTGCTACCCATGAAAATGATGCGAATGTAAATTTGGACTGAAATTGTATATAAAAGTAATAAACTTAAGATATTTCAATTTTTAATTGGAAAATGTGCAGATTAAGCTTTTAGTGTGTGTAATTTTTGTGATAACTTGAAAAATTTTATAAAAACAACAAAAAACCCTAACAGTGTTGTATATCAAGTTTCTTTCCACCTCCCCAAAAGCTTGAAAAAAAACAACTTTAAAGAGTGTAAGGCTGTAGATTTGCATGAGAATTTCTGCTGCACTGTGTTGGGGAAACCCAGCCTGGTGAATGTAGAAGTGCTTCTTGGAATCTTTCTTCAGAAGAAGAATCAAAAGAGAAATGTTAATTTAAATTTGTCATATTTGTCAAAAATACGACAGGTGAATGACAAACATGGGGCAAAGCAAGGAGAGTGAATACTTCACCTGGCCTCTAGAGCTGCTCAGTGCATTGAGTGAGCTGGACAAAGACACCACCCAAGTCCAGCCACTGCTCTGGCTCCCTCTCAGGAATGCCCCTTCCACTTCCCAAGGTACTGAATCTTCCCCCTCTTCCCTTGCAGATAGTGGAAAAAACAACCCTTGCATTGCTCATGGTTTCGCTGTCTGGCTTCAAGTGGCTCATCATCTCTGATGAGGTCCATTGATGGACCTTGTTGCAGGGCCAGAACTCCGAACACGCATAGCTGTGTATGCAGCATCCCTCCCCATGCCTTTTAGGTCCATTTATTGCAACCTTAACCTATGTCTTAAGACTGGTTGTGTTCTAACAGTGGTCTAGGATTGACCACTTTGCAAGTTAGCTCATCTAAAAATTCTCCTGTGTGCTTGCTGAAGAATTTCTAGGTTTGTCTTTATTTCTTCTGTTGACGAATAACCGTACAAACACTTCAAAACATTGCCCTACCTAAAACCAGATTTTTGTCATGCTCAAAATACTGGATTCTAACAGCTTTCTAAACCAGAAGATTCAGACTGGCTCTTGTTCCTGTTGGAAACCAGATAATGTTTTCCTGCACTGAGCAGAAGTAGCCTGTCTGTGTTTTAACAGGGATTTGGATTGTTGTGGGAGATAAAGCATTAGAATTGGTGGAAAACAGTTTGTATTCATGGCAGCCTCCACGCTGCAGCCTTTGCTTCAGGCACTGCTGAGGTGACAAATGACATTCCCTCGGCTCCAGGCTGAGAGGACACTTAGGATTAGCTGAGAATCTCTTCCTGACAAATCCCAGGGCTACACCAGGCTTGATCTGTCATCTCAAGATTTTTCTTCTCTGCTGTCTTCAGCCTCTGTGCTTTTGGGATTTAAGGTAAACAACCCTTCACCTGCATTTCAGCCAACCCTGGCACACAGGTTCTGTCAAAGCAAGCTTAAACCCCATCTGTGAGCACCTGTTAAGAAACATTCACCTTTAACTATAAATTACAAGCCAGGAGAAGGATTTGCTTTCCATCTGCAAGCTAGTCTGCAAGCCAGAGTTACATTATTACTCACATTAAAGGGGAAAGGAATAAATAGCCAAATCTTTTTCATGTACTATTTCATACAGAGGAACAGTACCTCTTCCTAGAGGAAATAAAACCCCACAAACTCTTACTGTATTGTCAAACAGAATATTGCCAGAGACTCAAACAAAGCCTATGAAAGGTTTAACTGCTCCCTGCCCTTTACAGCAAAGACAGTAAAATCAAACTTACTTTACAGCAAAAAAAAAAAAAAAATAGAAAATAGCTCAGAACTGAGATATTTAAAGTGAAACATAGCAGAGTGCCAAAATGATTTTATGTGCTGTGTCCAGCTCTGAATGATAGTAAATTTAAGCCTTCATCAAGGAAAAGTAGATCTAGCTCAATAAAAAGATACAAACAAGTAAAAAAGCATGTGAGATAATTCTGCAGTCCTTACTGGAAATTCAAAATGTTCAGATCAAGAAACAGCATGGTACTTTTCCAAGGAGATTTGAAAATATATCTCCTGCCAAAATGAAGCATTTTTGGGAAGTGGTGTACAAGATAAGGCAGAAGTGTCAAAATAAATGATGACTAAAACTAATTTAACACCAAGTCTAGCCTAGGAAAACAAGTAATATATTACACTAGAAATGTATTTTGTTTCTGAAGATGAGACATTCTTCCATCAAGACCCTCATGTTGCTTAAACAAAATTTACCACGGTATCAACGTGCCTGTCATTTTACCTAACAGTGATTTTTGACCAAGTGATTGACACAAATGTTCCAAGATTGAACACCTCCATCAAATTTTTATAATAATTGCACTGAAGTTTGGATGGATCTGATGTTATACTAAATTATGCTGTGTGCCAACTTCTTACGGATATGAAAGCTACAGTGTGCTTTAAAGCACTTTTTTTAGGTTGTCAGTTTTAGATCACCAGTGACTTTGTATGTAGGATGGATGAAGTTAATTTAAATCCACTAGACATTAAGCTTATAGAATGTTCTGCTGCCATAGGACAAGTTTTGTATTCTTCATAGTTACCATTAAGGTGCAAAACTCACTCTTTACCCATCTTGTTGTTCAGCTAATCATGAAAGTTAAATTTTAAGCATTGTCCTAAAGCAATTTTAAAACCGCAGCAACAGAACTACACGTAACTTCACTGTGATTAAGCTTCATTGCCTTCTTGATAGCAAGGGAAAGAAAAGGCTGCACTTGGGGTAGTAAGTCACAGCAGACACCAAACTACTCTTCCTTCAAAAGTTACCTTTCTTTCACCAGTAGGAAGTTAGTCCATCAAGTACATACAAGCACTAATGGAGGAGGAGCAGCTAATGCTACAGCTGTGCGTGGTGTAGCAAAACCAACAGCTGTACTGAGTGAAGAGCAGAGAAACAGCAAGTGTCAAGAACTTCCAGCTATGACTTTATAGCAGAAGCTGTAACACAAACATTTCATGTGGAAGCCTGGAGACTAACAACTAATCCGACTTAGGATCCTAAGGGATAGTTGGGCAAGCTGCCTTTTCTTGTTCCACAGCCAGACAAGCTGGGTGCCGTGACGAGGTGCAACAGCTGTGCAATAGCTAAAAGTGAAAGGCGTACTGTAAATGCAGCATAAAACCTTTTATAGTGAAACTTACCTAGAAGAAAAAAAATTCCCCAGTGAAGCATCCAGATACAGAATTGGTGTTTAATTACTCCCAGCCCCTGTCCTATGCAAGGAAGCTTTTATTTATCCTGTTGGTTCCCACTGCTCCATCTAAACCACATATTTCTGTGGTTAGTTACAGCAGCATGCCCAGCATTTCAGCAGTTAGATGATTAGCAGACATCCAATCCAAGCCTGGACACTGCACTGTTGCTCAGCTCGTGACTCAAGCAGACGCCAATTCTTAATGATTTCGCACCTCCCAGGAGTGTCAAACCTCTACAGGAGCCTGCAAACACAACTTCTATGGAGAAACAACTCCATTTCTATTACTTCTTCCATGCCAAAACAGTTCTAATTCAAGGCTGGAGATGAAAGAAAGGGAATTCATTCTGCCTTCTAGGACACGTGAGTTACACACGATTCCACAGAGGAGTTTTTGTTTATTTGTTTCATTTACATCAAAATGAATCTCTTTCAGTCAAATAAGAATAAAAAAAGTAGTCATCCCTGGAATTTCAGAGTTTACAGTTCAACAGCATGTAAAACAAAAGTAGATCTAGCTCAATTTTGTTACAAATTGTAACTGTAGACTTAACACGGGTGAAATCTGCAACCAGAGGTACAAACGTAAGCCACAACGCTGCTGTTCTTGTCCTGTTAATGCCATGTGACATATTCCTTACACTCTATATTACACAGTTACTAAAATGCTTTCTTTGTATCACTTTCCCCTGCACCACCATAAATTCACTGGCATAGGATTAGTCTCTTAAACACAGCTTACCTGAGTAAGTCTTCGAGATTCCTCAACAGCTGGGACTTGAAAGGGAAAATAACTCCACCAGGACAAAGAGCAGTATTGATAGCAGTGGCTGCTTCATCTATCCAAGATTTCTCCCCCTTTTTATTGCATCATATTCCAGCTCTGCTTAACAGCTTCTAGACAAAGTCTGACAGCACATGTGGTATTGTACATGCTTTATTAAAATGGTACTCGTATTTACAATATCTGCAGAAACAATCCCTCCCAAGTCTTGCATTCAGACAGACACACACACAGACACACGCGCGCAACGCCCCTTCACTCTACGGGGGTGTGAAGGCTATGCTCCCAAGAGTTAGGCAGCTTCTGGAAGAGGAGGAAGGGAGACTTTTTTTGTGTGTTTGTATTTCATTAAAAAGAAGCATGGGAGTATGCATTTGGCCATCACAATGCTAATTTAAGTATATGTAGTATTAACATATGGCAGTAACACTGAGTACTCCTCTTTTACATTCTATACACAGAATGACATCAAGGTTTTCCAGTCAACAGAACATTCCAATTCAGTCTCACTGCTGCTTGTAGTGACTATGAAACTGCAATTTGGGGGCTGTCCCTTAAAACAATTCAAGTCTATGTAAGCGAAATAAGGCACAATTAATATTTGATTTGATTTAGAGGATGGAAAAAAGGTGGGGAGGCAGGCTTCAGATAACAGTTGTTGTAGAAGAAACTTTTTTACCCAATCCTTTTGAGAAAAGGATGAATTTTATCCCCATCCTAATCTATGTGGACTTCTCTTAGAGAACTGAAGTACTCTGCTGGGCTACTAACGCCCACATACAAAACAAAATTGGAAATTCACATTTTTAACACCGGCTGCAGTAGTCTAACCTACTGATGCTGATGTGGATGAGTATATCTTTCTTTTAATGCTGAAGGAGAAGACACACACAAAACAAGATTCAAACCTTCCTCTGAGCTTGAAGACTCACGTCTTTTAGAGAGCTTGTAAGGTACACTAGAGTTGAAGGCTTCAGCTTACTGATAAAAAGGAATAACATTTTTGCCTTTAAATCCCTGGCCCCTCTTCACTAACGAAGCCTAACCAGACATTACAAATAAACTGCAACAAAAAATTTGGCAGCACAAAGAATGTCTAGTATTCAAATCTTCATTTGTGAGTATATTATTTTCCTTGTACAAAACCTGTTGAATGTTTTTTCGCAGCAGATGAACTGTACCCAAAGATGCAGGACATTCTGTGATGGGGAATAAGAGGTTGCAGTTCCGAAGGCCCCTGACTTTGGTTGTTTACAAAGTTCATTCCTGTTTAGTGTGATCCTTGGTATCTTCCTCATCTGTGTATTCTGATGGTTCTTCCCCTGGTTTTAGGAGTCTACCTACGTAGTCATATTTTTCTGAAAGAGATTTATGATTCCATTAACAATTAAATACAGCTGCATTTGCTTGCTAGCCCATACTACTGCAAATTCACTTTTTCTCCTACACACTACATTTCTAAATCTCAATCACTGCAATTGATGGTAATTTAGCAGCAAGCTCAGCCTTCTAAAGCAATCTTTCTACCATTACTTTCTCTAACTGTGAGTACTTAGTTTCCATTCTCCTCCAGCTGATCAGGCAAGATTTATCACCCAAGGGCTAAAAACCACTGCTCTTCAATCCTTCAGCCTGTTTTGATTTAAGTTTGTGTGAAAATGCTTCCCCCTCCCTCCAGAGCCGTACTTCCATATTTGCCAGAAATTATTTCAAGATAAACTCATTCAACCCTTTATGTTAAAACAACTCTTAGTCCTAATGATAATTCCATGGCATCCAAAGCCAACAACCTTGAGGAGGAGTTCCACCAGCTAAGTTGATGAGATTTGGGAGTGAAATTCTGTGCTGAAAAGCTAAGAGAACAGTTTTCTTGTATGAAATTAAAAGGTTAAAAAAGCTATAGTGACATATAGTGAAAGCCTCTGTGGAAGAAAGGCCCGAAATCCCTGGTCTGGTCTTAACAAAGTTACATTGCACCCACATGAGGGGGAACCTCACTGCAGTCTGCACCTCCCTTATGAGGGGGACAAGGAGGGGCAGACACTTCACTGTGGTGACCAGTGAGTGACACAACCCCCAGGCTGTGTCAGGGGAGGGCTAGACTGGCTGTTAGAGAAAGGCTCTTGGTCCAGAGGATGGTTGGGCATTGGCACAGGCTCCCCAGGGTCACAGTACCAGCCTGACAGAGTTCAAGCAGTGTTTGGACAATACTCTCATGCACAGGGTGGGATTTTTGAGGATGGTCCTGTACCGGACTAAGAGTTGAAATTGATGATCCTTCGGGGTCCCTTCTAAGCCAGCATATTCTCTGATAATATTACTGTCAACATCTTTAAAACCTTCCCCAAGCCCAAATCAGTAATTTTTATTACAATTATTTCCTTAAGCTGATAATCTGAGAATTTACCTTTAAATTGCATTTCCCACTCTCTTACACTTTCCATCTGTACAGCATTTAAGTCCGATAGGTCATCATATTCATCTCTGAGTGCATCTTTATCTAGACAGAAAGTTGCTAGTCCCCTGGAGGCATCTCTGCCAGCAAATATTCCATATGGACCCTCTGAAAACAAAAAGACAAAATTGATACCTTCACGTCTTTGCTTATAGTGATCAAATCTCAGTTCTTTACGTAGTCTGCCAAAGCCATACATTAAATTTCTGCACTGATGGGAACAGCAGCAGTTTCAATGCCATGGCTGCTTGACATTCAACAGCACTGCAATTCAATCTTTAATATCGCTAGGAGATAAAGTCTGCTGAGAGAAGCAGAACCACGAAAATAGCTTTGAAGGGGTATCTGGAAAAATCCCTGTCAGTTGATGCAAGCCAGTTGAGGCAAATTCCAAAGGGACCAGAGGCTGGAATTCAAAAGAAATACACTTCTATTAAGCAACACATTGAATATTTACAAGTTGGGTATGAACAGAAGCAAACTGCATAGACATCTTAATTAGAAATCCATTATTATAAATAAATAGAACTTAAGAGAGCTAATTAATGATTTCACTTCACTTGCAGAATCACAAGAACTTTCTGCATCTTTTGTGACATTTCTTACTCCTGAGGAAATCATCTCACTTATTTTGGGCAGCAGATCCCCTAGACCCTTAGCCTGTAATGCTCTTGAAAACAACACTAACTGTCACACTAGGAATATGCAGCAACTGCTTCCTCTGTACTTTTTGACCAATGCAAAGCAGTACAAATATCCCAATAAAATTTTGAGCAATGACTGTGAAATAAATATTATTACCAAGAGAAATGGACAATTTGTAAGCCAACAATTTGCAGGGTAAGGTTGGTAACTGGCTTTCCCAAATTTTAATTAACTGAAAGAACTTTAAACATATTGTTATCTTAGATTTTTTTGATCTAAACCCAAATACCTTAAATTCAGATCAATTAAAAAACCCAAACCAATAAAAAAAAAAACAAACAACCAAACAAAAAACCAACCAAACAAAAAAATACACCCCAAAAAAACACACTTTAAAATTTTCTGCACTAACTGCAGCAGCCTAGCACCACAGAGATACCCAAGGCTTGCTACAGAGTGGTCCCTGCTTGGCGGTAAACAGGCCAGAACCCTTCTCTGGCTTACCTCTCAACAGTGGCCGTCAGCCTGAAGAAAAGGCAGCACCCATGGGCAAGAATGAACACAAGCAAGTGGCAACACACTGTCCTTCACCCCCTCTATTGCCTGCTGGAGCACCTCAGACCTCTTCTGCACCAGGATGAGCCATGGGGAATCATTCCGAAAGGCTGGTTCCTCCCAGGCCGCTCGCTCCAGCCACCACACCTATCTGCTCCTGCCGGGCATTGACTCCAGGGCTGAGACACAGGCTGAATGCAGCAGGGAGAATTCCTGAAGCGGGGAACCCGAGTACCATATGGATTAGAAGAAACTACGTCCTCACCAGAACTGGTGTCGTCTCTCCACCCCAGAGTGCTTGGCATTGAAAGCTGCTTACAGTCAAACCTGAGAACAGAAGGTTGTCCTGTGTGCCAAAGACAATTCCCTCGTCTCTCTGGAAATAAACCAACTGATTTCAAAGCACAATTTCACAAGAAGTAGATATTAGAGCATGAACTATCAGCTGGAAGTTTGCACTGTACCAGTCTGACCATAATGAAGAACTGCATCTCTGTGCTCATCCCTTCAGGTATTTAGCTCCAAGAACAGCATTCATGAGAACTACCTCAGGGATCAGGGACTACAAGGTACGGTATTTCAGGGAAACAAAGTCAAGAGGGCCATCTTTCCTATTTGCATTCTGAATTAGGTATTTATTTGAAAAGCAGGATTTAGAGACTGAAATCAATCCTGTACCAATGCACTTGACATGCTCAGTCACTTCCAAAGGACAGGCTAAGAGCCAGCAATGACCATCATCTGCGACACAACACAGAGTTTCTTCAAGCAAAAAATCCTGCTTCAAGCAAAACAGCAATCATTCAAGTGATCTAGCTTTTGATGTTCTGAATGAAGAACATGGGAGCTATAAACAGCTCTTATAAACAGCTCTTACAAATTAATAAATCCTTAAAAGCAATTATAAATTGTTGCTTAGTGACCCACCAACAGTATTATTCTGTCCCCAGTTTTTCCTTTCTCTGAAGTGTTTCAAGCTAATGTGTCCATAAATCCTACTATTTGTAAAAGGTGTTTTCCAAACTCTGGCTAATCAGAGAGTAGCACCCTGCTCCCCTTCCCTTTTACCCTGCATTTAGTGGTTTTCAGAGCTTCTCAGCACCTGCCAAGATGAGTGTCCACCAGCTTGATTCCAATTATTTATATTAAAAAGAGAATGATATTACATTTATCTGTATCAAGCACTGAACATTCTTAAATCTCAATAACACAACTGAAAGCATCAAAACTTTTAGAATACATCAGCTTGCACTAAGATTAATTGATGCAAAATATCTGCAAGTATCTAGTAATCTCAGATGCTATTACACCAATATCTTTTTTCTTTCCTAAAACTGAATTTGAACTTTAACATTCCAGAATGCTTATTACAGAAGTATTCAGAAGTCACAGAGGAATCACCAAGTCAGGTCCAAGCACTCAGTGGAATGCTAACTTGTTAAAACCAACCTTTGGACTTAGCAGACAGCATCTGAAATTCCAGCTCTGCAAATGTAACTTAGAAATGTGTTCTATTCTTAATCCTGTACTAAAAGGTAAATATTGAATTGTGATTATTAGTAAATGGTGCAAGCTTGGCTTCACCTTGGTTGCTAAAGCAGAAGTTCAGAGATCTCAGTATGAGCAATCTACTTCAAGATTTAAAGCTTCCATTCAGGTGCTTTTACACAGAGGTTAACTACAGTATTTTATATTAATACAAAACATAGAGATCTGAGGTTGTGCTCTAGGTCCTAGTTTATTAAGTCACTTTTATATGAAAAACTGGTGCAACAGTCTGAAAAGGCTATTTTGCATATCAGATTTCATTGCACTTGGAGAAGTGTCCAGGAAAGTGCCAGAACAAAAAATCCCAGGGAGAAAATATCCTTCAGGAACATGATTGAGGCAGAGACATCAGTGCAATCCTAGACACACTCCCACGGAGCTCTTTCATGGCCTGATGCAATTTACTCTGCAAGCCCTACCCACAGTCCTTCTTTCCTTTCCTTTTGTCTGCCCACCTATTTAGCCTGGCTCCTGCTGTAAATAATTGATTGCAGCATGACATGACAGACACGTTGAAGAGAGGGCAGGAAGAGCAGTTTGTAGCACAGGAATGCAAAACAAAGCAAGTTTCTGAGACAGTATCACAAAATTTCAGTGGTGTTTTTTTTGCTGTAGCCCCAAATTAGGCATTTCACAGTCAAATATGTCTTTAAAAAATTCTCCTTACACTTCTACTTGGTATAGTACAACAACAAGAGTCAGAGAAATGTCAAAACCAATTGAAGCACATCTGCTACACGTTACTTGGTTATATGGAGGTATGAATCTTCCATAAAGGAAAGCTGTTCCTTGAAGAATGCTTTTCTTCCCATTATGGTTTTCACATTTAAACAACTCTGTTTCAGAGCCTTTGTTTATTTTAGCCCGGAGACTAGTTATCAACCCCACATATTTGCCTGCCTCTCTCCACATCTGTGCCATGTTCATACACTGCATTTCCCCTGTATAAAGTCCTCATCTACCTTACAACTCCACCTTGTATGAAGTACACCCTTCTCTAAGCTACAACACAAGCAAAACGTTGCTACCCACCACCTGCAGAGCTTCACTTCCTTTCAGAATCCTGATAAGAATTTAGTAGCCTTGATGAATTTGACATCCTGTTCAGCCTGACATTTGTCTTTATTCACAATAAACTGGGTACCTTGAGAACTGGTAAAGTTGAAGTCTCTTCGGACCATAAAAATGCATTCAAAGTTTCTGCATCTCCTAGCACTGTTCTGGTTCTCTAATGAAGATTTAATTTCTCTTTTCAAAGAAAAATCTATTCAACCTAAAGCAACACATTAAAAATTCTGAACCATGAAGCTTTTATTTGGAAGCACTGCTTCTAGTCACTTCCTCCAAAACAGGGTGAAGTGGACCTTGGAACAGCACATGTTTCAATTTCCAGCCAGGTTGGTCAATAGTTCCCTCAGCAAAACCTATGCTGGTATCCAACTTCAGAGTATATCCCTGGCTGCCTAAGAGGCTCCCTACCCTTTCAGTTTGGTAGCAGCTTTGTGGGACATCCCAGACCATTACTCCAACACCAGTAACAAAGGTGAATGTTGCATACTGAACTTTGGATTGCTCCAAGGGGCAGCACAGTCCACAGATAGCCACATGTGGACTTTATAGCTAATGAAGAGATAGGTAAGCTAAAAATCGTATTCGTTTTCACAAGATCAAGGTCCACGTGATTTCTCTAAAGAAGCTGTGCAGGTTAACCACAACATTCCGTTTTAAACCAGTAGCTTTGGTTTCTTCAAAGCAATCACCAAATATGCATCTGTGGGCTCCATACACCCAAATTTGTCTGAAATTTAGATACTCATGGACAACGCTTGTTAATCTGTAGACAAGAGTAAGGACTAATCTCCCCTTCATGTAAGTTAAGGTAAAGGGAGACAGGCTACAAAATTATTAACTGTATAATTCAATTGCTTTGCCTACTTTTTCCACTCCAAACTGAAGTGAAACCTTCACTGGCAGTTTCAAATTTTCTAATCTGAATCCTGACACATGTTTGTTCAGTGTTGTATCTTTCATGACAGAATGAAAAAGCTGGAAGCTAGACTAAGCCATTTGGAGATGTAACTTGAAAGCAGAAGGTTTCTAATAACATTTATCACTGGGAATTCAAGGTGACATAATTTTAACTTTAGTGCTCCAGATTTACATGACAAGGAATATATGGGTCAATTTTAACTTACAACTTGCATGGAAATTATGTCTTCTTAGGAAACCAATCCACATGCTAAATGGGAACGAACTCTACAGATGTGAACTCTACATGCTAAGATGGGAACTGCCCAGAAACAGGAGTCTAAACCTGACTCCTCAGGCACAAAGCCAGGGAGTCTCACCCTCTCTTTTGATTACTTGCTTTTTAACTCTGTGGGGAAAAAAAAAAAAGAAAAAAGTGCAAGAATCAATGACCCAATTTCAACTTAAGGGGCACATGACAAGCACTGGTAAGAGAGCCTGTAGGCCACCAGTCAGGAGCTTTCTGGAAGATAGCTGCATTCTTGAGAAGGGCCTGGATTCCCCATCTTGGTTTAGTGTGAAATGCTCTGACCACCAGTTTATTTCCTAATAAGACAAGCAATGCTGGCTGGGTTCAGTGAGGATGATGCTGCTGTGTACTGGACTTAACATTTGCATGTCACTAACAATGATGTCACTATCACATTTCATGTATCTTGCTTTGAGCACACCTGCCTGATTAGGCCCCTCAAACGTAGATGACTCAATGAACTCTGAGGTTTTTTCCAGCCTAATCAATTCTGTGACTGGAACATGATTGGTTTAAACAAGAACTAGGAATTTACACAGACCTATTATGAAACATACAGTTGTTCAAGTTTTAAGGAATATAATGAGGTTGTGAAGAAGGGGAAAAGAAATTTAAAAAACAAGAGAGAGAGATGACGGACACAGAGCAGAAGCAGAGGAGGAGACAGAGTGCTGATCTTCCTGCACAAAAGCACTTTACTGCTCTCCATGAACATGTCCTGAAGGCTCAGAACAACCTCTACCCTGGTAGCAAAGGCACTACTCCCTTTAACCAGAAGTATGGAAACAATCCCTCACCAATATGTGTGTATACACCTTTCGGTTTTACTGCTTCTGGCTGGAACTCCACTTCTTTAACCAGAAATGCTATTTCTCTGAAAAGCTGAATCCCAGGGCGAGAGACACTTCCACTACATAGACAACCAAAAAGAGCTGACAAACATCAGAACCACTGAGAAGACCTTTCACACTTTACAGAAAACATTTCTTTCCCCCAGTCTCATCCTCTGTACTTATCTGTAACCCCTCACACTGTTGTGTTCTTAAGATAAGGCCACCCTTAACAGTATTCTCCAAATACAACGTATGTAGAGTCCCTCCTGCAACATTTCACTCTAACCATACCCTTGGAAAGGATGTATGGAAAAGCACCGTTTCCATGTGGTCAAGGGACAAAGTTCAATTTATGGCCCTCAATTCCAAAGGAAGTCTAACAGCATGAGATTATTTTTATACAAATTATTGGAAAAAATGACAGTTGTTCATTACAACAAAATAGAGGCAGTTTTCCCTCCATGGAAACTGTATTATGATGGAATATTTTTGTGGAACTACTATCTAATCTATTCTTCTTGACAAACTTGGAAAATCAGAAATCTTCATGACATTGTGGAAGACAGGTGAGATGAGAAATGAGTTGACAGTGACAACATACTGCAGTGAAGGAAAGTCAGGAAATTGATTTTTTTAAGATCATGAAACATTAAGAACCAAGAAATGACGTGAACAGTTGCATACTCAGGGTTGCACATAATCTTGCTTTGTCATGCTCAAAGACGCATATTTTTCATAAATGCACAAAGTATTTACTATGTTAATCAAAACCTATTTACAGCATTACCTTGGCATGCAAGCTTAACTTCTAAATATTAAGATTTGCTGACAAAAAGTACACTAACTCTTACAATGCTCTTCTACTGACAAATATACAACCAGAAATCTTGATCCAAACAAACACACAAAGTTCAATGTTACAATAAATGAAAAGTAACAAACTGTGTCTCATTGTAAGATCTAAAACCAACACAGCACACACAGAAGGTATAAATGACTAGACCCTAAGTTATGAGATGTGATTACAGATGGGAAATCGTCCCAATAGAGGTTCTCTTAACAGTCTGCTTATGCAATATTTTTAATAGTGAACCACTAATTGTTTACTTTATTTCTTTTGGAGTTTGTGGATGCTAAAGGGAAAGGCAATTAATTAGAGTTAATAATCAGTCAAAGCATTCTAGGTCACTTACTCACCTGGGCACAAGCAGAAGTGGAATTTAATACACCTAAATAAAGTCTTGAAACAGTGTATTTGCAGGACAAAGCAGCATTTTGGAAAAGAACTTGGCAAGTAAAGTTTTAAATTAAGAGTTCAATGTAAGCAAAGTGGTTTTTTGAGGCACAGACTGTTAAATGTGCACTGTAGCCTTTCTTTACTCGTAGCTAAAATACATTAAGAAATACTGAACACTAACAGGATACCAATGAGGTAAACTGTGGAAGGCTTAAAGAAGACAACATGAGAAACAAACACACACACAAAAAAAAAAAAAAAAAAAAAGAAACATTTGGATTAAATGTTCAAGAAAATTAAGTTTTCAGTCATGGCTGTTTGAAAGGATGGTTTCAACACTCTAACATTATTTAAAAATACCTTAACTGCTTGTATGTAAAGGGCTCTTCAATGAAATGGACAAAAGTGTAACAGGATTTGCTGGACAGAAAATTAAAACCAGGAGAACTTTGAATAAAATCAGAAGTTTGGTGGAAACTTTAAAAACATCTCAATTGTTGGACAAAAATCTGGACTGGATGACAATTTTGTGCATTTTAAACTTTCTGCTGTAAGCAGAAAAAAAAATTAACACCTTGGCATCCAAACTACACTGAAAGAGAAAAAACAGACCATACTATGAAGACATGAGAAGCCACCAGAGCCAGCCACGTTATTAAACATTAACCCAGCCCTCCAGACTTGCTGAAAACTGACAGTGAACCCTCAGCCCCTGCTTCCCACTGCCTTCAAAACTAAAGCACTCTCTCTTCACATCAGTACCTCAACCAGCTACTAAAGGCTCACAGTCAGAGCCTGAAATATCAGCAAAGCCAATGTCCTCAGCTCTTTCTTCTGTTAAAATTTGGCCACGCTTTGTTGGTATGTTTTGCACTTCCCTTGCCATGCTCCAGCTATGAGACATAAAATTTCCATGGGAACTGCTGTGGACATCTGGCTACTCTGGCTGAAGTCTTACTGAAAAGATCTCTACCAGCTGTAGGAGACTTTTCCACCTGAATTCTTTGGTTTTAAAGGCCTGCAAACTACCTACTAGTATTTTTCTTTTCGGCCACAAAACAGTCGCAAGAAAAAATTCCCTGATATGTATCCAAAAAGGGAAACCACGTCAGCATGATTCAAAAATCATCATGTTTGGCAGAGAACACACAGCTGATGATGCACTGGTTGAGCTTTACATGCAACATCCCAAGTTACAGGCCTGATAGACAAAAACGATGTCACTTTTGTTAGAAAAAGGCAATCTTTCACTACAGGGACAAAAAAAAAATAAAAAAGCTTTTGTCCCTCTCTATGAAAAGCTTGAAGCACTGCTTTTAAGGAAACTAGCTGCTACCAGTTATCAAAAAGCAGATTGATGTCCTAGAACATTAAGTTTTAGCTTCCTAACAATACTAGGCCTCCAAAGGTTGACAGTGTGAACCACTGATGGTATCTGGAGAGGAGAGCCTAACATTCAAATGAAGTTTGATACACAAAAGGGAGAAAGTGAGTATTTAGATCATGGTTCAGTATTATTTCACAGAGCACTCTGTCAGCTTACTGGTGTTTTAAGAGTTTCATGCAGCAAGTGTGTTACCTGTATTTTATGTCAGCATACAGGTCTCAGTTTAAAAACTCCTAAATAAGAGAGACAAAAGAACTAGCCTGATTAAGTGTCATGAAAGCTGCAGCTCACCAGACTGCATTTTCTCAGCTTTACTGGTTAACAAACAACATAAAGCATGGCAAGGTACTTTGGATTCCACTGAGAACTTTTACAGCACCCAGCCAAAAAAGCATTTCAATTCAATTACAGCAGTTTCACTTTTTGCAACTGGTATCACAAACTTTGAGCGTAAAGTAGTCACAAAATTCTAGCCCAGTTCAACCATAGAACTGCTTGTCCTTTTCCTGCCAAGAAACAAAGTCTTGTAACAGGCCAGCTTTGTATTTTAATTTTTGTAACTTCAATTATTAAATAATAATAAATGATTACTTCACTTGAATTGTTTCCTGGGGGAGCGGGAAGTATCCTCTCTCCCCTCCACCCCTTTCACAAGGAAGATTGCCATGCCTACTATGAAAACTCCTGCATAGTTTGATTACAGCAAGTTTTCCAAACCACCATTGTTTAAAGAAGAAAATTATCAGCAGTCGTAAACCTCATTTCCTTTGGCATCAGTCTTGAACACAGTGCTCACCAGTAAGTTTACCCACCTCATTATTAAGAATGCTGTTTATCATGAGAAAATATGCTGCAGTTTCACAGTGTACAAGGTGAACAAAAAACCAGAACATTTATTTGAAGCTCGCTTTTCTGAACCTTTGAAATACACATTTCCTCTCCAAAGAGGAGTGCTGTCTGTCTGTTTACGAGATTGCCTCGATTTCTGCACTCTTCCCAACAGCAGCAACATTAGTCCCAGAGCTCTCCTTGCCTATCTCTATCCTGACTAAAAGTCACACTCAATACTGCATTTACACCTAAATAAATAACCAGCTGGTTGGTTTCCTCTCCTGAGCCGTAAGCGCTAGAACGAAGAAAGCACTGCTCAGCTGCACTTGAGAAACCTACTAGAAGAGACAGAAGGGGAAAAAAAAAATAGAATTAAGCATGGCACATCCAAATCAAGGCATCTGGGAAAATGACGGCTGCCTGAGGAGAACCCAGACACGCTGAGCATCACCAATCTAACACCGCCGGTGGATCCCAGGCCGGGACTCCCCCCATCCCCCCGCCGTCTCACCGGGCCCGTAGAACTTGCTGCCTTTGGTCACGTCGAAGACTTTGCCGTTGACAGCCAGGAGGATGCGAGGGTTGCGAGCGCCGTCGAACTCGCGCAGCTGCTCCAGGGAGAAATCCCGGCGCTTCATGCGCGGCAGCGCGGCGGCCTCGCCCTGCCGGGCCGCGCCCCCCGGCCCGCTCCGCGTTCCCCAGCGCAGGTACAGCCGGTAGGCCGCCAGCAGCGCCAAGGCCAGCAGCCCCACGCTCAGCAGCATCTCGCCGCCCGCCACGACCGCGCCGCTCGCCCGGCCGCCCTCAGTCCTGAGCCGCCCCTGCCCATCGTCCGCCATCGCTGCCCGGACAGCGCGCGCCCGCCCGGGACACGCCCGGCCACGGACACGCCCCCTCCCGCCGCCCCTCCCGCTTCCCATTGGCCGCCGGCCCGAGCCGGCCCCGCCCCCTCCCGGCTCGCGCCCCGCCGGCGAATCGGGACGCGGGCACGCCCCGCGCCGAGCCCAACGGCGCGCGCGCGCCGCTCGCGCGAGAGGCGCCTCTGCCTCCAGCGCGCGTGCGCGCGCACCGCCCTCCCCCTTGCCTTCCCCCCCCCCCCCCCCCCCATCCCTGCTCCCCCCGCGCGCCCAGGTGGCGTTGGCGGGAGCGGCGGGGGCGGCGCGCGGGCGGGGGGCGGCGCCGCGGCCGTGCCGTGCGGGGTCGCTCGCGCCGCCGCCTCACGGCGGAGGGCGGGAAGCGGCGGGAGGGTCTGAGGACGCCGCGTTAGACCCGCGGGGCGGCGGAGGGGGGGGAGCGGCCGCAGGAGCGACCCGTCCCCGCCACCGGGGTGGGGGTCGAAGGCCGGCGGCGTTTGGCCACCGCGGTGCGGCCACGTCGTGCAGCGCCCGCCGGGCAGCTGCTGAGTGAGCGACACGTCTGCCTGCGCAGGGCTCTGAGGCGGCGGCGCTGCCCGCTCGGGTGACCCAGGGCCGGTCTGTGAGGCGGAGGCGGTTCAGGGGGTTGCTTGATGCACCTCGCTGCTTAGGGTGGACCCGCTCTTCCATTTCTGGCTGTCATAAAATGGGGTGCTTGCTAACAAAAGGGCTGATGCACTGGGATCACCCACGCTGCTGTGAAATGTATCACTGGCAGCACGTAGATGGCTCTCGTATACCTCGTTGCGTACTACCTGTGCTCCTCCGGAGTGAGCTCGCTCAGTTACGTGGGGAGAAAGACTTAAAGGTTTTATTGTTTCCAAGGGGGGAGATGGTGCGTGTAGATAGTCTCAGCAGGAGCAGAGAAGACAAAGACCTGGAAGCAGAATGAAGGCCTTCTGCATCTCTCACTTTGTGAACGTGTTGCCAAGCAGCACTGACCATCTCATCGGGTAACACAGAAGAGGCACTCCATGGATGCGTAACAGGGCTCAGGGAATGGAAGCCTGGCTCAGCAACTCTCCCTGCGGCTGGAATGTGATACTGGGAGTACTTCGGGCTTGAGAAACGCCGTTAATCCACGTAACTCCGCGATGCTGAAGCATCCCTGCCTAATGGCAGCTTGAGGAGTAATTCACAATCATGTAACTCGCTTGGAAAACTCAAATGTTTTCACAAAGCTGGGAGGACAGTGCGAGGGACTAAACCCAGTGGGAAGTAACATTGAGGATACTTGGCATTTTCATGAAGCCCTGAGTTTTCAACACCCTATGTAATGATTAGGTGTTTAATCTTCTGCCCTCTGAGCCGGTTCAGTAATGACTACCTCTGTGAGGAAACAGGATAAAGTTCTTGCTAGTTAAAGACCTGCAATTTAAATACTTATCACTATTCTCCTTAACCCAGCAGTCTGTATTTAATATATGTCTAAGTAAACACTATTAAGAAAGTCCTTTTATCTGAACAAGTTACAGCTTGATTGTGGTTAACAACAGTTTTTATTACAGAATTATAACATGTTTAAATTGTCTGGGCACAGCTATGGTGCACATCAGAAAAAGACAGTCACAGTCTTATCTCTGGATTTCCTTCCCTCTTAAGTTTAATACAGATTTTTCCACATCACCTTGAATCTTTGTATTTCAAAGATGGGTTCAGAAAACAAAAATAAGTGGTAAGATATGTGAACTACTTTTACCCATCCTTCTAGAAAGGTCTTGCCTATAAGTTCATCCAGAGTGGCTGAATCATTCTACATATTTTTTTGAAAAACCTGTGGTTTCCCACTGCGTGAATGTGGTGGTGTAGTAAATTCCTGTCAGGAATACTTTAAGAAATCAGTGTGGCAACTCCAACCATTCCTTTTAATTTCTTCTCTTCTGGATTCCTTCTTAAGAGATTATATTGCTACCTGGGCTTGGCTGGGACACCTTGCCTTAGTTCTGTGAGGCATGGTGGCTATTTTGATCCTCAGATAAGAGCTGGAAACCAAAAGGAGTTTCAGGAACCCACCCTAAGGACATGAAATAATTTAAAAGACTACGTTTAGGAGACTTGTAGTTGAAAGAATTTAAATGCTACAAAATAGACAAATACTAAATAAATCTGGACTGTTTCCAAATGTGTCAAATTTTGTTACAGTGCTATTAGTTTCACCTGCCAAAGAAATGCCAGAAAACACAGTTTCTCCACTATGACTTTTTCCAGCATTTCTTCCTTGCCTGACTGGTTTGGCGAGACAAAAGGTCTGTCCCTCCACAGTGTAAGACTTACACAACTGATAAATGGTCTCCAGAAGTTTCTCAGCATTACTGTGCTGCTTCTGCTGTTCTTCTCAGTGCTTCTCAGTGCTGTGCTTCTCAGTGGTTATTTAGGTGTGAACAAATCTTATTTCAATCTAATTGACAGCCAGCTGTCATAGATCGTGATCCGTGATTGGGAAGCCCAGGTACAGCTAATGTATATAATTGCAGGTGTCAGGGCAGTAATTGCAGCAGTATGATTAAAGGAGTGAAAGGAAAGTTGGGCACTGTGGGGAAAAAAACCCTCATAATGTTTCAAATTCTGAAACCTGTGCACAGCTAGATCAATCACATGGATTTGATCTGAAGAGCAAACAAAATAGTAATAATATATACATATGACAGATTCCCATAAAGTGCTTAGTAAGCCCTGAAAAAATGTACAAAAGAAGTTTCTAATTACAGGTGTTATAGCTTTGGTTGTTCTTGAGTAATTACTTAATTTTATAGATTTGTTGTTTTTTTCCCCTGAGAAAATTGAAAGAACACCTAGAAAGTGAATAACTCATCGCTGTATTCACACGCGGTCTCACCTTGTTCTGCTTCCTCAACGTCTGGATAACTTATCCATTAGGAGGTGAATGTCTTGACTCAGGGTGATGCTGTTCACTTTTTCTTTTCAAACACTGCTTATTACAGCCTCTGGAAGGAACAGAACCTAGGGAAAAGCACAAGGAGAGCACAGCTTTCCGAACAGAAACTGAACTCTGACACCAACCATTCTCACAGCTGAGGCCTATTTTCCATTGATTTTGAAGCTGAGGAGACATCTCTTATCACGCAAGGACAGGCTACGTCCGGGATAGATTAGGAGGTGGACTGTGTGTGAAGGAATGTGGGGATTTCTGAGTAAATTTGGAGTCACAGAACAATCAATCAGCTCCATTGATCTGGGGTATTTTTAAACCTGGCTTAATGTATGGGATGTGCTGACAATTTTGTTTTAAGCTGATACAGCTTGGAAACACTGATGAGGTCAACGCAATGCTTGATGTCTTAATTCAGAACAGTACCTGCCTGAGTTCCTTTGCACATATTTATTTCATATTAAGTTCTACATGTAGACCTATGAAAAATTGTTTACTATCATGTCTTATAATGATGGACTGCTGAAATATTCAGGAATTTCATTAAAAATTTTGAAAATGCAGTATGAGCAGTCACGTAACAAAATTCATATTGGCCCACTGTCCTGGTTTAGGCTAGGAGAGAACTAATATTCTTCAGACTTACTGGTCTGGGGCTCAATTTTTCATGGGTAAAAAAATCAACTGTTTTTTGTTGTGAAGTGAAGGAGCCAGTGTCTCAAGCCAACAAGCATTTTCTTTAGCCCTATGTGTTACAGTGTTGGTTTTTCCCGGAGAGATTGGCTTCTGTAAAGGGCAAAAGCCGTTTGAGCAGCTTACACAGTTTATGGCCTCTCTTCCACCCTAAAGTTCCCTTCGATAAGAGAGAATGGTAATTACACAGCCAAGTGTAAATGTGTCATACTAGTGACCTATATACTTTAAATAGGCACCATTCATACAATGAGGTGCTTTTTCTTTCGTGTGGTGTCATAGTCTAGAACTGCATCATTCACACATAATGGCAAACAGATTGAGATAGAGTTGTCATGATAATTAGACAAAGGTGTCAGGGTTCAAAGTCACCAAAAGTCAGTCTGTCCCTGTAAGTAATTTTTTTTTTCCCTTCTCCTTTTAGGGAGAGGTATGTGTGAAAACTGCACACGTGCAGCTCCTGTTCTTTGGCAAGCAGTCATAGCAAGGAGTAAATTGCTGAAGTCCTCTGTGGCAAAGTCCGTGTTTATTTCAGGGTTTGCCCTTTGTATTTTTCTATTTTTGATGAGGAGCAGGGAGGAAGTTGAGGAATAACAGATTTTGTTTATCAGGTAGGATCATTCACATCAGTAACCTTTGCCAATTTCTAATAAATGTTACCTATGAACTTACTGCACAGCCAGAATTTTGATTGGTTTGATTAATAAGGTGAATTTTGCTGGGTAATTTCTGTTATTAAGACTCACATTCTCTGGTACATGCTACTGTCACCAGAGTCGACAGAACCTTTTCACTGGCTGAAGACATTCCTGTACTGGAACACAACACCTTTTCATTTTATTCCACAGCCTTTGTGTTACAGTTTGCAAACAGAGGCCTTTATCAGAGAGAAGCCTGGCAACATTTTTCTTTGTAATCTCACATCAACAAATCCTCTTTCTTCAATTTTGAAGGTACTCAGAGAATGGAAGGGCCAGTAAGGAGGCTGAGCGAAGCCACTGCTACAGGTAGCAAGGAACTGCATCTCATTCCTGGTGACATTGCTGTGGAAGTGCACAAGAGTAACACCAAAATCCAAACTTGCAGCAGGTATAACAGGAACAAAGGAAAAGAAACTGACAATGGCATGAGGAAAAAGAGGGAAGAAGGCACTTGCTAGAAGGGCAACAAAGAGTTTCTAACATCTAAAGTTTATGTGCAGATACAAATTCTGTAAATACTAATTACAAGGTCCCTGAGCAGTAACTTGTATAGTGTAGAACATAAAAGTTATGACAGTGCATTTATAGAGTTTATTTTCACAGATTTCACTTTAGCTTTGGTCTGCCAAACTCTATGAGGTAGTTAAAACCAGGGTTTTGTTAGTTTACAGAAGGTTTAGTGGCCTTGCCCTTAAACATGTTCTTTTATATGTTTTTAATATTAATGAAGCTGTTTGTTTTGATATTTTTTGTTTACTTAATCATAAAGAAATGGCCATCATGCAATTTTCAGAATTTTTGAAGATGAGTAAAGCAACCAGCATGTAAGATCAGCTATAAAAGCATCCTGTGCTCGCAGAAAAACACACACCAAGATTTATGTTTAATTTGACATGTCGTCTAAAAAAGCAATCAACCCTATGGAAACCTTACAATGATTCTGGCACTATAAAACTGAAATTTATAGCCTAACCTAAATCTTTTTAAAGAATAACCACCACAGGCTTCTATAAAGCCTCATAACATACAGGCATGGTGATTCCAAACCAGTTTGCTAGCACCAAACCACCCTATCTATCAGCAATAAACTGCTCCTAAAATGGCCTCATCTGAATAGACGTAGTCTCTCTAATTTTAGTCTTCCTGATTTCTTTCCAAAAGCATGGATGCTTCCCAAAAGTGTGAGTCAGCTCAAACCAACTCCTAGCAAGAATTTTTCAGGATCCAAACCTTGCCAGAGTCCTCACTTTCAGTTTCTCAAGTGAAGGTGGAAAATGAAGTAGGCTACAACGAGTGTAAACTGTTGATAGCATAAAAGGAAGTGTTGTCCTGCCTGCCAAACCCGTGTTCTGTTTCAGCAGTGGCTGAGAACAATAGCTGATTTTTCTCTGCAGGTCCTGCGTTGTCTGGGACTTGCTTCTGAAATAATGTCAGGAGAAGGCAGATGAGGTTGACCCAAGTATGTTAACAACTGCTAATCCACTGCAAGCAATGCCACTGGTTCAGAACAAGGTTCCAGTTTGTCCTTTCAGTGCTTGACACTGGAAAATAGTGGTTTTGACATTGGTGTGACCAAATTCCTCAAGGCATTCAGAACAGGACTTATATTTTTTCTGGTATTAAAACTTTTGGGAGGAAAAGTTAGGCACAACTCTTTCTGGCAGGAAGTACTCCCTATGATAGTTGATGTAGACAAGCCTTATTTGAGAAGAGACAACCATATCCTTTTGGGAGTTATCTAGATCCTGTGATGAGAGGAGTGTAATTATTGTGCATATATGAAAACATTAAGTATTTTAAGATTTGAAGGACAACTGGAAAGAAGAACATAATTTTTGTGTTTTGTTATATTTTCTTGACTGAACACATCAGTCTGAGTATATCTGAGGCTAGATTCAGAGTTTCTAATTCACAACTGAGGTACACTAGGTACCTTGCAGATAATTGGTTATTAAAACCTTTTTGCAAGTAAGTAAATAATACTAAGAAATTAAAATAGGAGGCCTTGTCCTGTGTTCTGCACTCACCTAGCAGGTCTGTGTGTGACTAAATAAAACACAAGACCTTGGAAAAGCAGGCTTAGTGTGTGTATATCCTTCTGTTATCTCTGTACCCCTTATGCCTTCCTTTTGCTTTTGAGTAATGACCAGGACTAGGCTGAAACTGAGTGAGAAATCCATGTTCCAAAGAGGAAATGCAGTATTATAATTTAACAATCAGATTGTTAGAATTGGAAGCGGGATGGACATTAGCCAGAAACAGCCTAGAGAGAGTCAGAGAGGTTGTCTTTAACACAGACAAAAAAAAAGTTGATCTATATTGGTGTGAGCACAGGACTGCATTTTTACCAAATGAGCCCCAGCATATATTACATTGTTTATTCGGGGTTTATGCCAGCTTTCTGTCAATTGAGCTGGATAAATTATGCCTGATCCAGCACAAAGTTAGAGTGGTACAAACAGTATCTCATCTGATAGGACCTCTCCTGGGACAAAATTATTTCTTCAAACTATTTAGAATAACACAGAATGATAGCCTACCGCCCTAATATGCTACAAATACTGCACAGACTTTAGAAAAATCTGTTTCAAGTCAAAGCATGTCTATACCTGATTAGCTGTAAATAGACTGACTATTTTTTCCTCAGAGGAAAAGAAAGGGGAAATCACAAATTCACATGATATTTTACACCTTAGGCAAGTACAGAAATGTTCCAGAATATGATTTGTATAGAAATCTTGAGTGTACTCATGTGTAAATGTAAATAATGGGGTGGGAAAAAAAGAGTCACACTGATAGTTAGAAACATAATTCTGGAAATTATTTGGTTAAGTTTGGGTCAATATTGTCAAAGAAAAGGGATTTGATTTTGTGTGTCCCACCATGTTTCGTCTTTTAAATATGTAGCTGCTGTGTCATATTATGAATCCTTGGCATTTCATCCTGAAGCAGAATTGTCATGACAATAGTTGTGGGAAGTGAAGATAGCAAACCAGAACATACAGTGTCAACCCAATGATTTTTGAGATCTCCTAAGTTGGAGGGCCAAATCCATCTGTAAGTGTATGCAGATTTTACCAATTTGGATATAAATTTGACTGAGGTCCTGTTAGACTTTTGTAGGAATTTTGTTAATTTTCATTTAAATTTCATTAGATTATTAACTAATTTACTTAAGTAGTTATTAACTTACTTTTGTCACAGCACCAGTGTCAGTCTTTGGTCAGGGATGGTGACTGACTGCAATGCAACATTAAATGACAGCTCTGCTTAGCATTGTTCAGGCTACTTTGCCTGCCTATTTCTGCCTGCACCTGTACTGAAGCTTTTACTGGGCTGGAACAGCAGTTTTTTGGGTGCTTGCTAGACCAGCCTATGGAACTGATTTAACTGAAGAATAGCAGGGATTATCACAGCTGGCACTGCCACTGATTTTTTTTTTTTCCTCCAAACTACACAGTCTATTAAAACAAATGGATCTGGGAACTTGGAGCAGACCTGGCAAAAGGATATGATGGCAGCTTGGAATAAACTGAAAGGAGTATTACCCCTGACAAACTTGAGGTAAGATAATACCTGTACCTCCATCCCAGTAGGAAAAGATTACCTGAAGTAGATGCGCTCATCTTGCACACAAGAACACTCGAAAATCATGCACTGGGGGCTGGACATCAGATTTCTTCTGGTATGACCACATCTATACCAATGGTGCTGGTACAACTGTTAATAGAAATACCCTCCTAACTGAGAGAGTGATGCTAATAAAACTTTTACAGGTACAAGACCCCTAAAAATTGGAATCAGTAATCAAACCCATCTAATGCAAACATTGCACATGCCAATTAAACAAGAATTCCTATTATGCAGGTCTGAGTTTGTAGAGTCATTGTTCTACTAAGATAGCACTGTGGTAGAGTGCAGAAGTTATCTTTTAGAAGTTGAAGGGCCATTTTACCTTCCTGCACAGATTTTGGTGAACTTTCCAAAATCAGTCTTGGCGCAACAGAAGCATCTTCAGCATTCTTCCATTACTACTACTTCTATTGCTATTAGCTCTTGTGTTTGTTCTCCAAATGGGACCGGATTGTACTGGGAGATTGGTACTTTTAACCCAGTTTCCTGTGGAGGAATAACCTGGGCTCCTGGCAGTGCACTGCTATTCAACTCTTACAAAGTGCTCACATCACTCACTCCAGACACAGGCTTGCACTCCAGACCATTCCAATGTAATCTACACCAGCAGTGCTATTTTACCTGCAATCACTTTACATTATATGCAAGTACTGAAGATATACAAGAACTTAAAACACCCTTTGGGGTTGAATTTTACAAAAAGCTCATCAACAGAAAACACTTCCAGGTGATAGTTGATGAAATATACCAAATTAAGGTCTGATGATACAAAGCAGTTTGCTGCATATGAGGATACTTAACCCAAAAAGTGATTTATATATTTGACTTCTAAACACCTGCTGTGCTGTTTGTGATTCCAGTGCACTTGGGATGGAATGGATCCAGCTGCTGAGCAGCAGGCCTTATAGAGGCACACAGACAGGCTGCTGTGGATGCTCAGTCTCAGGACTCACCACAAATCCTAAAACAAAGGAACTGCTGAAGATTATTGAGTATGGCTCACCCAGATACTCCAAGAGGATCCAATCTCCTTGAATGATAGGGCCTGTTAATTTGGGGTAAACCAGGTGGGACTCAGAGTCGTGAAAAAAAAAACCCAAAACCCATGCATGTGATTTCTCCTAGTGCATTTTCTTTTAAAATAATGGCAAATTTGTTTAACATCACACTCTAGGAGTCAGAATTTTCCTCTACCTCTTCTGTGCCCTTCCCATAAATGCTATGTTGAGCTCCTAAGTCTTCTTGCTCTTTGCATAGAAAAGGCAAAGGTACAGGGAGGACTAGAATTCAAACTTTTTGAGGCCATTTCTGCATTGAGCTTGGTCACAAGCCCTGGGGCAACTTCGCATTAGACCAAAAGATGTGAAGGTATCCAAAAGGAAAACTCACACCTTTATCAGAATTCAAAATATACAGGATATTTTAAAAAGACACTGACAGTTTAGTCTTCCATTTTGGACATGGACAATATGGGAGAGAATAGTTAGTGATGCATGTGACTGAGGAGTATACCAAGGGATTTTTGGTATGCAGAAACTTGATTTCTCAGGAATGGATGTAACCGTGTGCTCCTCCACCTTCCTGTTTCCCTTCCTCCCAACATCTCTCTTGCTGTCTGGTCTTCTGTCAAAGAAATACTCTGGCTGTAAACTGCATTGTAGAAGAATTTATTAAGGGCCATTTCTCTTACCATTGTAAGATAGTGGTGTAAATATGAACATTGTGTACACATAGTATTTATTTATTTATTTTAATTCCTGCTTTGTTTGGTGCTCTTAATATGTCATGCGTACAGGTTTTGTATAGGTCTAATTAGCCTTTTTTTAGCTACAAATCACTAAAAACCCCACAGCTCTCACATTGCACTAGTGAAGTAAAATGCACAGAAGCATTTTACACAATTTATAATTATATACTATTATTATAATTGCTGTGCTGTTAACTCCCAGTGTGCTTAGATCTCATTTCACAGCCACGATAATGACACACCTAACTTAGGCTTTGCCCTCAGATGACAGAAAAGAAATTCCCCCAAATGAAAAGTGCTTGGAAAGGCTCTAATGCAAGGCAAAACCACATTCTGATTTCCTGTGTGGGTCTCTTAAGGTCTTCTAGCCTTACAAGAAATAATAGTAATATTGTTATTATAAATAAGTATCGATTTTACTTATTTTTTGTTTTGGAAAAACAAGTTAAGGCCTTTTACCTATCCTTATCCTTCTCAGTGTTTCTTGAATTGCACTTAAGCTTCCCTGATGTCAAGGCTCCCCATAAGCTCTGTACTCTTAAGAAAGAGTGAGAACATTTCCTGCGCTACAAAAAAGCTGATATTTCCCTCACTGCCCTGATGCAACTAATAACAGTGTCAGAGCTATGGGCATTCCCTTAATTTCCAAAGCATTTGAAATAAGAGTGTCCTAGTTTAGGGCAAATCTGGGAGAAAAACTCCAAATGGGGGTTTCCCCAGGGAAGGAAAAAAAAATTCAAATGACCCCTCCCCCCCCAACTGGTCCGGGAAAGGAAAAAAAAATTTCCTTGGAGAGAAGTGGAAAAAGCTGTTTATTTAACAGAAATTGAAAAATATTAAATAATAAAACCTCTTGCTGTTCAATGGGATGGAAAATCTAGGAAGAAAAGTCCTTTTCATGTGGTGTAGCTCGGCTCACTCAGGTTCTTATCAGTCCTTTTGGTGCTGGAAAGTGCCGAGGCCCAGGCCCTGGTGGGCCACAGGCGTGAGCTCCCGGGGTTTGGCTGGGTCTTCAGTCCAGAGCAGGCTTGCACAGATCCAGAAAAAAGGGAAAAACAAAGGTCCAGGGAACTCCTCTGCCTCAGCTAGCTAAAACTAACTAAAAGCCAGAGAGAAGCTCTGTCCCGCTGTCTGTCCGTGCTGCAGACACCACAGTCCAGGAGTGAGATGTGTGGGAGTGATGTTTTCTTTAACACAAACTGCGCGCTTCTTCTTTCCCCCACTCTTGCCCTCAGAGCCAGTCTTGAAGGTGCAGAACTTAATATGTAACATAAACCAGACGATTGGGTACCAGTATCATAAAGTCACCCCAGGACAAAGAGGTGGGAAAAGACATGTCATCTCCACTACCAGGAAAGAGGCTCAAGACCCAAGATCAAAACCTTTGCTACTACTAAAACTGAAATTGAACAGAACTCTTAACCTTTCTGGTATTGCTTCTAAACACTGAGCTTCTCCAAATCACCTGTGTTATCAAGTGCTTAGCTGTCATAGTTTAGTGGGGAATTAAAGATAAGTTGTTTTTGGTTTTTTTTTGGTGACCTTAAGAGCTTGAGGAAATGGATAAGTGATAAAAAGGATAGACTGAGGTTTTGCTTTTTTTGACTGCTTTTTGGGATTGTTCCTGAGCTGAAGTCCTTAGAGCCTCATCAGTCATTCATATGGCACTCCTTGGTGACAGAATTGCAGAATAATTTAATTTGAAGGGATCCTGGAGGTTACTTGGTCAATCTCAGACCAGAGCAGGGCCATTTGAGATCAGATTAATTGGGGCTTTGTCCTGCAGAGTTCTGAAGGATGGAGAGTCAAGAGACACCTTTGGACAACCTCTTCCTGTTTTGGACTGTCTTTATTTTGATTTTTTTTTTCCACAGTAGCTGTTCTGTCTGTCCTACAATCCATCTGTCCTACTATCCAATCTATGAATAAGACCATTTCAGGAAGTAATTTTATCTCTTTAGAATCTGCTGCACTTGTCTGTTCTTCTGGTCTTGGACTTGGATGTTCACGGAGCACAACTGGCAGGAAATCTCGAGTCAGGACACAATAGATTTTGCTGGAGAATCCTTCTGGATTTTAAAACAGAGGATTTTGTGCAGTGCTTTGGACAAGGTCTTAGTATAACTCCCACTGAGCAGCTGAGCTGAGGAGCACCTTTTGCTAAGGGTATTCAGGAGGGTCAAGGTTTGCACTTTGGTGGAACCTGAATTTGATATGTTTTACTTTTGTTTTGCCTTAGGCTGGTGATTTGCAGTCAGGTGCTAAGAACACTGCTGTTTCTCCAACCCCTGCTCTGGTCCCTGAAAGGCAGGCAAAGTCCCTCACAAACACTGGTAAAGGATTACTGCTGCCTCAGATTATTGACAGTACTTAAAGTTATGGACCGTAGCCCTGTAACCAGCCAGTGCACATGCAGGTAAGTGGTGCCAAGATGGACAACAGTGAATGTATTGTTCCATGAACACTTTTGCCAGCAGCAGCCCATTTCCAGGCATTGCCAAGACCCACCTCAACTGCCAGCTGCTTGTTCCTGAAACCCTTTCAGCTGTGCCAACACAGCTGTATGTGCTCATGTTTGGGAACTGAATCATGAGACTGATTCAGGTTAAAATGCTTTTTTTATTAGAATTTCTCTCTAATACCTGTGAAATTCCCTGGGCCTGATTCACAGGGTGGCCTTACAGACAGTTGTATTGATAAAAGTCATATGGCCCTTGAGAAAACAGGACAGGCAGCAAGGAAGGAGAATTTGTTGGAAGTACCTTAAGTCAATCCTGCTGCCAAAGGCAATGTCTCTCCTAACCTACAGCTTTGTGATTTTGCTGCTGACAGCTCAGCTGAGCTATTGCTGTTGTGTCCATCTTACAGTCAGGCTCTGCAAAGCTGCCACATCCATCTACTCATAACAGTTTGCTCATCAACAGTGGTAAGCTAAAGGTTAAATTTGAAGAATGTAGTGGAAAGGGATGCCTCATGAATTTGTGAAGTGTTTTAAAAAGGAATTCCTGGCTCTTTACAAGCACAGTGCTGCTGAATCTGCAGAGCAATGCTCTTCACAGTTGTGGAATAGAATCTGAATTAACAGTGTATTTAAAACTGAGGTCTTCATTTAAATTTTTATGTTAATTTTAGTCTTCCACTGATGTCACACAAGTGTACAGCAGGAATAATTTTACTGAAATCACAGACATGGCTGTGTCCCTTGTGAAGTAATTTCTACCTGTGGAAAATGCATATGAAATGTTACTAAATCAAGTCAGCATTTTTTATTGTCTTGACACCCATATTGCAGTGATGTAAATTGTTGCAATATGAGGCATCAGTGAATAAAATTGCACTAGAATAAAAGTCTCGTGTCAGAATTTGATCCCATATAAGTGTTTAGTACTGTTGTTTTAATGGAACATTGCAAAATTGAAAAATCATTAGTAGTCCTGCCAATGCTTTAGCATTTAAAAGGTCCTATTTTCTATTTCCCCGTAGTCCCTTTATGCCACTCCATTAGTTTAAAAAGGCTATAAAGAGAGCACATTTATCCACTTGGGAATATTTTCATTTCTGTGTTACTCTTGCCTTTGGCACAGTAGATATGTTAGGTTGTGGCTGAGGAGAAAGGGTCACGGCTGGCCCGCCCCCTTGTTCCAGCTATTCTAGGCTGCTGGAACAGCTCCTGGGGGCCCCAGGCTGCCAATTGTACTAAAATTGCTGGTAGCCTTAAGACTATTCAAGGAGTAATTAGCTACCAAATGTGGGTAATTGTGACAGAGTCTAGCTAATACTGCTTTTGTCTAACAGACTAATTAAAGGCTGCACATATGAGAAAAAGAGAAAAAACCACTCTTCTTTAAAGGAAAATAATTATTAAGAAAGAAAAAATGATCTAGTATTAGAAAAAAAAAAAAAAGTTCTGTTTCTTCTAGCAGGATCCTAGAAGTTTTTGATAATTAATCTTGGAAAATGAAGCACAACCAGAGTTCTTAGATTAAATGCTTCCTTATGGCAGCCTTTCATAATCTTCTTTGATTTAATTAAAAAAAATATATTTTTTTGTAAAAGCATTGTTCAGTGCAAGAACATTTAAAAATTATTCTTGCCTATGAAAAATTAGGAGTTCTGATTGTGCTATGAGATGTAGTTTGAATTTAAAGAAACCCAGCTGGAGATACACCATCGTGGGTACCTATGATCTGTTTCTCCCTCTGTACAAAATGGGATGGGGAAGGGGAATAATCACCTGCTGGCCTGGCAAGACTACAGCCCTCCATGCATCAGTAGAGCTGCGTTTGCTGTAATTTCTACCTGTGTTCCTTGCCTCTGCTGCTCCTGCAATCAGCTGTGATTAGTTCCATTCCAGCCCATTTATGTAGTGTGTCTTCAGTGGCACTTTGATATTTGCTAATGCAATCATAAAATCTCACATCTCAGCTAAATTTTCTATGCCTTTAGCTGTGCTGCAGGCAATAGCAGGTTTCTGAACTGCAGGAGTCCCATCTATAGCTGATTATATTTACTCTTTCTGTACTCTGAAGTAGATCACAGTTAAAAGCGAACAGGCAGAATGAGATCCTTGCAAGAGCAGTGGATTGAAAAGCAAACAGTTTCCTTTCCTTCCTACTGCCCAGCTAAAACAGATTATTTTAGAAAACACTTCCTTGTGTTCTGAGATGCTGCAGTGTCACTAATACCCTCTCAGCCAGGACTTCCCAGCCACCAGCAGCTACCTGGCCACCTTGAAGATTCTATTTCTTCCTCTTTGACCTGTAATACATCTTTCAGATACAGCAAACAACTTGCAGTGTCCTGCCTTGTGAACTGACCCACATATGCAGACATCCTGCAAAGTTCAAATCAGACTGAATTCCAGACATTTTGCAGGTAGGAATACAAGTGTTACCCTATTACGGCAGCTGCAACTCCTTTTTTATAGCCAGCTTCAAAGAGCAGCTGATACAGCCTTGTCTCCCTGTTTAAATACCTTCCTACTCCATGTCCTGAAAGTGGATTAGAAATAACATATTGCAACTGCTCCTCATGATCCAGAAAAAAGAAAACAAAGCTCTGTGACTTCAGCTAGAATGGGGAGTTTATGATTGCCTGGCTGAAGATCAGCAGAGTTTGTGGCTAATAATTCCTTTTTCCTTCTGTATCCTCTCTATTGATCTACACTTGGGAGTTCATCTAAGTGAGATGTTCTGCCTTGGTGTGAGAGTTCCTGTGGTTGGGGGCGGGGATGTGGCAGCTCTTTGAACTGGAAATTCAGGTGACTGAATGTCAACTCATGAAAAAGCTCTCCAGTGAAGAGCAGCAGCAGTACTGGTTTAACAGGGCAGTCCAATTTGAAAGAGTCTTCAGGTGGCTTTGACTGCTTTTGAGGCTGAGGATGAATTTTTGACTGCTTTTGAGGCTGTGCATGATATCTCTGGAAAGATGTCAGAAGGCCTATGGCACAGGGTTTTAGGCAGTCTCCTTGTTTACAGTCTTTATAACAGCAATTCTCTTTCCCTTGGTACTAACAATTGGAAGCATCTTGAAAGTGAAAGGCAATCATTTCAGCCCAAAGGAAGGGAAAAAAGTAGAAATTGCTCTGTAGCCTCATCACTCTTTTGTAAATTCAGGGAAGAGGATCCCAAGAATAGGAACGACAATGTCTGTATCTTTGCAAAAAGTCTAACAGCTGATTGTTGCAAAATGTAGACTATATAAAATTTTCTTAAGAGTGTTCTTATATGTTTGATCTTTGTATACTGTCAAGCCTAAACAGCAAGAAAGGAGGTTTAACCTGTGAAGCAGGTGACAGCTAACAAGATCTAAGTGATGTCCAGGTATTAGAAAGACAAAGTAATTGTTGTAGAATTGCCTTGTTAAGGTTTAGGGCTGGACATGCTTCAATGATCTCAGACTTAGCAGGAGGTTAACCAAGCTTGGGAATAAGGATGTACCACTCATAGGTGACACAAAGAATGCAGAATTTAGGGGCTATGAGGATGTTTGGCAGAACTCACAAGATAAGGAAGAAACTAATAAAGCTAGCTGAGCAATTGCTCCAACTAATCAGCTTCTCCTGGGTCAAAGGTAATTCTGGCAGGGGTAGATATGTGGCCACCAACTCATAGACCACCAATCCACCAGCAACACACTGACCCAAAAGAAAGACTGACCATGCAGACTAATTAGCATTAGAAGTGAGAGAATCATTAACCAATAGAAGATACAATACTAATTAATATGAGAACTATGTAACTTGTAGCCAATGAACACTAATCCCCTTGTTTGCTAAAAAGAGTAAATTGTAAAAAAGTTTTAGTAGTTGGTATGCTTCATTTATGGAATACCACTGAGCACCCAGGCTTGTGGAACTCTGAAATAAATAATCATCTCTTTTGAGTGTAATTACTGGCTTGTTGCACACTGGGTAATGAATCCAATTTGTGTGGACAACAATATAAGCTACATTTTAGAAATACCTGTCATTGTTATCATAATTCACATAACTTTGCAGAGATGGAAATTGGGGCTTCTATACTGGTGCTACCTTGCAGTAGGAATGGCAGAGTTGATAAAGTAAATGTGAAGTAAATTAAATTAATAATATAATACTTGATAAGACAAATTAAATTAATAATAAATATGCAGGTTCCACCTGCATTTATGAAAAAAACCCAAATCATACTTTTAAAATTTTAGAGGACAGATCTTGGTTTGGGTTGAGGTTCTTGTTTTGATTTTAGTTGACAGTAATTAGCAACTGACACGTGAGAAAGCTAAATCTTTTTTTTCCCCTTGTTCATCTCTAGAACTGTGTTTCCCATACCTGCAGTTTGGCATCATGTCATGAGGATGAGTTCCTTCTTTGTTTCTTTTTACATTAAAGTATTAGTGTCATGCTTTCCATCTTGCCCAATGAGCTCGGAATTCTTCAAGTAGCACACCTTCAAGTACTACCAATGCCTTTGCTACCCTTTGCTCCAGCCCTCATCCAAGAGCAAAATGATAGCCTGATGATCAGAGCACACCTCAGAGAGGTTTTTGTTTAACTGAACTTGACCAAGGAAGAAATTAGGCCAAATTTCCTGCCCCTGACCATTTATATACCATTAATACCATTTTTTAAATTGGAGCGTTATCACCATGAGCAGATCCTTACAAAGAGAGATGGAGGACAGGGCAGGACAGCTGCTTTCCATGACTATGCAAACTGTGACTGTGCCTTCAGCTGCCTGTGAGACCACAGGTACAGGCTCTAGGTATTTTGAGGGAGAAGTGTTTCTCTATTTTTAGATGAAATAGCATCGCCACTCCAGTTTATCTAAGTAGTCTGGCTACAGAATGCTCCTATATTTAGAAGTCACTTAATGCAAGAACAGCATCTTACAAAAAAAGGTCACAGTATACTTCTCTGTTCTCTTAGTACTGAGTTTTACAATTTATGCTAAACCACTCTATTCCTCTTTAATTACTGTACACTTGAATGTACATTTTCCCTATGTAATTGTGGCCTCCATTTCCATCAGTATTTGTCTCAAATATACCTATAAAGACCATTCCACTGATTTTAGAATCATTATTTGCTCTGAGCTCACCCAGAGGCTCTGAATGGTGGAAAAATAAATGCATCCTGGTACATGAAATTAGAATACATATTGGTACATACCAATGCATATTGGTACATGAAATTAGTACCTTGCATTGTCCTGTCCACTCCTTTTCAAGGAATCCATTCCCTTATTAGGGTTG
Source organism: Poecile atricapillus (assembly GCF_030490865.1). Classification (NCBI taxonomy): domain Eukaryota; kingdom Metazoa; phylum Chordata; class Aves; order Passeriformes; family Paridae; genus Poecile; species Poecile atricapillus. The sequence continues at coordinate 10,884,596 of NC_081252.1, forward strand.
GATTGGCTGGCTAATGAGGGTGGATTTATGGCATGCAACCTGCACATTAGCATGCACTTCAAGACTGACATTTCTAAGGGGAAATACACTGTGTAGCACACTTTCACATCTGATTTTAATGAGTTTAAATGAAGAACCAATTCATAAAAAGACATACCTCATTGTAAAGCAGTGAGGATCAAAGGCATGGATGGCAGGGACATAGGACAAGGAGTCACTTTCAATGAGAAAAGGCTATGGGGGTGGGGGGGGGGCGGGTATCAGAAATTAAAGTCTGAGCTGTGTAGAAATGTGTTACAGAGCACATGGAAACATATCCTGGTAGTCTTTGTACCTTTAAAAAGCTAATCTGAAACGTCAGGAGATAAGAAACACCTATCAGCATGAATGTATGTAAGCACTCTGGATTTTAAAAAATTAATTTGGCATGAAGTTTAGACATTTCAACTGTCGGGGTTGAGCACTGTGAGCACTATTATCTTGTTACTTCCTCAGAATGGCATGCACGAATGGCCAAAGAGAAATCAAAGCCAAATCTCTAAATTTTAAGAATATGCTACTGAATTCTTTGATGTGTCAAAGAAAGTACACAATGTTAATTAAGTGAGGGGAATTCATATTGAATGTCATATGTCGTCCACACTTGCAGTGTTCCAAGCTGTGCTTAGCCTGTGCTGTGACTTAATATACACAGTGGCATTGCACAGAACAGGTGGGAATCCACAGGCCTCAGCACAGAAAAACCAGGCAGCCTTGGCAACAGCTCTCCTGGTATTTGTCATTTGGCTGTAACAGGACAGATTTGCTGTTACACTTTCAGGTGTACAGTAACAGGAACTGATTGGGTACTAATCTGAACGATTTTAGTGGTGCATCCAACGCAAATAAACCAATTTACCAGACAATCTGTCAGTAAAAAAATCCGAGCTTTGCATCAGCTTTGTCATTTGTGAACCTAACAGCTAATTGCCTGACAGAACTCCACATAAACGCAGCATTATAGATATATTTACTTCATATTTCTTAACCAGAGTAGATTGAAAAAATTGTCATAGCAGTAGAATAATGAGATTATTCTGCAATTCTTTGGTTTTAGATTTTTAGAGAAAGAACCTATTCATAGGAATAAACAGTTTGGTATTCAGTGGTTCACACAGAATAAGAAATTGCTGAGATTTTCTGTCTGAAGGAGGACCACTCCCAAACTGAGCTTGTGTCTCTAAGCAACTTGAATTGTAACATGTAATTTAGAAGCACTTTAAAAATCTAATTCATGTGAGCCAGTCCCCCATTATATACCCAGTATCATGTGTGTGCCAGAGGCTTGATAGACCAGTAAGGCAGATGATTCACTTGATTTGCTTATGTAGGTGGTTAGATTAGTGATACCACTAATTCCATAGGCTCTGTCTACATCTCCCTGTGTCATATTTGAATGCTGCCCCACCTATTTTACTGTCCTAACTTGGAGCTGGCAGCTCCTGGTGCCACCTACCCTGGAAGGAAGTCTGTGACCTAATCTCTGTACAGTGGAAGATTCCCAGGGCAGTAGCTTAGCAAAGGCTTTCCAAATCAACACTGGTATGAGAAGATTGCTGCTTGGTTTGGTCTGGTGTGGTTAAAAGTGGACCAGCACCTAGTTCCAGAACAAGGTCAAGAAATTAAAGGAGGTCAGAACAAGCCAAGAATAGCAAGTTATGCTCAGGGGCTTCTCAGGGGAAAGCATTCCTGGCTGAGGTATGATGTTTCCTGGGAAGATTTTAGCAGGGAAGTGCACACCTGTGACATGACACTGTGTGCAGTAGGGAGAAAAGGGATCTCATTGCCTACTGCATGGTACAGAAGAACCTGATTTGTCACAATTTTCTTTTAGGCAATGATATATATCAGGCAGCTCTGGAGTTTCCAGCCCCATTCCAAGTATCTGACTCAGGCATTCAATATTCTGGTAGCCTGACTTCATTCCTGCAAGATTGCTGTTTCTGTAATTGTCAAGAGGGATAGGGTGAGAAGTGGGGTGGGAGAGAGAGGAGCCTGGAGCCTGCAGTCTGCAGTGCCAACTGTGGGGCTTTTATGCCAGATGGCATTCCCCTGTCTGAGGTCAGGACAGCATATGGCATTCAGGAGTCCTGGCATGCCAGGGACACGCTGCATGCATTTTGTGTCCAGTGATGGGCACCACGATTATTGTAAGTATGAGAGGTGTCATTCCATCCTGTTCCATGATTTGTGTGATCATTGTAGGCAATTAATCCATGGATATCAGCTCCTAACTTAGAATGGTGTTAAAGTGCATACATAAATTAAACGTGGCTGCTCAGTTAGTTTTTTTGGGCCCTGTGAGTGGCTTTGTTTGCTTTTCTAAAAAATAACAGGAATTTAAAGAATATGATAAAAAGCATACCAGTGAGATCCAGAGATTTTTCTGCAGGTGTTTTTATTATCCACAAAGTTGCTGTTACACACAGTGAAGAAATGAGTTAGGCTGGGAAGGGGTTGTTAGTTGACAAACATCTGCAGTCTCCTTTCATGCCTTGTTCCAGAAGAGGACTGAAAGCAATAGACAGCAGCACTGAACCTGACCCAGCCTTCCTTGTCCATGCTTTTTTCTCACTGTCTCTCATTCATCCTGGCTATAATCGGTACCCAGTAAGACTATCCCATGCAATTAAAGAAAGAGTCAGAGGACATTCATTCACTACACAGACTTTGCATATGACCTTCACAACACAAAGACAAAATAACTCCAGGTATGCGGAGTTAGGTTTGGTGCCATTGTAAATTGTTTGGGACAGAGTAGGGTGAGGACAGACAGGCAAAATGACAAAGCCACATGATCCCCTTCTACGTCCTGTAACTGTGTGTGTCTGCAGAGGGGGAGTGGAGGGGCCATGCTTGTCATTGTCACTGGCCACAGATTGAGAACTGCAGGTATGGGCAGATTTATGCAACAGTTCTTCATCTCCTGAGCTCGTACATCTGTACTTTCATTCCCCAGCTTCACTTAGTTCTCCCCACAGCAACCCTATTTGCTGCCTTGGAGTTGAATTTACTGAGTTTTCCTGCTACAACTGATACCTCTACTGCTCTTACCTGCACAACAGAAGAACACAGTGAATGGAATCACATTTGTATTTTATCACTGTTTTATGCACTGAAATGGTAACTGGTCTAGAGAAGTGCATTAAATTAATTGTAATATAGTTAAATGTAATACACACAAAATACTCAGGAGTAATTTTGACACCAGCAATAAAAAAGGAAATAAAGTTTTTATATTCATGGATGACCATACTCTTGATGCAGGGACTGTTTTACACTTACTATGCAGAGTAGCAGGTTCCTATTCCAGAAAATGGTATGGGAGCTTAAGCAAATACTGTTCTATTTTATTCTTAAAGAACATGAACATTTTAAAGTAGCATAAATTTTAAAAAATAAGGACTACTTTAAATAACTATGATCTGCTTCTGTTTGTAAACTTAGCTACCAAAAAACCCAGCTTCTTTTCAGTACAATTTTTAGTGCTTTTACCGTAAAATTTAATGCCAAATAATCACATTTGGAACTGATCTGTATGTTCTACAAACCAATTTTCCTATCATTCTGGTTCATTTCAACAACTTAGTTGTTCTTAAACTAAATGTTTTGAAAGACAAGTACTTGACTGAAAAGGAGAAGCTAAAATTCCTGCTTGTACCTCACCTTTTAGGCTCAAATCCTCTTTTGCAAAAAGCTTCTCCTGGCCTTCAAGGAAGGGAAATTCCTTGCCATTTTCTCACTTAATTGTGCATCTTCTCTGCAGTCAAAAGGTTTCACTGGTTCCATAAGTCCATCCAGTGGCTGCACAAGGGAATTGCATATTTTCAAGGGTACATGTCAATTTTGTACAATTCAGTTTATTAAGAAGCATAGTTAATGTTATTACTGGAAATAAACATGAACTGAAATGTAGAATTGAAATACTCCTGGCCTTTTCTGATAGGTAGATACATACCTGTAAATTATCCTTTGAATAATACTGGGAGTTGATTTGTTATTCCAGCAACAGGAAAAATATAAAAGTTCATGATTATTTATTAATTATTTAAATTAATTACATACTAGAACGAGGAACAGAAACCTGCTGGGTGAAAAGTTTTAGTTTATTTTCATTGTGAACCTGAGACAGCTGAGGACATTGTGAATACTAGCTCTTGTGAGTTGTCCTCTTAGATCTCATGCTTGGGTTTATGCTAAAGCAAACCTCCATGAAGTTACACCTTTTGATTATTAAATATATTTTTTTGTCAAATGGCATAAGGTACTACAAAAAGTAATTAAAAATCTGAATGTAAAGAGGACAAGGTCTGAACAATGTGTTCCAGAAGTCATATTAAGAATTTATACACAAACTGTTTCCAGAGAATCTTGCTTAAGTCCAGTATCCAGCCTTGATGGATCATCAGACTAAATTAGGCCCGCTGATTGATTGAGAATCTGTGATAAGCTGCAGCATTTCCCCTTGATGATGACAGCAATTTGAGCCTCAATGCCTTGAACCCTAATTCTAACATCACTTCCATTATTGCTACCACTGTTGGGGTTGTAAGTACAGAGAATGTCAATGGAATACTTTTACCAGTTAGAAAAAGTCCATTTGCTAAAAGCCTTTTAATTCTCTGTTCTTAGCAAACATAGGCTTCTAAAATGTTCACCATCATTACTGGCTTTTTTCTTGCCATGAAAGTAAATGTATCTTTAATTTTGCCTTCTAGAGTGAATACATTATGATACAGTGTACAATTACATGATAGCCTATAATTTGCCTAGGGGTGCCCTGCTTCAGTTAGTGCACAGGCTGGGGAATATAAACAGAGAATGACTTTTGTAACACCAGCCTAAATCTAGCTTTTTTTAAAAAAATTAAATGCTTTATTTTTTCTATCTACATAAATAAATTTTACCCTAGAAAGTTTCAGAAGTGTCTCCAAGATTCTTTGTGCATGGTGAAATCACCATTTAATAACTACTGCATGCTGTGGTACAACAGTTGTTGTCTTTAAAATCCTTTCCAGGGTTTTGCACATTTCAGATCTTCATCATTTTCATTCCAAAATTGCCACTGCTGAAGTTGCTGTGGTTGTAAACTCTAGCAGCTTCTCTTCAACAAGAGGTCTGGTTTTAGTAATAGAGTTTAAAGTTAGAATATCACAATTCTTTCCTGCTGCAATGATTACTATAGAAGTAGAGAATGTCAAAGTTTTGAGGATATAATGCAACTCAATCTTTTCTGCTACAGAAATTCTGCTTTCAGGTCTGGATTTATTTTTTGTTTGTTTTTAGCTAGGGCCACCATAAATTTATACCTTATTTGGGAACCTAAGTGTTTCCCAGACCTGAAAACAGAGTCCTATTTAGGCTCCATGGGATTCTGAGTTTAAAATAAGGTGTCTGCAGAAAATGAATGCAGAAAGCATTCAGCTCATCTCTGGACCCCACTTCAGCAGATTTTTGCATAGTTCCTACGTTACATAGTTGGCTGATATCTTAGGGATTCACTTTCCTATGTAAAGGGCTGAGTAGCACAGAACTACTGAATGAGCTTCTTTTTTTCCTTTCTCTATAAGCTCTGACTCTCAGCCTATTTCTAGTTGGAGCATAACATAGGTTTCCTTAGAGCTGGGTGTTTATTTTAATACTGTGTGCTTGGTCAGGCCTCAAAAACTGTCATAATGCTGCCTTTGTCCTCTCCTTTTTTACAACCAGAGTATCAGTTGGTTATTTTATTTTATTGGCATTTACCACTGTTGGGTTTCTATTGTTCAGCAGTAAATTATAACTATCTCATTTACCAGAACCAAAAATACTCTGCTTCTTAGTACATTAAATTACAACAGCTACAAATCTTTCCAGAGGTGTCCAGTATATTGTTTTGGTTGTATTTGTTCCATTAAATATACAGGGAACTATTTTCCTCTAGAAGACAAGGAATAAACATGATGTATTTTTGATTTGTTCTGAGCTCTTTACTGGAGATGGGAAGAGAACTCAAGAGGTATTACAGCTTTTCTTGAGGCTGTAGCAGAGCCCACTCTTATACTCTGACAACTTCCATTCTTTCTATCTGAGGAATATTAGTACTGCAGTATAAGAACAACAATACTATTAACAATAAGAATGCTGCAGTATTCTTCTGTTAATGCAGGGCCTGCATTTTACCATGTTCTGTGATGTGGCTGATCAATAAACCCCTTCAGTGGGGAGGTTGCAAATAAAACTGTAAAATTTACAGATTTAGAAAATGATTTTCAAGTCAGCCACAGTTTTTTAGCTAAACAAAACAAGATTGATAAGCTCCTGCATATCAAACTCTTCCTATAAGACTTCATAAAATTTACTAAGCCTATGGGTTTATCTTACAGTTAAGCAGGTTTTGTAGTACACCCTTAATCCTGACCTCAGATTGCTACAGAGACATAAGTATGGAAATATCTGTGCTGTTCTAGTTTGTCTTTCAAAGTCTCCAGCAGTTCCAGAAGTCATGAGATCCATTGCCTACCTCAATTTTGCCCTTTCATAACAACTGCAAACAAGGAGAAGCAGTTTTCTGGGGTTTGTAGGCAACCTCTTTTTCTAGAGTGAGCACAAACTAATTATTAATATTTCCACTTTTGGCATACTTCTCATTAATCTTACTGAATGGAAAGACTTCACTATTGTATGTGTATTTACTTCAAAGTGGAAAAATGAAGAAGGAAGGAATAAACAAAATTAGAAGCTTTCCAGAGAAAATAATGGTCACAGAATTGAGTTTACAGGTCAGAATAAAGCTTACTGGCTTATGTAAGTCCATCATAATTATGATTGTGCATTTGTTCTTGCCTTACGAATAAAAATAAAATATGATATTTATATTTCTGAGGCCATGTTTTTTTCATCTTTTTCTAAACCAAGAAGTTTTAATCTTTTAAATCTTCTCCTGTGCATAATAGGGGCCAATTTAATAAGGATTGGCAAATGTCATTGCAAAACTGGGTTTTTCAAATTCTGAAATGATTTTTAAAAAGTCTTTTCAGGGTTTATGACATTATGTTCCATATTCCCTATGCTTAAATCCAGAGATACGTTTCAATTATATTTTTACAGAGGTTTGTCCAGTTACTATTTAGTTATGAGGTTAGAATTCAGTTTTGAAAAATTTGTTTCTTGAATATTTACAGTCCATCTGTTTATGAATGAAGTACAGACTAAAGAGACAGCATAACACAGTTATAAACTGATTCCTAATTATTTCATTTTAGAGGCTTGCTCCTGTATGGTCCTGCAGCTGCTAGCTCCTTGCCTTCCCTTGAATTTATCTCTTAACAAAGCTGGAGGACTTTGGGGTACCCTTTAATGGTCTTTTTTGTGGGCAACTTTGTGTCAAAGAGGGTACAAGCAGAAACCAAAGGAGCTAAACTAGCTTTGAAGCAGATGGGCTGACTGCAATGAAACAGGAGTGGGATTATTTTAACTAAAGAGTGTTTTGATACAGTGAACAATCTAGAAAAATCTTATTCCTAACAGAGTACAAAAAAGGTCCAGAGGTATTTAATTTATTCCTGCTCTAAGGCCTAGCTTGCTTCTGAACAAGTATTAAGATAAACTGTTCTGTCAAATCCATTTAAAACCAAGATTTTATTCAACATGAATACTAATGGATTCTTCTATAGATAAGATTAGAAAATTACTCTCTTTTTTGTAAGTGAGGGAAATAAATTAATTAAGAAAACCAGCAGTGTTTGTGCAAACCCCAAATGTTCTTCTCATTGTTGAAATCTTGCTTGTATCTTGTCAGACTCACTTTGCAATAGTTTTGTTTCTGTGGATAGTATTTAGAAGGCAGTTCCTCTCATTTTTGCTCCATGGTAAATATTTTTGCCCAGAATATTTTCAAGCCTGATGGGAGTGTGGGTACTAACATCAGGCAGCTCACAGCCAGCATATAAGGGATGCATATTGGCTGCTGTGCGTACATTTGGTAGGTCACCCATGCAGAGAGTAAATGGAAAGAAACTGTAAATGACAGGGTTATAAATACATGAAGAGTCTCTTGAGCAAAGATTGAGTGGTTTCTGATGTCAGCAGAGCCCTGAGATGAATTCAGTGTCCTGCTTGGGTTTGCTGTTTTTTCAGACCCTCTGAAGCAAGGCTCCTTTATAAAAAGCAAGAGAAAGCCAGTGGTATTTAATAGAGAACTTAGACCCTAAAGTGATCACTAAAAATTTACCGGATGTCTTGTTCTGTCATGGCCACAAACGCATGCATTCAATCGTGTTTCATGGATGAAGCTCAATCAGGGATTCTGAACCTATTAAATATAAAGTACTTCAGTTCCTGGCTCTAAGGCTGTTGTAATTGGATATTACAAAGAACAATCTTAGACTTTAAAATACTGTTGGTAAAGAAACTGAAGTATAAAAACAGAACAAATATTAGTACATTCCAGATTTAAGCAGGAAAATTAGGAAGATAATTAGTATATATTATATACTAAAGAATAATAAAATAATCTTTTTTCATGGCAATACAACAGAAGATAATTTTAAAGAAGAAGAATTTCAGAGTTCTGTAAAATCAGTGGTAACCAAGGAGGAATAATCTCAGTCAATGACAGTCAGAAAAAAAACCAAACAAAATTGTTCTTGAAGAATTATCCATAGGCTTCAGTAATAAAAAATTGTATATTTTGCAAATTGCACTGCAGATTACTCTGAAACCTGTAGGCAGGATCAGTGTGACGATGCCCAACTGCATTTGCTCCTGAGTCACAACAGGAGGAGTTGTGGTCTGAATGAAAAAGACAAAATAACAGCATGTCCTGTGTATGAGCCAAAGCTATCAGGCTTAAATTCAGTCACAGCAAATAATAACTTTATTTCCATAGAAATATTTATTTTTCACACTATGTCTCATATTAATCCTAAGAAATCAATTGTGATCACATTGAAGGATGTTGCATATTTCCTGTAGTTGGTCTGAAGGCACTTTAAACATTTAAATGACACTTTAAACAGTGTCATTTGTTTGAGAGGTTGAAGGTCTAGACCAAAACCAAATGTCTGCTTGGATCAAAAGCCAGTCAAAACTTCTGACATTTCAGTGTGAGGGGAATCTATTGAAACAATGAAGACCTCCCAGGCAGAATTACCTTTGTGACACAGCTAAATTGTATCTTATCTGCCAATACTTATTTGAAATAACCCAATAATCTATCAAAATCCTATAATGTGGGATTTCAAATCTGAAAAATAAGATAAAGACAACTGTCATTGGGAGGATGTGATTATTCTGTGCCCCCATCTTTTCCTATCCTTCACAAAGTTCTGTAAAACTATTTTCTAATATTGTTACTGAAATATATTGCCCTGGCAAAAATTTGTGTAGTATGACTCAGCTGTGATTTTCAGGTGTACATGGAAGGAAATTAGAGGTTGTGGGATTACAGTTGGAGATGCTTTCTTCATGTCAGATACTCTGTGGTGGTATCAAAAATGCTTAGTAGATTTCAGGCTAAAATGTGGAATAAGACTAAAAGTAATGACTTCTGTGTGACTATACAGCTCCTTCTTCTAACAGTAAATTTATCTCAGGCTTTAAGGAAGTTTACAGGCATTGGGAATTATATTTAACATATTCCATATGTGCAAAAGTGAAACAGAAATTTAAAATACATTCATTTCAGTCACAGATGGGATATAACTCTTAATATTTCCACTTGCACCCTGGGCAATATCTCATAGCTCTGTAAAATTTCTTACTCTAAATGCAGGTGTTTTCTTAGAGCAACCCTGTAGAGAAAAATACCACTCCTTTCCCTTTGGAAATTTAGAATAATAACTCACAGAGTAGAACAAGAAATTAGTAATATCTGGGAAATGTTACTGGTTGGAAAAGGGGGGGAAAAAAAGCCCTACAAAATACAGGTTTGATATCGCTTTCCAGATAATGCAAAACCTTGATTGAGCACATGATTGCATTGTCATACCATGCTGGAAATTAGCAGTTCCACATGGCATTGAACACAGTCCTCTCACTGGGTCTGGCCTGAGGAGAAGAGAGCCCTCAACAACTTTTACTCATCTGTTGTAAAATCTTTCTGCAATTGGGCTTTTTTCCTCTCTCCCTTTATTATTTTTAAAACCCACTATAATAATTATGTTAATATTTCTGAAATTAGGTGCTTTTCAAAGAAATTCACGGTGCACTGTACTGTACTGAGCAGCAAGGCCCAGAAATGTAACTGTGCAAACTATTTCATCATATATATTAGGAAGATATTTTAAAACATAGGTCTTAATGGAATTTGGCTGCAGTAATACAGGAACATGCAACAAGAAACTCTTAAAAACTTCAGAGTGGACCAACTTCTTACATGTGTATTATCTAAAGATAAAGGCTATTCATCATAACAATAGAACATACAGGTGTATATGAACAAGATGAACACATCTCATTTTTTTCCTCTTTCACTTCAACACATTTGGGAAGATCTATGATGGAACATGCCTTCCACTTTCCCTCTTAGTGGAAAGTGATGAAGTGTTTGGCAGGATCAGTTACTTTAAGGTGTGATTTCCTGCTGGAATAAGATCTGGAGGCCAAAGGGGAGGTGAGGACTTTATTAATTTTAGCTGGAAGTAGGCGCGAGAGATCACATCATAAAACATTCTGTCAGTGTCAGCTACATGTTCCAAGAGTGGATTAGCATTTTAAAATCTTACTGAGTCTGACAAGCAAGTCTTTCCATTCTTAAAAAAGATAAAACAACCTTCTCAAGTCTGTATTTTTGTCAGAAATGAAATAATTTATTTGTAAAGAATGTTCATAAAACCAGCTTGAAATTATGTCATAGTCCTAGATTAAGGAATCTTGGAAATACTACATGAAGGTCTGTGGGTTTATGGGTGGGGTTTTTTGCATTTTGTTTGTTTTGTTTGTGTAGTTTTGTTTTTTTTTTAATGGCAACTGGGTCTGGATCCATCGATGCAAAAGAGCAATAGGAACAAAAAAATCTCAAGTTTCTCTATGTGTTTCCCCAGAACATGTTAGTCAGGGTTTTTTCCTGGAGCTGAGGGTCTGAATCTCTAGTTCTCTATATTTGGAGCCAAAGGGAGAAAACATTGATTGTGTATTCTGAGAAACAGGTAACTCACATCAACCCTGGAAGAGTAAAAATCAAGGCTTCAATTTATCCAGAGTAAGAATTCAAACAAGCCCTTACCCCTACAAAAGCAAAGCTGCTAAATATTGCAGTTTAGGAACCAGTGCCAATTTTGTGTCTTGGGTATTTTTTGATTTGGTTTTTTTTTTGTTTTTTTTTGTTTGGTTGGTTTTTTGTGTTTTGTTTTGTTTTGTTTTGTTTTGTTTTGTTTTGTTTTGTTTTGTTTTGTTTTGTTTTGTTTTGTTTTGTTTTGTTTTGTTTTGTTTTGTTTTGTTTTGTTTTTATGAGGAGGGACTGATGGGACATAGCTGTTCTAGAGGAGAGCCAGTAGCTAAGAATCCTGAATAAAGGTAGGACCCTAACTGGTGCTGGGGGGATATATTAAATCTTTTCCTTTTTTTTGGACATCTCTAACTGGTATCCTAGGTGTCAGTCTGTTAAGCTTGCTGGTTTAAATGTCTGAATTTCCTGCATTTTATGGGGACTATCTCAAGAAAGTGAATTTTGTTGTAACACGTGCATCAGTGATGGAAGTAACTCAGGGTAATTTTTTTTCTACTCTGTAAAGAACTGAGTTCGTTCCACAAAATAAAATGCCAGTTTTTGTGCTCGTTCAGCATCAGGCAGAAAACAAATCCAAAGCTTTTTAAGAATTCAGGTGTGAGAAGTTGTGCAGAGCTCTGCTACAATGTGTAACTAAAGGAATGTGAAAAGTTTTAAGCCCTGGTGTCATCTGATACGACAGACCATAGTATTGCAGAGTTTGCTGCCAAATCCTCATCTGATCAAGGCAGATACATTTCCTTTAGCAAAAGAGTTCCAAGTCATGTCAGAAACAAAACAAAACAAAAAACCCCCAAAACAACAAAAAACAAACAAAAAACAAAGCAGTGAAGGTAATTGTGACCTACCTAAGAAAACAAGGTCATTCTTAATCTGGATAATATTTTATTACTTTATTATAAAAGGTTAGATTCAGATTGGGTGTTGTTTTAGTTGTTTAGTTGCTGATGAGTGATGCATTTATTTTGGGAAATATAGTAATTAAAAGCTTACTGTACTGACAAAATAATGCCTGTGCACAGCCAGAGTGGGAATTCAAAAACATGCCAGATTATATTTCAAATGAAATTCTGTGAATTTAAATCATTATAAATCAAAATTGTTTCACTTCCCATTGGAGTGGAATAGGGTCACTTGGATATCACTTTATCAGAAACAAACCACAATATATTGTCTTTCTCAGACCACCAAATTTGTGAAATATTAAAAACAGTTTTCCTGGTACCTAGTTTATGTAGATGTTTTGTGGGTAAACTAATTATTTTTAACTGCATTAAATATGAATATGAATTGTGCACAAATAGTAAGAGATTATAGTAATTACCTGGAAGGACTATGTTAACCTCTTCGATCTTTTTTTATTTTACATGGGTTTCATTTTACTGCCCTAAACAACTTAGGGCTACTCATGATTAAACTTCAGGTTTTGGGCATACTCTTCACATGTTTTATGTCTGAGCTTTCTGGATTGGTCACACCTCAATTTCACATCCATGTTGCTGGAAAAGACTACGAAGGCACTGAAGGATAAATGTATGCAATGGTAATTATGTAATCAGATGCCTGTAGGTTGCTTTGAATGCTCTGCTACATCAGGAGCAGAGCAGATGAAATGGGGTTTGGTTTCTTTCCTGAAACACCTGTTCTGTCTCCATCTTCCTTTCCATCTTCCATCTCTCCTTCGCTTTCTGCCAGGAGCTGCTGTAGCCCACAAGCATAACAGGGTGTCAGGACACCAGCCCTACAGCTCCAAGCTTAAGCATGGATAGGTTTCTCTTTAAATTCCAGAGGTTTGTTCAAGCTGTAGTTCACAAATATCCTGACTTCTAGGCTGTCATCAGCTGGGAATTGCGGGTGATTCCTTCTAGGGGACACAGGGGACACAGGGGAATTCCAGTATAGAAAGGGATCAAGTTACTAAAGAGTTTGGGAAACATGCTTATCCTCCCATGAAAGGAAACTGTTAGGCTCTTTTTAGGAACCTAACAAGAGTATCTCTGAGAAACGCAGTCAGTTAAACAAGACTGTAAAATATTCAATTCATATGTTCTTGGCCTATCTTCAGACTCTTATCTATAAGGCAGAAGTTGTTTTTTGAATAAATAAATAAAGGTTATATCATTTAGAAGGTGTGCCTTTCGAATAACTTTTATCCAGACCAGCAGAGGGAGAGGAAATGCCTTATCAAGCCCTGGCCACCTGAGACTCACTGGGCTATTCAGGCCAAGTTAATTGGTTCTGCGCAGGATGATACGGGCAAGGCCAGCACCCCTCCCTCCCCAAAATGAGACAGAAAGAGCAAAATCCTTCCCATGGTGGAGCTGCTGTGGGAGGAGAGCTCTTGCCTTCTGGAAGAGGAAGCAACCTTTGCAGCTGTGAAACCTGAGAGAACAATGGAGGTTGTGTAGACCAGCAGTTACAGGGGGCTGCTCTCAGGGCTTGATGCCAGAGATGTCCCACAGCAGCAATCTTTTCTCTGTAATAAATTCTAAACTTCTCTTGACCTTATTGCTGCATTCTGGGCTGAAATGCATCTGAACAACTGATGGGAGGTACCCCATACCTTAAAATTTGTGGGTATATACCGAATGTCAGCAGAACTGTTCTGGACAAAACCAAAATGTAATTGAAAGCATTTTCCTCTTGTTTCCAGGCTGAATTTGAACTCAGCTTTTTATTCCTCCTTAGCCATGCACTGGAAGAATATCTCATACCACACCCTTCATCTTGCTGTTGTGAATTAAGTTGCTTTTACAAGTGGTTGCTCACATGCAGGTAGGCCTTTGTGTACCCTACATGTGTAGTCATTACAGACCATTCTCCTTGACTTGGTTGTAAAAATACTTACATTGACGTATATACTACGGCCATAGTTCTTCCAGTTGTATGAATATGCCTAAAATCTATTCATGTGAACATTCCCGTTGATTTTCTTTTTTTTTTATATTGTGTGCAACAGGTATGTGCAAAAATTGGAACTGAATTATTACTTTTTGTCCTCAAAGAATTAAAACCTTTAGAAATGCCTGTTTCTTGCCGAATGAGACATAAGATCCTGATTTACACCATCAGTTTTCTATACATTGCAAGACAAAGGTATTTAAACAGTAATATTGTAAATAATATTATTTCCTCTAACATAAAACGGTGGCCTCTCATAATAAGTGGTCCACAGCTGTTGGATTAATATATGTAAGGATTTTTAATTTATGTTTTAAATTATGTAGTCCAGGATGATCTGTGCATTTTATCTATCTATCTATCTATCTATCTATCTATCTATCTATCTATCTATCTATCTATCTATCTATCTATCTATCTATCTATCTATCTATCTATCTATCTATCTATCTATCTATCTAATCTATCTATCTATCTATCTATCTATTCTTGGACTATAGTCAAGACTAGGTGAGAAATATTGCGTGTGTGGAAACTCCGAATGGCCTCCTTCTACAGTCATCATCATGCAGGCATTTTCCCTCTTTAATATCTACTACCCCTCAATGCTATTTCCTTTAGGTAACTGTTTCTGGCTCACATTACACTCAAAAATATTCCCTCCACAGCCTGTCATCTACTAGGAATCATTTTAAATGAGGTAGTCACTATCCTTATCTAATGAATGGTATAGTTCTTTGGCCAGCACAGTTTGAAAATTAGGAGGATTTATAGTTCAGCTGTCTGAACATAATACAAGATTTTTGACAGTGAAATAAGCATTTGAAATTCAAATTTTGTAAATGGGTTCTTTAAAACTATTTGATGTTAAATCACACTGAAAAAGAACTTTATTACACAAGTGGCTGTAAGACATTTGAATGCTGTCTGTATTTATACCACACCAGTGCAACAGAAATTATCATTACTTACTGAAGAAATAAGCTCTGTTCTTTCCAGCTGGATTATATTTAAATCCTAAAAAAATTTTTGCAAAAGATGGAGCTGAAAGCAAAGGTCAGTGAAAGATTTAGTCCTGAAATAGTTGAAATGTGGTTTGTGGGATAAATGTTTTTTTATATTGACTGCATGTCAGCTCTGTATTAGATGTGAGCATGACAATAACTGATGAAACAACTAATTTCCCTTCTTGTATAAAAAACTGATATTGCTGTTTGACCCATGCAAGAGTGGTGTTATTAAGAAATGTGGGTGCTTCTCATACAGCCTCATTCAAGGCATTTCAAGGCAAGTGCCTGTGTTGGTTGATTAGCCTTCCTAGAACACTCCAAAATTGTTAGGAGAAAGAGACTTCTATCACCTAGAGGGCAATTCAGAAGAAGGATTCACAGGGAACAGAATTACTCTCCTAATGAGTCCTCTCACCCTGCTGATGCACAGAATACCAACAGCATCCAACTTCCTAATTTATTGTATAAACAGAAAAAAAGAATGATGTCAGGAGTAAAAAACAAATCAGGATAAGCGTATAAGCCTGTAGTACACACATGCAAAATAAGGGCACTTAAGGCCAAAATTAGAAACCTGAAAATGCCTACTTATGTGGCACCAATTTCTAGGCTTCCTCAGAGTGTGCCAGGAGTCTGGTGATACATCACCAGGCATGTCTGGAACTGCTTGAGAAGTGGTAGTGCTGGAGAGGCAGTGCACATTGTGCCTCAATGTAATCCACCTACAGAAACTAGATGTTCTCTCTAGTATAAGACAAATTGTTTTATTTTCCTCTATTTTCATGTCAAGACCATTATGAATGATTTTAGTGGTTAAAAAGCCCATTCTTATTTAAAAGTTTTTAAAACAGGCATAGAAAAAGTTTAAGCATGTTTGAAATTACCACTGTGATTGCAATAGATGCTGTACAGTAACAGAAGGATAAAACTGTAGTTCTCACCTGAAACAATTGTATAATAAGATACAAAGCCTGGTTTAGCTCAGAACAGCAGAAGTTTAATCAGACTCAAGGAACTGATGAATTGGCAATGTCAGTGCCATATTTATTCCATCACTGCAGCACAGGATTGAAGTTTCTAGTGGAACTAAATAAAAAAAGATCATGATACTAATTATTGTCACTTTTTTCTTAATTCTTAAGAAATATTAAAAAAACAGGAAAAGCCAAGGAATAGTGTTAACAGAGTCAAGACAAATTGTATTTATCATTGACAAAGGAAGAGGTAGGTTGTAACTGATGTCTTATCATTTCTTTTATTTAATAATATACAACTACTTAAGAAAGCCAGACAAGTCTGAATGAGTGTTTAGAGATGTCCTGTAAGAAGATGTGTATACAACAGTGCTGTTGAATGACTGGCCAATAATCAGAGCCTACATTAATTCCAGAAAGTACACACAAATGATATTCCTTGGCTTCATTTTCAAAGCTGCAATTGGAAATTTATGCACATTAATCCTGTAACAATAACAGGATTTGTGTTGCCAACACAAGCATAGCTTTGAAAATATGACCATAAGGGTCCAATGCAACAGTCAAAGTAATCCCTGGCCTTTTACCCTCTGAGAGAAGAAAAGAACAATTTTGCAAAAATTTTTGTCACTAAACTAAAAATATATTCTATACCCTGGGGAATCCTCACATGAACATTCTCTTTGTGGCTGGAGGGACGTAACATCATTAGGGAAATGGAAGAGAAAGAACAGTTATTGAAGGAGCCCAAGTCTGCTTCTTAACCTGTCTGAAAACATCCAGTTTCCCCACCCTTCTACAAAAGTGTTATTCTAGAATGGTTTGGTTTGTAAGGGACCTTCAAAGTTCATCTAGTCGAACACCAGGGACATCTTAACTAGATCAGGTTGCTCAGATCTCCATCCAACCTGACATTGAATATCTCCAGGGATGGGACGTCCACCACCTCTCTGGGAAGCCTGTCCCATTGTTTCATCATGATCACAGTGAAAACTTTCTTCCTTAGATCTAGTCTGAATCTACCCTCTTTTAGTGCAAAATCATTAATTAATCCTTGAGCTATTGCAACAGATCCTACTAAGAAGGCTGTGGCCCCAGAGAAGAGAAGTGAATGCTGTGTGATTTAAACTGATGCAGATTTAAAATTATAAAAGTAAATATGCTAGTTTACTCTCCTGTTGCCCAACAGGGCAAGGTGTTGTCTGTTCTCCTTCAATTCATATTGCCAGGGAGTAGGACCTTCGGAAATTTTCAGAACTGGCATTTTTCCTTTTCTCCCTAGAACATGAGCTGTGTGCAAATCTTACGTATGAATAGGAAGTTAAGTGAAATTCAGTAGTTCATACAGAGAAGTAGCAAATGTTATCTGAAAAGTTTCAGCATGGGACTTTTCATTCAGAATTCCTGTAGACTTCAGAAAAAATGCAAGGTGTGGGTCTTTTCCCTAGGTGAAAATCAATCCCCTGTGTTAAATATCTTTTGGACTGAATGGCTTTTTGTCTCATACTGAAAGCTGTCGATTTTGGAGGATATTGGTTTCCAGTCGTATGGTTCAGAGCAGGGTTATTGGTTGTTGTTATTATTTGTGACACCTACTTTAAAGAAGGACATATTTAATATCTCTCCAGGATAGCAATATCTAAAGATTACAGACACAAATATCACTGTTGTTGCAAGTGTGAATAAAACTGCAATAATGTTTTTATTTCAGATTAATAAAGCACAAAATCTTCTTAGCATTGTTAAAAAAGAAAATGGCCTAATAATCAAATATAACAAAGGATATTAAATATCCAATATCCAGATACCTCAAAGTTAAAAAGAAGGGAGAGAGAATTCCCAAGACAGAAGGATTTTATGGAAAAAGAAACAATGTTATGCACTAATGAGGTTTTAAAAAATGGGGATAAGGATTTTATGGAGGCAATGGCCAAGAGGTGGCAGCACACCCTGCACTGCTGAGTGTCTGGAGCCCTCAGAGCTATATAGTGCTCATTCCCAAGGGCTCAGCAGCCACTTTGCTTCAAATACACCCAATAAGATGATGTCCTTAGGAAATAAATCCTTTTGTGGCTACAATTGGATTTTTAGAATTACACAAGACCACAAGAAATTAAATATTTTAATATGTCTGAAAAATACTCATTTGATGCTCTGGCATTCTGGTCTGCTGGTTCTTGCTGTAGTCTCACATGGCATGTTGCTGTACCACAAAGTCAGACATATATGCTTGTGGTTTAATGTCATCAGTCTGGATCTATAACAAGATCTAACCAGATTAAGACTTGCTTTATCCTTCTGGTTAACAAAAACCCAGGATAAAGCTCATGTAGAATCATCTTGTATTTAGAAAAGTATCTGCAGGGCACCGTTCAAACAGGTTGGTTCTTTATGCCCCAGAGGAGTGACACAGTAATGGAAGTAAACCTGCAGATGTTAATATGGGAACAGCTGTGGTTCTTTCCTGTGGCCACTATCCTCCCACCATCTTCATACAGAGCCCAGCTGATTCTGGACCACTTTCTCATGCTTGAAAACAACATCTGAAGGATGCTTGCTATTAGCAGTGGGTGGTTTCAGCATATGGTGAGACATGGTTACAGTTCAGTTCTAAATGTACACGATACAGTTGCTGGTTCCTGCCGTGCCAGGATTGTATCTGTGACACTCGATTTTGCTGTGCTCTGTCACAGCCTGCTCAGTCTGGCTCTGAGCATAACTGTACCCCTATTGCCTTCTTCCCGTTCCTTTGGCCTCCTCACAGGGCTGGGTCCACCTTATCCCTGTGGTTTTCTTGCTGTAATGGAAATATTCACCCTCCCTGCCCTGTGGCCAGGAGTAGTGCTGCTTTTCCCAAGGAGAGGTCAGGAAGAGCACTGAGCCACCACACATTTGGTGTGGGTGGAGGTTTGTGTGTCCTAGAAGGCAGTTTGGGTGATAAGGAGTTCAGTGAGGGGCAGTGTGGCAGGGAGAGGAACTCTTTCATCTGAGGAAATCCTCTGTAATGATCTTAGTCCAAAAAGCACATTCTTAGCAGTGTCTCCTCATCGATTGCTATCAGGGTTACAAAGGACACCAGTGATATTCTCTGCTGCTACTGCTTATTGTAGTGCAGATTATTGCTTTCATTGCCAAGAAGATGGGCTTATTTTACTGAGAACTGCAGTTCTTTTCACTTATACCCTTTATACCCAGGGAAGAAAAAAAAAAGTGACAAGAGTTCCTCTGAAAAACTGTTAAATTTAGCTGTTTGGGCTAAATATTACAGCCATCAGAAACTGGGCTATTGGTTATTATCTTCAGCCAGAGAAAGGCTTTTTTCTTGTTCTGATATTGAACTGGTTTAGTGACTTGCAGTGCTGAAAGGTTCAACTCATTTTCCCCTTTCTCCTCACCACATATTCCAGTTTGCTTCCTTGTTGCTGATTGTGTCTGTTTGATCCTACTATAACCTAGTTTCACTCACTAAACCAGAGAAAATGAATCCAGCAAAAAACCTGACTTGTTCTCTGTAATTTGGAGGGAGCTGAAGCACCTCTCATGGGGCTCACACGAGTGCTGTAAGTGGTATAAAGGAGAAGGGAGCGAATGAACGAAGTAAGACAGCCCCTCCAGGTAGCAGAATGATGTTATATTGGCTCAGAAAAGAAAAAGAAGAATCATTAGTAAAGTTTATTTTGCAAGAATAGGTAACTAATGAGCACCAAGGTATGCCACCAGTGAAGTAACTAAACTCTGTGCTCTCTGAAAATATGTGTGAGCTAAATGTGCAGGCCTGCCAGACATTGGTTTCCTCCAAGAAAACCAGCTTAGATAATTGTCTCCTTCCCTCAGTGGCTTGTTTCCATGTGTCCTGTGTTTAAATTGCCTGTCTCCTCAGATCTGCCAATACAGTATCATTTAGAAAGCACACTAAACTGGATTACCGAAATGACCTGGCTTAAAGGTCTGTTCTGTGGCTGGGCATGATAGGCAGGAAAGAAGAGCAGGATCTTAACCTTTGGGTGGTATTATGTTCTCATATTGACTCAAGCCAAGCCAAGCACTTTCACCTTCCTGTGCATCTTAAAATGTTTCACTGATGAAATAGAACCAGGTACATTAATGGCTGTACTAAACCTGAAGGCCTACAATGCTATTTTCCCATCTGTTTTCCTTTTTTCCATGTCTTGTGCATTAACATGGTGTTTTGGTGATATGATAACTGTATGATAACTAATACGATATTTGCAGCACTATGAAGTGTTCTGAACTCTGGTACTAGTGTTCTCAGGCAGCAGCCATCCTCTTCTTACAGAAAGTACCTACTCCAGTGTCAGTTTGCAGGGGTGTGCCTGCAGCCTAAATACAGAGAGGCAGCAGTTGTCACCAGCCATTATTTTTGACCTGACAGTATGACAGGATCTCTTTCATTTCTGGCTCTCTACTATGGAAAATCCCAGAAATTTGTAATCTCTAAACCATATTTATTTAGGTGTCAGGGAAAACATTTTTATGATCAGCACAGACCCAAGGTAGTTAAACATCTGAGTGACTCTCTGAGATAGATTGAAGTGATGTAAATGAAGAAATTGCTGATCAGCCACAGCTGATTCCCTTGTTCTTGGCTGAGACCAGCTACTTCCTTCTCCTAATGCTTGAGATAATTGTTAACTCATAGGAACTTTTCTTTTTGTATCCTTCCTGCCTTCCCGCCTTTCTGCCTGCCTGCCTGCCTTCCCGCCTTCCCGCCTTCCCGCCTTCCCGCCTTCCCTTCCTTCCCTTCCTTCCCTTCCTTCCCTTCCTTCCCTTCCTTCCCTTCCTTCCTGCCTTGCCTGCCTGCCTTGGCTTCTTTTGGTGCTGCTATAGCATGAACATGTTCAAATTTTGTGTTTATCATTTTACACAAAGTGCCAAACACATTCCACTGGATAAGACATATTTTCAGTTTTTCTTATGTCATTTAAACATAAAATTCCTCCCTGAATTCCCACTGTGAGAAAGGGAGATCGGTCACATTTCCTAAGTCTTAAAGAGCCTAAAAGTGGGATTCTTAAACCTATTGTTGAACGCCAGTAGGAATGAATCCTTCTGCTAGTCAAACAAAAATTAAACAAATTAAAAATAGGAAGAAATATTGCTTCTACTCAGCTGTCATAACTGTCAATGTTTGATTACTGCATGTTAGATTCTGTAAGAATTTGATGCTGATATACCTTTAAAATGAGGTATTTTTAAAGACTTTTTGAAATTATTATAACTAAAATAAGCTTAGCTTCATCAATGACACATTAAGAACACATTTGAATATATTATTTCTATCTTAATGCTCTGTTTTGAAGTGTTACAGCTGTGCCATTTTCTTAAGTCTTCCACTCTCTGACTATCAACAGTGAGCAGTCAGGACAGTTATAAAACATTTAAAAAACCATGGAGAATGCAAAGTAAAATCTATATCGAGAGCAGTGATTAATACTGATGATGGCCCCAGTTTGATCCTCTTGTACATGACAGTGTAGAATTTGCAGTATTTTCCTGAACAAACAGACAGAATTGCTCATCTGCTTTCCTGAATTAGTTTAGGGAAGTATTTTAAAAGGTCTACTGTGATATTATAGGCCATTTTTTTATGGTAGAGTTTTCCCTTGACTGTGTTTGGAGGCACATAGATAGTTGGGAAATCACTCTGTGATGATTCTTCTGAATTATGTGTAGCCCAAATTGGATGCAGAGCTGATGAAATGTACAGGATGTGTTAGCAGTCCTGCTTCGAGCCATTCTTATAAGTAAATAATATTAATCCCTTCAGAGCAATGTACTACCAAATTATTAAAGCTGGTTCCTGAGGAAACTTAGGCTA
The DNA here is from genome assembly GCF_030490865.1 of Poecile atricapillus. Classification (NCBI taxonomy): domain Eukaryota; kingdom Metazoa; phylum Chordata; class Aves; order Passeriformes; family Paridae; genus Poecile; species Poecile atricapillus. Next base: position 10,906,568 of record NC_081252.1, read on the forward strand.
TGGTGCTTAATAAAAATGTCATATTCCATGAGTTATTAGTTCCTCCCACACTTCTGAGAATAGTTTTGAGCTTTTCTACTCTATCCAAGAATTTGTATCTTGTTAGGAAAGTGAAGCCATGGTACTATCCAGACATTAGCTGTTACTTCAGATGTGCTGTGACAGCAGAGCTTGTAGGAAACCCTTGGGAATATGAAGGCGATTTCTGAATGCCTCAGGTGAAAGGGGATTCTATATTAGAGTCCAAAGCAAGTTAACTCCAGAATCTGAGTTTTCATACCTGATTTTATAGTTCAGCTTAAAAGCACAACTATGTTATAATACAATGTTAATAATTTCTCTAAGAAGTCTCATATCTGTGTTATCACATTACCTCCATGTGGTTATCGAAACAAAACAAAACAAAAAGAACAAGGCTAGCTGCTCAGTTGGCAAAAAACTGCTTCAACTGAGATTAGTGAACTATCCCAATTTGTATCCATGGAGAAACTAGCTTACAGGTGTTAACAACCAGTACAATGAAATTAATATAATCACATAAATTTTCCATGGTGATTTTCTGGTTTTCTGTGTAGCTAATATGGGAAGTGCAAAGATATTAATTAAATTATATTTGTAGATAAACATAAACCGTTTTTAGGTGAAAATTAAACCTGCTATTCAAAGGTAATTAAGAGAGAGTAAATATGCAAATTCAGTGAAATGCTTCAGACAGATTATTTTTACAGATTTCCATTTTAATTGTGCTTTCTGCAATAATTACCAAATTGTTTATGCAGGTCATTTTTATGTGTGATTGCTCAGCAATTCCTCTTAGGTAGTTTTGCTTTCATTAATGCATACACTTTGAGCCACTAAATCTTGACATTCTCCTTACAGATTAATATTTCATTACTTTTAATTGAAAGGTGACAATTTTTCTGATATTTTCTATGTAGAATTTTAACACATACGCTTTTCTCATGAAACATCTACATCATTAATATTTTACAGTAGTCAGAAAAAATTAGAATAGAGCTTGACAGGACAATGTTTCATGTATCTGTCATAGTTAAGGGAGAATACTTATCTATGTGTGTGTCTATCTGTCTATTATCTAAGCATAATTCACATATAGAAAAGTATAAAAAATCTTCTCAGATAAAGTTCTTATCAGTGATATGCTGAAATAAAAAGCATGCTCAGTAAGCAAAAACATCTAGGCCCGTACTCACACACTGAGGTACTCAAATGTAAGCACATCTATAAATTTATTCCACTGTGCAAAACTCATATTTGATTTTAAGCATGTTTTTCAGGGCTTTGGGGGATTAGAGCTTTGGCATTGTGTATTCCCAAGGAAATCTCACCATTGAAGTTCATCCTGACTTTGAGAAACACTGCAGATATACTCTCAGATACAGTGTCAAAACCTGTCTGCCTGCCCTGTGTGTAAGACTTGTAAGTCATGAGAATGAAACACGTCTTATTCCAAACATTAAGGGCATCATTTTGCCACTGGTATAAGTAGTCTAAATTTACAGGTGTCATGGCTTATTTCAATAAAAATGCCAGATATCAATTTCCAAGGGATACATAAAATTTAATATACTTCTTCATCACAGCTAATTTTACCACAGTTTTACAACTCTTGGTGTTGTCTCTATTACCAACAAATATAAACCAGTTTAAAACAGAATTAGTTTTCTTACCATGCCCACAAATAAACACATCCCAATCACTGACTGGAGGCAGAGAGTCCACTGCTGATGGCCTTGATCTCTAGAGTAAGGCTTCCATGTTCTACATAAATCTCAGAGCACCCAGAAAAGAGCACTGAATTTAGAACTTGCTTGTGTGGAAATCTTGCTGTCTCTGCCATATGGTTTGTGAGACAATCATGGATGGGTTTTGTGAGCGCTTCCCCTGTTTTCTCCCTTCACTCTTGAAGTGTTACTGTGTGTGTGGTAGTTTGCATCTAAGTGTCAACATTTTCAGGTCAGATACTTGGAATTCTGCATTGCTGGGGTTAATTTGCTCATAACACAGTAGTCTTCCTCCCTTATGTTTGCACAAACTTCAATAGAATTAGCATGTCTATAATCCTGTTTAGTGTGAAGCACCAAAAACTGAAGATCTCTCTTTGTGGGTTTTCAGACACCTAACTGGTAAATTAGACAGGATTTTTTAAACATTCAGGAAAAGCTTTTTGCATTAAAATGTCTTCAATTTTTCTTTTATAGTCTGAACTCTGCAATGCTTAGTTAATTGTAAGCCTGCTACTTTCACTGTCAGATAATAGCTGTCAACATCTTTAATGGACTGCCTGAAACGATTGGTGTTTTAGACACATTGGTAGTTTTCAGCATAAAATTGAATTTTGTTTGATTCTAGCAGCAGAACCTGACTTTCCTGAATTTTGCCAAGGAGAAAGAATCTGCTATTTGTTTTGTAACCCACATAAAAGGCTTATGATTAAGAAGATAAATGTCCATTCCCACAGATTTGTGCAAAACCCTTTCTTTCTAAGTTTTATGAGAGGTTTTTCTCTCAGATAGCTACTTAAGATTATATTGAAGTTACCCACAATCTCAGCTAAATATATTGAGCTCCTGGAACTGGTAGATAGGAAATATTATAGCAATAATTAAAAAAAGAACCTAGAGGAAAAGAATTTCTCTGCTTCCAAAGGACCAACAATGCATCCTTCCTGACAATCTGTTCAGTAAGGTGTAAAATCTTAGTAGAAATAGATTTTCTTAAAAGATGGAGCAGCTAATTTTCTGATCCTTTTGGTTGTGTCTTTTTGTATTAATCATAACTTTCAGAATTGGATGTTCTACACTGAGATTCCTTTCTTGGTGACTAACCTAATTCTTGAGTTAGCCCAGAATAGTACAACTAACAATATCAACTTAAGAGACAGCGTAAAACATTGGTACTTAAGAAATACAGATTCTGAAACAGACAGATACACCAAAAGCCATATTTTCTTTTGGCTGAAGCGCTTAAGCACAGGATAGGCTTAGATTTATCACTTAGATTTACAGGTAGTAGACAACAGTATTTTGCTTTGTGAAAGCTATTCACTATAAGATCATTTTGCAACAAGTGGGTGCTTGCCTGTTGAATGGTGAGAAAATGAGGAAGAAAGCATTTATTTTTTTCCTCCATCAAAATTAATCAAAAGTTGAAGTATTATTTGGGGTTAGGATAGTTCATAAACCTGCTTTGTGGGACAGGCTGTTTGCCTGAGATAATTAGGCAGCGGGTTTTGGCACAAAGTGCAGTAACCTTACTGCTTACCTACTGTAATTGTGAACATAACTGCCAGTTCAAAAACAGCCTTTCCAAGGACAGTATTTAATATACTTCCTAGAGCTGTCAATCACTTCTTTGTAGAATGTAAGGAAAGAATTTCCCTTGATTTTATTTAGAAATCATCCCCTTGTTAGAAATACAGGGCTTGGTAGTCTGAGGAATTTCTGAGGAAGGTAAAATGAAGGCCTTACAATTACTGAGAACTTATCTATATAATTATTTAAAAATAAATTGCTACATTAAGAAATATATAATTCCTTATGAGAAGGAAAATGGTGAATCAGTGCTGAGGACTGACAAGTTCCAAAGAAGTAATGTCAGTCAATTTGTGACAGGGTGACTGACAGCTGCTCTGTGATCAGGATGGGCATGGAACTTTCAGTGTTTCGAATACTGAGTACTCTGTCATTTCAGCCATCTCCCTTATCCACCCTTTAACCATCCATTTCACTTGTAAAGGGATTAATCAATCCAAACTCCTTACAATTTTCTTAGCAACTTTATTGAAGCTCTATTTAGGTTGACCTCTTGATGATGGTTATGTTGAGCTATGTTGTTCAATTTCAAACATTAATCAGCATCAGGGAGTGCTCTTAAAGCCCATGTGCATCATATTTCTGAAGGTCTCTCACCTTTTATAAGGAAATTACTGATCTGCTTTAATTCAAATTGTTCCTTAAAGCACAGTTTCTGCAACCATTGGAATGATGTCTTAAGTTTTAGCTTTTACTAGTACATCCCATTTACTGTCATAGTTACAGTAATAAAAAAATCCCCAAACCATCCTGTAATGTACATAAACGCTAAATTGTTTCTATTCCTTTTTTTTTGTACAGTGCTGAACCATTAACTATCTTCAACAGGAAAACAAAATATTGTTTTCTATCAGTCCAAATATCCTTCTATCTATCATCTATGCATCCATCCTTTTGTTGTTTATGTATCACATTTTTACTCCAGTTTTCTTTGGATTTGTAGTAAAAATCTAAGCTTTCACAGGTTTTCATTGCAGTTCAACACTTTGGGTTTGCATATGAAAACCTGATTATAAATAATACTCAATGTAATGCAGAGTAGTATAGTTCTATACAAGTATATGAATTTCCAATTTAAAGCCAGGAGAAATTTTATTACTTAATATCTGACATGATGGGAATGAGTTTAAAATCACAAATAAATCCTCATAATTCAAATATTTATCAGGTAAGAAATTGAGATAAACTCTGATAAGATTTTGTATTCTTACAACTATAAAATGTAGTCCGAAGGTGAAAGAAGAATGCTTATGTCCTCAGGAAATAGTTTCCCTTGGAGCATTAATTTTCCCCTCTGTGGAAAACAAATGGCTAAAAAATACACTGTTATTTTGCCCTTTGCATTGTGTCATGGATGAAGAAACTCTGCGATTTCTTCAAGGTCTTAGCTTTAACTCCTGGTTGGTAACATCAGAGATTGGTTGCTGCTGTTGTCTGACATTAGAGGATATTGCACTTTTGGAGGTCTGATCCATTACTGGCTTTTGTAGGATCCACAAAATATTCATACATTTCTCTTCAGTGCAATGTGAACGAGCTTTCATTTTGCTTTTTCCATTGTCACAGGGATCCTGGTACGATTTGCACAGATTTCCTACATTGAGAATGTAGTTTTAGATGTTTGTGTAAATTATCTATTATCCACTGAATTTTAATGGGCTACATACCCATGAGATTATGAATTTATGCCAGTTTATGACAAAAGTAAATTATTGATAGAAATGTTATTTACTGACAATGACAAGCATAGTAGGAAATAATTCTGCTAATATTATCTAATATTATCTGATATTTGGAGTTAAAAACATTTTCTGATTTTCACAGCAAGAACCTTACAAATGACAACTTGTTTTTATTTCTTCCAGGATTATAAGAACTTCCATGACAAAAAGCATTGCAGATAACAAACTTAATGTCCTGAAGTATTTTCTTTTGTTGTTGGAAGCAATAGGAGTTTTCCCATTTAAAGTAAAATTACTTTAGTAATTTCCTATTACTAAAGTACCTTACTAGGGATTTAGAGTGACCATTCTTTAGGAATGTTTGGGAATGTTCCAGTTTCTATCGCACTTCTGTCCCTGGTGTATGTGACACATGTGATTTGTGTCAGCAAATACAGTGGTATCTATTGCAAATAACTTTTAAAGGGTATAACCAAGCAAGTAGTTAACTTTGTCCATAGCAGGAAATCTTCACAGCAATTAACCTTAGAATGCTATGGTCAGACTGGATTGAAATAAATTTAAATTCCACTTTTTCTCAGCCACCCTTTGTTTATAGTTTATTCAACTAGCTTTATTGAGCTCACTGGGGTGTGAAATGAAACGTGAGCCCTCACAGAATTAACTAGGTGTATTAGTTTCTGTTATCTGGAGCAACACATAATGGAATAGGAGACCCTGATAGCAGAAGAGTTTCCATAAGAAGATCATAGTGCAAGTATAAGTAGAGAAGCACATCACTGGATCATATCCTCAAGCCCCTTATTTCAACCCAGGAAGAGCTTGTGTACCTCATGACCATGCTCTCCATGAGGACTGGATCAAAGTTTGCAATGGATATTTTGATTTGCTGAATTCGCAGGGTCTCAAAAGCTCATGCTCCATGAGCGAGCTCGTAACCCAGCTCAAACCTTCCACCAGGGAGAACAGATGCCTATCCCACCTTCTCTGCTGGGCCTCTATCCCACTCTTTGGAGAACTTGTCCCCTTCCAATCTAATTAGTGTAGTGGCTGGCTTTGCTCAATGTTTTCTAGAGGATAGGCTTGGTCTTCCATTGTTTTTTCAGAATCCCTGATCTACTCAATTGGATCTCCAAGGGATGGGTTACAGAGAAAAGAGTCTTCCCTAAATGAGTTAAAAGTCAGTGTAGGACAGTTTAATGCAAAATGTTGTCATGTGAGGCCTTTTTTTTTTTTTTTTTCTTCAAATGATGGTAAATTATTTTACATGTGAAAGTAACATTGTTCTTGGTAAGCAAGGAACATGTTACATGGTTGGTCTCTTTAGAAAGGAGAGCTAAACTAGTATTTATGCCTAGCTGTTCCTATGCTTCTTTCTAGATCTCAGTATGGTTACACCGAGGGTGAAATGTAGGCAAAATGAACAAAATTATTTTCCAAAAGATTTAGTTTGTGGGTTGTTCTTTAATGGCTTGAATCCATAGAAGATATAAAGTAGATTTTGATGCTAGTAACACAAGCTTTGTAAAGTTGTTCAGAAGTCCCTACTGAAGGAAGTTTCAATTTTGCATATAAATGTTCAACTATTTTATTGTAATATTTCTCTTATACATGGAACATATTCTTCCTGAATTTAAAATACTTTTATTTAATATTTCTCTTAATTTTCAACTAAATTATCAAGTTTTATTATTAAAAAATATTTAAGAATATAGTCACTTTCATTTTCTTTTCAAATGACTTTGATATTGAGGAATTTTGAAAATTCCTTTGTAGTTAAAGTTCAAAAACTTAAATAAATGCATTTATATTATTTTAGAGGTTACTGGCTATTCTATCCTACTATTTTTCCTATGTAAAAATAGTTTCTTCAGTGATACTGAGTATTGATCAACCTGCATGAGCCCTGCAAAAAAACTGGCCTCCCTGGGCATCTCTTTTCTCTTTCTTCTCATGGGTTTCTACAAGTTTTCCTCTAAAAACTGTCACTATATAGTCTACTCAAAAAGCAGCACAGTTGATATTGTAACAGCAAGCTACTTGTTGGGCAGCAGTAAGAGAGGCTGAAACCCAAAGCAGGGTTAATGTTACAGAGTTTCAAATCATTTCATGAGAATATATTCATTGATACTTGGTTTGTATGTTATTTGTAACAAGAGTATTGTACGTAATCTGACAGAGTACAAATCTTCTGGACTCCAATTTTGGCATAATTTCATTCTAATTTAGTTGTGTTTTCTAACATAACAGCTACTAAAACTGCATGTGCTGTTTAGCTGAGTGACAAGAGATGCAAGGATTGCTACCTAAAAATAAATTTTAGGGGTGTTTACAATATTCAGTGGATTGGTTGAAGTACACATTGATTCATAAAAAGAAGTTGATTGTTTTTTCTGATATGGAGTAGAAGTTCTGGTCTGTTTAAAAGGTAATTTCAGAACTTCTATATGTGAATAAATTCTGGAAAATAAAGATACTTGGAGAGGTTAATATACTTGTACTTGTCTACCTCAGACAGTGAAGAATGGAGAGAATTGCATTAAACAAACTGTGATAGGTGGGACAAGTAAAGAGGCGAACCATGGTGTTCCATAAAAGCCCAATGACAAAGCCTAAAGATTTGTCATGAAATTTCCATTTTTGTCTTTAGCCAAGCAAACCTGCAACTAATACTGTTGAGGTGCTAATGAAATTGATCAGAAGGAACCCTTTAAAAGTAAGTTCAGATGAAACAATAACCCCTTTTATTTGCAACAAGTGAATTGCATAGGACTTGGAAATAAAATATGTTTCTCTGAATTTAGAATCAGGTTTTTTCCTCTTTTAAAAAAATTTCAAGATTTCACTTGTAACCTTCTGTGACAACTGCCTGTAATGCAATAACAGAAGGATTAACTGAGGATTGCATCTGTACTTGCAGTGTCATTCTCCCTTATTGATTTGTAATCTAAAATATCTAATCTAGAATCTGCTGTTGATGGTGTGCTTTGAGGACCCTCCTCAACTCCCAGGGTTGGATTCAGATGTAGAAGAGCTTTTGTTTCCCATCTTTTGTAAGGAAGCAAAGTCCGGATGTGGACCCAACTATCACTAAGGTCCTGAAGGGATGATATTTTTTTCCTTAAAATTAAAATGAGAATTGGAAGTGTTGTTGCAAATCATTTGGCAATTCACATATGGAGTTGCCTAAGTGGTGATTTCCTTTTACACTGATGTCTTGTAAGAAAGATAACTCTTGGGTTTTAGGTAAAAGAAAGTTTGGAGATATGAAACTGGAAGAAAAAAAACAATGAAGGATAACTGAGAGTGCTGGTAGCATAATCACTTTGAAGTATAAGCCTGGAATGATTTATTTATTTAAAGTGTTTCTATTAATGAAACCCTGGGAAAATCACCTTAATCTTGTAATCCAGCATTGCTTTCACTCTGCCTAGTATTTTCTCTTCTTTTAAAGACTGTGTATATTTCATGTGCTAGTGATAACATAATAAGGCTACATGGAAATCCTATAAAGATTGGAGAGGAAAAAAACCTCTCATGAGAAGCAAAACAGATGCAAAGCTATAACCTTGCACCTGGAAGTCTTTCACATGGCAGTTGTGTGCGTTCCCAACCACTCCATAAGGACAGAAACAACACGAGCAGCTGATAATGTGATTGTGAGGAATGTGTTGACCATGGTGATGACAGGGTGATACATTTACCCTCAAGAGCACAAGTGCACCTGTGAAATATTAGACTGTGCTTTTTTGCTAGATCAGTTTAGAAATATTTAGGAATAAGCTACAAGATGGAAGGAGAGGGCAGTTAAAAGAGGCTGGGAAGAGATATTTGGGAAAAGCAGAGTGTGCTTTCAGAACAGCTTATCACAGATCTTCGGAAGATTTTTCCAGTCTCAAGAATTGATCCTATGGAGGCAAATGTCTATCAATGCAGCTAATTAAATACACTAGAATTAGTAAACAAGGAGAGAAAATTCCTAGTTTATATTAAGAGTACAAAAATTAACATGCAATTAGTGATGTGTATTTGAGAAAGTGAAAGGGAATGTTTGAGAAAGCTGATTTGATTGCACTGACTCTATTTCTAATTTATGTTTGATGTTAACACACCAAATGGTACAGAAAACATTACACGTGAGGGGAGCATCAAAACTGAAATTACTGTTGGTTTGGTATTCTCTGGGTTTCCTGAATTCTTGGAATTTTTTCTTCTATACTCATAAATAAATAATGTTTGTGATTATATTTAAAGAAAACTCTGCAAGCTAGCATTGCTGTTTCCAAATTATCCTTTCCCATTTTGGAGTTCTTCTGTGCTTTGAAAGAAAGAAGGTGTACTTGTGGATTGGTTTGTTACTTAGGGGTTTGGGTTTTGTTGTGTTTTTTTGTTGGTTGGTTTTGGTTTTTTTTTTTTGGTACTCTTTAATAATGTCTTACTTAGCAAACCTTAAACTGTCTGTAAGTAAGAGATATCTGTGGATCAAGATGTTTTGAAGGGAAGATTTTTCCCAGCTAGCTGCTGATGTGTCTGGGGGATGCTGATATACATCGGTCAATTTACCTACTTCAATGTTTTGTTGAAGCTGGATGAAAATGTGTTATCTTATACAAAGGCTGATAAAAAGAATGTAATGCCATCTGTATAAAATAGGGAGTGTGCCTTATGCAGGCTTGTGAACAGATGCTATCTGACATGTTTTAGCCAAAAACTATGAAATTAATGATAAGATTTCCTGGGAAAAATATACTTCTGTGAGTATTTGAGGAAAGCAATTCTGAGCTTAAAATGTCCTCACAGTCAGTTGGATGAGGACTGATTTGGCCTGAGGAGAAGTAGATTCTTCACTGGCAACACCTGAAAGGAAAGGCAAATGCTGAGTGCAGAGTTTAACGCTGAAGAAAATAGCTATCAGGAGCTCAGAGCCCAGCTTTATGGTGTGAGGAAAAGGATACCAGGAGGCAGAAACAGTAGGACACCTGGATGTAGAGTACATTTCTGGAGATGATAGATTAAATTTTCTAAATCTAACTGTTGGAATCAACCTTAGGAAAAGAAAAATGCCTGGAAAACAAATTAATATTTTGGCAGTCCATCCAACATTACTTTGCTAGAGAAGAGGAGGAAATCAATACTAAATATATGTAGGAGTACATTATGCTGAGTAATGTTGACCTCATTAAATATATCACAAACCAATTGCTACAGTACAGTCAGTAGCAGGACAAAATTGGAATCCTAGTCTGCTGCAGCTTCCTTTAAAGACAAAGGAATGAAGTAACTACTTCAGGACAGGGCTCAGTAAAGTTGAGCAGAGATTTTGAAGCCGGTTAGCCAGATCAGCTGCTGTCAGCTGAAGGAGGGGAAATAAACTAATTGAAATCTCAGTGCAGCAGGAGCTTAGTAAATGTCAGACTTCCCAAGCAGTCCTCATAAATATGCTAAAACGGGTCTGGTCACACACTTCAAAAAAATGGGGGAGAAACTTGGTGAAAATGCTCTCTGAGACTCACTGGCCTGTGCTTCAGGGTATAGAATGGTCTGGAATAAAATCTCCCCTGGAATGAAAACCAAGTGGTAATCTTTGTGGTAAGGCTTCTGTGAGCTGAGGGGGAAACTGCAAGTATTTGCAGGACAGTCATTCTGCAGTGTCTTGAACAGTGTTATTGTGGGGAGTAAACCCCTCAGACTGAGGAATTCAACAGTTCACTGTTCTGAATATGGCCTGGTAAGGTTCCTTGAGTTCCTAGGTCATGCTCACTTGACAAGGTTCTCAGTTTCTCCTAACGAAAGTAAAATGTGAAAAATGTGGCAGTACGACTTTATAATGATCTAACCTGTTTGAAATGTGTGTATATGGTAATAAACAAAACATTATAAGTCTATTTTCTTTAGGAAATGAGACTGAGAATGTAATTTCTTGGTGCTTGTTCCTCCCCTAATAACTTCTGAAGCCATTCTTTCATTGAGTTATTTCATTTCTTTCACTCAATTTCAACCAAAGCTGATGATGGAGATCAGTCTTTAAGCTACTTGATTTCTATGAGCTTCATGAAAATACAATCCATCTCTCCTTGCCACTTATCTCTCATTAAGAGAGTGAGTGTCAGCTCAGCCCTTATCTGTTACCAGATAATCTGTAGGTGGCAGCAATGGTATGAATTGCCCTGATTGCTTCTGTCAGTTCAGTGCTTTTGTGGGCATGGGAGAATCCAGTGTGAGAGCTAAAGCTGTAGGAAGCCAGTCTTTTCTAATTCTGCTGTTCATATTTCAAATCGGTTTCACTTCAGGCACTAGTAAGATGAAGCCATAAAGGTGATTAATAGTTTGTGATGAAGCTATTGGCACCTAATAAGATATTCACTTCTGTAGATTCCTTACCAAAAATATTTAAGAACTTGAAGGTAAATGTGACATTCCATTTTGACTACATGCATTTGGATGCTAGGTCCTTTGTCTAAATGAATTAATTAGTATTGATTGATCAATTGCCTTCCAAAGAGATAATCAAGGAGTAATCTTGTAAAAGATAAATGGACTACTTAGTATGACTCAAAATGTCAAAGGGCCACATCTTGGCGTGAGAGTGGAGAATAGCCTTGTGGTTACATCGGGACCGTAAAAATGAGAAAAGCAAGAGGGACTCATTCCAAAAAGGAAGTGAGTTTTTTCCTAGATCTCTAAATCAGAGGAGCCTGCAGCTGGCTGATCCAGCAGCTTGGCTTTAACAGCCAGTGCAGAAGGGAGAGACTGTGCAGATAGGGGAGAGAATTAGGCCCATTTTGGTATTGTGCAACAAGAAGAGATAAGGTCACTTGAGCTAAAGCTTATAATTGATTCCTGACGTTGGTTTTTAAAAAGAAAATGTTGTAAAATGTTTTTGGCAAATGTTGGAATTAACTATATGGATAATTCCTAATAATGATTACGGATCAGCTTTGAAAAGGGTATTGCAAACTTTAATGCATTTGAGTATTTCATAATGGTCAGCTAAAAGTTCATGATATTAAGATGCAAACAGCATTTGGAAAATGTGCTACTTCATATTATACTAGCAGTATTAAAAATCCCCTAGATCTGAGTACCAGCTGTGTGTTTATTCCATTTCTTTTCTGGGTTATCTTAATTTCCATTTGAAGTACCAGATACAAAAGATGGTATCTTTAAGCATTGGACTCCAGATCTTCAAAGATTTTCTTTGTAAATGTCACAATTTCTACTGCTATAAATAGTAATAAACATTCTTAATGTCTCATTTATGGACTTACTTAAACTTCAGACAGTAATTATGGTTATGTTCAAACATACAGAAGACAGTGGAAAGGATGCCTTCTGAAACATCAGTAGTCTTGGTTCTCTTTAAAATACTCCTCCAGTCCCTGGAGTTCCATGGTAGCATTTTCTAAAAGAGTGTTTCTAGCAGTGCTCTGAAACCTACTGGGCTTGGTGTATGACCAGCTGCTAAGGAGGCTAAACTCTAGAATGGGAAACTCCAGGATCCTGGGAGCCTTTGGCCCTGGCAATAAGAGTGACCTGGAACTACTCTGTGAATAATAAGGACTGCAAGATACCTTTCCAGTCCTCCTGATAGTGGAGATGATGCCTTCTGCAGACACATGGCTGCTTATAGTTTGCTTGGTGTTTTCTCTTGCTCACTTTGTCAGAGGTAGAATATAGACAAGGACTCACACATTAAACATCAATTGCTGAGTGCCCAGGACTTAATTAACTCTACAAACTTTAAAATGCTGCTTCACAACTAGAACAAAAAAATAAATAGTTTTTCAGTGTGCATACAGGGGTAGCTGAAACTGGCTAAGTTTCTTACTCCTAACTTCTGTTTGTCCTTTGCTCACTAATATTTACTGGTGCCAGACTGTTCTATTTTATAAGGACAGGCTGCAAACATTTCTGCTAAAACAAAAATCTCTAACAAATGGTTAAAAAAAATCTTTTAAGTTGTCTTTCGAGTTATAGAAACCTAGGGTTTATATAGAAACCCTAGTTTATATACAGTTTATAGAAACCTAGGTGCTTTATGGCAATATCATTTCAATCTGACTTGTATTTTTTTGGTGTCATTGATGAAAAATTTAAAAACTATAACTTCTGCATTTATCAAAGTTTCATGTTTGCTGAACTCTGGTCTGTGGCTTAATGGTTGATAATTTTGTATTTTTGAAGAAACATCTGTGACAAACCAGCTGGAGCTTATAGATTCATTCTTCAATAACTCATCCTGCATATGTTCTGATGCTACATTTAATCTCCTCTTCACCCTGATATTCCAAGCTTTGCTTTTAAGCCCAGGAAACTCATTTTACACTGATCTGCAAGGATTTCCAAGCAATAAGGCAGACCAAAACACCTTACATTTAAAATGATTTTGTAATATACACACACATATGTCGTGGTTTACGTATGGTATTCTCCAATTTAGTACCCCCACTAAAAACCACACACTGCTCCCCCTCACCCTCCAGTTGGAGGCATAAAAGTCAAAGATAATGGCCTGAGATAAGAATAAGTTACTGGAAACAGCAATGAGATGAGAAATGAACAGTGACAACAACAATAATAAAAGCAAAAGGTATAAGAAAAGAAATGTTTCACATGGGGACACCCCCTGATAACGGAAATACTGGATGGCTCCCTCTGCCACAATTTCTCAACTGGATTGAGCCCCCTCTTCCTGAAGAGAGTCTTTTTCCCCTGCTCCCAGCAATGATGTGAGGTGGTACAGAATATTCTTGGTGTCCTGGCCATTCCCTCTCCTGGCTACTGCAAAAATTAACCCTGTCCTAGCTGAAATTATGACACCATGAAAAAAGTGTGGCATGACATAAAAGTATTGCAAGGCTTAAGAAAACGCAAATGGCTTTTGGAATATACAAATGAGACTGGTGGTGTTTTTTTGTTTTTTTTGTGAACTGCTTTTGTTGAAGCTTTCATTTCTATGATCCAGTATTTACATTTGAGGTTGTCACCTTTCAGAAACTTGTATACAAAGTTTACCTAGGGATGCAAAATGAACTATTCCATATGCTTCATTTCCAAACCTCTGTTCCATGCATAGGAAGCTCAGGTTTGCGTGTGTGTCATATGCTGGTAGTTGAAGCATCAAAATTTATGTGGCTGAGGAATTGGTCTGAGTAGGCACATTTCATACAGACGACAGCTTTTGTTACTGCTGTGCCAGGAGTTGGCATAATAAGGTTAAGCTTTCCCCTTTGACATGATCTGCAGTGAGCACCAAGTCTGTACTCAAACAAGGGATTGTGTCTAAATACTGAAGAAAACTCAAGCTCTGGCTCAGGTCTGTGTTTCAAACACAATTCAATGCATATGAAGTGATCCTTTTCTTGTGGTATCGATGCTGAGGGTTCCCTAATGATCAAACTGTGGTTTTTTTGTGTCTTGACAAATAAGTAGGACATACATAGCAACAACAGCAACAGACAAACAGTGGCTTTGAGTTCAGATCTTGGGCCAAGAAAGGTTTTTCACTTATATGAACATCCAAATTACTGAGCTATTGTGCCTATTTCTTCCCAGGAATTACAAGATGTAAGGATAGCTTCATTTTTTACTTTTAAAGGGTTATTTGCAAAATCTTTGTAGACAGTCTTCTGTTTGCGATGTGTATGTGTTTGTTTGTTCGTTCTGAGGGTTTTTTTGTCCTTCTGAATGTGTAATGAATGTTACATTGTTCAGCCCTTGACTGTTGTGATCTGCTTACCCTTACTTGTTTCAGGTGTTCAGGCTTTGGGATATCTGTGCAGCTGGTGCTGGCTGTCAGCTGGAGGTACAAGGACTGATACTGAACTGATAAGGTTGGCTCTAAGTGGTGACTTTGAGGGGATGGTCTAGGCTATGTTAACCATGTCCTCCAGGGTAGCATTCCTCTGATCTAAAATATATCTCCTGAATGTGTTTTTGTGAGCTGAATGATGATTTGCACAGAGTGAACAGAGAATGTAGCTTTCAGGTTTCTCATGTGGCCAGCTTCTACCCGTGTATTTTTGTTCCTTCTTCCTGTTAAAACAACTTACACATTCTGGATTTTAGGCAGGTGGTTCTAACATTGGGTGTGCCAAAACATACTGAAAAATTGGTCAGTGATTCTTGTCATTGATTTGGTGGGGGTGAACTTGAAAGGTTTAATGGCTTTGTAGGATCAGATAAATCTGCAAAGAAATTTTAAATACATCTGGTGATGAATCTTTGTTTTTCTTCTATTACTTGTTGTAACTGATTGTACTTGGCCTCCACCTTAGTGACCAAGGGCATGACATTGAGCAAAAGAGAATGAAGTAGCTTTGATTTGTTTCCAGATGCAAATAAAGTGTTTGCTTGTTTATAGGCACAGCCTGTTTAATCAGTGAATTGACCAGGATTCAAAGAACGTGAGTTTTATTAGTGACTTTTCTAGCATCAAGTACAATGGCCTGGGCAGGTGAATTGACTTTCTTTTGTAGATTGAAAAATGTAAACTTGGAGAAGCAAATGACAATTACATTCTTTCTGTAAGTTATAAAAGTAAATCTGAACTACATAAGTATTTATAAAATAAGTGAAAATGACTGTTGATATTACCATAGCATTTTCATCTCGAATTGTTCCAGAGAGTTTGTAATGCATAGATTTAAAACAGTTTTTTTCCAGAGCTGCTTCTTTTGCTTTGTGGTGGTAGAGATCCCTTTCTCCTTTCCATCCTCTCTCTGTGTCTTAAATATTACCCCTCAGACCCCTCCAAAGAAATTAGGGTTGAGGTGGCTTTTAATTCTGATCCTTCCAATGGCTATATCTGTTCCTTTTTTCACCTGTTGCCAGGGTGCTTTTGTTTGTGTTTGTGTTTTTTGGATCAGCAGTCCTTTCTTCTGAAGTGAGCTCTGCCATGAGTGAGATTTATGGCAACTTGTCCATTCCTTATGTATCAGTGTTACTCTGTGAACTCCCAGCATCTCTGTCAGAGGAGGAACAGCTTCTCAGAGCAAGCCCACAGTATTATCTTTGAACATATGTTCTCTATTAAGTGAGATGAGGAAGTCACTTAGTTTTCCTTCCATGTGGAGGTTAAAATGGAGGGCTTGTCTAAAAACAGATTGTGCTAAACTGGGGGTTTATTTGAACAGTATGTCAACATTATTAACTTGAAAATAGATACTAAATTGATAGGTTTCCTTCAATTACCTCATCTTGAAAGCTGTTCTCAAAAAAAAAAAAAAGGCAAGCAGTTCAAAAGTGATTTAATCTGCCTGAAAATGAGAAAGTCAGATGAAAACATCCAACACTTTTGTTATAATGAGTGCTATATAAACTATGTCACATCTTTGGCCTATTTTACTTCTCTGTATTCAGAAGTAATAACAAATTTAAAAAATAGTAGATATCCAGGTTCTAGGGTTAACCTGCATGCTAACATTGGGTTAACACGCTGACATTGTCCTAAACTTTGGGCACAGACAACACACTGGATTGCAGAGGAAGCAGCTTTTTAGCTCTGACCATTTTGCAACAGGTTATGTGACAGGGATCCTGGATCTCATGCTGTCTGCGCTGACAGATGTGTAAGGTAGCAGTGTGAATGCTTTATATGTGAAATGCATTACACAAATATCTAAAATACTTCCTTACTTTTAGACATTATTTGGAAGATTTTAATGATGTTGTATATGCCAAGAAAGCCCACTTTCTTTAGCATTCCAGATAATCATAGACATTTCAGCAGCATTCACTCAGCACTACTTATGTATGTGCCACCCTTTCAGACTAGAGAGCTAAAATTAGGGGCCTTCTAGATTACTCTATTGCAAAGGAGAATCTGGGAATTTCTAGGGAAACTGAGCTGCTTTAGCACAGTTAATGAGAAACATGTGCCAAGCCTGACTTTCTTCAACACAGCACATTAACTGAGACAGTTTCACCATTTGGAGCTTTAAAACTCTTTCAATAAATAACCCATTCTAAGAATCCACTTGTTCGTAAAACAAAGGGAGAGCTCTGCTGTTGAGTCCTGGTGTGGACATGAGTCTCTACCCAGAGTTCCACCTGGAAGGAAACAGCTCCTTCACTGACCCATTCTGGTAAAGAACAAGTGCTGCCACTGTAGGAATTGATGATCTTCCTGACCTAGTTCACCATTTCAGCTCTTGATAGTGTGTGAAAGAAATATGACATTTTCACATCTTCCAAACTACTCATTTTCACTCTCTCCAGCGACTATACCCAAAACATCAGCATCCAAAAGTGGTGTTTTCTGACAAAATGAATGTAGGATGTCACAGTTCTAGGCAAGCACTAGCTGTCTGGTGAAGGAACAATGCAAATGTGCCAGTCTTGGTCCTTTTACTTCAAAAACCAAAAATAGCATGTCTGACCTACATGGATATTGTGGTCTGAGTTGCTTCTGCAGAAGTTGATTAATTGGTTTTTTGTTACTGTAAATATTACATCCATCTGCACCCTATTGTTATAAAGACAGCTTTACTGTTGTACAAATTAATTAGAGTACAGCAGTGAATCTAGGTGAGATTCCTAAGCATTAAGGCAAAGAAATCTAGTGATGGTGCACATGTAATCCTGGTTTGTCATGTAACGTACAAACACCTTCTCAAGTGGAAGAGACTGCAAAGTGTTTCCTACATAATTTGTTACTGTGCAGAGCACACAGTGTGAGTAACCTTAACTGCAGCTGAGGGATGTGGTGGTTTGGAGGTATAAAACTGTGATTGACATAGAGGATAGTGGTTTGGATAGGAATTTGGGACACTATTATAAAACATGGCAATTTATTTTTATTTTTTGGGCAAAAATAGCTTGGTCAGTGAAAGGCTTGCACCGGGCTCATCGTGTATCACTGACCATGTATCTGGTCTGATAACGTGCAGAGCACATCTAGGGTGCTTAAACTGCTGAACAGGGACTTGTTTAGAGATTATAGTTGGATAAACAAAAGGAAATTCTTCAAAATGCCTCTGGATGTTTGTGAGACTGTATTCAACAAAAATGAATACACTTAGATATCATGAGAACTTGTGATCTGAATGTCAGTAGAATAGAATTCACTGAAGTTGGAGCATCTTCTGTACTTGTAACTGCTTTGGGATCTAGGAGGTGCAGAATTTGGATTTGAATTAGCAGTTAAACAACATGTGACATGTCACAGGTAATTTTCCTGTCCTGCTTACCAGGGTGTTGTGTTTTCAATAGGAAGCTGTAAACCCTGACAGTTGTACTCACATCTCCTTCCCACATGCACAGTACATGAGAATATCTTTTTAATTTGCCAATTATTTTTCACAATTGGGGTTGGGCTACTCATCAAGCACCTCCTTGTTATTCTGTGTGATTCATCAGTTTGCATTGTCCTGTTTTATGTGGGAGCTTGTCATGAAAGATCCCAGTGATTGTCACTCGGTACCAGCCCACCCACCTCTGCTCTATGTCCAAATTGCGGCTGAGCAGTCACAGCCTCCTTCACTCTGAAGTGTGAAGGAACTGGGTGTGGCACCATGCTTTTCTTCTTATTTGTTCTGTCATTGCTTTGTAGTAGTTATGTCTCCCTTATATGTTGCCGCTCTGTATCCAGTGATTCTCTCTTTGCTAAAAGTATACAGGAAAACTGAGATGGAATCAACTGCTATGTTTACTTATTTTCCTCTCTTAGGGTTTATTGTTGGTAGCTTCATGCTATATAACACATGAAAATAAAGACAGATTTGTATCTCAAAGAGCTTATTATGCTCCTTCTGCAGAAATGATTCACTGGGAAATCCTTTTGGTGTCTGTCTTTCTCTGTGTTCTGGAAGTTGGTACGTAAATTTAAACGCAGAAATGTAAAAAAGAAATTATAATTGCAAGCAGGTCTGAAACTATGAAAGTCTTTGTAACTTTACATGCATATAGCTGTGATGAATGTAAACTTATTTTGTTGCAAAATGAAGGCTCATCTTATGACACATGCTGTATTATGCCTTTATAAGAAACATTTATGCGTGTGTTTGCTTCCCAAGCAGCAGGGCTGTAGCTAAAGACCACCTGATTAAAAGCCCTCATCCTGCAATTCCCAGTATTAGGATAAATCATAGAGCACTGTTTATATGACTCTTTGTGTTTCCTGCCATGTATCCTCACATGCAGATGTTTTTAATCATTTATTGCTAATAGTGAGTGTCTTAAAAGTTTTCTGTACTTTTTTTTGGCATTTGGTATGTTTAAACTTTGCCAATGTAGCATGGGGATAATTATGTACCTTGAGAGAAATGAAACACCCTTGGGATAATTTTTGGTTTGTTTTCTCTGCTTATGCAACAGCCTTTTTGCTGTTCTAGAAAAAGGCAGAAACCTTTCTCTGTAAAAAATTTCTGCCTTGCATTTCTGTATTAATAATGCAAGCAGAAGATACATGCCAAGTGTACTGAGTTTGTGACAAAGCCCTAAAAAGATCTGTAGAAAGCTCCTGGAAGCTTCCCTCATGTGTGACAGCCAATGCCAGCCAAGATGGACCTGAGGCAGTGGTGGTGCCTCTGGGATAAGAGATTTAAGGAAGGGGAAAAAAGAAACCCTGTGAAACAGCAACTGCAACTGGACAGAGGAGGAGGAGGAATGTGTGAGAGGAACAGCTCTGCAGACACCAAGGTCAGTGCAGAAGAAGGGGCAGGAGGTGCTCCAGGTGTCAGAGCTGAGATTCCCCCCTTCAAGTCAGATGAAGAGTAGCAACATGAGAGAAAGTACTGACACAGTGTGGGACAGAGCTGGTTTGCTTAAGAACCAAGACAAAAGGGAAGTGATTTAGCTGAAACTCCATACTTCAAGTCCTTTGTGTATTGAAAAAGGTTCCTTATCAAGAGCTTCAAAGGCAAAAGGCACAGGGAGTCAGATTTTTCAACTGTTTTAAGTGACTCAAAGGACAGTAGTGGGGTATGGATGAATAACAAACTGCAGGGGTTAACTGGTCTGAGTAGTTTGAAGAGCTGGTTGAGAAGATCTTTTTGAATGAGTAATAGGGGAAGGATAAGGAAGATAGTTTTGAAAGAGTATACAAAATTCTGATTTTTCTCCCTCCTCCTCTTATTTGGAAAATAACTGTAGGCAACTGGTAAGAAGTCCTAGCTGAAAAGCTTGATTTAAGAGAGGATTTCCAGAGCTGATTCCCTTCAGGACAGGAAGCTAACCAAAAAACTTTTAACTGCTCTTACAGGAGGGGGAAAGGCTGATGCCCAATTAATGTTTTTCTTCAGCAGTTGCTCATATTAGGAAGAACAAAAATCACTCTTCTTCAGGGTTATGGAAAGTCAAAATGAATGCTCAACACTCCTGTAAGTGTCCCATACCCTTTTTGATTTATTTCTTCTCTTGTAAGTAGTCTTCTAGGAAAAAAGACTCGATTTTGTGTAATAGTTTTATTTTTCTTTGTCTTTTGGCAGAAAATGGCTTTGTTGAGGTCGTGTGTGTGTATATGGGGTGGTGGTGTTCCATTTTGTTTTCCCTACCACCATCCATGTCTAGTAGGGGCTGTTTCTGACTTTTTGACCTTCACAGCTGCTGCCCCTTTTCCTTGTGTGTTCAAAATAAGTTGTGAAGACTTTTAACATCATACAATGAAAACAGGCCCCTAAATGCTAGATAGCAGTATCTGAACCCTCTCTCTTACCTGTCAGTCTGAATGAATGTATGAGCACATGCTTGTGCTTCTTGTTGAAATTAATCTTGAAGCCCTAAAAAGAGGCACAATTAAAAATCTGTTTGTTTAAATTCCTGACTTGTGAGCTGTTTCTGGCATCCTTGAGAATTTAATTCTAAATTGTGAGCTTTCTTTTCCCTAGAGCTTGAAAAAGAAACAAGAAGTTATATGGGTAAACCAACAGCATGTCTAGGATGCATCCATAGAGATTAGTAGGCTCAGAGTTAATGGTCTGCAGTTCTTCCAAATAAATAGTACTCCCAAATGTAGACCACATTTAAAAAGCACAATCTGATTTTAGTAAATGCTGGAGCACTGTGTGTAGCAGGAAAGGCTGTATTGTGCTGAGGGATTAGAATTTAGGATTCTCCTGGATTTTTGTGTTTTCAAAGCTACTCAATTGCCTTCATTAGTGCTTTCCTTTTCCAATTGCTTCCGCAGCAGCAGGACATGCCAGAGACTCTTTTATTTTTGCTGGTGCAAGTAGTAACCTGATTCTGTCCTTACTCACTAAGGTGCTTTATTGCTGCAGTTCATGTGTTTTAATAAAAATCCCTTATAGTAAGCAATAAACTATCTAAGCTTCTGACTTATTTTCTTGTCAGTCCCTTCCTGGGCACAGGGAGGAGGTTGAGGAAGAAGGGTTTAAGTGTACCTGCAGTCGTGCAGCAGTAGCATATAAAATGCTGCCAGCTGCAACAGATGTGCCTTACACCTGCTAAGCCCTTGCTAGCAAGCTGGCCTGGCACCCTCTGGTTGTGTAGCAGGCAGGAGTACAGTTTGATCACATTCTAATTTCAGTTTTAGACAATCTCAGTTTTTATGGATGATGTTTATTAAGTGAATGTCCTGATCAAACTGAGCATCCCATCATCTTTGCAGAGCAAAAGGCTCTGGTATCCAGACTTGTGACATGAAAGACAAAAAAACATTATCAGTGTAAATGCTTCACATATTCTACATTTGGAAACTATGTGGATTCTATATGTACTCCTTCATGCATCTGTACATATATGTCCAGCTCTCTTTTCCCAGAAGAGTAAGGGAGAATTGTTCTGCTCCATAACATTTTTTTCTTCAGAGTGTTTGAAAATTAGTGGTAAAAGTCAAATAGGAAGCACCACATAAAACTGTAGAAGTGTCATCAGTAAATTACTTACTTGCTGCTAGGACAGAGGAAAATGGATGAGATTAAATATGGATAGATCTGACAGAGTAACATGGAAAGGTGGAGGGAAGCATTGCATTTGAAATGATCAGACTGAATATCTTTGGATCATCTCATTTTTGAAGAAAACATCTGTCATACAGTTTCACACTTATGACATTTTCTTCTAGCTTTCAAACTGTTCTTAATTCCTCACTGCAAAAGGGAAGTTTCTTATTAGATGGAGTGAATTTAATTCATGCTTGCCTTTCGTGAGAGCAGCCTGAGGTGTACTGCAAAAACAGAGCAGACTCATCTGATTCAGCAGACCTACCGTGTGACCAGCTGCCAGAAGTTGGACTAGGGAGTCAAAGGGAAAGGCTTGTAATCAATTTAGAAAAGCATATAGCTGGGCAGGGAGAGAAGTGTTTCATTTTTAATTTCTACATGGTGATTTGAAGGACACAGAGATGTTTCACGTGAAGGGAATAGATTCCCCCCACCCCATTCTAAACCTAAGTGAGCTGAGTTTAAAACTGTTGAAGGATTTTCTGTGAGATGTTCACGCAGTTCTGGTGGTGACAGTATCTTGGCTTCAGTTCGGAATTTTGTTCTAAATTTAGGATTCCTCTTTGCCTCTCTCTTGGAAATGTAGTTGTTCCCTTCCCTGCTTGGTATCAATAACAGTCTGCCTCCCTTTTCGCATTATTTCTGAACTCAGTAGTTGCACAGTGTGTGAATCTCTTTATATCTTCTGTGACTATCACCATGTTGTGGACATACATTATTTTTGCTTTCACAGAAGCAATTTACAATAGACAAATCCTTGTTGACGCTTCTGGGCAGGCAGAGAAAAGTTGTATCACAACAGTCTCAGCTCTGAATCAAAGAAATGTTGTCCTTACCACCTCCTACCACATTTCAGAAACTGTTTTGTTTGAGTTATCCATGTTTCCTATATTTTCTTGGCCAAAAGTAAACAAAAATCAAGTGGAAGCCTGTTAGGAGGTCATGTCTAAACCACAGACTGTTATTATTTTTTAAATTTCTCTATTCATCGAGTCTCTTATTAACATGTTGGTACAGATTTACATGTAGCTGCATCAGCACCACCAGCATTCCTGTTGTGTGAAATGGCTTGTCTGCCTTCAAAAATGATGAAGAGACAGCAGGCAGAAAGACAATAGATCAGCCAGAGTGTCTACAGATGTTTTTAATCCTATCCTGTTATTTATACAGTGTCATAGGTATGCATGTTGTTTTATAGATATATAAAACCATGAGAGTTTCCTGTCCTGAGGGGCTTACAACATGCGAGACTGTAAATTAAATCCTGCAAGATTTCAGGTCATCCTGTTCAGTGCCCAGAGTATATAGCTTACAGCAAATGCAATATGGAACATCCCCACTTCTCACTGGCTGCATGTGTAAGGGCAAGAAACACATGAGAGAACTAGTAATGGATCTTCAGGGCCTCTAATAGAGAATTCCAGTGTGTGAACAAAGTTGAGGTTAGCTTTTTTCCAGTTAGTTGCTGTGGAGGAGCTCAAAAACATGCCCAGTGTTTGGTTCAGCTGTGTGTGTGTCTTCATGTGGAGCACTGCAGGGTGAATTTAAGAACTGTGGAGAGGAGAGACAGCTGAATAATTTCCTTAGTAATGAAATGAGATGACCATTTCAGAAGCCTATTCATAAGTGGGTTTTAAGGTCACAAAGTTAAAAACCAGCTACATATTTTTTTTTACTAGCATTTTAGCTACTGGTCTGGTAGAATTCATACCTGAATTCTGTGTCTGATGATATTATGGCTGATGGAGATTTGTGCACTTTGCACTTCAATCTTCCTTCTTTGTGCCATGAAATGTTGACTGGAAAATTTGACTGTGAAATTTATATTAATATAAGTTCTGTGTTAGGAATGCAATCTGAGAAGCGATTTTATGGCATCTACTATGTGGTTAGGAAAATCTTGACCTCTGATAGGTAAGGATAATTTTTCTAGTCCTGAATTCTGACCCTAGGAAGGGTCAGTATTGACCTCATTACCTTGTTTCAGGCACAATTCCCATTTTTACACACTATCTGGGAGTGATTTGTGTTCTTCAGAATGTCTTCATATGATAAAGACCTTGAATTTTTTTCAGTTATTTTTTGGTTCGTGAAGGTCATGAAAATAATTGCCTAATGTCTTTAATTATATGAATACGTCTCCTGCCCACCTTCAGTTTTAGTTTCCTTCTCCCATGATATTCCTCATTTTCAAGATTTGAAAACAACTGTAGGACAGAGGGAAATGGGAAAAAATCTGGAGGTTGGAAGCTCAGAAAAGAGTTAAGTGAGGGTTTTCCTTGCTATAAAATTATTGGGCAGAAGCCAGGTGCATGAGAGCTGGAGAAGAGGAATTGCAGAAGTTGTTTCTCTGTGTGTTGTAGTCTGGAGGAGGAAAAATGAGTGGAGCTAAAACAGGGCACGACTCCAGGGAGGGAGCCTTTTATGACAGCTTTCTGGGAGAGTGGAAACTAGGAGAAAAGATGGCCAGAAGATTGTGCATGAAACATGTTTGTTTTACTTAGCCCAGACTGCTTCCTAAAAAATTTAAGCTGAGCTAATTAGCACTTGCAAAATGCTGCTTGAAGTTGCTGAATTGCTTCCTGACTTTGGGCTAGTTCATTTAGAATTGGCCAGTTCCAGGCTGAGATTGCCAAATTTCTGACCCTGACTGACAAAAAAACCCACCTGAGTTAATGGGCTCATAGCCATCTAAAACACCTCTGTGCCTCCCCTCCAAAATTCAGAGCACTTCTGGTACTCACTTCCTCATTTCACACGCAGGGATTCTTGGAGATGGGGACTGGCTCCCACACAAACCCCAGCTGGTTAACGTGGCCTCCTTAGGGCTGGAGGAAACAAGGCTGTGAAGAGGACAGGACAGAAGACTGTAAAATCCTGGGTGATATGGAAAAGGTGACTAAGGAGCAAGTAACCACACTTTCTCATAGCCCGAGGGTTGGAGGAGCCTCAGGTGATACTGTGGCAGTGGAAACGTTCCAGGGTGATGAATGGTCCTGGGGCACTTGTTACCATGTGGTAGAACAAATTCTTTTAGGTAGGCTCGGACTCAGAAGTGATGAGGTAAATGAAATCTCATGAGGGTGTTTTGAAGGCAAAAATGTCCTCTCTGCTGCAGAAGGTGCCTGAAAAAGCGGGGGATGTGTTGTAGTATTGCTTCGTGCTCTCCCTCGTCTTGCGCTCTTTATCCAGATATTTGCTACTGGCTGTTGGACACAGAGTCTGGCTCAGACCTGTGAATGTGGCCATTCACATGGAACAGCAGGTCTTAGGCAGTAAATATAATATGAAATAATCACTTTGGGACAGTACAGATTTGCTTTTGGGTTCTCTTACAGGGTGTAAATACTTTAGATGCTATTTGAATACAGTTGAATAGCAAAGTGGTTTTGCCTTTTAGAGCTTTCCTTCTTTTAAGCTGAAAGAGAGTAATTGCTAAAATCTAAGGGTATTCAGACAAAATTTCATTGCTGAAAAGAAGGTTATGCATGCAAATCTGCATGGTACACATGTTTGATTTGATGTCTAAGTAAGTTTCAAATATGTATCCAAATGTTAAGATGCTGGCAGAGATTCAACCAGGCTAATATCAAACTTCAGCTGTTGCTTCAACACACTGGATATGTATTTTGCCTAATTTATGTTTAGTTCTAACAGTGGCAAGCTGTGTTGCCCTAACTGTAGTTTCAGGAAAAGCTGTACTGTTTTTTTTTTTTTTCCTTCTGTTGTTTTGTTGTTCTAGAAAACAGTGAAGTTACTGTGAAGGTTCTGGTCTTCTTAGAAAGTTAAATTTATTTTAAAAATCTTTTTCTTTGGCTTTAGATTTATAAGCTTTGAGCATAAAATAGGGCCATTGAGTATGTTCACCTCTGGACCTGATTTTTGTGTTGACATAGCTAGTTTACTATACACTGAAGTACTTGACTGTGCCCATGTTGGTATTTTAAGATAGGGCTCAGACAAACATTACTTCTGCAAATGCAAATCATGATGGTCACACCACATAACTTTGGTTGCTTCATTTCAGGGTTTCCCTTTTGCTTTAAGCTGGTCTGGAGAGAGATTCCTGTAGGAATCCTGTGAACCATCTCTGAGAGGAGATTGAAAAGGGACTGTCCTCTCAGAAGCGTCTCACTTTATGTATATAAGCACTTCTGCAGGAATATCACAAAATCCTTCTTTCCTTTTAAAAATAAAATTCAAAATCCCATTGAGTAGGAAACTAGGTAGTAACTGGAGGTTTTTAGTGAAAGTCTTTGTACTGTATAACTAAATTATACACCATTGTAGCAGATTGCAGTTCTGCACCACAGTTCAGCTAACATTTGCATTAAGTGCATGGAACTGGAAATGTGTGTAAAGTAGGAGTTTTTCCTTTTTCTTAATGGGAAGAGAGGAGGAAAACATCCTAAAATATTTCTTATCAGGTGCAGTAATCTTAAATCGTGTGAATCTAAAATTAAAATCTGTCCTGGTTCCATCCAGGGAGTACTAAATTGGAGAATACCATTCCTAAAACATGACAAAATCCTACAAGCCAGTGGGAAGGAAGAGATATTATGAAATATACAGAAAAAAGCGGTAGGAAATCAGAATAGTGAAAATTGGATGTCTCTGTGGTGTATAGATCTTTGCAAATTTGTTTCTCTTCCTGGAACTGCAGAGTATGCCTTGACTGAAGACAATGATTAAGAGAAATGTAGCTTCAGAAGGCATGTGGTTCACCACTTCCCTCAGGAAAGCTTGGTATCAGTAGAGAAAAAAAGATATTTGAATTGTATTTTGGAATAGGACATTCTGTTCTGTGATACAGTGCTATGAAATCACGGTATCATGATAACCTTCCTTTCTTTCTTCCTTCTTTCTAATCTGGGCTGGTATTTATTCTGCACTCTGCTGAAGACTCCTTTCTGTGTAAGACAGAATTCAAAACAAGTAGCTCCTATAATTTTGTGTGCTTAAACCAAAGAAGCAACACTTGTGTTGTTGTGGTTCATTGCTGTAAAGTAAGGAAGACGATACAGAATGAATCCCTGGAAATCCAGGCTTATCAAAACGTCTGCTGTGTTGAATATTCACATCTATGATCTTAATGCCCGAGCCATTAGCAGCCATAGGAATTTCGGGTAGATACTCCACAGTAACATATGTTGTTTAATTGTTTGTCTGCCTTTAAAGGGCAAAATTGAAAAGCATGAAGGTTTCCAAAATCAGGAACACATAAATCTGTTACATAGGACAAGTCATGGGTCAGATCCATGTGTGTTCTGAGGGTGACCACTGGTGATCTGAGGAGTGGAGTGTAAAGTCCAGTACATCTGTGAGAGCTGGGTTTTTTGGGGGGCAGGAGAGTGGGTAAAAGTGAAGAAGCAATGAGAGAGAGCCTCTGTGAAATGTGTGTCATTATATACACGCATCATGGTATCGAGGTGCTGTGGGCACAGCTTCATTTTAATAGGATTTGATACAGGAATGGCATCAGGGCTTGTGGCTGGTACACTTAGACTTCTTCCTTCTATATGTTTTCCAGGTGTTTTTTAGAGTCAGTAGGGGTTGTAGGTGCTTCCTGCAATTCAATTAAAGTTTTAAACATTTTCTTCCTCATTACGCATAGTCAGGGTAATGCTCAGGCGCCCTTTACCTGCAATTGCTTAGCCTGGCACAAAGGAAATGCAACAGTAGCGTACAGAAAAAGAGAAGAAAAGATTTAATCAATTTACTGGGTAAATGCTGTCTTCCATTAGTTGAAACAATTACTAGAGCAATTAAATGCCCACATGTCCATGGCCAGTGTAGTCTTGACTGTCTTTCCAGTTCTTCCCTTTAGGATTCCAAAATTTATGCTGGGCTTTGTCAATTAATATCTTTCTAGTGAGTGTGACAATTACAATTGTTACTTCAATAGAGAATGTCCCATAGCTATACATTGTTAATTCTCCTGTCCCAAATGATCTCCCAAAGGGAATATGAAGTCACAGGGGCACATCCAAGACTGGAGAACAAACACTTTAGTATGGTAATGTTCATAAAATGAAAGAAAGGCATGAGAAATCCATAAGACATGGCATTCATGTTGCTTACTGAGGTAACTTTGTTTCCCAAAGTCTTCACAAAATCTTTGACATTATTCAGTACGCCTGCTAGCACAGATAGAGTTGCAAAATTAAGTGCTTGAAAGTTAAAAACTGACCAGATGACCTTAAGCTGTCATCAGTGTTTGTGTTATTTTCACAGATTTTGTTAAACTGTACTTCTGAACTTTGCCTACAAGTGTTGCACGTTTCAGGTATGCTGTAGAGAAATACTTCCTCCTTGTCAAATCTGCTAAGGTGGCTTTAATCCATGGCCTAATTCTAGGATAAACTTTCTCAAAAATCCACATAAATAAATATAAGAAAAACCACAAAGAGTGGACTTCTTCTACAGCTGTAATTAAGTAGCAAATCACAGGAAAACCTTTCTGGTGTTTGATAAAACAAGTGATGTCTAGCAGACTGATTATTCCTACTGTTTGCTAATAATACTATGTTCAATTTTTAGTTCAACAAAGCTGGATAGGAGACTGTGGTGCTAATTTGAGTTGAGTACTACTTGAATCATCAAAGCTGTTCTAAAACCAAATGAAGCTCAACAAATGGCTTAGTCTTGCTTGTATATGGAGCAGGGAGAAGTGAGAGAAAACCTATTCACCTAATTATGAATTCATTGTTGTCCCTTTGCACAACTGCACATCAGGATGGAAAGCTTTAATTCATTTGCTCAACTGTCCTTTCAGTTATGGGGGAAAATGAGCTCCATGCAGCTCCCTAAAGCAGTATGTAACATGAATTATTTACCCCAAGAATAACTCTGGTTCTACATTCTGTGCATTGACAAAACTCCCAGTGCTGGTTATTGCTGCTTTTGGAATCACACTGCCTTTTGTGCAGCAACCTGTGGTATTTTTCTCCAGCTCTACTGTTTAACTTAGTTATCAAACAAAACAATAGCACAACCACATGAACAGACCAAGCAACTTTATGACCAACAGGTCCATAGCTAACACAAGAAATGTTTAGATCAAATTTGTTTCCAACCTGCTCTGGTCAGACCTCTTACTATCTTTTAAGATCTGCAAACTTATTGGGCACCAAATAAGGCTGTTTTGGTTTAGGAATGGTATTCTCCAATTTAGTGCTCCCACCGAAACACTTCTAACCACATGCCCCTCACTCATTCCCTGTCTCTCTCCCCCTGAGGTGGAATGCAGAGGAGAACTGGAGGCAGGAAAAGCAAAGATCACTAGTTAAGAACAATTAACTGAAAACAGCAATGAAATAAGAAACAAACAGTAACAGCAACAATTTTAATAAAGTATACAAGATGGGTGAACGATTCACATGTGGCTGCTCATCACAGCTTCTCTGGTTGCCAAAACTAGAACAGTTTGGTTGACAAGAAGATACTTGGGTTATTTTAGATTTTTATTCCCATTTTCAGAATATTTCACATTAGTTTAGTTTTACCAACAATAGTATTGAAAGAACAGATGAAGGGAGAAATGTCTGTGATGTAATTATAAGGATTTTGCATACATATTCCTATTTAGATCTCCTCAGACCTGAGACATTTGGCAGAAGATAACCTGAAGGGGACATCTATGTCGCCTTATGCACTCTATCATAAATTGTCATATGCATAAATTACATGGTATTTTTTTTTCATAACCTTTTATGTTGTGATTTGAGGACGGTTTTGAGAATGTTTTCCATGGGAGGAGTTTGTTCATCTCAAGTTTTCTTGCAGATGTGATGAATGCTGCCTATGTCTTCAAAGCACAGACAAATGCTGAGGAATAAAGGAAGTTAGATTGACTAAATCAGATGATTGGATCATCTACTCAGGCATGTAAGTTAATTGAACTGCCTTTATAAAAACTGTGAAAGTTCTCAGTCAAGTTGCTCCACCAGCAGCAGAACAGACCCTGGTTTCTTACAGATATGCCTGAGTAGCTGGAGGTTTTGGTGTCTGGAAGATGTGAGATCCAGCTGATGCCTTTTTGAGGACAGGATGATTCCAACCCTGCTGCTGTGTGAGCATCTTTGCCTGTATAGTAAGGCTGGAACAAAGTTGCAGCCTTTCTCTCTGTCAAAGTGTTGAGATTCTCTCTTCTCAGCTTAACTACCTAATATCATAATGCTTGATGAAAATCACTGTCTTTGAGGAAATTATTGATTCAGAAATTACTGGAGAGAGAGAGAAGGAGCGATAAGGATCATTTCTTTGGGAAGCCTTGGTATAAAAAGTTATAAGGTAGTGAAGATCAGAGATAACTATTTTTAGTGCAGTCTTAAAAATGAATTCTGTTTTTTTTTCATTCCTTTATAATATAGGGAAGTTCAAAATTATTCAGCCTGTTTTGGACTTGTTTTTTCTTTGGTGTTTTTGTTTGTTTGTTTATTTTTGTTTTTTGTTCTAGGTTTTGGTTCTGGTCTTTTTTTTTTAACTGAAGATCACCTTTAAAGTACATTGCTTTGCATACACTGGAAGCTATAACATCCATCAGGATATGCTTGTGATGTGAAAATTGTATGCTTTCATTCTTTTCATAACATAAAGGAAAATGGCTTTTCTTTTTCTAAGTGTGACAGAGGCATTTCTCCTTGCCTGTTGCTTTGGAAAGCTTCTTCCTTACTTGTCTTGAGCATTTTCCACTTTTTTAGTAAATACTCAAAGAATTTTAATTGAACTGTGCTACTGAATCAGTCCCAATTCACAAAAAAACCCCAAACCCTCTGAACTCTAAGCCCTTCTAAATGCTTCCCAAAGCATGTAGATCTGAATTAAAATCCGTGCAAGGAAATGTACAATAGGGAGAGGAAAAGCCAGGGAAAGAATACCTCTCGATTTGTGTAAAGTAAATTAATTAGCGTAATATGTAAGATAAGAGGGAAAGGCAAGTTCTTTGCTTTGACACTGGAACCTCAGGATAGAAACATCCTAAGGAGGAACTTTGTCTCAATTCATGCTGATAATTAACACTCAAATTTTGCTGTTTCTTAGAAACTTATCTCCCCCTCTCTTGCATTAATCTTTTGCTGAAATTTTGCTACAATAGGATTTTTAAGAATAAAGAGAGGGAATAGAAAACATTTTTTTTTCCAAGTTATAGTGTATCTGAAATAGCAACGATTATGCTACAGAAAACCCAATCTCAGTAATATGAATAACTGAATGAAGGCATTCTTAACACTGCTGAACTTAATTGTCATGTAAGAGCCTAATGTTAGCCAATTCCAATTTCTTCATCCAGCAAAAAGGATATATGCAGCTTTGTGTGGGAAGAGAATATAGAAACAGCCTAATTTATCTTGCAGTAGGAAAACCTGACTAGAAGTTGATTATGTCAGTCAATGCTAATGTTTCTGTTTCTGAGGACTAACTGTGAGCAAAAAATGATAGTGCAGAACCTTATTTGAAATCCAGTTTCCCTTTGTTCCCCCTTCATTTGTAGAAAGGGATGCTGTGCTGTGGACCTGTACTAAGTTCACTTCAACAGCTGGATGCAGTGATTCACATTAGATGGAGAGGTAACAGCCTCCAGGATATTTCATCCATACATGATTCATAGGATTCTGGCTTTTTGACAGCATGTGACTTACAGGGAGCACACCTGTGAAATCCTCTTTACAAATGCTGCTTCCAGCCAATCCCATCTCCTGGCTGTCAGCTATCCATTCCTTTCATCTCTAAACCCAAATTTTCCCAGCTTGTCTTAAGTGGTGAGTGCCTCCAAGAAACAGTTTTTCTCAGTAAGAATTCCAGTGATAATTTGTAGTGACTTGTCTTGACTGAAAGGAGTTGAGGGAAATAACAGTTGTGCCATTTTCTTCACTATTTCAAATATTAGCGGGGGAATTGTAATGATGGCGTGCGCTGGATCAGTGCTTTATGTAGACCTAAGCCATGTGCTGTTTGGTGCACGTTAATATCATCACATAAAGTGTAACATGTTTCCATCACATAGATAACAGGGCAGTCTCGCTCGATTTCCTGGCAGGACACAAAATCAATAGAGGTGTATGAGAATCAAAACTATAATTACATACATGAGGGCTTTCTTCAGGCTCAGTCAAAAATACATGAGAGTCTGTACTGATTCCATTCTTGCTGTATGTCTATTCTGTGTCTGTGTGCTCTCCATGCCATGGCCTCCAGATCTATCAGTTTGTTTCTTTTCATAAAACTGACTCTGAATTTTTTGATAGACAGTTAGCAAATATGCAAGTCTGTGAAATTGCACATTACAGATGAATGCAGATGGCTTTTTAGGTTTCTTTTTATCCAAGATTTATATATTGAAACAAAATTGATGTCCCTGCCATTGCTTATCATCATGAATAATCTGTAAATGACATTGCAAAATACTTTCACATCACAAAACCTTATGCGTCAGCTTTCATATTTTTTGCTTGGTATCAGAAAGTATTTATTCTGTTGCCACATTTTCTACATACTTTCCATGTTGGCATAATCCTAATAATCCCATGATACACATGTGAGCATCTTGGATCAATATAAACAAATAAAAAGTATTTTTTCTCTTTTTTTTTATATCAAGCTATGAAAAATGAAAATCAAGAGACAGAAAATAAAAGCAGTGGTGAGCTGTTGACAGACAAATAGAAGAAAGCATTTTTAAGTGATCCAGGTTGTACCAAAAGAGGCCAAAACTTTGTGTGCAGTTACAAGCAATCATCTGAATTTTTCCCCACTAAAGAAAGAGCTTTCTCTAAAAGATTGCAGACTCATGCCTCACAATTAAAAGAAAATAATTTACTTTTATCCTTAGACAATTTTGTCTTGGTTGCTAGTCATGTTTCTAATGTAACTGGTAGAACCCTCAGTCTTGTCAGCTTTCAAAACCTTTTAATGCGGTAGAAAAGCAGCTGTTTCTGGAAGCAGGTAACTGAGTATTTGACCTATATTATCTTTACTGTACTCTTTGAATTAAAAAAACCCCCCGATTTTCATTTAGTTACTGAGGAATTCCAGATGCACAGCTTTGACATGGTGAATGTCTTTAAAGAAAGAATGTCTCGAAGTTCAGGGTTTGATTCTTTACTTCCATCTGCCAAAACAGACAAGACTTTCTCGCAGATCCTCAAATAATTGTTTTTCAGATACGCATTGACTGCTTTCCACAAGTAAGAAGTGCTGAATAAATTCTTCATTGGAACTATTTTTTTTAAAGGAATAAAAAAATGGAGAATTTTTCCATAGGGAATTCAAAACAGAGGTTTTAATTTTAAGCAAAGCTCATAGTCTCGAGTATTATCATGGGAGGAAGCAAGAAAATTTGTCAAACTCACTTATCTGAAGCTGCCCATTGTGACAACTGTTTTCCTCAGTCTTGGAATATGTGCAAAGCAAACCAATGACATGGAATATTGTTCAGCTTGTAGAGTTTGAAGCTGTCACAGGCATATGCTTGAGTGAGACCTTAAGAACACAAAGAACAGCAGGGGAACTCCTCCTAGGCTTTTTACTTCTCCTACAACACCTGCTGCTAACACCATCAAGTTAATTCCAGGGTAAATTGTTGTGGAAGAGGCACTCTTTTGCCTGTTTTTAGCAGAATCTCAGAAGCTCAGGCTGTCTTGGCAACAAAAATAATCCAGATGTAGGTGGGATGGCTCAAGAATAAGGTGGTTAGATGTCTAGGAGCTATGCTGTGAGTTAGGAGGAGTTTGCTATACCAAATAGGAAGAAAATGAGAGTTGAAATCCTTGTTTAAAATGATGTGTGATTTTTAAACTTTCTTTCAAATATGTTTGAGTTGAGTCTCATATTTCCCAACAGATATGGGGATCTTATGGCATATTTATATATAGACTTGCAGTTCTGGTTTTGTGTTACCACCAGAGACGAGGTTGCTGCAAACAGTGTTGGCAGAGAACTGGGATGTAAAACAGAGAAGGCTCCTTTTCAGAAATTTAACCAAAATGAAGTAAAGCTGAGCAATTCTAATGAAGAGAACTTGTAAGAAGACTTGTAAAATTTTTCTGTTTCTTGGAATGGTGCTAACAGGAAGGCTCGTTCTAGAACTTTCTCTGGCTTCCTTTGTCTTTAGTGCAACTCGTCACTACTAAAGCTTTATTAAAGGAGTTATTTGAAATTAGTTCTGATATAAAGAACAGACAAAATTCAGACCTTTTAAAAATGTTTAATATTTGGCAAGTCATGTTGAATATATACCTTATTTGTGGCTTATGACTTGTGATTTATTTTTACACATGGTATACAAAGCTTTTGTGAATTCATCACCAGTGAAGAAGAGGTACATCACTGCACATTTAAGTGCAGTGGCTGGTGGTGTTGCTTTGTTTTAGAGATCCTGATGCTTACTCCACAGGAAAAAAAAATCTATGTTTTGTCAGCACTGGATATGTAAAGGTCTCTTTTTGTTGGATTGTGGAAACTCAACTTTTATATAGCTTAGTTTATCTTCTTTGGTTTGTAATGCTATGAAAGTCATAGCATAAAGTGGGGGGCACACATACATTTGTCTGTATCTATTCTTTTTTCAGGAGTTTATATTCAGGTACACAGTGCTGTTGTTGTCTCAGTCACACCTTTGCTCCTTTTGGGCTTACTATGCAAATAATTGTAAGAATGGGGCTTATAGCTGATGTGAAGTGTATTCTTCCAGGTTAATTGTTGAAAAGAATTCAGGATGAGCAACATAAAATCCCACATAATTCTGAATGAGAGTACCTACAAGAGGATTTAGTGGTTTAAGTATTTTATTAGATTAATTTGGATTTTTGAGTGTACTTAGGTAATTGAGCTTTCTGACATGCTATGAAATAATTTCCTGCCAATTTGACTACTGTGGAACTTTGTAACTTGAAGATGTTTATACTTCTTATTTCTTCTGCTTCTTAATCACACCACCAAGTAAATTTGTTACTGTTGTTACTTCTCAACTCACTCCCATGTGATACTTTTTAGCCACTGTATTTTAGGTGGCCAGAGATATTAAAAAGCTCCAACAATTTTGGTTCCCTCAAAGCTTGTCTTGATGCTGCAAGTTTTTCTGAACTTGTGTTACTTTATCAAAATGCCCTAAGTTTGCCACTGCAACAACTCAGCTGGGGTGTAAATGCGTTGACTGTGCCAAAAAGTTGCTTTTTTACAATTTCTCTCTCTTCAGATGCTGTTAGCTAATGGGTAGCACCTAGGATTGTTGTTGAACAGATATGCTCCTCAATTTTTGTGGTTGTTCTCAGTTGGTGTTGACATGGCACAAAAGCTGATAAGACAGGAAAAATGAGGTCTTTTTTTGTGCTTTTTGTGCTTTTGTATGCCTGTGCCCAAGGTAATGATTGGTAGGTTTCTAGAGGTTCAGCCATTGTTTGGCTGTGATTCAAGGACTTCAAGCGATGTGTTTTGGAAATACATTTCTATAGCAGGCACGTGCTAAAAACAGTCTCTTTCCCAGTGCTGGTGCAGGGAAAGAAAACAAGCCACAGTGGCTTATTCTACATGATCTATTTACATGTAAGTTCTACCCTGCTGGTTCATATACAGGACTGTTCACAGAGGCATCTTTTGCTTTCTTTTTTTAAAAAAATCAACACATTTTCCCAAAGAATAGGGCTGTTTTGTTTATTTGTGCTCTGTAAGCTTATGAGGGAACCAACACACACACACTCTATTTCCTGACAGCCAGGGCAAGTTGTCCCCAGAGAAGCAAACAGCTGAGCTAAAGACTGTAGCTGACATGGGAGAGTCGCTGATGTGACAGCACCGTGGCTGTTAATGACAGGTTTACTGCTATTCTTGCTGCCCTGAAGGATTTTTTGCTGAAGGTAGGAATACAGTGCAGGCAGTGAGAATTAGAGGGCTGCTGGTTCAGATTGCTAGCTTTGCTTGTAATACTGCTTGGCATAGCTTGTAAGGAGGTCTTTTGTATAACCTGAAGTTTGTCTCTGTCAGCTCAGTTGCAACTCCCTTGTCTCTGGCTGCAGTTCTTTATTTGGTATATGAAGAATGGAGATTTGAAATACAGGGAGCAGGGGGAGGGAGGGATGTGGGGCCTGGGGCAGGTGGAGAGAACTTCACTGTGCCAGCAACAAGGAATTATTATCCAGGTTTAATAATCTGAAACATTAGAGAAATGGTCACTGCATCAGGCTCCAGAGAAAGGAAAAAAGGGTTGTCTAGAGACATTTTTGAGCCACCAGACATATATTCAAAATGCCTTTAAAACATTGACTCTAATGCTTATTTTCTCCAGACTTTAAAATGTGGCTGTGGATGGGGGGTGGATGGGGGAGCTGGTTTGACTCACAGCAGCAAAGGTTTATCTGTGAGCAGCACTTTTTTTTAGTGAGCTATAATTTTCAAAAACTAATCCTTGAGGGGCTGCCAGTGGAGAATTTGTTCAAAAACCTTGGAGCAAAAGCTTTAAATGAATTGCAAAAAGAAGGAAGCCTTTTGATGTTTAAAGAAGTTTGTCAACATGCTCTCAATGTGTCAGGATGTGTGTGTCTATCCCCTCACCCTGCCTCTTGTTGAATGTCCTGTTTCTTGATCTTGTGAAATACAGCTGGGCTGTGCCTAGGACTGGGAATAAACGTGGTTCTCCTTCTGGGATAAAAGACATTTGTTTTTGTAAAAAGGTAGATCCACATAAGGACACAGAAAAAAATCTAAAGATAAATTTAAAAAAAGTCCTATGATAGCAGCTTTTCAGAATGAAAAGTGGTTAAAGGAATGACCAAGAACAAACTCTTTTTGTTGAGCCTGGTGAGAAGTGCCAAAAGGAAGCTGGAGCTGAAGAGAGGAATATGAATAAAACTTATTTTATGTTACATTTCTGTCAAATTTAACCACCAATGACACTGAATGCAGCTTGTCAGTTTGAATGTTGTAACAGACCAAACAGCAGAGCTACATTAGGGAGAGACAGTATTCTAAAATGGCATTTGCAAGAACAGTCCCTTAAGCCCCCAAGTTTTACACACATCCAAGCCCACAGCTATCCAAGCGTGTCACTGTGGGCTGCTTGTTCATGAGCAACCAAAAAGTTGCTTTTCGTGTTCTTTTTTTCCCCTGTTCTGCTGGTGGTGTCACCTGGGAAAGCCTCTAGTCCTGCAATGAGGCCTCTGCTCTGGACAGGCTTTGGTACAAGTGCTTCCATTAAACTGAGCCAGAGCCTTTGATCTCCCAGGCAGGACAGGTCTTGCTACTTTTGTGGAGTCAGTCCCTACTCACATTAGTCCTTGGGCTCCTCTGAGCTGTGGCTTCCAAGTTTGCCATACACTGGTGTTTATTCCCTAGTTCTCCTTCTTTTTCCCTATAAAACTGCAGGTTACTTCTGTAACCTGAAGGAGACTGCAGAGACACTCACCTACATGTTCTGCTTTGCACACAAGTCCTATTTTGTTGGTGTAGACCACTCCCTTAGCCCTCTTTCTCATCTCCTGCAGCTTCTCAAAGTGGCCATGAGGCACATGTTCAGGGCTATTATGGACTGAAAAACTATTGTTACCAGAATATGAACATCTATTTATAAAATAATTAAAGACAGTTGGATGCCCAAAACATTTGAATTTCAATTGGAAATATTCAGTCTTGTTAACTGAATGTAATATTTTGCCAGATTTCTTTTAAGTGACATAATGATAAAAGAACTCAACCTGTTTTCAGATGGCTGCATATTAATAGCTTTGAGCAGGTGCTCTGGATATCAAGGGAGTCTGTGAAATTTCAGAATGTCCCCTCCTCCCATTGAAAGCTTATTTCTAAAAAGTGCACATGTCTTTAGTCTGGTGTAGCAAATGTGTGAGACTATGATCTGTTTGTACTTCTGCTGTTTTGAGATTGGTATTTTTGTAAGGATTCATCTTGCATCTGTCTCAAGTGGAAATTCCACAAAAGCTTAGTCAAAGGACATCTGAAACATACCATTTCAGGGTCCCTAAAGTGCAAAAACAGTTAGCATAAAGCTTCCAGGAAGAAAAACACCAAACAACAAGAAAAAGCCCTAAACTCTCTGAAATGTCTTTTGTCACCTGACCTGCAATTGCTCCAAAAAGCTGGCACAGAAAACTACAAAACTGCATTTCATCTGCAGTTACAGACTGATAGATATTCTTTGTGGCTGACAGTAGGCAGTGAGGCGTAATTCTTTTTTTTTTTTTTTTTTCCTATGCCTGTTTAGCACAGTAAGTAAATTTAGGTCAAACTCTCAATCATTTGATCATATGCCTGGAGATGTAATACATTTTGTCTAATAGCCAGGGGAAACAGTCATTTAACCAAGTAACTGTTTCGTTTCTTTAAGTGACTCATTTGATAGACAAGGCCCAGTTCACAGGAAGACAATAGATTCTACAATGGGATGTTCTTAGCC
The DNA here is from genome assembly GCF_030490865.1 of Poecile atricapillus. Taxonomy (NCBI): domain Eukaryota; kingdom Metazoa; phylum Chordata; class Aves; order Passeriformes; family Paridae; genus Poecile; species Poecile atricapillus. The sequence continues at coordinate 10,944,888 of NC_081252.1, forward strand.
TGACCTTTCTGCCCAGCTGGATTCCAGTGGGATCTGTTAGCATGGAGATGTTTGCCAGCTTGAGGGAAGGGTTTCAGCATCATATCTGTAATAACAGTTACATCACGCAGTGCATTGCATCATGTGTCTACTACAAATAATTTGCCTCTCTTCTTCTCTGCCACAAGGTTTATGAAGTAGGGTACAAAGGAAGAGCATTTAGTTAAAAGAAAAGCAAACACTTTGCTTTACCTTTAGTTTCAGAAGAGCAGGGGCTTGTGTATTTTTCACCCTTCTTGATCCTGAAGACCGAATTCAGCACTTTATTGCACAGCTAAAACAGCAGGTGGATTTAAAATGGACAGCTGTACGGATGAGCTGCTGTATAAGCAGATTATAAAATATTCAGTTTGTAGAGGTAGAACTTATCTACCCTCAGTAAGGAACTCTCTGCTGGTTGTTATTTGACAAGTTCAGCCATCATCTCTTGAAGATAAATGTTGGTATTGCCATTGTAGCTCTGATTAATTCCACATTGGCCTCTTTATCATAATGGTTTTGTCTCTTTGAAAAGGTTTAGTTTATAATGGAAATATATTTTGCTGGTCTACTTTAATCATTATAAACCACCTATACTTGTAGTTTAGCGCTGTCAGCTGAGCATTTCTAATTATTCAGTACATCATGCTCTTCTCCAGTGACACAATTCCTTTCCGTTTGGTGATGACCCAGGAGAGAGAATCTGCATTTATACCTAAACCAAAAGCCACTAGAATTATTGCTAAATTGGATACTTTTATACTTCAGATTTAACTGAAAAAAGACTTTCCACTGCAATTTTTAATTTAAATGTGGAAAATAAGGCTGCACAGCTAGCTTTGGAAATTGCTGTAGACATTTGTTCAGGCAAAACAAGCGTTCTTGCTGTTGTAGTACCACACCTTTTATACCAGACTCAGTGATGTGCTGCCTTGAGGAAAGATCTTTATTATAGCTTCATCTGGGATGAATGTTTGTGGCAATTACCTTTTATTCTCTTCTTTCTTTATAGCATAGTATGAGTATGTGCAGGATTTTGTCAAGTACATGCCAGGAAATAAGCATATTTAAAATGATTAGTCCCAAGGACTGGCAAAATTTATTGTGTACAATTCAGCTTCCAAATATCTTTGCTTTCAGACTCAAAATTTATTTCACTGTTAATCATATTCCTTTCCTTCACTGCACATTCACTTCAGACAGGTTCTTAATGCTGTTGCTTTAAAAAAAATTATTTTATGCTTATTTTTTTTTGTAATTCATGAAGGTGTCATGATCCTATGTGTTAATTTGCCAGTGGTTCCAAGTGGTGTGTAAGACTGCCTGTTTTATCTTCCTGCCTGGTCAAATCCAAGAAGTTGAGCAAACGGGATGTGCTGTACAAGTGACTGCTGGGCAAATGCGATCTGTATGTGCTATGCATCTCTGAAAATAAATGAACTTTTTTTATTTTAGGCACCAAAATGGATTTTCTTTTCTTTTCTTTTCTTTTCTTTTCTTTTCTTTTCTTTTCTTTTCTTTTCTTTTCTTTTCTTTTCTTTTCTTTTCTTTTCTTTTCTTTTCTTTTCTTTTCTTTTCTTTTCTTTTCTTTTCTTTTCTTTTCTTTTCTTTTCTTTTCTTTTCTTTTCTTTTCTTTTCTTTTCTTTTCTTCTTTTCCACCTTGGGAATAGTTTTGCACACACTGGCTTCTCTGGAGGGTCTTCTCTCTCAGTTTTCCTATTATTAGCATCCAAATCACTGTTCTTGGAAGTGAGAATGGAGCCAATTTTATGATCTCTCACCAGGGTCCTCTTAGTTTTCTCACAGCTAGGGAGAACAAATGGGCCTTTTAGTGTGCCCTAAAAGTCAGTAAACTAGAACTAGTTTGTAGGGGGTGGGGGACAAGTCCCCAAACTGGGGGGGTGACAGCAGAGAGGGCACATCTGCCTCTTAGTTGCATTCCTGCCCTAGTGCTCAGCTGCTCATGGTTTGGTACAATGAAGTTGTTGTTTGGTTTGGTTTTTGTAGACACGTGCTTTTCCCAAGTACTTTTAAGGCAAATTTCCTAAATACTTTAATCATTTAATTGGCAAAAATAAGTGCCTTAAATGCCATGGACAGAAGAGGCTGAAAAAAGGATCAAAAATGTATTTGCAAAGAAATGGGATGCTGGTGCTCCCTCACTTTGTAGGTGGTTTTTGGATTGGGCATATAGTAATTCACCTGCAAAGGAGAAACTGTAGCTGAGAGCTTCAGGATGTAACCTCTGCCAGTCCAATGGCAGAGAAAAATGCTGATTAGCTTGTAGCTGTTACCATGTTTCTGTTTTGGGGCAGAAATCCATTGGCCTCATTTCTATCTTGTAGATGCAAGTTTAAAATTCAATACAAACCCACAATTTTTCCACATTTTGTAATTTATTATGTTTCTGCATACATGCAGAAGTTTCTGCATGCAAAGTCGTGAGGGTTAAAGAGAAAAGGAAATGTGCAAAAATTTATTGCATGGATGTTACTGGAAGTAAAGAGAAAAGGGAATTGTTCTGATTTTTGAGTGTGAAAGTAAGGCAATATTACTATATCCTTTAAGGAGGTGAAAGAGAGAGAGAGAGAGAGAGAAAGGCAGTAAAGTAGCTTAACAATAAAGACCATGTCTAAAGCAAATGTGTTTACTCTTAACAGCTGAGATTGATTAGGCAAGAGTAAATTACTTTGTTGCTTTACAAGCAAACAATGATAAGAACATACATCTGCTTCAAAATGGCATGATTACAGTTCTGGTGTGAGACAGATTTCCTCTCAGCTCTGGGAGTTATCAGATCAGGCCTTGAGGATGCTGCTGAGAGCACAAGAACACGTCAGGGCAGGACAGGCTTGTCTTAGGCAGATGTCTAGTGGCTTTGTGAAACAAGGCTGCTCCATTTTGTGTCTGGCCAATGGTACCACAAGGGTTCTGCCAAATTTCTGGGGTGAATAGTTTTGAAGTGAAGGGTGTTGGTTTTTGTTTTTCCTTTTGAAAGAGAATTTCCTTCTATGCTTGTTTTCTAATAATATCAGAAGTGATAAGTTTTCAAGCTCTGGGGTTTAAGAACTCTTTAATTTCCTTTAAGTGTGAGTAACGGAGATGTTACACCGGTACCATATACACAAAAGGTATTTGCATCATATTATGTTAACATAAAGTTTTAGATGTCTCTTTAGAACAAAGACAAAAGCCCTTGGTTGCAACACCCATTTTTATATTGAAGTACATCAACATTGAGATAGCCTTTTACTTCTACATAGGGTCTATATTTTCTGCAGGAAATTCTTTAGAAATTACAAGTTCTCAAGTACTGGGGTTTGCATTTGCAGATAGAAAGGATTTCCACAGAGGAAAACCCATTTCTACCAGCAGCAGTAATGTGTTTTCAGGTTTTGCCTACCTGTGATAGATGAACCACCTACTGTGAAATCCCAAGGGAGGCAGGCTGTTGCTGTGGGGCATTTAAGGACAGGGTTCACTGTACTCATTTGTTCAGGACTGACTATCTGGTTTGTTTAGTGATAAGACTAAGACTCTCTGTAGACTAGAAACTGTCTCTACTAGTGAATAAACAAAGGAAACCCATTTCTGGCAGTCAAGACAGAGCCATAATGTTCCAGATGGCTCACAAGATTTGAAATAACTCTAATATTAAATAGATACAGTGTTTCAGAAACTACAAGTGCCTTGTAGGGCTTTTTATTCCCTTATCTCTCTTCTAATTGATTTAATTTTTATTTCAGGATTATTTGACATTGCTAGGGGAAAAAATGGTAAAAATATGTGGGATTTGGCACCCAAAGTTTAGGAGGCTGCAGAATAAACCAGACTTTGTGGTAGTCTCATCACTGGAAGAAACTACACTATTCTGATGTTTGTAAATGATACAGGCTTGTCTTTGTGTGTGTGTGCTTCTCCTACAGTCCCATACCTTTTCCTGTGTGATGTTCTAAACATTTTTTCAGAAGGAGCTTAGTAGAAATGCTGCATCTTAAGATAAAAAACTGCATTTTGCCAGATAGAGTGTTCCTAAGTATGAACTGCAAATGTGAATTTTCCCTTTAATAGTTATTCAACAAGAAAGACAATTAGGAACATGATGCAGATGACTGGCCAAGTTACAATAACAGCAGTAAAGTCTCCAGCAGTACTGAAAGCAACATATTTGCAATGAAATGTACAGATCCCAAATTAAGAGTGGATAAGCAAATGGGAAAGGTGCAGGAGAGCCAAAAGGTTAATTTGATTGGTTCTTTAATTTTACTTCAGATTCCTGGGACTTGCTTAGGTCAGTGGAGAAGGTGAGCTGTTGGGAAAAGGTGCTAGAACTATGGTCAATCTCTCCTTGGCTTGCAACAGAACTTTGAAAATACTGGTTTGAATCTAATTGTAGCTAGAAGTAGATCCTATCAAAAATTAACTTACCAAATTAGTCTAAATTCTGGGCAAAATAATTAGGCAAGGCTCACTGAGCATATTTTGGCCTGTAGTGTGCTGGTCATGTAAATTACATTAGACCCCCATATGATGATGAGATGGGGATACCAGGCCACAGCAAGTTCTAGCTGATTGCATGAATACCATGATTTATTGTCATGAAAAGTAGGAATGACTACAGCTTAGTGAACAGCAGAGAAAAAACTCTCTGTGGGACCAACATCAGTTGGAACTGACCTCGGGTGCAGTTACAGTATCTCAAGGACTCTGGAATTTATGTGAGCTTTTCAGCTTTATTAAGAGAATGATATTTTTGTGTGTGTGTGTGTGTGTGTGTGTGTTCTTATTAGCTGCTGAATTGCAGCTCTCTGTTTTCATTTTCCAGAGGCTCCTAAATCCACAAGAAGATCGGTAGTGCTTTGCAATTAAAGGTTTTCTCAAGTGTGCCATGCACAAGAGCTATAGCCAATAATACTGTTTTGGGAAGATTTGTACTTGGCAGATAAATTCTATGGGGATGGTCCTTCTTTGCTCTTTTTCCAGAACCCTGTGCCCTTGAAAAGCTTTGGAGCATTTCTATATGCATATGTGGTGTGACTATGTAGGTCAAACATTGCACGTGACACTTCCTTGTTCAACACCACAAAACTGAGGATGTACCTTAGACTTCACAGTCCTTAGGATTTAAAGTAATTGATTTTTATTGTTTTATAATGAAACTTCAAGTTGTTTTTTTTTTTTTCCCCCAAAAGGTGAAATAATCTTAATTTGTGTCTAAAATATGTATAGCACAGGCAATGATTTTACAGGTTTACTTACACTGCCTAATACATTCTTTTCAACCCTGACTCCAAGAACAAAGTGAAAACCTAATTTGTTCCACCTACCTCTCTCAAACAATTGCAGGCATTTTTTTTTATTCTGAAAGCATGGGAACTCCAAGAAATGGATACCCTATTTATCCAGTGACTGGTAAAAAGGGAGTGTAATCCCTAATTTTAGGCTTTAGATATTTTCAATAGAAACCATAATTTTTACATCAGATTCTGTGTCTGTTTAATCCTTTAAGAGATTAAACAAGCATTTAGACACCTGTAGTGATGGGAGGGAAGGAAGTTTCCTGGCTAGGCAATGGGTGTAGTTCATTTAGTAATAGATAAAAATGTTTGTAAATGCCAAATACTGGTTCTCCAGATCTAAGTACAAGAAAATAATTACCTGTTTGTAAGTAAAAACAGAAGAGAGAAAATACCTGGCCAAGGTTTAGAACAGCAATGGGAAGACTAAAACTGTATCTATAACAGCAGCTGGATTTTAAATATGAGTATGGTTTTAAAGCGAAGCCCTTGATTTTCCCAGTTTACTGCATGTGTATTCAGTTCTCAACAGGATCTAGAAGCAACTAGATTCCTCTAGTTCAGGTCCAAATATGCTTCAGTGTTGGAGTTTGTTAGGATCTATCCTTTAGTTTGAGGTTTTCCACTGTGAGGTTATCTTGGAAGATTGAATACAGAAGGGTCAAGATGAGGGTCTCAAATGCTGGTGGCTCTCACAGCATCCTGAAGAAACCCTCTTCATTCATCTGTACCTATTTGGAATTGAAATCTCTTTCAATCTTTCTGTAACTGCTCATCTTTCTCTTTCTGCCTTCCCTTGATGAATTCCTACTTCTCTTTTTTTCCACTTTGTATAATGCCTTCTCTACTTTGTTCATTCTGCCTAGCCTATAGATGCCTGTTTTACCTCATGAAATTCAGAAACCTGCAGCTTTGGGGCCCCCAAAGATCTGACAGTCTGCACTGTGAAAGAATTGGGATTTTAGTGCCATCAGATATATCTGCTGTTAACCTGGAAGTCATTAATCTCATGATGGCTGCTGAAAGAGGACGCTGGCAGGCAATGAGGAATTCAACCATCTGAAAAATGAAGGTAGAGCCGTCGAAGGGCTCAAGAACAACATCTGACAGAGGCACCATGTAGAAGAGTCCAGAGAGTGGCTATTCTGGAGTTTGCTCCAGGATCCCAGTTCCACATAGAAGGCTCCTGCAATGACAGGCCAAGAAATACCTCCTTCCATGTTTCCAGCCAGTCCTGGAGTGAGTGACCCTTTGTGCCAGTGCCCTGAATCCCAGCCCCACAAAGTGAGCTGCTTTATGTTGCTCTAAGAACAGCAGGAAGTCAGTGCCTGACCTTTCTGGTAGGCTTACAGCTTCAGGCTCAGAGCCATGAAATAGCTGTGCACTGCTGGTCTGATACATTTAAAACACCTTCAGAGCCATCAGCTCTGGAGCTGTGGAAAAATTCCAGCTATCTCAGCAACAGCTATCTCAGAAATTCCCTCTCCTGTCCTTACTCTGAGTGAGTACCCAGTTCAGCCCCAGTGTTGGGGAGCTGTGCTTAATGCACACTGCAAAAGCACAGCTCTAGGAGGTTCTTGTGCTGAGAGCTCCTGATGCAGCCCCTTTCTCACACCCACTGCCAGGGATTAGCCTGCTCACAGGGCAGGAACTTTGTGGAGCTTGTCCTTGGCCCACAAACTCAAGATTATGCACCAGTTTTTTGACATACAAAGTAGTTATTGCCTAAGGTGCTGGTGGATTGCAGTAACCCTTCTCTCCTCTGCATGTCTCAACATCAGGAGTTGCTGTGTCACCTATCCTGTGTCAGCCCCTGGGGGGGAGCCACAAGGATGTGGCACATCTGTAATTATGACAGTCCTGCAGAAATGTTGTGCAGGACAGAGTCATCCCACTTTTTTTAGGAGGCTGGGAGCTCAGTTGGTTCCTAATTTCAGCAAAGAGCTGGCCGACAGTATAAATTTTAAGTCTCCTGGGGTGGGAGAGAGAGAAAGGGCTTTTGGCTGCTGTGTGCTGTCAGGCATTACTCCAAACAAGGTTTTAGGTTCATGCAGTTGCACAGCATTACCAGTTTGGGATGCAGATGTAGGCAGACTTGTGCATGGGAAGGAGTGCCAGAGTTGGCAGCCCACATTGTTCTTTGGATCTCCCTTGTCTTCAGGGATTGAGCAGGTTCCCAGCAAAGAGGCTGCTGCTGTGCTGAGATCACATAAATTATTCTTGGGAAATAGGAGATCTTCTACCTCCTTCCTTTATGGCACAGGCTACAAAGTCTGTGTATGTGTGTGTCGGTGTGTGTGTGTTTAGGGGCTGGTGTTAAACAGAAGTTCATGTCTCAGTAAAAGGGGTAAAGAGAAGGGATTTTTGCTGGAAGAGTATTATTCTTCCTACCCAAGACGGCTGCTGCATGATTCTGTGTTACTGATTTTCCCTCCGCTGTGCTAAGGCTGCTGCTTAAACAGCTCTTGTCAAGCTTTCCTTTACCTCTCCTTTCTTGTAGCTTGATGAGAAAAGGTTATGGCTTTATGGCTCTTGGGAGTTGACTTCAGCCAGCAGCTGAGCACCCACATAGCAGCGCACTTGGTTCCTCCCTCAGTAGGATGAGGGAGAGATTAGGAAGACCAAAAGCAAAAAAAAAAAAAAATAAATCATGGAACAAGATAAAGACAGTTTCGTAAGTTAACTCCATCCCAGACAGACTCAGTACAAGAGTCCAGTTTGAGGGGGACATGCTGTGGTACCTGTGGACACCCATATGCTGCAAATGATCCTCTGTCTTCCTTGTGTCTCACTGCATTCATAAGTGAGGTTAATTTGGTGCTGAAGTAAGAAGTGAGAAGACAGAGGATACTTGGAGAGACCCTTAGTTTAGGTTGTGAAGCCCTGAAGGACAGCTTCCCTTCAGAAAGTTTTGAGCAGTTTTGTGAAGATGCTTTGGCCTCAGGCCAGGCTGTGATCCAGTGTGACCTTCCTAAACCAAGTTTGAAGGAGATGTGACGTGTTTCAGCACCAACCTTGTAGAGCTGCTGAACAGCTCACTTTAGGCTGAGAAATGATGAGAAATAACTTAAAAGCCAAGGTGCTGGCCCTCAGTCTTTTGAGCCATTTAATCTTTTTCCTCTGTTTTGTTTTGTTTTTTTTTTCAAAGAGCATCACCCTGTTTCTGTAGCTAAATACTCAGAAATAGATCTCTTATGACTTGTGAAAATTGCTCCAGTTTTAATTGAAAATCTCCGTCCTGCATCATGACTGTTCTCTTAATGAAGCAGCTGCACAGATGTTGGGATCCCATTTATCCTGACAGACTTTACTGAAGGGTGGGGGGCACTCAGTTTCCATTCTCAGGTTTGGTGTGGCAAATGTTGCTGTAGTGTATTACATTCATCCTGAATTCCCTGATTCGGCCATCAGCTGTGCTTCTCAAGGTTGTGATCACGTCAATGTTTTTAAGGTAACAGGATTTGACCAGGGTCACTATTTGCATGGAAAATGCCCTTGGAAAACCAGAAAGTGCTGAAGGAAGGTGGTCTGAATTGCTAGACAGTGGTTTCTCCTTGCCATTCAGTACTGCATCCATGGCATAGCTGGGAGGAGATTTCCAAGCTCGTATCTTTTAAATGTCAGACTTTTTAAAACTAGACGTGGTAATGCGATACCATGGTGACATTTACCACCAGCAAGGAGTGTTAGTCTGGGCATTCTAGCCTTCTCCAGCAGGCAAGAGGTGAACTTTGAAAACTTGCCTCTTCAGGAGGTGCCAGTGACAGCACACATGCTGATACTCCCGTTGCAGCACTGATCTGTGTTAGGATAACACAAGCAAGCAGTAGCTTTTATAGCTATCGTTTGTTCTGTAGTCACATAAGAAAATTTAAACCACAAATCCAGAGCTGACAAAATATTTAAAGATAGAAACAATGCCAGTAAATCCAACTGTCTTCCCATGTGGCACTGCAGCTTCTTAGACAGCTCTGTGGGAGTGTGTCTGTCTCGCCCTGCTGAGTTTGGAGGTGTGTGTGGGACAGAGAGAGGATGTTTGCAGCTGAAAGGGAAAAAAGGGGTAGGACTGTCTCTGTTTTCAGCCTTCAGAAAAAACTGCTGGCATGGCAGAGGATCCAGCACTGTGCAGAGAAATCGAGGTAGAACTAGTAACTCTCCAAAACCTGAAGGAAGGAAGGACATCTTCATGGGCTGAAACTGAGCTATATGGAGAGATGCTTAACAGAAACTAAACCTGTTTTAAAGAGAACTGACTTCCAAGAAAACCAAATTAATTTGTGCCACATGGAAGTCATCAGAATTCCTGGATATAATGGAACAGCAAGACTGTTTCGTATTCCTCTTGTGTCTAAATATCTAGGATCAGTTATTTACAAATGACCCCTGTATCTGTGACTTTGATTTTTGCACACACTCGCTGAACCTTGACATGCAGGATTTTGCCCACCTAATATGCCTTTTTTTAAGCTCCAGGAAGCACAGCAGATGTGGAAAAGCTCCATACCAAGTAATACAACCTCTAAGCTCCATACCAAAGCTTCACATGGCTCTTTGGCCAGTATGTAAACATCCATAGTAATTGATGCCCCTTAATACACCCAGTTATTTAAATTGATTGATATTGATTGGTATAAAGTAAATTGGTATCAGATTCATAGGTATTGATACTTATCAGTTGGTATTAATGAATACTGATGACTTCCATAACAATGAGTATCTCTAACAAAAGGTAGGTCTCTATCATAGGTATTGATGGGTATCAATACTTACCTAAATCACTGTATCAATACCTATCAGAAGGTATAAAAAATTATAAATATTGACTACTCTTGCTTTTGAAAGGTATCAATATCAATAGGTATAGATGCCTACTGATATCAAAATCAGCATCAAAATCAATAGGTATAGATGAGTATTGAAATGAGTAGCTCTTGAAATTGATAGATTTTCATGCCTGTCAATGTCTGTTGATGCCTATTGGTTTCAAAATCACTATAGAAATTGCTAGGTATTAAATCCTATCTTTTGATACCCATTGATATCAGTACGTATTGATGCCTAATATAAAAATCAATATTGAAATTGATAGCTATGGGTACCTACCAATATTGAGATTAGTTTTGGCAGACATTGATATTAGAGGTATTGATTCCTTTAAATAGGCACCTTAATCTTTTAATGCCTATTGGTATCAAAATTCATATTGAAATAGGTTTTGATGCATTCTAAAATTGAAATTTGGTTTCAAAATTAGGAAGTACTGATAACTTTACTTATCAATGCATTAAGATAGATGTAGAAATTGGCATTAAAAATAAAAGTATTGGTGTCTATTGATATCAAAAGGTAATGATGTGTATAAATATCAACACCTGTCAATATCACAATTTTTAAATTAATAGGCATTAATGGGTAGTGATGCCATTGGATATTGACATCAAAAGGTAGCAATGCCTATTGGTATCAAAATGAGTATCAAAATTTACAGTACTAATATCTTTACTATGCCTAGGTCCATAAGCCTGGGATCAGTTTAGACAGATGAGATGGCAGTGGCTCAGTATGTCAGAATTCCTGTTTAATTACACTGATTCGTTATATCCCTTAAGTTTAGTGAAGATAAGTGTTGAGTGGTCTTACTGGAGGATGTAATGTTGAATATGTAGATGTAATGTATATATATGAATAATATATATGAATATGTATGTATATATCTACATATATGAATATGTAGATGTAATGATGCAACTTGGAGAACTCCTTGATGCTTCAGTGATGGTGCACTCCTGAAATGAAAAGCAGAATCTGTTTCTCATTCTTCTTGAGACAATCTAGACCTATATACAGATATGAAGGTCACTTAGTCCTCAGTGTCTTTTCTTTTGTATTTAAAAATATCTGTGTCCTACTGCTACAGAGAACATCTTTTCTTTCAAGGAAAAAAATGTCTGAGAAATGCAACTTTTTATTCCAACTTTACTTTTTCTAACACTGTTCTATTTGAATTTCTTTAAAGTGCTTTAATTTTAAATGGACATTTTAGCTTTTTTTCTCTTTCTAAATGGTTACTCCACAATTACTAGGCTTTGTAATATTCCTGAAAAGCTAGTAGGTTATTAAATCAAGGAAAGCTCTTAAGGCTAGAACCCTCATGGAAAACATGCTGTTTCTTTATCCCTTTTTTGCCTAGTGCTTTTCCATGGTTTTCTTAAATGGCTTCTCCCTCAAGTACTTCTGCTGATCATCACAGGGTGCATATATGTTAATGTACTAGTTCTGAGAGGGGATGTTCTGTGACAGGAATCTCTTCATCGTCCTTCCCTGCCTTTTGTTGGTTTATGCTGTGAAACTGTCTTGGAAAGCACAAACTGAGTTCCTCTTAGATTAAACTAAAACAAAAGGCAGGCTACAGTACCATATATTCATAATGCTTTAACTGCTAATGGTCATTCAGTGCAGGGCAGAGCCAGTAAAAAGCATTTCTCCTTCCCTCCAGTAACACCTGTAAGGATGAGGTTTTAATTTACAGCTACACCTGTTTGGCTATTCAGGCTTGCTCTGAGTGTGCTGCACAACTTGCTAATGAAAATATAGCCTAAATTATTCTGTATTCTCATCCACCTAAACGAAAAATATTAAAAGTGTGGTGTGAGTCCTAAAAATAGGCTTAAATATTTGGATTTTGATGCTGTTTTCAACAGATTAAAATTTCCTACTGAAAAATAAAGGTCATTAGTACAGTAGTTTGGTGTCTTAGTCTTTAAAGCATCCGTTTAATCCTGGTGTTTTCAGATGTATGTGACAGAATTTCAGTAGGAAATTTTGTTGATGGTTACCAGAGTGAAATAGAATTCAGTTCTTTCACAGATATTCTTTGGTGAATTAAAAGAGTAGTAGATCTTATTTTCACCACTAAAATAACCTCAAGGGACTCTTATCTGCATAGAAGGAACACATTTATGAAGTGCAGGAGAACTATCTCCTAATGCTGATGACTTCAATGAAACTGTATTTGCAGACCTGAATTTCGCTCACTGGCATCATAGAACTCCAGAGAGTTTTTCCAGAGAAAATCCTTCCTGTTTATTTGGCCTGTTTATTTATGCATGGTGTTTTTTTTTCTTCTAAACAACAAGAATATGGATAGCATGACACTGCCAGAGCTCAAACCATGGCAGGGATGCTTTCAAAAAACATACCATTGTGGTTTTCCTCTGAATGTTTGTTACTAACCAAAAACCCAAAATTGATTCCTGCTGCTTTCTGTCTGCTTCTTTTTTGGCTTTTAGAAGGAGGTAGTACTAAAGTATAAACAAACATCAGTATTTACTGATAAATTAGCAAACTTGATTTACATTGTGAATTCTCTGTAATTGTCACCAAGTGTACAATACTTGAGAAAATGCACTCTGAGGAATGGCATCTTTATGATGCAAAGGACAAGGTCACTTCAGCATTACTTCTATGAAGGGTTCCACAAGTCTAATGTGATTTATGGCAGAAGTAGGAGTCAAACCAAAACCCTAATCATTCTGCCAGGTAAACAGGTAATGGCTCAGCTGGCAGGCAAAGGAACTTAAAGGCTTTTATGAGTAATACCATGAAAAGCAATCTGGATTTACAGGTCTTTCGCCAGCCCCATTTGGGATGGCGAAAGCAAACGAACTGAGAAGTGAGGAAAAGCTAATGCTTGGTGTGCCTTCTGTTTCAGAAAGCAGCTCTGCATAGCATAGGGATAATTGTGCACTCAGAGGACTTTAATCTTAGTCTTTTAGACTCTTTAGAGAATCAGGTTGGTGCACACATTAATGTATTTAGAATTTAAGAGACTTTTAAAAGCTAAATCTGCAAACTGCTTGTGGTCGCTAATATTGAGATTTACAAGTGATATGTTGCACAGAGTTAAGGATCATTTTGCTTCAGTAACCATGTACTCCCTGAAAAAAATGAGCTGGAAATTGGAGTGTCCTGAGGCACAGATGTAGAAAACAGCCTGTTTTGGGGAAAGTTAGTGTTGGTTGATTTGGAGCAGCAATTGGGCTATGGTAAATTGCATGAAAAAGTGACTGATAGAGAGCTAGTGAGTGCTCTGGGCATGTACCAAAGATGCCAAAGAGAGAGAATACTTGAGCCTGTTCCATCCAAGCAAGCCTAGACTACCTAGATTGTGATGCTTTTGAGTGGCCAAAAGAGTCCAAGTTCCAGGGCAGTTGCTGGGAAGAACAGCTGCTAGGAATGGAAACAAAATAAAGGATATCCAATATGAACAGGAGAAGAAGAGATATGTATTAAAATGGGAAAAAAGGCTCAAGACAGGTTCTCCTCAATTCATAGAAGAATTTTGAAGGGGAAACTTTGTACTGACTGCAGCAGAATAACCTTTAAGGGAATATACATGCTGTTTTGGCAGACAGAGCTAGCCTGTGATTTCTGGTGAAAAGATACTTTGAAAAGTAGTGCTTTGACCATGTAGATTATAAACCCTTTGGTGAAATGCTGTTATGCTTTAATTACCTATTCCTAGGAGGGGATGGCTCATCAGATTTTGTGTTTAAGCTCATGCACTTTCCAGATAAACTTTATAGGCATCTCCTGCTTTGAAGTAAGAAACCACATTGCAGATTGTTTTCTTAGATGTTTGTTGGAGCGTCGTATCTCTTACAAGCAATTTTCTCCTGAAAATGTTATTGCTATGCTCTGTATCAATGGAATTCTTTAGTTTACTGCCTTTGCTGTTTATTAGAGGACTTTCTGCTCATTCAAGAAAGGTTTACTGTAATTATGACACAGATTTGGACCTTGAAGTAAAACCACTATAAGGGTCTGGAAGATATGGAGTGAAAGAGTTATTTTAGTTGTATAGGATGTAAGTTGTTTGATTTATTGTTGATTGAAATAATTGTTGATTTGAAGGTTGATTTGGCCTTTAATTCGAAGTTCAAATTCTGGTATCAATAAGTGTCAAAGGGCTTTGACCTTGTATCACGGGGCACATTTAAGATTTCACAGAGAATATTCTAAAAATTGTGTCTCAAAATTGGGGTTAAAAAAAAAAAGAAAGATGGGTAGAGGCATTTTATGTCAGCTTTCTTTCAGAACAGCTACTGTAATACTAGAACAGAAGAATTAGTTGTTCCAAAGTCTCACATTTAAAATATCAAATAATAAGGTTGCTTCTCTCTGTCAAATGTGGCAGTCAGCAGTTCCTTCACAGATAAAAAAAGGAAAAAAGATGTTAGGAAATGAGGACATTCTAAACACTGGGTCAAACATATTCTGCACAGCCACTAAGGAACACATTGTGGTTTATCATTTATCACCAAATAGCTGTGGAATTGCCCTTGTGTATGTTTCCTTCTGATTTGGGTACATTTTGGGTTGACTTGTTGGTTGTTTTTTTCCTGCATGTGAAGATAGAAAATATGTCCTGTACTCCTCAAATGTCCTGTGCTCTGGTAGTACAGGAAAAAAGAATGCCAATAATACTTTTTTTCAAAATCTAAATAGAGCTCCACAAGTATCAGAAATTATTTTTGGAAGCTAATTTTGAATCACCATGAAAAATCAGTATCTTTTAAAATTAACAAAAAAGTGCGTGCATTTTAAATAAATGACTGTGGTGACATTTCACTCATTGTTTCTGTTGTCCATGTGATACACACAATATGTGCACACAATAGGCACAACATAGTTCAAGGACTGAACATGTGTTCATTCCTTGTTTATAAAGTTCTTCTCAGCGTTATTTCACTAATTTCAATGCAATAGAAGTCTCTTTTGATTTCTGCTGTACTAGTGAGATTCCTGCTTTCATCCTTTCATGATTGTCTTTGCCACTAAAAGAAAATTGTGAGTGCTTCTGAAGGCAAAAGCAGCAAATTGCTGGTGACACAGCCATTGGCTGCCCTGGGAGTACTTGCTGCATCCTTCAGTTTAATTTGCTTAATATATGTAATTAATTAGGCAACTGCAAGATGATAGAAATGTATTTGTGGATTCAGCCTCTGTAAATTAGTGATAAACAATTTGATACTGCAGGACGTTAGTGCTTTCTCTGTGGGACTAATGATGTCTAATGCCTCAGCAGTCATTTGTAGAGCTCATCATGTTTACCTATTAAAATGAAGTCATTATATTTTGCTGCAGAAATCTTAGAATGCTTTTGGTACTACCTGCTGTGAATTTGGCTGTGAATTTCTCATCGTGAATAGCACCTGAATCTAGGTGGGCAGGAAAATTGTGTCCAATAAAATAATTATTTTCCACAAAGGCAAAAAGGGGGTCTCCTGAAGGGTGGAGATAATTTTAAATGCTTGGACCGCATAGCTGGAACATGTCTGCTTGTCTGCAAAGAGCTTTTAGTGCAGCAGGTGCTGTGCCCACAATGTGTACAGCTGGGCAGTTACACATGCAGCTCCTGAGCATGCCTGCACAAATGATAGATCTTTTGTCCATGAAAAGCCATAGGAAAAAAAATTTGGAAGCTCAACTGAAAGAATTTTCAAAATCAAGCTCAAGACCAACCCCTCCTAATTTCCTATTTAGCATTCTTGTTTTTCTTCCCTTGTTTTTCCTTGTACAGCACTCTTGTTTTTCTTCCCTCAGACTATTTAGGGGAAAGCGATAATTTAGCTGTGGTCCTGGCACATGGTTATGAATGTCATCTGTACCCAAGAGATAAGTGATGTAGTGCAAAGAAAAAAAAAATTGCAACCTCACTTGTTTGCAAAGGTGGTTTTTTTCCTTGAGGAAATTCTTGTGGTTTTTTGGCACTGTCAAGCAGCATAAGAAACTTAGGAACATAGTCACAGAATCAGTAGGGCTGGAAAAGACCTTTAAGATCACTGAGTCAAATCAGGATAGTAATTAGATGGGACTCTGCTGGATGAACCTTTTGGAGCCTAGAGTCTTGAGTGTCTTTGTCCATTGCTTTAACTTGCTCCACCTGCCAAATCTATTAGAAAATGGATTATTTGTTTATTTTTGTGAGCCCTGCCCTAAATATACAGGAGATTTTCCTGTATATGAAATGAAATGATTTCTCAGTTGGGAGCTGTAAGATGAACATAGTGGAATTATGAAGAGAGATTAGAGTACAAAAAAGATATTTTAACTGTTGTCCTATGTATGTAGTATGTGAACAAAAGTGTTATTTTTCACAGGGTTGAAAGTATCTATTTTTCTGCTGTGAAGTGTGAACAGGGTTCGGATCAGCAAACACCTTTTTAAGTGGGATTTCATTTGGTGCTTATGTTGGAAATGACATGCAGCTTTAAAATCCTTTATCACCAATTCCTCTCTGGATTTTCAGGTTGAGATGGTGGTTTTCAATCAGAGCATGTGTTGTGTGTGATACATCAGTTTATTAAGAAGTATCATACAGTTTGAATAGCAATGGCTATATAGAATTATTTGTAATTATAAAACATAGGCTTGGGGAAAAGCCTAGCTCCACAAAAGTTAGGGGCATAAAAGAAAAGAGATTTTCAACTCATGCTTTTGGTTTCAGTGGTTGTTTACAAACTCTAAGTACATGGAAATAATTTTTAAAGTAAATCAAGTATCAGTGTCTTCCTTCCTTAGGTGGGATCCTGTCTTTGAGATACTTGTGAAAACAAAGCATGTGTGTATGGAGTAGCAAAGGATTTTGCGTGTATGCTGTAGCTTGATTTTCTGGACTGATATATTTTTCATGGCAAAAAATATATGATTAGGGATATTAGAAGATCTTTGGCAACTTTAAGGGGATTTAAAACATTTAGCCAGGTGATACTTGCATTCTGAAGGACAACCAGCTTGGTTGGTCAACGAGGCTCCCTCACTGGGGCCAATATTTTCAATACTTACTCATCCCCTTCAACCGAACTGCTGGGGCTCACACAACCAGTGACATTGGGCTCCCTTTGCTTTGTCCAAGGTGTCCAAGGGACATTTTGCTATCCCTGATTTCCTTCACTGAAGTCAAACTCCTGCCAACAAGCGATCTAGGATCTCTAAACCTTGTGTCAGGCACTACTGAGTGCACCATACTCAAAACATTTTATGAAGGAAGGCGTGAAGAATGCTTAATTTCTTTAAAAAGAGAGAGACCCCAAAGAACCCACAGGAGCAGCTCTTGCAGAAGATAAACATGTAAAGAAAAGTAGAGACAAACTAAGGCTCTAGGCTCCACTGTCAACACGCTGGGAGAGGAAAAATCCCTTTGCTCTCTCAGTGGGCCTGTCCAGCCTGTCAGTCAATATGTGCTTTGTTACACACATTATCGATCCAAAACAACACACCAGAGTGCCAGTACACTTTGTACTCTGGCATGGGACTGCCTGCTCTGGGGCTGGCACTCTTTGAGGCTTTCCTGAACTTATCTTCTGTAAACTCTATGTGCTGGGGCCTGAGACTCTATCTTAAGTAGTTGAGCCCTTTCCCAGAAGAGTTTGAAGCAGTGGGCTCACCTTAAGCTTTGGATGAGGGCAGAGATGCTGCTATGGCTGGATGAATGCTTGAGGAGCTGAGTAGGCCGGAGCTGGGGTTTTGGAAGTTACATAAGGATTTGTGTGCCCACTATAGGATGTCCCTTTATGGCCACCAGATTACAGGCAGTTGGCACATTTACTTTGCCCCAGTTCTTACTCTTCCATGTGAAGAAAGTAACCTGCCTCAGATTGTCAGTGACATAAATGTGCAATGGTTTAAAAGCATTTCCTGGATAAAAGACAGAAAAAATCTTTTCTGACTTGTGCAATTTGAGGAGCAAACACGGGTGTTTACCCTGTGCCAAAATCTGCCCACATAAGCAGATCAGACTTTTTTTTTTTTTTTCCTAAATGTTGTTCTAGAAGGTCAGAGACTATTTTTTGCTGGGTTGTTTTTTTTGTTTTTTTTTTTTTTTGCTTAGTAAAGCAAAGTTCACAAAAACCAGAGTAATGATCTGATTTACAATTTTTCTTCATTCCTCCCGGTGTGCTTGGTTAAATATAACTGTGGCAGCCTCACCTTTGAGCAAAGATGCTGTAATTTCTAAATAAGCAAGAAATTCCTTTGTCCATTAAAAAAAAAAAAAAAGTAACCTCAGAAATACTGGTATAAATGGTACGAAATGACTCGAGGGCTGTTTGCATCCTGACCCCTGAAAATTTTCTGTGCAAGTGTTTTGAGTTCTGCCTCTGGACATCCTCATGCTCAAAAACTGTTCCACCTCCTGTAACCCTCACTGCTCTTGTGGAGCCTGGAGCAGAAGTTTGGGGTTAGACACATTCAGTGTGCAAATGCAGTGTTAGGGGTAGCTTCCCTCTCATACTGTGTGTGTTTCAAACAACACTGAAGGATTAGTCTGCTGTAACGTGTTAGGGCTGAATCATGAATTTGACTATCTTTGCTTTGCCAGGGGCAGTTTTTATTTGTATCTCTTTACAATTATGTTTCAGTATCTTATTTGCAAAAGAGATAATAATTCTCTCCCTGATAAGGTACTGTGGCTTTTGTTATGTTGGGGGATTTTTTTACTGGGTGTGTATTTCTGATAAGCTCTTCACAAAGTGGAAGTGTAGCAGTGGGAACTGAGCTGTTTTGGGTATGTGTTAATGACACAGTCAGCTCAGGCCAGCTTCTGCAAGGTTCTGTGGCCGATGGATACATGGCATACACTCCCCTCTTTATCCCAATAACTCCCCACCTCTTTGGGGGGGAGTGAGAGATGGAGGGGGGTTAGATAAGGGCTCAGCTTTCCCCTATTCTGTAAACATTCTTTAGTGCTGAATATTACAAACCTCTTGTTCCAAGTCCTATTTGATACTGTCAAAGCTCTGTACATAAATAGTAGTGACATCTAAGTCCATGAGATAGCTTTTATGACACTGATGTTGATTAAAACATCCCAAAGTGGTTTTTGTGCTTATTTACACAGTGGAACTTGTAGAAAAGCTCAGCAACCAATATTGCCACAAGAAAAACATATTTAGTTTAGTTTCTCAATAATTTTTCCTACTTGTTAAACACTGAATAACTTAATTTCTAAAACATACAATTGATAAAGTAAAACAGCTGAAATAAACAACAGTTGCCTTTTTGACTAAGATTTCCTTTATCTACTAGTGATCACTTCTTTACACCCTTTTATTTTGTCTAGTGCTGAGTTAAATTACTAATAGTTGAAGTAGGTTTCAGGACAACTGCATCTGAAATCAGTGGCCCTCTGACTGTTTAAGGAGAGAATTTAGTCTTTGTTGAAATCATGATTGCCACATACCCTAAGGGGGATTTCAAGCATGGAAACTGAGGAGAGGGGATTACTTATACCTATTGAGGACAAACAGAATAACTCCTATGCACTGTAACTTATGGCTAATTGTCCTAGGTTTGCTTTTTGCCATGGAGGGTGTAGGATGTCTTGGCCCTTATGGCAGACCTCAGTTTCATGGACTGCAAACAGCTTTAAATTCAATGAACTAAGAGTTATTGCATTTGGAAGAAGTTGTCCTAGGAGACACCACAAACAGAAGTGACTCTGTGGCAACTCCATCAAGTACCAAAGGGAACCCAAAAGGTCCACATGGGAAGTTATTTCCAGGATTTCTGCTCTTTGTAGACATGTTACCACAAACTGCTTTGAGCAATTGGAACAGCTAATCTTTCTTTTTTGAGTTAATATTTTTCTGATTCCTAAAGATTCAGAGTTGCAAATTTTTTTCAAAGTCATTTTGGCACTAAGTTGTTACTGAAAAAAAATTTGATTTTTTTTTTTTGTACTTCTGTGATAAATTGCTACCACTACTCCACTTCTAGCAACCTGTTATCAGGTTGCACTCTGCAATCAGAAAATCTGTAATCAGTTTCTTTAGAACTCTTCCACAAGTCTTGTCACAGCACCTTTCTTTCACTACATGATTTCTGCCTGCACAAACACAATTTAATGTTGAAGTTTATTTAGATTAGCTGTTGTAATGTTGCTTGATGAGCTGCCAGATAGGCACGTGTAGATACT
Source organism: Poecile atricapillus (assembly GCF_030490865.1). NCBI lineage: Eukaryota > Metazoa > Chordata > Aves > Passeriformes > Paridae > Poecile > Poecile atricapillus. The sequence continues at coordinate 10,965,180 of NC_081252.1, forward strand.
TCAGCTGAGATTTGATCTGTTGCTGCTAAACTCTCACTTGCCTGAGGTTTTCATAATCCTTAGGGCATTACCTCTTAGGGCTGCTAATTACTTCTCTCATCATGTACAAAATTGTGTTATTTCCCTTAAAGGTGATGCATCATCTTCATCCAGCTTAACTTGCAGACCTGCAATTCTTTTTCCAGTTGTTCCATTGAGTTTCTTGTTCTACTGGTTCCTGTCAGCTTCCGCTTTTCAATTACAATAATTTGGAAACATGTGATTCCAGTACCTATACTTTTAGATTTTTGAATGTAGTTAATTTTACCTATTGGGCATACCTGTCCCTGCTTCCTTTTCAGATGAATGCACAGTATTAGCATTGCATATCCATGTGATGATTGTGCCTGACTTGCAAAAACATTTTAAGATAGCTATGTGCAAAATGTCATGGAGGTATACTTTGTACTGTGTTCTGTGCTGTGGACCAGGCCAAAGGAGAGGATATGGTTTAATCATTAGAAACCTTGGACTGAGAGGCATTACTTCAGGTTTCTATTCTTGGTTTTAATGCTGACTTAACATGTGACTTGTGTGAGTGATATAACCTTTGCATGCCCCTGTCTACCCATAGATAAAATTAGTGTTATAATCTCTACTTCTCAAGTTTTGTCATTAAAAAGAGTACACCGGACTGTGTGTGCAAGCCCAGTCTGAAAGCCTGCTAAATAAAAAATTAATCTCTGAGGATTCATTTTCATCCCTTTCCATCTTCATCCTTCGCTGGCATAGCTTCTCCTTCTTGGGGTACTGGCCCGTACACCCAGTTAGTGATCTCTCATGACTTCATCTCAATAAGACAAAGGAACTATAAACCAGAAGAATGAGGGTTGTGAGCACAGGAGAAATCACATCTCTGGTGTACGGCCTATGAATAAACAAATCACTCTCACAAGCAATCCTGGTAGCTGTAAACCTCAGCTTCAGAGTCAAAGGCAATCATTTACTACCTGAACTCAGTCTTTCTGACCTGCCTAATCCAGACACACCAAATTTTGGTAGTGGTAGATAATGAGAAGGACAAAAAAGCCAGAGTGACAATTAGAGGGGGGTCCTGTGCATAATTTTGTGAAGTGGTCAGGTCCCATGTGGCCATAAATGATACATTTGGGTAGGACAAAACTGTGACAACTGTGTTCCTCTATGGCCCATACAGGAGCTGTGCTGAGTAAGTTTTATTTCTGCAGGAGTTAAAAATATTGCACTTATGCAACTTGTCAGTGGTATAGATTTACATATGCATGAGTCAATTTTTTTCCCCTTGTGTGATTAGGCCAGCTAGAGACAAAGTGGACCTCAAAAGGAATTAGCCCAACTGTGCATCCATGTTATGGCTCTGCTCTATAAAATACTTCACACTGGAGATATGAAAGGTCTCTGGAAAATAACACTCTTTAAGTACAATCTAGTGTTGACAGTGCTGATTTGGATCTGTCCTGTTCTTCTCCTCAAGTTTCTAATCTTCAAAATAAAAAAGAGAATATGGAAGCTCCTGAGAGCTGGAGCCAAAAGAGCAAAAGAGCAGTTTTGAGTTTTAAGTGATACTCTTGGACTAAATTTAACAGTGAAGAGAAATTCAGCTTTGTTAGCTCCACCTTCATGTGTGAGGACTTCATGAATTAGTGGAAAAGATTTCAACAGTAAAAGGAGTATTATCAAAATAAAAAAGGGAGGGAGGGAGGGAGGGAGGGAAGGAAGGAGGGAAGGAGGGAGGGAGGGAGGGAGGGAGGGAGGGAGGGAGGGAGGGAGGGAGGGAAGGAGGGAAGGAGGGAAGGAGGGAAGGAGGGAAGGAGGGAAGGAAGGAAGGAGGGAAGGAAGGAAGGAAGGAAGGAAGGAAGGAAGGAAGGAAGGAAGGAAGGAAGGAAGGAAGGAAGGAAGGAAGGAAGGAAGGAAGGAAGGAAGGAAGGAAGGAAGGAAGGAAGGAAGGAAGGAAGGAAGGAAGGAAGGAAGGAAGGAAGGAAGGAAGGAAGGAAGGAAGGAAGGAAGGAAGGAAGGAAGGAAGGAAGGAAGGAAGGAAGGAAGGAAGGAAGGAAGGAAGGAAGGAAGGAGGGAAGGAGGGAGGGAGGGAGGGAGGGAGGGAGGGAGGGAGGGAGGGAGGGAGGGAGGGAGGGAGGGAGGGAGGGAGGGAGGGAGGGAGGGAGGGAGGGAGGGAAGGAGGGAAGGAGGGAAGGAGGGAAGGAGGGAAGGAGGGAAGGAGGGAAGGAGGGAAGGAGGGAAGGAGGGAAGGAGGGAAGGAAGGAAGGAAGGAAGGAAGGAAGGAAGGAAGGAAGGAAGGAAGGAAGGAAGGAAGGAAGGAAGGAAGGAAGGAAGGAAGGAAGGAAGGAAGGAAGGAAGGAAGGAAGGAAGGAAGGAAGGAAGGAATTTTATTAGCCGCTGCTACAGCAACAGAGTTCCACAAAAGGGTGGAAAAGAGTGCTGAAAAGCCACATAGTCTTTCCTTGAATTTGTGCATGTGCTAAAATATTACCAATCCGAGAGAGAGACATTAAGAAACTAATCAAACAATAAAAAAATGAAAATGAAGTTTAATATATGAGTGAGTATATCTGATGAAACTTGGAGAGGGGACAAGAAGTTACGTGTGCCAGCACAAAGCCTAACTCTAAGCCTGATACATATTCTCTGAGTGTTCCTGGAATAAATGATAACACTCATAGAAAGAGAAGTGAAAGAGGCACAGAGACTTATGACGTTATTTATTATAACAAAGTGCCTGCTTTGCTGAGAGGGTAAATACCTATTAGAGACAAAGGCTGATGTCAAAACTTCTACTGACTCTACTTACAGCAGAATTTTACTCATCACCTTGACATTTAGTGCAGGTAGCAGAAGACTACTCTCTTGTTTGACCATAGCTATACTAGTATGCAATTTCATACCTGTAGTGCTGAAGCAGTAACCTTTCCTTTTTGTTTTCCAATCACTTCCAAAATTATTCTTCCATCTCCTAGACCTTTGTTTTTTGTTTTTTTGGTTTTTTGTTAATATTTCCTTTTAAAACATAGAAGTGTATTACTCCAGATGAGTCTCTGTGAATACACTACACTCAGAGACAAAACAGCATCTTTGTTCCAGTTGTGTTGCCTTCTTGTAAAGACTGGGCCAACTGCTTGTGGAAGCAAGCAGAGGACTCACATTTGGGGTGTTTTTTACAGTAATGGAGATAGTGGGTACTTTTTAAAAACACAGCCCATCATTCATGGTACCATGCAAACATTAATGTTATCTTAAATGTGAAAACAATCATGTTATCTTAAATGTACGGCCTCACATGGCTTCCAAGAGAAATGTTTCCTAAAATACAAGGTGTAATATAAACTTGGCTATGTATGCAAAGGAAAACTAATCACATGAAAACAAAAACACTGCCTCAAATCCAAGGAGCTTGAGATAGGAAAGTTTCTGTCATTCCTCTTGAGAAATTAGAGCCCATTCACATTTAAGCTCTTCTCAGAAGCTTGTTCTGAAGTTCTTGGAAAGAATTCAGGAAAGTGGAACAAACAGCATTTCTTGTGATCCTTCCATATTTTACAATGGAGAATATTATTTAAAATGATTTAGAAGAAAAATCATCATATTGACCCAGTAGAAGTGCATACCTCTGTGTAGTAAATGCCAATTGACAGTAGCTTTGCTAATTGTGATTACTTTTTATCGACTTGTGAGAAGTAATCCCTGAGCTCCTGCAGACCACTGAGGAGAAAAACTCTGACCTATTCTGTTCTGGGGTTTATAGCATGGCACAGCAACAGGTATATGCTATTTAGGAAATACAGAACAACTAAGTTTCCAGTCAGTATTGAAAATTAACACCCCTGGAAGTTCAGGGGTAAGGTGACAGGGGTGTGTCAGTAAGTTTATTATAATTATCAGGTACTATGATGGGGTGTGTTGTATGGATCATCGTGGATGTTCCTAATTAGGCTGCTGATGTACAGAAAGCTATGCTAACAGGTATCTTTACAGGTCTGGATGCCGAGGCAAGTGTGGGAAAAAAGTGAGGAATGTCTGCCTTTTTGTATTTTCATGTAGCAGAAAACAAGGGAATCAAAGTCTTAGGCTCTAAAAACCTGAAGGTGCTTCAGGGTGTTCTGTGAATAAAAGCACGACTGCCTGATTTTCAAAGTGAAATAATATTTCCGGGGGGTGGGGGGGGGGGGCGCGGGGGGAAGGATGTTTTTGTAGTAAAGGAAACTTTTTAGGATGCACGGATTCAATGTACATAGCGCTTCATTTTTGGGTAGGTGGGTGGGGGAGACGGCAGAATGAATGACTCGGTTTGCACAGATGAGTAAACGACCCAATTCCTCTGCTGAACTAAGAATTAAGGTGCGATTCTTTGGCAGACTGATATTGCTGTGGAGGCTGCATTAATTTGTATTTGCATACTATGGGGATTACTTTGCACAGATCGCCTTAATTCGGTGTCTGAGCTTATGTTGAATCTTCTCTGTGGTGTTTATTACCTCAGACTATATCTGCTCAGGAATTCTGCTCAAAAGGGCGAGTTTTTTTCACTCAGGGAGCACAGGTGTATGGCGTGAGGTAAAGCGATTTATGTGGAAAAATAAGGAAATCTGCATTCAAACACGCTTTTTAGGTAATGGGAAGTTTAGTATGTCATTTGGTGCCAATTTAAGATAATTTCCTCTCCTGCTAGAGAGATGTGAACTGAACCGCAGATCGTGTTGGCTCTTTCTAGTTTTTGAGAAGTATCAAAGTTAACGAGCCAGAGGGATAACGCTGGGGGCTGAGAATAGGGAGCGTGCAGTTTTATTCTTGCCCCGGCAATTATGCGCTACGCATGTGGCCACAGCGTTTAACTCTTGGTACCCTCAGTTTCTCTGCTTGACAAATAGTGACTCATGCGTTCTGCACGGGGAGCCAGTGCAGCGCTAGAATTCCTGCTTGCGAAATCGCCTTAAATCTTTTGGAGAGAAGCGTTAATGGTTGCAGGGTAAGGCCAGCAGTGCCGCGGGCGGGATGCGGGTGCAGACACGTATCATTTCCCAGCTGCCAGCCGCACGGCGTTGCCTCCCATCTGCATTTTCCAGCCCGCTGGAAGACGAGCGGGAGGCGGCGGGAGCCGGGCGGCCGCGCTCCCCCGGGGGCTCCGGCGGCGAGGGGCGGCGGGAGCCCCGCGCGGTGCGGCCGGGCCCGCCAAGAGTTAACGGCGGCACCCCGGGGGCCGCGCCGCCGCCTCCCCACCCCGCCGCTGCATTATTATTATTATTATTTCTCCCCCCTTCCCTCGCCTTCCAGTTTTGGCAGGGGATTAAAGCAGCTCCCCCCTGTGGCAGCAGTGACCCAGAAACGAGTTTGATTCACGGAGTCCTTCCTCCATAACAAGTACAAACGTCAGTCAGAGGGAATCTGTGTGTGTGTGTGTGTGTGAGAGAGAGAGTGAGTGCGTGTGTGTGTGTGTGTGTGTGTGTGTGTGTGTGGCGCAGCGAGCCTCTCTCCGTGCCCGCTGCCCGGCGCCGCGCCGAACTCATGCGGCGGCCCCGAGCCCTCCGCGCAGGGGGAGCCCGGCCGCGCCGCCCGCCCTCGCCGCCGCCGCGCCGCCGCCAGCAGGTAACCGTGCCCGCCGCAGCGCCAGCCGCGGAGCCGCCAGCACAGCCATATTTGATGGGGTTTTTTTGTCGCTCCGGAGGCGGCGGGAGAGCAGTTTCGTGCCGAAGGTCGCTGCCTAGTGGAAATAAGATAGTACGTCATTAACATGGCGCCAAGAGCCGCGCCGCTCGGTACGGGGCGAGGGGAGGCGGCCGAGTTGCGGCTCCGCTATCCCACAAGCAACTTGTGCGGGGCTGTGGCGGGCGGAGGCGGGAGGGGAGGCAGCGCTGCCGCCCGGCCACACCGGCCGGTGCCGGCTCCCTTTTTTGTTCCGCTGCGGGCAAGCGGGGACCGCGCAGCTCCCCAGGTGCAGCGGCCAAGTGAGCCGCCGGTGTCGGTGCCGTTCCGTTCTGCACCGTTCTGCACCGTTCTGCACCGTGCCGTGCCTTGCCGTGCCGCCGGCCCTGCGCCCCAGGCGGAGCTGCAGGCTGCGCCGCGGGGGCAGCGCCGGGTATCGCCCGCCGCGGAAAGTAGGAAGCGTTGGAGCAACTTGGTAGCCAGATGGCAATGGCAGAGCGCAAGTCCTGCTCGGATACTGATGTGTAGGAAGGGGGTGGGGGAGAGTCATGGCCACTGTGTGTCACCGTGTTACCCAGATGCCCACGAGACCCGTCGCCTCTCGCCGCGGGCGAGAAGCGGTGTGCGTGGGAGAGGAGGTTCGGTGTGCAGGAGCAGCTTTGTTCCCCCCCACCTTTAACTCCCAACCCCCCCCAGTCGCACTTGGATTTGGCTTGGGGGGGGGGGGGAAAAATTGCTCGGAAAGCATACAAGCTGCTCATCGGTGAAATGAAACAGAAGTTGCCTTTCGGAGCGGGAGAGCCGCAGCCGGTCCGCCGCCCGCTTGATGGGCGCCGGTGGGTGCTCCGCTGGAGGCGCCGAGCGCCGGGCTGTCAGAGCTGGCCCTGTCCCCCCAGGCGGGCGCGCGGTGTCTCCTGCCGGAGAACAACTTGCCCGAGCCCCGAAGTGCACGTGTTTGAGAGTGGGAAAAGGCGGGGAAATGTGTGCGGCGCTGCCCGGCCCCTCCGGGGCGCGGGGCGGCCTCGGGGCAGCGGCCGGCAGGTGCACGGCGACCCCGCCGCGCCCGGCCCCCGCCCCGGCTGCGGGAGGTGAAGCGGGAGCGGAGCGGGGGGCGCGCAGCGAACTTGGGCAGGACGCGGCGGGGGCCGGGCCCCCTCCCGCCGCCCGTGCCCGGCGCAGGCCGAGGGGCGAATCCGCGTGGCCGGGCCGGAGTTTGCGGGCGAGGGAGCGGAAAGGCGGCCGGCGGTGTTGGGGCGCGAACGGAACATCACAGGGGGAGCGGCGGCGGACGCCCCAACTTGCTCGGGCGGCGGTCGGGGCAGCTCCGCGATTTGGCTCTTGCCCCGGCGCCTGGCGAGCGGGACGGAGCGGGGCTGCGGCATTTCTGTGTAACGGGCCGCTCTCCCTGGGGAGGTGAGTGCGGCTCCAGCCATCATTCCACTTGTTCCTGCTAGACAAAGCCACCCTGCCCGGCCCTGGGCTCGCGTAGTCGCCTGCTCCCAGGAGAATTTTGGTGGTTGTTTGGGTGTTGTGGGTTTTTTTTTTTTGTTTTTTTTTTTTTTTAATTTTTTTTTTGGGGGGGGGTAATGTTTTGTTGTTTTGGTTTTATTTGTGGATTTTTTTTTTTTTTATTTATTTGCTTTTCCTTTCCCGTTCGCGCCCGCCCGTTCGTTCCCGATAGGATGATTTTGGGAAGGGTGGAGGCAAAGGGTGTTTGTTTGTTTGCACCGCCTGCTGGTTGGTTTCCTGTGACAAGAGGTGATAACACAGTTTCCAGAACTGTCTGGGAGTGGGAGGAGAGACGGACACAGAAAATGAGCTCGTCTCCGAGCTGCCGCTCGATCCGCCGTCCCGTCCACCCCCTCCGTGGCAGCGTGGCCGCGGGGGCGGGCAGGGAAGGTGCCGTGGCCGTTTTCGGCAGTGACAGGGCTTGGAGGGAGAGGCGGCGGAGCCGGGGGCACCAAGTTTGATTTGCAGCCGTGGCCGAGCGGATTGGTGCGGCCGGCGGCGGGGAGGAGCGGGAGCCGGGAGGGAGGGGAAGGAGGGGGCGAGCCGGGCTGCTTCTCGTGGAAGCCGGCGGCCGTGCTGCTGGCCGGGAAGGTGCCACCCCCGCGGGGGCGGTGTAGCCCGGCGGCGCCCGGGCCGGGAGGCTGCTCCGTGACCTCAGCTGGCCGTGCCCTGGCGGCTCCGGGGTCGGCGCCGCTGCCGCGAACCCTGGGCGGGCGCGGTGCGGGACCGGAGCCGAGATGGGATCGCTGCGGGAGGAGGAGGAGGGGGAGAGGTTCCCTGAGCGGCACCCGGCCGGGCTGGAGCCGGCGGTCGGCGGGAGTGCCGCTCTGGAAGCGACACCCGCAGCCTCGGCTCTCGCCCTGCGGGGAGGTGGCTCCGATCCCGCAGCCGTGGGCGCGGCGGGGCGGCCGAGGCTCAGCGCACCTGCGAGCAGCGCCCGCCGCCGGCCAACTTCTCCTCCCGGCTCTCTCCAGCTCCTCAGCTGATCGCCTTGTTCTGAGGAAGTTGATTAGGCTCACCCGCAGGTGAGAGACGGGGCATCCTGAGATCTGTCAGCCCCCCCACCCCAAGTAAAACAGGCCGTGGGTGACATGGTCTGAGTGGGCGCACGTAGCTGTGAGGGAGTATTACAAATTCCAGTAGGATTTAGCAACGTATTTTAGTTGACGTTTTAATGTCAAAGGCTGAAGATGCTTTTATGCCAGCCCCATTTTTTTAGAGAAAGATTTAGCTGTTATTTGGAATAATTTCCTTTTTAAACAGGTGCTGTCTTTGAACTAAGTCATGAGCTGCCCACACTTGCAAACCTAAAGCCTTCATAAAAGTTATGCCAAAATATGCTTGTTATGCTTCTATTTCTAGAGGTTTCTCACACTCAGTGGGATATTGTTGAAACAGCAAGGATTGTATGTTTTAGTGGCAGGATTTTCCCTCTGGCTTCAGATACCACTTGCTCCCTGCTTTTGAGCTATGTTTAATACATATGTTTAAAATAAAATAATAATAATAAACTCCTCTTTCCTCTCACAGCTGCAGATTTCCCTTCCAGCTTCTCTGGTTTCATTCCCAATTCACAGAACCTAGTAAAAAAAGAAACTTCCAGTGTTTCACCAAATGTTTTCTCCATGTGGTTAGTACTGCTGCTTCATGCTCCTGTTTTCAACTGGAGATGACCAGGCTGGTACCATTTCCTAGGTAGAAGAGATGAACTGCAGTGGGTGCAGCTTGGGTTGCATTAATTCATGGAGCCCATTGTTCCAAGGTTTTGGATGGTCAGTTCCATTTACTCCCACAGTTTGGGAGTCATTTGCTGCCACTGCTCAGGTAGTAAGTTAACATTATGAGCTGGCTTTCACAAGTGCATAAATGAGCACGTGGATACCTTGGAAGTGCTGGGTTGATACAGCCAAATTGTGCTTCTCTCTTGTCTAGTGAAATTTTGAATAGGTGTGCTGAATTTGATAGAAATATCAAATTGTTTGGCCAAGTACTTATTTGTTTTGTGAGACTTGGAGGATTTTTTTTTTCCTCCATATTTAAGGTCTGTGACTCTTTGCACTGTGGACAATGCTACATAATACTGTAATCACAGAATGACTAGGTTGGAAGAGACCTCCAACATCATCGAGTCCAACCCAGCCCTAACACCTGAACTAAACCATGGCACCGAGTGCCACATCCAGTCTTTTTTGAAACACATCCAGGGATGGTGACTCCACCACCTCCCTGGACAGACCATTCCAATACTTTATCGCCCTTTCTGTAAAAAACTTCTTCCCAATACCCAACCTGTATTTCCCTTTGTGAATATTTCATTTCAGAACTCTCCTTGTATCCTTGTGACTATAAAATGTTGCTGTGAAAGCTTTTATGGAATTTTAAAGTTTTAGGTGGATTTTAGTAATACAGCTTATTTCTGATGTGGTTTTTTTTTTTTTGTTTTTCTTTTTTTGTTTAGGGCTACAGTAGTAGCAAAAAAGCTTCTTGAGATGTCAGGTGTCAGTGAAGGAGGGGTGGTGTTATAAATAAGCTATTTAAAAAGAGCCAAGTAGTAGAAGCCAAATGTCTCCATCTTCTATCCATTTTATTAAGCTGTGTCACACTTCACTTCCATTTGTACAATAGGTGTTCTGAAGCAATTTCTTGTGTACTAGAGATAATTAGGTCTTCGTTTCATCGCAGTTAGTGGGTTACTTTCAGGAAAAGCCAGTTTTTCAGTTTGTCTTCAGGGTGTACATCTGTCATAACTCTGCTTTCTTCCCATTCTGTCTCTGCAGCTGTTCAGTGCAGTTTGTTATAGTGACACCCGTTAACATGGTTACAGTTAATTGTCTGTCAGAGTTTGAATTATACACTCTTTTACCCAGGGGTTTATGCAGCCCTTGAAAATACTTCAGTAAGAATTGTGCTGTGGAAAACCTTTGACCCGAGGATGTAAATTTTTCCATGTATAATTTTTTTTTTTTACAATCTGGTTCTGTTTAGCTATTTGCATAACAAGGACTGACACACTTTACATCTTTCTCTTTGATTGCCTCTCTACTTGAGGTCAAACTGCATGAAGAACTATGTGGGGTCCTTAACTCTGCACGTGGTGTGTGGCACATGGATGTATGTGTGTGCATGCTGTTGTCCCAGTTTCACGGGGTACTGTCTAGATTTCTGCTCTTTGCATTTTTTATGCTCATACCAGTGCAACTTCTGGGACTCCAGTGTGGGAGAAAAAAGGGTCTTGACATCACTGTCCTGTGGGGTCTTTGGATTTTTTTGGTAATTTATTTCTTGGAGAGGTAAGGATGGAGTAGCATGGTAATGCATGCTGCTAAAAATAGTGAATTTGCTGTACTGTGTCAGGTTGCTGAGTGTAACCCATTGCACTGCATCTGTCATCAAATACTGGGATGTGGACAGTGCCTACCTGTATCTAGTTATTTGTATAGATTTAGGTGTTTGTTGCTCAGCTCCACAAGGATATGTAAATTCAAATGCGATTGTGTGGCCTGACATTGATTATATTGGATTCTTGTCTAGTCATTTCATTTGCACAGCATTTGCAAGGATTTTGAAAAAGACTTCCCACGCTCTCTAAAATACAGAAGCCAGTTTCAGGTGGTGTAATTTTGCCTTCAAAAACAATTTCATCAAATCCACCATTGAAGTTCAGAGTTGCATTCTTATGTTTAAAGTTTGTATCTAACCAGTGAGTAAAACCCAGACCTTAACTTTCAGAGCAAGCACAATTAAAAAGGATGGAAAAATGACTTGGTGACGTGTTGCTGTAAAACAGAACAGCACCTTCAGCCTCTGGAGCAGCACAGTGGCACGTGTTGCAAGGTGTGCCTGGCCTCACTAGTGCTGCCCTGGTGTGGCTAGCTCATCTGAGGGTGATTGGGGACTAAAAAGGCATGGTCTCTGTCCCATTTGTGCCATTTATCATGGTGATGTGAATGCATGAAGTGCTCTTGGATGCTTTGCTGCCCGTGAAATTGGAGTAACATTGCCAGCGGAGTTGTGGCTGTTTCTCGAAAGCTGTGCTTGGCTGAAGGCTGGCATTATTCTCAGCCCAGTTTGGTTCCTTCCCAATAAATGGCTAAATGTTATATTGGCATGCTCAGGAGAAAACAGGATCAGCATGCTGTGTGTTGGTCTGACTGATTTCTGAAAGGATGGTTTTAACACAAAAAAAACAATGGTCTTTCCTCTTTGGAGGAAAAGAAATGAAAGTCTGTGTACAAAGGTTGCTGAGTTATTAAGAATTCACACGACTCAGTGAAAACTGATAGAGAGTGTGGCTTGGTGATGCAGCCTTTGTCAGCTTAGGGTTGTTGGACTCTGCAGCAGCTTTTGAAGCGCTGGCCTTTCTCTTCAGGTGAACAAACAGGGTGTTGGGCAAACACCATTTTGGGGCTGGTGTAAGAATTTGGGAAAAACAGTTGTAGAAATGTTTGATGGGAGATCCAGGGTTCACTCAGGAGCACTGCTTGGCTGCCTGTGTCCTTGCTTCAGAGCACCGCTGGTTCTGCGAAGGGGTTTGGGAGGTCATTCTGTGGCGTGTGTGGGTGCAGTGGATGTTTTGTGGAAACTTTGGGGCTGGGCAGCAATTACGTGTTTGCACGCACTTGGGAATTGAGCTCAGTCATCTGGGTGTCTCTTCCTGCCCTGCAAGTGTTGCAGGCTGGGGTGCATAGCTTTTACTCCTGGTATTAAAGCTGTCCTCAAATGTTTTACCATTTTTATGCTTACATGTGAAGTCTCTTTGCTTACAGCGATCACAGTGTACGCCTGCTGGAACGGGGAAAAACGTGCAGTATCAGTCTGCATAAAACTATCACTATCCATAACCCAAGTTTATTTTTAATGTGCACTTCTTAACGTGTTTCTTGTGTGACTTTGAGTCACCCACCACCTGACAGAAACCAGTAGCCTTTGAGGCAGAGGCACTGTGAAACCCTTAAACCAAAAACATTTCAATGTGTGTGGTTGTAAGTCTTATTAGCTGTTCCAATGTTATCTCTAGAACATGTGTTCTGGGCTGTGGATATGAACATCTGTTGGGAGCAGTTTAAAATTATTTCAGAGGTTGAAAAAAGCTGTTCTTCTAATGACAAAAGTTCCAGGGGGTTAATCTTAAGGGGTTTGAGTCTTGCTCTAAGAAGCCAAATGCTGTTTTTTCATCTGGTATTTAGCTCCCTGTAAACTCAGATTATGTTCAAAGATGGGAAAATGAGATCTCTGAGTTTTAACTCTTTCATTTTTTTTTTCTGCATGGATCTATCAAACAATCTCACAGGAGCTTCATCAAATGGGATATTTCTTTTAATGTTACTATTGAGAACACGGGTTTTTCAGAGTGGCCAATTTCAGATGCCTGACTAGAGTGGACAAGGAAATTAGGTGCCTTATCTATACCCTGTACTCAGGAAAGTGGCTTCTGCTCTGGCTTATTTCCTGAAAAACCTCTGGAGAGTGCTTAAACTGGGACATGTGATTACCACTCTTTCCTTTGAACAGCAACCAAAAAGGAGATGTTCAGTTTGTGTTTTTAAAGACATGTGGTGGGAGGAAGAAGGTTCCATCTCTTTCCTTATTTTTTTGAATTTGCAGAAAGTATGTTAGAAGAAAGTCAGCTCAAAATATGCTTTTCCGGAAAGATGTGAAGGAGCAGAATTCCAAATTCTCTTGTTTGTTACAAGTTCACAGGTGTGTCTTAGTGTACTTACATTCTGTTATTTTGCTTAACAGTGTATTATGCTTTTCAGACCATGTAGGAAATAAACCAGGAAGTGAGAATTTTGACCAGGAATATACAAATTACACTTCTGAGATAGGGCAATTTTCCTGTATTTCCTTCCAAATTTTGTTTACTTTGTTTATGGGAGATTTTTGCTAAATTGGTATCTTCTTTTACGTTGCTATTATTAATATGTGAACTAATAGAGGAAGTCTCTTACAGATATATACTCATCCCCCTAGTTTGGCCTTGTAAGAACAAATTGATTTTTCAGTTTTGTCTTAGCTTGTTTTGAATCTGAATGTTTGCTTTCTGTCTTTCTAAGTGACTGTATAGGAACTTGGCTCTGGATCTCCTGCATTTCTACCAGATCTGTATTCAGTGGGTTTTGATGGTCCTGGCTGGTCTGTGTATTTATCCACTGGCAGCATTTCTGTCTCCCGTACACACAAAGTTCTGGCCTGCTTCAAAGCAATTTTTGGAGAGAATTCTTCTGGCTCTGTGAGAGGCTGCCATTGATGATTCTTTATTCTCTGGTATCAGACACTGTATATGAACTCTCACTCTATGGAATGGTGACAAAAGGTCTTGGTGAGGTGAACCATTCAGCTTCTCTTTAGTGAGCAAAATTTGCAGTTCAAAACTGTTACATGTTTCAGTGACGGGTGTATTAAATCCTGCTCTGAAAAGCCAGTCTGTGTGGGAGGGAGGCTTCCCCCCAACTCTGTTTGCACATATAATATGGAAAAGGAGGCAAGACTGCAATGCTCATGCTCTTAGAACTGCATTAAGTTCTCTGGAAGTGTAAAATAGATCACAGGTTCAGTTGCTTATAACTTGCTAGCGGTGACAAAATGAATTCTCTCAAAAATGCTAATTTCTTTTTGTGATATGAATCACTTCTGGAAGAGCAGATATTTTTGTGCTCTATTGTAAATAATGCCAGGCTTTGTTAGTTTTTTTGGGTTTTCTTATTTTGGGAATCAGTCTTATAAAAGTTGAAGGCTTTACTGAATTTCTTACAATGAGCCCTGTTCTCAGTGAACAAAGTTGAAGCAGTTAATTCTGACACAAAGGAGCAATGGAAAGAGTTTTGTTGAGAGGTTTTGAGGAAGTCCGAACTCACACGGAAATAAGGTTAGATTTTCTGCACTTAGCTAGAAGCAAAAGAATATTTTGGCATCTGATCTCCAAATCTGTGTGCAGAAGGTAGGTGTGAGGGATTTGGTGCCAGCAGAGTGCCCAGACTTTGTTGATATCACAATTGATATGTGGTAAGCGAAGACTCGGGGGTTTTGATGTGCATCTAGAGTCCTTGTCAGTTTATCTTATGGTGGAAATGCCTTTCTGGACTTGTCATGTTTTTTTCTGCTCTTCAACTTGCACTTTTTAATAGCTTTTTACATGTAAGTACTGACTAGCTATTTACAGTTTCTTTTTTTTTTTTTTTTTCTGAATTTTGTTTCATTCCACAGGGAATACACATGAAAATGTCAGTACCCTGAGAATAGCAGTTAAAAGCACTTGGAATTTTTGGCCTTTTTATCACAGGCCCATGTGTCCATGAATTTGGTATTGGTAGAAATCTGGCAATTTGGAGGAACCTCTGAATAATCATCTGAATAATCTTACTCCCAAAGAACAGTTAGTGTTGTAGGCATGGCGCTAGAAATGTGCCTTCAGGAGGAAGTAACTCTCATCTTAGAGGGTGGTGCTTTCCAGGGCATAGATGATGCATGTTTAGTTAATCTGGGAAAACTGGGCTTGCTACTGCTGATGTTTCATTTTTTATGTGTAAGTGGATGACTTTAATCTCCGATTTCGTAAATCTGGCACTTTAAACAGGAATAAAATTGCTCCAAAAATATATTAGCCAAAGTAAATATTTACACAAGCAGTAAAAACGTTATTGTATTGCAAATCTAGTGTCAGAATAGGCAGGGGAAGTTAAGCACATTGGCTGTGGATATTTAGTGATTTTTACACCTCTCAGGACAAAACACGGTGGTTTTGGTGTGGGGAGAGCATTGGTGGGATTGTCATTGCCACTCTCCAGTGTTGTTCACCTGCTCATATGATAACAGCCTAATTAAGCATCCTTGAGAGGTTCACTGTTCATATTTCAGCTGCAGCTGGAGTTGTTTGTTTTCCTTTGTGTGCTGTAAATGCTTGCATGCCATCAGAAGCACAAGTTGATGACTGTGTGTTATTACCTGGGGTTAAGTGCTGTCTCATTGCTTCCCAGGCTGCCTGCTGTTTCCCGGGGAGATCATGAAACGACATCGGCTTCCTAGCAGCAGTGAGGACTCTGACGACAATGGCAGTAAGTGCTCCTTTGTTGTAGAGTGCAGGAGGTTATGAGTTGGAAAACGTGTTCTAATGCAGTGTTTCATGTGCCACAGGCATCTTGCATATTGGTTGAACTGGTAATGAATGAAATGTGTGTTGAAAGGATCTAGTTTTGAACTCAGTCATTCTGAGCACAGGTGGAGAGTAGATCCAGGATCCCCCCACCCTTAAACTGACATGTAGTTTTAGTGAATAAGATAAAACAGGAGCAAAAAGTCAGTGGTCATCTTTGAAATCTTGGCTAGCAGCATAATTTATCATTATAATGACAGAGTGAGCATGGAAACATCTGCTGACATTGCCCATAGAAGTTTGCATAAGGATTTTAAATTTGCTTCAGTCTTCTCATACCCTCTTAAAGTGGGGAAGTATAGTGCTTCAAGCTTAAGCAGAAAAGATTAACAGAGCATAAAAGTTGTTCCTCACTGCATTTGAAGATTTTCTTTGAGGAACTGCTTATAAGAATTTGAATTCAGCAAATCACTAATTTGGGTACAGAAGCTATTTATGGCTTTTAACTGTTTCTGTAGTGATGTAACTAGCATACACTGTGGTTGGTATCTCTCTATGTCTTGTGTTTGGATTCTAGTGACTGGTAATCTTTCATTTAAGCAGAAATAAGAGGGGATTGGGGGGAGAGATAAAATACCACTTTGGGGAATGTGCCAAGGTGTCCTCTTTGCCCAAAAGAGCAAGTAGATTGCATTTGACAATACTGCAGCTTAGCCAGTTTTCAGAGAGGTTTTTGTGGTTTTGATTTGATCTATCTGGATGCACATCTTCAAATCTGAGGTCTTTCTGTAAAATTTCAGTCTGAAAATGGTTGGGGTGGTTTCCTAGGTGCTTTTGAGAGCTTCACTCTGAGAACTTATCTCTGTGGTACACTCTGGCTCCACGTAGGTGACTGCTTCACCTGCATGCATTTCTTAGGTGTGTCTGTGCTGCCTGGGAATCTGCTCAGGTATGGCCAAAGCTGCCTCTTTAAACAACCCTAGGCAAACTGTTGCTGAAATGAAGTAGTAAAGGTGAAAGGATTAGAGAAGGTAAGAACTAGCAGGCTGATTAGAAGTTAATCCAAATAAGAATTGAGCAAAATCTGTTAGAGGTGAGGAATTTGGCTTGGCTTTGGAGAGCTATCTGCAGCTGGGGGGTTTTGGAAGAAAAAGCCCCAAACAAATCGGACATGTTTTTATTGGTTGGAAGTTAAGTTGAGGTTATTAAAATTGAAGTCAGTGTATTTCCTTAAAGGTGAGATGTACTTCCCAGAAACAAAGGTGTGCTTTTATTTGTAAGATAAACAAGTAGTAGCAAACATGTCTTCCATTAGAATTTAGCTTCACCCTTTTTTCATTTCCTAGCAACTTTATAAAATAGTGTTTCATATTAATAATAGTCTCTATTTTCACTCTCTTAGCTGTTTTTTTTAAGCCTTTGATCTCTTCATGTGCCTTCTGTAACAGCTTTTACCAAATAAAATATGAAGCAGTTAATCTTGGAATTGAAGTTCTGAAATAGATACAATTGCCTGACCTGTTGCTGATTACAGCGCTTGTTTGTAATGCTATTTGATGTATGACTATTTGGAACAGAGTTATCAACTTAGTAAATTATATTTTCCACAAAATCTGTTCCATAGATCATGATATAAGAAAATGAGTTTGGAAAAGAAAAGGAAACCTCTTGCCCTTTTATGATCTGTCTGTTTTAAAGCCTGGTTATTGCAAATAACTTTTCTGAATAAATTGCACGGCAAAGATAGTGAAATTTAAAAAGTGTTTTCAAGTATTATTTCAAATATATATGACTTTCTTTGCATTACACTTGTTTTTTTCTTGATTATGGTTTGTGTTTTGTTTTTTTTTTTTTTGGTTTTTTTTTTGCCTCTTGTTACTGGGTGAATTAATGTACAGGTTCCTGCATATTCATTCTGTAACTATATGCATGTTCAGAAGGATCAAGGGTTATTAATCAGAAGCCCAGGTAACACTGATTGTGGGATCAGCACTTCCAAGGCTTTTTGTCATTCAGACTTCCCTGAAAAGAATGACTGACTTAGCTTAGGTTCTTTCCACTTTTCCTGTTACAGGAGATACCAGTGGTTTCTTGCAACTATGTTTGAATGTCAAGGGTGTCCCCTTACAGGTTTCACCTTCACAGGACCTCTCTTGCCTTTAGTAGAATTGCTGATTACTCTTCACTATATTTGTTCCTCTATTCTTATTTTGCCAGTAGCATCTCTGATCCACTGTACTGAAGTAGTCTTAGAAGGGTAAGCAAGTTTCCCCCCAAAACATATAAAAATTTCTATGAAGTTTTTGTGGTATGTATTGAAGGCTTCAAGTTTTTCACTAGCTGTTTTTCCTTCTCAGAGTTTCCAGAGGCTGACAACAATTACATTTGACTATTCTGGGCGTTTCAAACTGACATCTTCTAATTGAAAAGTTAAAATTTTAATCAACGCCTAGTTGGAATCCTGTTGCAAACACCTCCTTCCCTTTCAGCCTCTTGGTCCTCCAGTGGACTTCTTGCACCATTATGAGCTCTATGGTCTTTGAGCTTAGGGCTCAGCCTTCTTCTCTCTCACCCTACAAATGAGGATTGTGCCTCGAGCTGCTGCTGAGTTTGCACACTGTGCTTTACTAGACTGTGACCAGGCATCTCAGGTTCACCATGAGGGTCACTGAGTAAATGTCTTTGGGGTAACCTGAATGATGCTGTTATTTTGGGGTAAGCTCCAGCATGTAGGCTTTTGCAACCTGGGAAATATTTTGGCATGAAAAAACCCCTACACTGTATTCTCTTGAGCTCAGGAACCTGAATATTTGGGATGTAGTAGCAACGATGCCACTAATAATGGAATTTATTAAAAAAAAAAAAAAAAAAGTTGTTTTCCATTGGATCACTGAACTGAATCAGTTTCCTTGGTAGTCACAAGGAAACAAAGCTTATGCCAAAGTGCTAAAAATACATTATTCTGGAGATACAGTAGTTCTTCAGAGGGAGAAAAAGGTGCTCTCATTTTGTGAGATGCAAGAAGGGAGAATGGCTTTCATTTAAGGGTGAAATACAGCGGAAAAGAAAGCTTAACAACATAGCTGCAGTCCTAGAGTATATACATGTATTTACTGACTCATGTAAGATATTTTAGTGTGGGTGGTTATGTGTTTATTGCAGCATTTTAAAGCCTTGCAGCTTAAAGTCAGCACCCTTGCTTTCTTCATCACTTCTTCTTTGCCCTGAGACTTGATTCTTTTCCTAAAGCTGAGCTCCTAGAAGTATTTATTTCATGTACTTCAACCTAAGTACTGGAAATTGTTAAGCTATGTCCCCTTAGAATCAAAATTCTAAATCCTCATTTCAACACAAAGCTAAAATAGCATATTTGAAGCACTGGGCAAGAGGTGTTAGTGCCAGTTTTGTCTGGCAGTTCTGCAATTAGTCCCTGGATATCCAAACATGTTCTGAGGGATTTCATTTTCTGAAATTAGAGGTCACTTTTGAACATCTTATCTGTGAAATATAATTGAATGAAAAATGACTGCAGGCATTGCTCTGGATTCTGAACTTTTGTCTAAATACAGAGGAATGGTATTGAGAGAGGCTTGGAGAAGTGCTTGTGAGTGTTTTCTCCTGAAAGCTTTTCTTCTTTGGTCACTTGGCAGAGCTTGTTTGTTTCTGTGGCCTTCAAGATAGTGTAGTACAGCAACTATAATGGGCATTCATATTAGCTAGGCCCATCATAAAAGCCTTGTGATGTACATGCTGCATTCTTCAAAGCCTGTAGAGAGGAAATCAGTAATGTTTACCTCACATCCATTACTCTCCTGTTTTCTGGTGGCTGACTAGGGTTTTGATAGTTTTTAAGCCAATTTTGTTACACTGCATTTCAGCTTGCTCCTGTGTTGCTAAACCTTCTCTTTATGGTTCGGGGTCTCACTCTAATTAAATGTGAGATACTGAAGCTGTTTTAGTTTTCCTGCTCAGTGTTTAACACCTGGCTTTTTAGCCTCATTGGTTGGTAAATCTGCAAAGGTGGTTTGTGCTGACTATTCCATGTGCTATTTCCTGGCGAGATCAAGTTGTACAATGGAGTAGTTCCTATTTAGACCTTCAAGGCGTTCCTTTTAGCATAAATTGGTGGACAGCTTGTTTTTGAGAAAGGTCTGAAACTCGTGGACATTTATTTAAGGAAGTAGTGTGAAATCCAGGCACTCCTTGGTGTCAAAGAGAGTTTGTGCGCTGTTTTCCATGAGCAAGGAATTCAAGGCATGGTTTTATTCTGACTTTGCTTGCTGCCACAATGCTTTTTCATTTATTCTTGGTTATCAGTTTATCATACTCCTACATGCATAGCATCCAAGAGAAGAACCAAAGACACATGCAGATGAAAAATACTTCCAAGATTTACAGAGTTTCACGTGAGTTCTGAGAAATGAAAGATTTAATACCTATGGATTATGGAACAGAGTTCTGTAATTTAGGCAGACCCTTATTCTATCATTGCTAAACAAATGTTATTTTAAAGTTAAACGAATTTTGCCAATATCCATTGCACTGACTGAATGATGGGGATCTTAGATTTAGAAAGGGCTTTGAATCCCAGTGGATTCCTGTAGTGTTTGAGATGGATCCCAGGGTGCCTTCACAAAGGTTACCAAGTACATAACCTTGGGGGTGTGTGTCATTTACTGTAGAATTGCAGCCGCTGCTGGCCTGAAATGCGGTGATTGCGTGTGCAGAGCTTTGTGAAAAGGAAGTGAGGAACGTTTTTTTTTGTCTTTTCAGTTGAACTGGCTGGGAGGTAAGGAATGGTGACTAAACAACAAATGTAACGTAGTTACAGTGCTCAGAATTTGGGCAAAGCAGCAAGTGTAGTGGTCACAGTGTGCCTTGGAAAAAGGGTTGTTGAGTGATGACAGATGGTAAGAATGAGCATCTTACCTGAAGGTTAATCCCAAGTGGGGCAGAGTGGCTTGTGGTGAAGTTGCTGGAGCAATCTGGAAGAGTGATTTGAAAGGCTGATGGGCTATTGCATCTGAGGAAGGGACTTCCTATAATGATCACTGTCATTTGACAGGAAAAAGGATTTGGCAGGAGGAAAAGTGCCAGGAAAACTGCAGCTCTGGACATGAGGAGAGCAGACCACAAAGCTGCTCAGGGAAGTCCCCTGGGAGAATGTTTTTGCAGGTGCTGAGGTTCATCAATGCTTGTCAGTTTTTAAACACCACCTCCTAAAGGCACAGGAGCAGGCAATTCCTGAATGTTGCAAGTCAAGCAGGTGAGGCAGAAGGCTGGCTGGGTTGAACAGGGGTGTCCTCTTGGATGTTAGGCAAAAAAGGAAGGTGCATGCCTAGTACACGCAAAGTCAGGTGATATGGGAAGAGCACAGAGATGCTGCTTGCCACTGTAGGGAGATATTCATGTGGCCAATGCTCACTTGGGAGTTTGAAGGTGGCTAGAAATGTGAGGGATGATAAAAAGACTTTCATTAAAGTATTGAATGGCAAAAGGCAGTATTGAAATAGCATCAGCCTGTTACAGGATGAGGATGGTCACCTCGCAAGCAGGGACAGGGACAAGGCAGAGGTGTTTAATGTGTCCTTTGCCCTGTCTTCAACACTGATGGTAGACCAAGGGGGTCTCAATGCCCTGAGCTTAGAGGATCATGATGGTGAGAATCATCAACTCCCAGCTGACCCTGAACTTGTGCAGGATCTGTTGCTGCAGCTGGATCCCTACAAGTCTATAGGGATTCGTCACAGAATCCTCAAGGAACTAGCTGATATTGCAAAACGTCTCTTGATGATTTTTTAACAGTTTCAGGAATCCTGAGACATCCCAGCTGACTGGAAGCTGGCAAATGTTCTCACGATTTTCAAGAAGTGCGAGAAGGAGGACGCCAGAAACTACAGGTCTGTCAATGTCACTTTAGTGCCTGGTAAAATCATGGAAAAGATTATTTGGGGAGGTATTGAAAAAAAGCTGTGGGATAATGCAACCGGTGTTGGTCACAGCCAGCAGAGCCTTGTGAGGGGGAAGTCCTGCTTGTTGAATCCTTCTACAACAGGATGACCTACCTAGTGGATCTAGGAAAGCCAGTAGATGCAATCTTTTTGGACTTGAGCAAAGCTTTGGATACTGTCTCTCGTAAGATCCTTCTGGACAAGGTGTCAGCACACAGCTGGACAGTTGTGTTACATGATGGGTCAGCAACTGGCTCATGGGTTGGGCACAAAGGATTTTAGGGAATGGTGTAATATCAACTGGTGCCCAGGTTCTGCAGGGCTCCATCCTTGCCCCGTGCTCTTCAATGTCTTCCTAAATGACCTGGACACAGAACTAGAAGGAATACTCAGTAAACTTGCTGAGGACAGTTAATTGGGAAGTGCTGTCAACTCCTCAGGGCAAAGAGGCCCAGAAAATAAGAGAGATGGGCAATCACCAACCATATGAAGATCAAAAAGGACTAGTGCAAGATTTTGCAGCTGGGTCAGGGCAGCCCTGGCTGTGCATACAGACTGGGGAGTGAGTGGCTGGAGAGCAACGCTGTGCAAAGTGCCCTGGGGTCCTGGTTGAGGGAACGTTGAATGTGAGTCAGCAGTGCCCTGGAGCCAGGAGAGCCAAGCATGTCCTGGGGAGCATCAGGGACAGCATTGCCAGGTGGGCAAGGGAGGGGATTGTCCCGCTCTGCTCTGCACTGGAGCAGCCTCACCTCAAGTGCTGGGGCAGTTTGGGGTGCCACAACGTAAAAAAGACATGAAACCATTAGAAGCCATGCAAAGGAGGGCCACAAGAATGGCGAAGGGCCTTGAGGGGAAGCCATATCAGGAGTGGCTGAGGGCACTTGGTCTGTTCAGCCGGGAGAAGAGGAGACTGAGGGAGGAGACATTGTGGTCTTCAGCATGCTTTTGAGGAGAAGGAGAGGGGCAGGCACTGATCCCTTCACCCTCATGACCAGGGACAGGACTCAAGGAAATGGCGTGACATAAACAGTTTAGGTTGGATATCAGGAAAGGGTTCTTCACCCAGAGGGTGGCTGGGCACTGGAACAGGCTCCGCAGGGTCACGGCACCTACCTGACAGTTCAGGAAGCATTTGAACAATGCTTTCAGGCACATGGTGTGACTTCTGGGGCTAGTCCTGTGCAGGGCCAGGAGTTGGACTCCATGATCCTGATGGGTCTCTTCCAACTCAGTACATTCTGTGATACCCTGATTAATTTTTGGAGAGGCATATTAATTTTTCTTTACAAGACTGCTAGATTGAGTACACCTGGACACCACTGGACTTTCAAGGCCTTGACAATATCATGTTATCAGCCTGTGAGTGGGAAGTGCTCAAACTGACTTTGATAACCTGTGGTAAACTTGAGTTGGAACAGTTTACTGTTATGGTAAAACATGGCTACCATGGGAATTGGTTTGGGGAGCTCAAGTAGCACTTGGATCTTGTGCTGAAAAAGATGAGGTCTAGGAATTCCTGACTATTGTAAGAGTGACATGTACCTGTGTGTGGTTATGTGTGTGTTCTGTGAGATGATAAAACTCAAATACGTGCTGCTGAGGACAGCGATGACAGGTGGGAACTTGTGTTAAAGTGCTGTGGCAGGGAGCTGCAGGGATGGTTCATTATGTGTCAGAGACTGAGCAATTGTGCTGTGGTGTTGTAAAGCACTGCAGAGATCGTATGGATTGAGGCTTTGTTCAGCAGCTGCAACTAGGGAGTCGTCAACTGATAGTAAATTTCAAGTAGCATTGCTGTTGACAAGAGATAAAAGGCTATTCCTTCTTCTGTTTTGATCTTGAATGAGATTATTGTGTACTAATATGCTATAAAGATAAGGAAGATAGATGGGCAAACCCTCCAGCAACAGAAAAGCGAGAAAGGAGATTTGGCTAAGTGAAATGGTGTCTTACTTTGTGTTTGCTTGCACGCTGCTTTCTCTGTGATAAGGTCTGAAGACTTCTGCCCAGCCAGCTCTTTCTGAACCTGACATAATGGAAACTGCCCACAGAATAGTTTGCTTCTGCTTCCTTTGTGCTGGAATTTGAGCCAAGCATGGAGATGTTTCTAAGTGGCATGGAGCCCCTGCTTTAAGGAGTTGTGGGCCAGGCCTTAAATGGGGAGACTGAGCTCCTCTGTGTTCTCCTCGGGCCGCAGACCATTCTGACAGCACTGGCAGCGGCACCTGGCTGGTCTCAGAATGAGCAGCACGGGCTTCTGGAAAGGCTGGTGTTAAGCAGAAGTGACAGCCAGACATGGATCTGTGTCAGGGCTGCTTTGCTCTGTTGTGCTGCCTGCTGTAGCGGGGTAGCAGGAGTGTATTTACGGCGGGAGAAGTGCTTGCAGTGATCTGAGGCTTTGAACTGTTCAGAGGCTGTAGCAGCAGGTAGTTCTCCGGGGACACAGCTGGGTGCCTTCAGGTGGCTTTACAGCAGCCTTGTGCATGATACCTAATAGCTGAGACTTCTCTGCTCATGCTGAGCAGTGTATTAGTTGTGGGGTAGAATTCCCTTAGGGTTTGAATTGTTTTATTGGTTCCAAGCAATTTTCTGTTTTGATTGGATTTTTTTTTTTGGAATGAAAACGTATTCTTGACAGATCATTTAATAAAATGATGCAGTTAAAATTGATTAAGTTTTTCCTTTTGGGAAGTGTGTGTTCCTCACAAGTGGGGAAAAAGAATGCACACTCCTTGATTGCTTTCTTTTATTATCAGGAGGCGTGTGTGCTACATACACCCTGTGGTGGTATTATAAGAACACTGTATTTACAGTGTGAAGTGTTCATAGCAGCCTTGGGGAACAGAAAAAAATCCTATTTGAATCTGAGAAGTCCTTTGCAGCACCAGTGGTGCGTTAGAGCTCTGCCTCCCTTGCTGAGGATTTCACTTTTTTCGTGGTTTGGGATTTCTTTTTGCTTTTTGTCTGTAAGTGGATAAATGCAAAAGGAAATCTAAGAGCATGTGATAGGAGTATGATCCCTCTCTTGTTGTTCGCAGTGATGAAATCCTTTTAAAACACACAAACACCTTGGTCATTTGAAAGAACTTGTACTGTAAAAGAATCCAAATTATTTTGGTCTCTCTCCCAGAGTGATGATGCTCAGTAGGCTACTGTGTTGATCCTAGACTTGCCATAATCATGTAGCACTTAATAAGATACCTTTTATCTCTGATGTCTAATGATGGTGGGAGTGCGTGTTTTAGATGTGTTTATTTGGCTTCATGCCTTGGAGTTGTATATTTTTCATATTTGCTGTTTCTCACATGGCTTATGGTAGCATGGGCTCTCTTAACATCTCACTGTTTTTCCATCTGCTGTGAAACTCATTCTTCCCATGAGGTATACAAAGGTATCTTACAGAACTTTTATATCTTCCAAATCCCAGTGATTCAGACTTGCCTGATGATTTTTTAAAACTTTAATTTTATTTTACCATAACTAAATTTAACTCTTGTCTCAATCTTTAGTTGTTTTTCTAGTCTTGGTGATTCCTAATCCAGTTTGGGACTAGGGCTAGTACTCAGAAAACTTGTTGAACACAGTGATTTTGGATATTTAATGAAAGATTTTGGCGAAGTGTCTGGAATCTTTCTGAAATAGCTGAACTAGGTTCATGTGCTTATTATGCTGCAGAAGGGCTGTTTTGAATCCTGTGTTTTGTTTTGACCAGAGTAGATTCTGCCTTCTGTATAATCCAGGGATGGTTCTTCATGCATTCGGATGTACAAATCACATCATTAACCACTGAAGTAGGTGTAATGGGCTGTGAATTTCTGCTTTCAGGGAGGTTCCTTTTCTGGCTTAGGTATGAAAATATGGAAAGGACGCTTAATAGACAAATAACGTCTCTAATTTTCTTCTTGCACTTTTATTGGTGTAGGCAGAGTGGGTGGATGGCTTATTAATGAGAGCAGCTTTGGGAAATTCCGTGACTTGGGCTTGGCACTGGTGAGGACAGTGACATTTTGCCATTGGCTTTGATGGAAGCAGAGTTGAAACTTTCATTTGGGATTTCAAAGGTAGCTGGATTCAGTCCTGTTATGGGCTGGATATTTTGCTGTCATTTGGCTGGCTCCTTCAGTTTCTTATGTTCTTGTCTAAGCAGTGGTGCTGGTTTTAATCTATGAATTCAAGGCTTATAGTCTGGCTTTGTTTATTCAGTGAGTAAATGTTTTCCCTATTGACGTGAAGCCCTTGCCAAAGGTCATCTGTTAGCTGCAGTGTGTAGTAAAACCTCAGTCCCATGAGGAATTCTTCCACCGTTTTCTCCTAGTATCGTGTAGTTTACACTGCTCAGAAAAATCCAACAGCCTTTTCAGCAACAGTGTTTCCACTGTGCCTGCACCAGTTTTGTGTGCAGGGAAGCTGCAGAACTACCTGAGAAACTTTCTTTCCTTAGTCAGTGTAGCAAGGTAGTTGGCCTGGAAAAAACACTCATTGTAACAGATCCTGAGGGAGGCTGGCTGTGTTTGATTTGTCTCTTACGCATGGAAATTTTACGTAGTGTGCTTTCATATAGCACTTTAAAAACTATTTAAAGTGAAGCTCCTGTAGTTTTGATGATAAGAGTTAGCCTTTCGTGAAACGTGGAGCAGTTAATTAATCCAGTGACCAAACCCTTGTGTACATGGACATAGAAGTGTGCATTTAAGACACTTGTCCTGATGTGTAAGATGACACGGTGAGGAAATGGAGATGGGTGATATGGCAAGGATTGTCTTACTCCTCACCTTTATAGCTTCTTTGTGGCGTGGGAGGGACCTGGAAAAAGCTGCTCATACTCTTTTTAAATTCAATTTATGATAAGTTGTCATCAGGGCTGAATTAAAGAACACTGGTAAAGACCCAGAAGTACATCACACTACATTAGCCACTACACTAATTTTGCCAGATGCTTGCCTTACTTGGGAACAACTGTGTTAAAGCCTCCAGACTCACGAGCTCATCTCTCACAGAAACTTGAATCACACACAGCTTGTTGCTCTTAATTCTTTCTCTTGCATGCAGACTCTCTCTCCCGGGTCCAACAGTGTACAAAACCGCTCCGATCCACAAATGAATTGGAAATTTCCAGGTGCTGACTGGCTGGTGCAGCGGTTTAACTCGCTGAACACCTCAGTGGCAGCTAGTTGGTCAGATATTAATGTCTTGCCAATGGAAAATATCAGAACCCATGAGAACTGAATACTAATCTGTCTGGGTATGTATGTGGTCTGTATCTTCTAGGGAGGCTGTTGATTAAAGAAATCACATCTGTCTGAGTGTTAAAATGTTAATATTTACATTGTTGCATTACAGGAAATAAATCTGGATTTTTTGTCATGCATTTTAGCTCTATATCTCACAGTTTTTGTGAGGGATTTTACTTATTCCCTTCTGACTTTAAGTAGGGTTTGGGATGTTCTGATAGGATCCTCACAAGAAGTTCATACTCCTGCTTGTGTTTCTTCTTCAGTTTTTAAGGTAACATTTAAATGGGATGGTAGTTAAATGATCTTGAGAGTCTACTTTTCTCACAGATTAATAAATGGCAATCAGTCACTATTTTTCTTTTTCTTTTTTTTTCCCTTCATAGAAAAAAGGAAGAGTGCTGATAACTTCACCATCTTTTATATTAGAACACGAACATTTGCTTAAAATGATCCTCTCTCTATTCTTACAGAGAATAAGGTTTTTATTCTTACAGACATAAGATTTTTAGCTATTTGCTGGGAACGCTGCTTCAGTTTTGACCATTATGCATATTCTATGTAATGTCTGTTATTCATTGCTGTGTTCCAGAGAGGTTTTATTGGGGCAGATTCCTTAATGTATCACTAGCTGAAAAGAGAAGACAAACATAACTAAAACATAATGAGTTCTGTCATATCTTTCCAATGAAAGCCTTGCACAATTACTTCACTTCTAAAATTATTTTTTTTATTTTTAATAGAGAAGTTATCGCATCCTGTGCTTTTGAGCAGGGCTTTCTGATCCTTGAGAGGTTTCTGGTGTGAGGCAGTGCTGCTCTTATAGACTGTAGCCTTATTCTTTTTACTCCTACCATGTTTGTGCACAGTGAAAGAATGAGCAGTGTGGGAAGGCCTTAGCATCAGTCTGCTTCAATTTGTCTACAATTAATGTCCATATTTGCAAATTCTGAGTTAATGACATAGTTCTGAGCTTCCCTATCAGATAGACCTAATACAACTCTTTCATCTCTGCAATCCAGAAAGATTTATTGGCTTTTTTTTTTTCATTAGTGCTGTGTAGTTGGCAGTGGAAAATACCTGCTGTACCTGTAAATCTTACTGTGTTGAAATTAGTTGATTTGCACAGGTATAATATATTCTGGTGTCAAAGCACTATCTTGTCAAAGGCGTGCAGATTCTTTCTCTTTTTCCTTTCCTCCTGTTACAATATTTCTGAAAGCTGACAGAGAGTCTGTCAAACGGTTTCAAGGCAAAAAGATACAATTTGTTTGGAATGTAGTGAATAATTATACAGACAAAAATCGTACAACCACACTGGGAGATTTGCTTGGGAGAAGAAACAACAGCTTGTTCTGTGGGCTCTGCTGTGTGTATGTGGCAGCGTGCTTCATTTTGCAGAGGCTTACGCCAGCAGAAATCAGGTAACCAGTGTAGTTATCTAGGACATTAACTTCAAAGGGTACATCCCAGGCTATTGGCAGAGCTCCTGGTCAGTTATTAATCTGCAGGAAGTCATTTATTGATGCTCAGGGGGAGGGATGTTATGAAGTGGCTTTTTGCAAATGCTGGGTGGAAGGCAGGTAAGTGCAGTGCACACTTCCTCAGTTAGGAAACGAGAAACAAAACAGACCCAGGAGAGTGATCACAGAAATTTAGAATTAAGTGGCTTTTATTTTCTGGTTCATTCTGGAAGAGCTTTCTGGAGGTTTATCACAGAAGCCTGCAAATTATCATTTCTGTATCCTAGGTCTGTCTACCTGGTCTCAGCATTCCAGATCTCAACGTCGTAGGACTTCATGTTCCAGAGATGAAGATCGGAAACCTTCTGAGGTATTTCTGGAATTTGACTTTGTATTTTGTCACATCTTTCAAAGTACCTGTACACACAATATATACATACATGTTTTCTGGTAATGGATCAATTTTTTACTTTTTTTTTTGTTTGTTTGTTTGTTTGGTTTGGTCTTTTATTTTGTTTTTTTGTGCTACATTTTGGCTGGCACATACCTCCCCTCCCTCACCCCTTCTTCCCCTCCCCCCTGCTCTAAAGATTAGAGAGTTCAGCTGTTGGCACAGCTACTGCCACCACCAGTTTCTATCTGTGAATTTTGTTGTAGTCTGACACCCATTCAGCATAGCTGCAGAGTCTTTCTTGTGCTATTTTAGGCATCAGAGTTTATTTGCAGCTTGATTTGTGAACAGTGGAAATTTACATTAGGTGCATTTATTTCATAGTTTGTACTGGGGCTTGGTGTGTGTGATCTTTGCTAAAGTGCTTGTCAAACTAGAAATCTGCTTCCTGACAGTTCTGTCTCGTCTACTGCTTTGAAGAGATAATATCAGGGGAGATAAAAATCTTTGAACTTTCCAGGTTGGATCAGCTGTTAGTAACACACAAAATGTGATCCATTTCTTTGGAAATGTTCTTGCTGAATCTTCCTGTCTTCAGGCAAAATACTACACTGCAGGCTTTGTAGAAGCTGCAAAGAAAGGATTAGCTCTGGGAGATGGTATTTCTCATTTCTTGTACTTGCCCAGTACAAGTATTCCTTACACATTAGTGAGTGGTGTTGAGGAAAAACTGCTTTGTTAATCCCCCTAATGACAGTGTTCCTAAGCCTCAGAGAAGAGTTTTCACAAGGAGAATCCCATTCATTGTTCAGTGTGAACTATAGCTAGTACTGGTGGTATACAAACTCCTTTGACTGTTGGTTATTGAAGACATTTTTTTTTTTGTGAATGTGGAGATCCCTGGTAAATTTATTCTTGTTAGCAATGGGCTTGTTTTCCTTAGTTACCTTTTCTGCATCCCTTAGAAGTAGCCCCTTATATCGTTTGAGAACTACCTCATGAAAGGCTATCAAGAAATTATCTGAGATAATTACGAGTCTTGCTGTTGTTTTTTTTGTGTGCTTCTGTTTTCTTCTCTCCCTTATCTTGCTTTTGCTGTCAGAATCTTTGCAGTCTTGTGCTGTTCTCTCATGTTTCCTCAGTCTGGATGAACTTGTGCTTCCCTTTAGCTCTGCTCCATAGCCTTTCTCCCATTGCGTTGCCCCAGCTCGCCACAGCAGCAGAAGTGCGCTGGCAGGAAAGTGACACTCAGAAACTCCCCGGGTGAAATCCTGGGCTCGCTGAAGTCAGTGGCAGAATTCCCACTGACTTCAGCGTGGCCAGGGTTTCACCCTTTAGCTTTGAAGTGTTCAGTGCTTCTGAGAGCCAGCACTTCTGTAAGCTCTACTTTCCTCCAGGCACTCTGGTTGCATCAGCAGCTAGAGCAGAAAGAATGGTGTCATGGGGCCACTGGCCTGGGAAAGAGTTTCTTGCCTGTCAGGTGCTGCATTAGCTTTGCTTCTGAGGGAGTTTTGTGACAAATTTATCTAAGAGCCTGAGTTATTTTGGCTCTGAGATTGAACAAGGTTTGTGTCCCATTTTATATTTCTAGTCTTCTTTTAATTTGACTTTAGATTGCTTTAAGTCAAGTCTCTTAAAAGTGCAGAATACCCTGGCCAGCTGTGCTTGTTTGTTTTGTGAGCCCATTTACTTTGTGGCTTACTTTTCATTTCTTGATTGAAGCCTCACAGGACTTGTAATTGAATTGTTTTAAACATTTCATTATATTTCATTACCAGCATTCACCCCATTCTTCATAAGACAATCTTTTTCTTTACTTTTTAATGTTGGCAGTTTTTCTGAACATGTCAAGACAAGTGTTAAGAAAAATGTCATGATTTTATTTTAATGACAAAACCAGAGTAGAAACAGAAACATACTTAGACAGAAGTGGGACAGTATGTGTGTGTTGGGAGGGAGGAGAGGTTTCAAGATGCACAGTGTGGCAAGGCAAATAACACTTGAAAATATTCTCAGAAGTGTAATTAGCCATCAGATACACTGAAATCCTTCCCTGGGGTTTCCAGGTGTGTGAGTAGTGGATGACAGAAGTGGCTGCCTGGGTAGCTCTCTGTGGACATCTGGTTCTGCCTCAGCCACAAGCAGCACCGGGCAGGGGCTGAGCTAACAGCATGACCCTTGCTTTTGGGGCTGGGAGGATGGGTCACTTTGCCCCCTTAGCAGCCTCATAAGGGACTCTAGGAGCACTGCCCTGAAAATCCAGAGTCTTTTCTTCTGTAGCTGCAGCGTGGGGCTCTGTGGATGTTGGTTCGGACCACCATGGACTGAGAAGACTGCAGGGAGCTCTACCCGTCGTCTTCTTGTCCTGGTGGTGCTTATTTTCTGTCACCTGGTTGCTTTATAACCCTTCCCTTTGAGTGGGGCATGGAGTAGTTAAAAATTAGTGTTGTGGAGGTGAGGAGGGCCTTGCCTTTTGCAGGGAGCAGGGTGGGAAGGGCTGGAACTCGGGTCAGCAAGTGCAGGCTTGTAGCTGGGATGCCTGTGGTAGCAGCACTCTGCTTTCTGCAAAGCCAACAGGCTGAAGCTGCCACAGCACTGGCACAGCAGGCCTGCCACAGGAGTGAATCCCTTTTTATTTCATTCTGTGTCTTGTTGAAGACAGCATGGCTGCTTGTTCATGGCTGCTAGCCCACAGGTTGCCAAACATCCTGCTGGCTTTAGAGCTGGATGCCTTTGCAAAGGCAAAGGAAAATTACAGCTGTGACACAGAGGTGTCTGTAGCTGATGGAATAAATACCTGTGCTGAACGGGGAGCTGCCACCAGAATTCCAGTTTGGGTCTTATTTTTTTTTAATCTTTTGGGTTATTTTTTAAAGTACTTGCACAAAGAGTCATCTCCTTAGAATTTCCTCTTGCGGCTGCTCATGGTGGAGTCAGGCCTTGATTTCTACCACAGGGAATTTCTAGAATGTCTTGGTATGAGTCAGAGCTCCAATAATTTAAAAAAAAATGCAAAAAAACCTGCAAAAAGCGTGGGAGCAAAAGTGAATCTTCCTTGTGCTGCTGTTTTACAACCCAGAGCTCCCACAGCTTTTATTGCAGCTGATATGGAGGTGAAAGTGGGTAACACCTTTTAGAACAAGTCTCCAGTGCCAGGAGGAGGACCAGGACCTGTAGTGCAGTTAGGTGGAAGTCATCCTCTCAGAATTCCTGCCTTCAGCCCCCCCTTTCCCTGCCGTGAAGCTAAACCCTGTTCTGCAGTGGGCTGGGCTAGTGCACTGATGGTACAGTGACCTTGTTCCACACTGTGCTCCATGGTTACCCTGAAGCTGTGAATCGTAGAGTGTCAATATCAAATGTCAGTGTCTCTATTTTTCTCTCTTGGTCACTCTCTTTGCAGGTGTTCAGAACGGACCTGATCACTGCCATGAAGTTACATGACTCCTTCCAGCTGAACCCTGATGAATACTATGTGCTGGCAGATCCCTGGAGGCAGGAGTGGGAAAAGGGAGTTCAGGTGCCAGTTAGCCCAGGGACCATCCCAGAACCAGTAGCCAGGTATAATTTGGAGGAATGTGAACAAATACACACACGTTTGTGCTAGCAACTTATGTCTACATTGCCTTGGCTTCCTGAGCTTTATTGTACAGTGCCCAGCTAGGAAGGTCTTGATTCTCAGAGGTGAAGAACACTCTGCTTCACCTTTTGGAATGGTCAGAGAGGTCAAGAGTCAGGCCTGTTCTGCACATGTGAAATAAAAATGTCAGAGAACTGTTTTTGGCAATACACTAGCATGGATTGTGATGACAAAACCTTAAAAATAGCTTCTATTTTCTATTTAAGCCAGACTTGAATTCACTTATCATTGCTGGAAGAGCCCTTATCTGGTGTTCCCTCTGCTTATTTCCAAGCCATAGGTTGTTTTTTTTTTCAAGGAACAGTTGGACAAACCAGGCTTAAGGGCTAGAGAAAACACAACATTTATTTTGTTTTCATACTTTTTTTTTTTGTGATTTCTTTTATTAACCTAAGAAATTGATTGTACAACGTTTCAACTGTTTTAAGAACTGTCCAGATGTTCATGTAACTAAATAATGTGAGATTTTCTAGCTCTTATCCAAAATGCCCTTATTTTCCTTGCCATGTTTGTTACACTTGGATACTATTTCCTGTTTCAAATTAAACTCTGCAATTCTGAGGGCAGGAGTGTGCTGCAGCCCATTTTATGCTTACTAGATTTTTTAACTATTTTTTTACTATTTTATTACTTACTATTGGAGAAAGTAAGAGCAAGGATTTTTGCCATTTAATCATTCTAGATCTCTTGGAGTCAGTCCAGGCTGGCCCATAAAGCATTACCAAATGACCCACCAGTGCTGGCAGGACCACAGCAGCTCAATCCTTGATTACATAGCAAAAAATTCGTCATGTTGGAACACTGACTGCTTCTTATTAGGTCTGTATCTGTCAGCTTTAGCCTTGGATTAAGGGGGCCACAGGAAAGTGTGTTAGTGTTGTTTTTGTTCTGTGCAGCAACCTGCAGAGTGCCCCGCTAGGTCTGTGCAAGGAGGAGCTAACTTGTACATCAGGTAAACCCTGTCCTTCCTTCTAAAGCATTGGACCTGGAGCTCCAAGGACAACCTGAGTTTTGCTCTCTGCTCTGCAGTTTAGGACATGGGAACACAGCCTGTCCCTGTTCCACACTGACCTCTCCCAGTCCCTGCAGAGGCACACACACGCACAGTACGTGTGCACTCACACTGCCTGCTCCGCACTGATTCCTCTGTTCAGCATCTCCCAAGGCTGTGGGAGGGCCAGGACACCTGTGGAATTGAGCAGAGGGAAAACCTCCCAGAGGATCACCGCCCTGTGTCTGTCACGGAGGTGCTTTGGTGGCTGTAGGAGGTCCAGGTACTCACTTAGGAAAGAGCTGTTCTCTGCCAAAGGCCAGTAGAGATGTTGCTCCAAATTTAAGGTGGTAAAAGACAGGGAAGGAAGGCATCACAGTTGTAGGTATTGGCACAGCAGGCACCACTCCTTGTTTTCCCCTGAATTATCTTGTATTGTCCTGCTGCTGAGCTCCTGCTGGTCAGAGTGGCCTATTGATGCCGATTATTGTCCTCTTTGCTCCCTCACAAAGCACTCGGAGAGCCCTGCCCTGGTGCCCTGGAGTGCAGGAACTGCTCTGTGCCTCACTTCGGGAGGGAAGGGGGGCGTGTTCTGTACATGGAATAAGCAATAGACAGATCATAGCTGGTGTGGGATAGAAGCCAGGGAGCAGGGACGTAAGCAGGGAGCTGGAACATAGTATGGAACATAGCAAAGAACATAAGAGTGAATAAAAGGTGTTGCCTGGTGGTGACTGGTGAGTGCAGAAGAGCAGGAGAAAGGAGCGAGGCTGTGTGGAAATTCACTGTAAACACAGGTCAGATGGACAATTCAGCTTAATTGCTTTCAGTGTGTAGTAAGGGTTGCCTTTTTTTTACTTCTTTCTAGCACAGAAATAAAGCCAGGAAAGGGAGTTGTTTGAGGACAGAGTCACTGTGCTTGTTTCTTCTGTGCCACTACTGTGGCAAGGTGCTGCCCAGAGGTTATGATTTCCACGGGGAGGTACTCTGGAAGGAATTTATGATAAAGAAGATTTGGAGAGCAGTGCCCAGTTTAAAATACATTCTCTGTGAAGATGCAGTAGTCTGTAACATTTGAACACTGTGCAGTATGACCAGAATCAGTTTAGGCAGAACAGTTAGGCTGGCAAGGTCATTCACATTCGTATTTTTCACAGCACCTCAGAAGCTCCAAATTCAGCATTTGGCTCTTGCTCACTTTTTCTCATTGTCTGAAATAAGCTAGAAGAGGGGAAGCTTTAGGGATGTACAAGACTGAAATAGGTGGAGGATTTACAGAGATCTCTTTGTGCAAATACAGCAGTGGCAGATCAGGGTTCCTGCTAGGAATTAACATGTTGGACCTCAGATGGGGAAGAATAGAGTGGGGTATGGAGGTTGTCCTGCTCCTTGTGGAGCTTAGGCTGTTCCCAGCAGAGACTTGTGGCAACACAGAGTGTTGCAGTCTCCTCCCTTGTACCACTAGCACCCCAAAAAATCATCTCCAGTGGTAGTGCAGGAGGCAGGCATTTGGCAGCATGGCCTGTTGCTTGTGGAGGTACCAGGTTTGTGTTGCGAAGTGAGTTTCATCCAAGCTCAATTTCAGTGTTTGCTGTTAACTAAGAGAAAGGGCAATGTCCTCTACTGAGACAGCCGGAAATACTTCTTTTCTCCTTGAATGTCCTTGTGGTCAGTATTTTAGTTAAGCAGATTGATTTTATAAAAGTCTTAAACCAGAGTATAACATGTGTATATATGGCAGCTGCTATGTAAATACAGCGTCCCTGCTTCGGCTTTAAACAAGGGTGAGTTTCAGGTAAGAGTAAGCACAGCTCTGTCCTCTAATATTTAATTTTATTTAGAATTCTGGCAATGAATTGGATTTCTAGACAACTCCAGTTAAGTTCTTACAATACCACCAATCAGTTATGGCAGTGCATGGAACTGTTTTCCCATCTCAGTGGTGCCAGGTGATTGCTGGGATGGTTAGGTGGCTGCTGCTGGTGGTTGTTAGTCACTTTTA
Organism: Poecile atricapillus; assembly: GCF_030490865.1. Lineage (NCBI taxonomy): Eukaryota > Metazoa > Chordata > Aves > Passeriformes > Paridae > Poecile > Poecile atricapillus. The sequence continues at coordinate 11,000,117 of NC_081252.1, forward strand.
AAAGTGAGTAAAGTGTTTTGAATTCTCAAGAGCTGAGCCTCTCGGCAGTCTGGCACTCCTCATGCCTGCCTGCCTGTCTGTTTCAGAGTTGTGTCCGAGACAAAAGCTGTCACCTTCACGCGTCCCAGGAAATACATCGTTTCCTCGGGCGCGGAGCCTCCGGAGCTGGGCTACGTGGACATTCGAACCCTGGCAGACAGCATGTGCCGCTATGACCTCAATGATGTGGATGTAGCATGGCTGCAACTTGCCAATGAAGAATTCAAAGAAATGGGTGAGCATGAGTTATTTGTTGCCTTTTTTTTACTTTTTTTAAAGCTGGCAATCTTATGAATAATTTCAGGGAGAGCAGCAGTGACAAGAAATAGTAGCGGTATGAGGAGATAAGTAATCATATGTGTTGGGATAGCCGTGAGAAGGCAGACCTGGTGTGATTAAGCCCTATGATAAATACCTTCATAACTCCTGTGTTGTATCTGCTTAGACTTGGACAGAATCTGGTTTTGTTTTGTTTTTTCCTCTGCTTTCCATCTCACAAAGTTCTCAGTTTGCCATCTTGGTTCTTAAAGGGAACATCAGAGAGTCGTTTTTCCGGGCAGTCCTATTTATTTATTTTTTGATTAATCACAAATCTCTGTCATCAGCTCGTGGTGTTCAGTGCAGAGAAGGCAAGACAGTTGTTTGACAGGTTTAGAGAATCTGTGCCAGCTGAGTGGCGCAGTGAATGGGACAGTAGGGAATTCCTGCAATGATTTATTGGAGGGAGCTCCCAAGTCTCACTGTGACCGTGTGCTGTAGTTCCAAAGCAGGAGGAAGAGCTGTCACAAGGGGAGCTTTTCTGCAGGGTGGGTTGTGTGTGGGAAAGGATGGGGAGAGGGGTGAACTGGAATATTTTCTATGTAAAATGAGTGCTTCAGGAGAGGATTTCAGTGGAACTGAATAGGATGTAAGTCAGCACAGAACTTCTACCACTTTGTTTGGCTGAGGGAAAATGCTGTGCCAGATGGAAGAGGTGTGGACAGGTTGGTGAACACTTTTGGTTTTTGTTTTGGTGCTGTGGCAGTTCCCTGCTTGGGGTTGCAGTTCAGTCAAACATGTTTTACCTGGCTGTAGCCCATAGGTGGCACGGCTGAAGAACTGGTAAACCTCAAAATTACCACTTAACTCTATTTCTCCTTTCTAAACCAGCACATGAAAGAAACAGATGATATCTTGGCCTGGTCTCTTATCCAGGCCTTTTTTCCAGATCTCACATTAGCTCTGCTCAGGTTTAGTGTTGGGCTTAGAGGATTTCAGTTTATGACTCCAGAGTTTAGGTTACCTGTTCAGTTATCTTCAGGAGAACAGCAGCAGGAAGTTCCCTTGGATTTCCTCAAGGGGGAAAATATACTTTTTTATTTTTTGGTATCCTTCTATCCAGTCTGTCTTTTTCCAAAACCAGACGAGGGCTCCTACAGTGGGGTGTGAGCCGCACAAGAGGGGCAGATTTGTACCTCTGCAGGGAGCCCCATTCTGCTACACCAGCATAACCTTTAAAAGTACATGCTGCACATGGCACAGTGAACAGCTAGAATTTGTTGGCTCTTACGTTTTGGTGTAGTTTCTTGCAGGTTGTTTGCTCTAAATTGTTACCCACTCAGTTGTGCTTTATGTAGAGGGAAGGAAATGCTCCTGTTAGTACAAGGCAGCGTATTTGGGGTCTTGAAACATGCACATGGGTGCTTGGTCAGACACTGCACACTACAGATATTACAAATGGGCATTTGAAAAGTGATCTACTTCCTGATCTGTACCTGGGGCACTTCCTTATGGCATCCCTGCAGCCATGAATTCCCTGTGTTTTCTTTGATCCCTGTAGGACTGCTTCAGGTACTGAGAACATACAGTGGTTCTGTAAAAGAATGACTGAACAGGAGCTGCAGCCCCCTGCTTCCCTTTCTGTAACCCTTGCAAAGGCACAGGCAGTCACATCTCTAAGGGCCACTTACAAAGTGAGAGCAGATAGAATTCAGTTTCAAGCTGGTGTAAAACCTGTCATCATCTGCTTTGCTGTTGGAGCAATTCTGGGTTGCAGGGTAAAATCCTTTCATCAGCAGGATTTTGGATGTTCCCTCTTGCTACTTTTCAGCTGCTCAGTTTGGGTAGCATAGGATGCATTGATCCCTGCTGCAGGGATTTACCTGTCAGTAAGGGAAGCTGGAAGTACTTTTGTGGAGTGTTTATCTTCTGATCTGGAGGAGCTAAAAAGGTTTTTTATTCTTTGTTTTGTGGAATTTTTGGCTCAGTTTTTCACAGGGAGAGCTGAAAGGAGAGTTTACTTGTTAAAACACCCATCCTGAGGTTGCCATCTCCTCTCTGTCTCTCCTGGTTTCAGCAAGGATAGAGCTAATTTCTTCTCAGTAGTGGTTACAAGTGCTGTTTTCTGGATTTGTAATGAGAATGGTGTTGATAACACACTGGTATTTTGGGGTCTGTGGTTATCCTAAGTCAAGGGCTTTTTTTTCCCCTTGTGTCATGCTCTGTCAGTGAGGAGGTGAGCAAAAGGGAGGGGGCATAGGCAGGAGAGGTGACCCAAACTGACCAAAGTGATGTTCTACATGATGGAAGGTCATACCCAGGATATAAACTGGGGGAGTTACCTGAAAAGGGAGGCCTTTCTATTTCAAAACAAATCTGAACTATAAAATACTACAACATAATGGGTCTGTAGCTGTGTGTCATGAATAATTTTCTGATGGATGCTACTGGAAATGAGAAAATTTCAGATTAGATACTGCATTTAGTTATTGTCCCAGCTTTGATGTTGCATTTATTACAGCTATGTTTTTCACTTTTTAAAATGAATTAATTGATTGCTGTAGCAGGGTCTGATGGAGACCTCAGTTGGGATTGCATCCTTTTGGGTTGGAAATTGTGTTAAATCAACAACTGTTGTTAGAAACTGCAGATTTGCTCCAAGTATCACAGCAGATTTTGTCATTGATTTTCTCTCTGTGCCTCATCACTTTTGGTTCAAAATACTTTCAAATCTTTCATCAAAGAGTTAATATCTGGGTGGCAAAATTGGAGCAAAAGCCATAGCTGGTGCTGTCCCTGAAGGAGAAATGAGAACAAGACCAGGAAGCCAGAATCAGTCTTGGAAAATTTTTCTTAGAATTTGAAAGATTTGAACACTCCACTTCTGTTAGTTTAATACAGTTATAAAACAACTTTGCCATTTTTTTAGTTTCCATGCTGGAACAGGCATGATTGTCTAGGAATGAAACATGTCTGTGTGGGGATTGGCTGTGTCTCCTCAGCTGTTAAGAAAGAAGGTGGAGCTGTTTGTGGTGATGGTTGTCACTCTTTTCTTTAACTACATGAACAACTCCTGTTTTCCAGGGATGCTGGAGCTGGATGAGTACACCATGGAAAGGGTGATGGAAGAGTTTGAGCAGCGCTGCTACGATAACATGAACCACGCCATCGAGACGGAAGAAGGGCTGGGGATTGAATACGATGAGGATGTCGTCTGTGACGTCTGTCAGTCTCCAGATGGAGAGGACGGCAATGAAATGGTGTTCTGTGACAAATGCAATATTTGTGTGCACCAGGTATGGCAGCAGCAGCATCTTGGGTGTTAACAGAAACTTTTCCAAAAGGGCAATCAGTAGGGACACAGGTGGGGTTCATTCCAGGTAATATAACAGAGAACCTGCTGAGCCATGCTGAGGAAGCACTACTGTGTGTCACCTTTCTGTGCTAGTTCAGAAGTTTTCCTAACATAAGAGGAGATACAATTTTAGCCTGTTTCCATGGATGGTTCTTACTCTGGCAGGTGCCTTCCCACCAGCCTGTCCTTCCTTCCCAGCTCTAACAAGTTTCTGTTGTCACTCAGTGTTTGGAAAAACTTCTCTGCTGAGCAGGAAACATATTTTCTGGCATGTGTTACTTAGCTGCTTTTGTACTAATGATAAAGGACTAGGCCTGTGACAGCTGTAAATACAGGTGACTATCCCACAAAATACACAGAGTAAAGTCGGTATTTCCGGACCTGTAGGGTTTCTCTGATCACATCAAACCCTCAACCTAAGTGCGTTAAAGCTGATGGTGATTGGGACAGAGGGCTCCGTCAAGACGCAATCTTCTGAAAAACGTGCTCCTCATTAGTTGCCATCCTGCACTTTTCCCTCACAGCCCTTTGAGGTTTGTGAGAGGCTGTGTGTGTAATCTGCCAAGAAACAACATGGTGTTTGCTTTGTTCTCTTTTCCCCTGCTGCCCGTGGGGACGCAGGCGTGCTACGGGATCCTGAAGGTGCCCGAGGGCAGCTGGCTGTGCCGGACCTGCGCGCTGGGCGTCCAGCCCAAGTGCCTGCTGTGCCCCAAAAAGGGCGGCGCCATGAAACCCACCCGGAGCGGCACCAAGTGGGTGCACGTCAGCTGTGCTCTCTGGATTCCGGAGGTGGGTGCTGGTCCTGGGATTCTGGGAAAAAAACCTCCTTAACGCATTGTTCAACTTAGAAATGGAGCATAAAAGCTTCTTGGTTAGGTGAAAAAAGTCTGGCAGGGATGATGCTTCACCTGTAAGGAAAGTAATTAAATCCCCTTTGTCAATCAGAATTAAGCCTTGGAAAATGAGGCCTTTGCTGCTGGCAAAGCTCATTTAACAAGGACACCAGATACCATTTCACTTTGTAAACGGAATGTTTCAGTCTGACAGAATTCCTTTGGGTTCTCATAGTCAAAGTGTTCATCCTGCATGATAATCTTAAATCGGTGGCCTTCACCTTGAAACTGGTTTGTCTGTTCACAAAAGGAGAAACTGATTGTTTTTTTAAAAGAGAACTTTAGATCCTTATGTAAACTGAGGAATTTTGGGACATACTAAGTTGCATACACACACGAGGAATTTGTCTTCTTTAATAAAATTGTTTCTCTTTTCAGTTAACGCTGTCATAGTCACTCCAATGCTTTGACAATTTTTCTCTTAGGTGAGCATCGGAAGCCCTGAAAAGATGGAGCCCATCACAAAAGTTTCCCACATTCCCAGCAGTAGGTGGGCACTGGTGTGCAGCCTTTGTAATGAAAAGGTTGGAGCTTCTATACAGGTAATTTAACCACACAAATATCCACGTGCTTTCACGTTTTTGTCTGTTTATAGTAGATAGGAAAATGTGTTACTGGTTGTTACTATGGACTTAAATGACCTGATCTGCAGCAGAGCATTTTAGACTGGGCAATGTTGTTTTACATGCATTCAACCAGAATTTATATTGCATTGTTAGCTGTAAGGCACCTGCAGATCCTTTGCAGTGGAAAACCACTCAGAAATATTAAATAATCCTTTTCAGAATAATTTTAAACTCTAGAAAGACTGAGAAAACATATTACCAAACCTCAGAATTTTGAAAGAGGAGACACTGGGACATCAGTCCACACTTTGATCTCCTTTACTTGAGAATAAATGATGAGGGAGTGTAAGGACAAGTGACCCATTTGGGGCAGGGTTGTGCTTGTGTAGAAAAAGACAGTAAGACATAGCTTAACATTGTGGTGATGTTCCTCATCCTCAGAGCACTTCCAGCAGCAAAACAATCCTCAGGAAGCTCCCTGAGACAGAGAGGGATGGTACTACAGTCTCCTAAGGAGGTTGAAGCAGAGCTCTTCTGGGGCTGGCCTGGCGTTGCAGGCTCCACGGTGGTCAGACCAGCATTAAGACACAAAAATTGCTTAGGTCCTGCACTACTTTGAAATAAGTTTATATCCATTTCCCTTTTCTCCTCTGCCCCAAGTTATTTGATTGAGGCTGCCAGGAAGAGCTGTAAACCAGAAACTCAGCAGTAGTTCCAGTGAAACCTGTCACAGTCCAATTCCATGTGAGGAATGCATGAAATAGTTAAGTGTTAACTAGAGAAAATAAATCTGTCCACAGCCTATAAATTTGCAGGCATAATCCCTCCTTGCAGAGCCATCCCCTTCCTCTTGGCTGCTGTTACGTAGCTGAAGCTGTTTTTGTCTGTTCTCCGGGCCACCTTCTGATATGTGCACAACAATTAGGAAAAGTGGCAGCTGGAAGTGTGTGTCAGGCTGGTCAGGGAGCAGCTGCACTACACTGGGAAAAAAAAGACTGTGTATTCCCCCAGGTTCAGCAGATTTCCTCCCAGTGAGACAGGCTTTCCCCTCTTCTCCCAATAAAACATGAGCTGCAGTAGGAGCTAATTATGGCTAAAGCACTTCTCTGTACTACCCTGTGTTCCAGTTGGGATGCTCCTGGCCTGTTTGTGTTAGTAGGAGAGGAAAGGGCAAAAGATGCTTTGGTATTTTTTAATTCTTTTTATATGTTGCTTTTATTAAAGACTGCTCATTTGAAACCTTTGCAGTTTAAACCCTGCCATACCTTTATAAGCCATCTGGCTGCTGAGTCAACCTGAGCAGGAAAACCCAGAGGAGATTTGGCTTCTTTACAAAGCACTGTATAAACATCCCAGTGCACTGTGTTGCTCTTTCAGGGTCGGTGGCTTGGCTTAAGCATAGTTTTGTTTCCTAGTTAGGAGCACCAATGCTCCTTTCCATTTAAAATCCTGTTCCCCAGAGGTGTGAGTGGGTCTAAACACATATATATGTGTGTTTGTGTATATAGACATATTTATATGTATTTAAATCTTTCAGCTGGTGGCTGGTGGTGTGTATGATAGCATTTTGCAAAAGGAAATTAAATATCATGGAAATGAAGTGCTAAATCAGCTGAACTAGTGCCCATCACTCTGTGATGGCTGGGTTCACTGAGTAGGAAGAAAAATGACAACATTTGAATTTCCTGTTCTCCTCCTCTCCAAGGTGAAGTGACGGCTGTACTCAGTGAAGTAATGGTTGACAGTGATTTAATATTTGACATTATAAAATTAGAATAACAGGGGAAAAATTCCCTTTGGTTGAGGCCTTTTGGATAGCATAGGTCCAGGTGCTGGGAAAGATTAATTAAAGCCTCAGACTGGCCTGGAGCCACCACAATGTTTTTTTCTTCCCCCCCCTCATGCCGGCACAGTCCGAAGGGGAATGCTTTACTTCGGGTAACGGTGCTGTACACAAATGGCTCTGGTGTCAGTAGGAGTGTTCCTCTTGTGGCTTTCTGTGCATGGAATAGCATGGTGGGGCTGGAGGGGGAGGTGAAACACTCCAATCCCTCTGGGCCACTTGATCCTTGCCTGGCCTGAAAGCGCTAAGTCATAACCCTAATTAAAGAGAGCAAGGAAGCGCGTGCAGCTTAGAATTGGAGCGCGGTGACCGGCTTCTTCTTCCAAAGCAGCCCTGACTTCTCCAATAATTTTAGGCAGTGTGGCTTTGTAACTTTCCATTTATTTGGTTAATCGTAGTTTGTTTTCTCTAGTGTTCAGTGAAAAACTGCAGAACAGCCTTTCACGTCACCTGCGCGTTTGACCGCGGCTTGGAGATGAAGACCATCTTGGCAGAGAATGACGAGGTGAAGTTCAAGTCCTACTGTCCCAAGCACAGCTCCACCAAGAAAGCGGATGCTGAGACTTCGAGTGAAAGCCCAGGGCAGGAGAATAGGAATGGGATTCAGGACACCTCTCTTCCTGCCCACATGGACCCTTTCCACAGCATGGATCAAAACCAGGAGGAGGCCCACAGGGTCAGCCTCCGCAAGCAGAAGCTCCAGCAGCTGGAGGACGAGTTCTACACGTTTGTCGAGTCTTTGGAAGTGGCCAAAGTGCTGCGGCTGCCTGAGGAGCCGGTGGAATTCCTTTACCAGTACTGGAAACTGAAGAGGAAATCCAATTTCAATAAGCCTTTGATTACCCCAAAGAAGGATGAGGAAGACAATCTGGCTAAACGGGAGCAGGATGTTCTGTTCAGGAGGCTGCAGCTCTTCACGCACCTCCGGCAGGACCTGGAGCGGGTAAGCCCGGCACTGCCTGTGCTGGCCACAGTTAGCTGAGTTCCCAAGCTGTGCTGACCCCAAGCTCAGCTCTGAGCTGTGCTGTCAGGCAAGACCATGAACACTAAATTTCTCCAGAGCACAGCAGTTGCCCTTTGTACACAGAGGTCAGTCACAGGGCCAGCAGGTCTTGGTGTGTGGCATTCAATCACCTGCGACTGGACTGTCGTGTTTTCACTTGTGCTTTTTTACTGATTAACTCTGATTGCTGTACTGCAGGCCCCAGCTGAAGCCTTTTCAGCCTTTAAGGGCTTTCCATGGTCCTTTCTTCCGGTGAAAAAGATGATGAAACTTAGCTTGATTTGCAGCAGATCTGTTTTTCATTGGCATACCAGTGTAGGGTGTTTCCCTGGACTATCTGTGTAGGTTTGGGAGGTAAATGATGTTAGATTCATTTAGGTTTTGAATGTTTGGAGAATAGTTCAGTAGGATCAGTTTGATGTTTCAGTAAGTACATCTGATCCTGAATTCCTTTTCTTTTGGGGATAATTTAAGAGCTCTTAGAGCCAGAAAGAAGGCTGAAATTAGTTTTTCACGTCCCTACAGCATGTGGCTCATGTAGGCCATGGACGAAAGCTGGCTCAGGAGGTCCTACCTCAGTAACCTGTAGGTGAACCAGAGCCTTTCTTTCATAATATTATCTAATCTTTAAATCAGGACAGCAGGTTCTCATGGATGTACTGCATCTCTTGTTAAGGATCCTGATGCCTAATTACTCTTATAATTAATTGCTGTAGTTTTTCTTTTGAGTTTTCTCCTAGTTTCAACTCCAGCCCATGGCCCTTTTGTAGCTGTTCAGATGGCCCAGATCTTAGCTGTTACCTGGGATCTTTTGTTCCTGCTCCATGTGCTCAAGCATTCTTGTCATCTCCACTTTGATCAGCTAAATCATTAGAGTTTGTAACTATGTTCCCTAGATCTTAAATTATTCTGTGCGTGTCCTTTCCATTTCTAAATGTGATGTCGAAACAGGATTTTTGTAATATTTCTAATGTTTTACTACTCTGTTCCCACTGATTGTACATTCAAGATAATTTGGATTTTTAAAAAAGGGCCTTTGCAAAAGCAAACACACTTGTTAGGTTTCTCCAGATCAGGCCACAAGGGCACCACCTTGTACTGAGAGAGAGGAGTGCATCCACCTGCACTTCTCAGTGATTCCCTCATCTGGGAATTATTTAATACTAAATACATTCAAGGATTTCCAACATTTCCCTAGTTTTTGTGTGTGACTGAGGTGTTTGTAGAAGTTACTTCTGAGCTGTGGTTCTCCAAATCAGAAGGAATAATCTGTCAATTAAATTGTGCCTGTCAATTCAGCAGATGATTTGTCAGTTAAATAGACTGTTCTCTGAGAATGGTGTTGAAGGTGGTTAAATTTAAATACGCTTCTAACTTGTTTAAATGGTGTATAGTTCTGCAGCTGAATTAATTCAAAGCACATATAGGGAAATATCCTGGGAATACAATTCCTGTAAAACATATCCCCTTGCTGTCTTCCAGGTGCGAAACCTCACTTACATGGTGACGCGGAGAGAGAAAATCAAGAGATCTGTTTGCAAAGTTCAGGAGCAGATATTTAACAGCTACACAAAGCAGTTGGAACAAGAAAGAGTTTCAGGTATGCCTCAGTGTTTCCTTCCTCATGTTAGACCACAGGAACAAGGTTTGCTTACAGGCTGTGAAGGACAAACAGGGCCTCATTTGTTCTCATTTCATTCCTCAGGAAGATGAATATCTTCAAAATTACTGCAGTGGCCAGATTATCCTTTAACTGTTGAGTAACTAAAAAATAATGTTTTAGATGGCATCGGTGAGATCCACTTGCTGGTTGCTTTTTGCCTCTGTCTCTGAGGAGTGTCTGTCTTAGTGGACAGAGTAGTGCTAGGACTTGTGTTTGCTACAAGTATGATTAGGCGAAGGTAGAGGAAAATAAAACCACACAAGCAGGATGTTGTGAAACCATGACAGCCACAGAGCTGTGACCTAAAAGTTGCAGGACAAGCAGCCAAATGCCCATTTCTGATGTGAACATGTCAGGCACGAGGAGGAGAGTTAAAAGAGGTGCATTGCAAACTGGTATTTACACAGCTACGGAATTGCTTGACTTGAGCTATGCTTCCATGCAGGTGTGCCTTCCTCCTTTGCCTCCATGGAGAACACGGTGTTGTTCAACAGCCCGTCGCTGGGCCCCAACGCCCCCAAGATCGAGGACCTCAAGTGGCACTCTGCGTTCTTCAGGAAGCAGATGGGCACATCTCTGGCCCGCTCCTTGAAAAAACCGCACAAGAGAGACAGGGTAAGAGACAGGTCTGGGAATGACAGCAAATCCCTGCTGAGGCAGCCCAGCCCGAGGGAAGGAGGCGCGGATCCAGGCAGCTTTTTAAATTTTGACAAGACCTTTGCTGAGACACGGATTGTATCGGCACAGCAGAAGAACGGCGTCGTCATACCAGAGCACAGGAAGAGAAGAGACAATCGCCCGCAGTGCGAGGTGGCGAAGGCAGAGCTGAAGGAAAAGACTTCTAAACACAACCACAAACTGCTGAGACCCACAGAACTCTCTCAGAGGCAATTGGAAAACAAAAGGGCTGTGCACCACTCCGGTGGTAGGTCAGCGCCTGGCACTCGGAGGGATATAGTGCCTAAATGTAATGGGGGTCTGGTCAAAGTAAACTCTAATCAGACAGTAGTTAAAGTGCCTACCACGCCCACGAGCCCAGGGAAAAACTGGGGCGGATTCCGAATTCCAAAGAAGGGGGAGAGGCAGCAGCAGGGGGAGAGCCTGGAGGAGGCCTGCCGCCAGAACTCCGGCTACCCCTACCTGGGTGTGGGCAGAGTTTCAGCGAAGGAGCGGACAAAAAGCAAGTTAAAGCCTGACAGCGAGAACGATGGCTATGTCCCCGACGCAGAAATGAGCGACTCGGAGACGGAAGTGGCTGAAAAGAAGTGCAGGCAGCAGAGGCTCAGTCCCAACAGCAGCATCGGCAGGAGGACGGACATTATCCGGAGGAGCATCCTGGCGACCTGACTGGACACAGGGACGGGGTCAGTAGAGTCACTGCCTACAAGCCAACTCCACCTTACTCATCGGTGTGAGAGAGGAGCATTCTTAGACCGAGCTACAGACTGACAAACTGAAAGCCCATTTTTTTCTGAGTTGTATAAATATGTTTACACGCACTTAAAGCTGTTTTAAGCTCTTTGGTTTTGGTTTTTTTCCTCTGCCCCATCCACACCCCCTTACCCATCCCATTTCTGTGAGAAGTTTGAGTCTCCCTTATTTGCAACTTTCCTGAGTAAGCAGAGAAGTGACATCATTAGTAAAACAGGAGTTGGGATGCACACAACTCACAAAAATCTTTTAAAAGGGGCTAGGGTGGTGGGTAGGAGGAATCAGGCTGCGTTCATCCTTTCTAGCTAAAAGGCACTGAAAGTTTTACTCCCTTCCCCTGACTTCTGGAAAAGCACAAGCTCTTAATTTAACTCATTGAATGGAGGATGGTTGTTAGACCATACTGCAATGCACTGCACTGCTAAATCCCATTACAAATGCTCCCCGTCCCTGGGCAGGGGCAGCTCTTTCTCCTCTCTTTGCAGAATGTGTTCTCTTGTGTTCAGTTTGAGTGCAGGTGGCAGCTCAAACCCTCCCTGTGCTCCAGAGTTTACATGTGAATGGTGACCAGGCACAGGCACGATGTTGCAATGGAGGAGGAGGAGGAAGGGATAGGGCAGGGCTTGAAAGATTGGGACTGCCACAAAGGATGTTCCCAAATGGCTCAGTTCTGAGCAAGGGGCAGGTGTGGGGGTTCCAGCACTCCATGGAATAACCTGTCACCCGTAGTCAGGCACCTGCCTTGGGGAGTGTGATGACAATGCCAGACAGAAGTTTTCTATGGCACTAGGCAGGAGGAATTCCCAAAGGCCACCACAGATGCACTAATGATATGTACTGAGAGTCAGGCTTATGACACTGAAAGGTTGCTTTAAATGGAATGAATATATATTTTTAAATATGATAAAATGCAAAGGCAATACATTGTGATTAGCTCTTTACAGTCAAGCAAAGAAAAAACTATTTCATTCTATTATGGACTAGATTTGATGGAAAAGGGAACTCATATTCTGATTGTGTACTTTTTTAATAATTGCAAGTGGCAATAATGAGTAAGATGTAAGCAATAATATGAACAGGTTGTGAGATACCGTTTTGTACCGAGTGGAGCGCACGCATCACCGTGGAGCGTTAGGAGCCTGTACATTTTGGAATTTTTCATAAATGTAGGAGAGGTATGTACTGGTGAAAAAGTTTTGGCAGCAATGTGTTAATAGAGAGACAGGCATAAAGAATCTCCTTCTCCTTCCCTTTCCCACTCATAGCCTGCTGTTAGGGCATCCACTCACCTTGGAATGTCTGACCCTTATTCCCCGAGGTGGGAACACTTGACAACACAGAATTCCCCTGCAGTAGGACTGAGGATTCAATCAGAAAATAAAAAAAAGGCTTAACACCCTATCTTGCTATGCAAGTTAACATTATCAATTAAATATTTCACCAGAATGCATCCCTGTTTTAAAACTCAGAAGTCTTAACCTTTTGAGGAAGGGGAATTTTATGTACGATAATACACTTTCAAAATCCTCTTGCTGGTCCCAAAAAGTCAGAGTAATTGGCATGACTTACAGAGGTGAAAGGCAGGGCACTGGTGACTGAGGTTACATAGTCACTCTTGGAGTGTGTTCAAAGTATAAACAGCAGACAGACAAAAGGTAAAAGCCAGCAAGTTCTACTCAACATCCAGCAACATTCTCCAGACAGGCACTGGTATTTTCCTTAAGAAAGAAGCTCATGACCACACAGGAATTGTCAAGCCATAGTTGGAATACCCTAAATTTGGATTCTGAGTAAACCTTTAACCTCACACCCCCTGGACAGAGGTACCTTGTTAATTTGCACTATTATGAACACTAACGTTGTGCAGAGTGAATGCCTTAGCTGCTTTGTCCCCTGGCACTGAGGGCGAAAAGCTTTGTGAGCTTTCCAGTGGAGCTGACCCCAAACCAAAAAGGCTGCGGTACGACCAGCTCTATAGGTTAGTTTTGTCCTTGTGCTTAGCCCTCAGCAGGAGGTGTTGTAGGTACTGCAGTGACAAACCCACCCCCCTCTTTTACTGGGATTTGCTGGATTTCTGTTTCCGAGCGTGACCTTTCCTTGTGCTGACTGACCAAGAGATCTTTGATATGATCCGTGTGTTCTGTCCAACCGTAGGCTAGTTGAACGTCTGTAGAGTTGCCTGGAATGCCATTTGTTAGGTTATAAACTCACACAGATCTAAATGAAGGGTTCATGTTGTGTACAAATCTTGATTTCAGAAGTTCGAGACAATTGTGATGACATTTGTAAAACTTGTACAGATTTTTCACTATGTGCCTAGCTTTGGTGTCCATTCAGCTGAAATTAAAAAAAAAAAGGTGCATGAAGAGAAACAGAAATAAAAAAGTATATGTAGAGATGACTATTTTATATTACATGGCCCAATCCTGTATTTATTTTCTCCCTTTTTTGAAGTATTTCTAAAGACCTAGTTGAAACAGCTGTATTTTTTGTTAAAATATTCCGTAGAATTGTGCCTTTTGTCTGTATGTGAATAAATGCTGTACATTTTTGCAGTATCCTTGCCAGCAGTGGTTTAGATGTCCCCGTATTTGTGTTTGGGTTCCTACAAGAACTTCACTGCAATGATCTGAACAGCTTCCATGGATTAGTACAGGCATCACCATGCACACTACAGCTCCAAGGTTTTGTACATTTTTAAGGTTTTTTAAACTGCTTGTTACTGACAGCTGTGCCCATCCCATCAACAGCACACTGTGTGGTTTTCCCCTTGGCATCCTCAAAACATTTCCATTTGTAGTCAGAAGATGTCCTTGCAAAGTCTATGATCTCTGTACATTCCACTGGAAAAGGAGCATGAGGTTTGAATGCCTGGATCTTTGGGATAATTAGCCTGAAAGTTTGTTCACACGCGGTCAAGCAGTACTGGGAGAAAATTTGCTTCTATAGCAGGATTTCCAGATGAGGATTCCTCTGAACTCCAGATGCAGAAATACAGAACAGAATGGACTAGGTGCTGAGCAAGAAAAGGCAAGGCAAGGCTGTGAAAGGACACACTGAGCAATCCATCTTGAAAAAACCAGATCTCCAAATTTGGGAGCAACATGGGAGCAGCCTCCTCTGGATGCCCCAGGGAAATCAAAGGAGCTGGTGGGTGTATGATGAGCTCCATGTGACCCAGCTCCTGTTCGTGGTGCCATGAGACAGACCAGGACAGAAACCTTTTCCTTTCCTGTTTCATCTCAGATTGCTCTCCTGCCCCTTCCCTTCACCATGAGTTGCTTGTGTCATGCCTGCAGTTCCTGTTCTGGCGAACAGCCACTGGGTAGGAGCTGCACCCCAAGGTGAAATGAATATACCCATAATTAACAGGGAAGCATGCAGGTGCCCTTCTGTGCCTCCAGGATCAAATACTCAAATACTGGGAGCTGCCTGCCCCTTCCAGCCAGGTTTCACTTCACAGCCAGAGCCTGCCTTTGAGGAGTGATGGGGATTAATGGCTCACACAAAATCTTCCAGGTGGCCTGTCATCATCTCAGCTGTGCATTATGCAAATGGCAACAAGGTGCCTGGTACTTGCCTGCCTCTGTGTCACACTGATGACTGATGAAAATCTCACCTAAACAGACACTGGGAGCTTCTGAAAAATGTATCCACGTTGTTTTGGAGAATCTTCGACATCTTTTAACTAAAACTGAGATTTACAGAGAGCAGTGGATACAGGCATCTATCACTAAGAAAAAGCAACCTTTGTAGGAACGAGTGGCTGTCCCTGCAGCAAGCAGGAATTGTTTGTGAGGGTGTATCCATCTTGCAGGCTCTACCTGAACAGCCAAGATTTCAGCAGGCAGCACAAAGTCTTGCTTCCACAGGGGGATCAGCCCTAGCCCTGCTCTGTCCTCTAAAATGCAAATATGGTGAAGATCCACTGCCATGGACACACAGGTTTATTAATCCAAATGAGACATTTCCATCAAGCATTGGGCAAGCACTACCCAGCAGCTGAATGAGAGGTTAGAAACCAGAATTACACTCTTCACATTTAAGCGGAAGGACAAGCAATTATGTCAGTTAAGGCCAAGATGTGAGCACTTCAGAATCAGTTAAAGACCTATCAAATGCTTGTAATACATGCTAAAAGAAAAAATGGCTTTTGGCTCTAATAGTAGAATGATAGCTATGACATGTCTCAACTATCAAAAAAGCCCCGTGTGTGAGGATTCCCACATGCTGGCAGCTGTAGAATTGAAACCCACTATTTCAGAAGGCATAAGGGGCTGGATGACTTCACATTTGTACAAGCTGAAGTAAGAGAATGAAGTTCCCAGATATGTCCAAACCAAGGGAACAGATCAACAGAACAGCAAGGAAGTATAAAATAATTATAATATTAATAGTATATTAGGAAGAAGAAGCACAACTGCAGGAAGATTACAGAGCTTAGAAATGAGCTGAGTAGCCATAGCAGCATTTCCATTATTACCTGTACCTTAGGGGCATCAAACCAAACTGAACCTAATTCTTTACACTGGAAGGCAACGGAGGCATCATGCAGCTCATACACTGACCATCAAAAGAGCAACTCTTTGACATTCATGATATAATGAGTTTAATTACAATTCATAAAGAATCTTCAAATTGTTCCCAAGTTACCTGCACCATAAAGAAAAATTAAAGATCCTGACTACATGTGAACAAAGCAGAGAGAAATTTCAATTCAAGTGCTACCTACTCCCTTCCCTGTACACAATCTTGTCACAGTTGGAGCTGGTGGATTTTAAACCAAAAAACCCTGAATGTGCCACAGCACTGTGTCAGATTTTTTCATTTGCTACATTAAAGGACTTGAATGACAATATTTTGCAGTCTTCTTCCAATCTTTATTGTGCATACAGAGACAGGATCTTCATCCCCTCCATTTCTTACTGGAATAAACCAGAATTTGTTTTAAGTTTTACAAGCTTTTCTGTGCTTTTGACTGTAGTGCTCCAATACGAAGTTTCTCCAGCAACCCTCCTAACTCCCAACGTGGTGAATGATAAAAACACGTGTTTAAATATTTTCCAGATCCTTCAGGGAAACAGCTTTTTTATTCTGTGTAGATATCAGGCTGAGCTGTAATGAAACACAAACAGATGATAGCTTCTTAATAATTCTTTGTAGGATCAAAGTAACAGTACAACTTTCATACTGAATGTGTCATGGAGGAGAGGGAACAAGCAGAGGCAGTGTGAATTTGGGATGAACAGCAGAATTTACAATGTACTCTGTGGATGACTACTGCTTTTGTCTTATTTCAGATCCCAGAGAATACAAGATGAGAGGTAGCAGGAATACACTTTAAAAGACACCTACAGGATAGATGTTTTAAACTTGTGCAAACATTATCCTGTAGTTTTTAGGTTTCTTACTGAATCACTATTATATCAGAATAAGCTAAGATTTAGTCATTGAAGTGACCGCAACAAAAGTGTAATTTCGAGGCTCCCTACTAGTCCAGCTCTAGTCTATATTTGATAAAATTTTACAGTGAAGGTGGAATATGCAGTGAGAACACACAAGTCAGAAAGCAGCCCTCAGCCTGCAGATTAGGAATAGAGAGAATTGTCACTCTGAATCTGATGGAATTCACACATGAACCTTCTGGGGCCTAGGAGAGAATAAATACCCAGCGTCAGAAGAGGGGACATTCTGGCAGCACTGGAGACCTTTAGCAGGGACACTGCCTGTGTGTGTTTTATTTGGGGTGGAGAGAAAAAGGAAGGGGCTTGGCACAGCACTTCTGAAGTCACTACAGAGCAGCCAGGCCTCTGCAGTAACCTCTGACACGAGGGCAAGGCAGTTCTGAAGACTGGCAACAAGATCTGGGCAGCATTTGGGCTGCACAACATCAACAACATCTCTGTTATCTTTCAGAGAGAGAAAGATGTTCCTGGTGAGAAACAGCCAATTACCAGTGTTTTCAGGAACAGCAAGACCTCTTCCTCTATAGGCACTGAAGCCACGAGTTAATTCCCTTGAAATGTGACATAAGCATGTCTGGGTTTTTATGGGAAGACAGCATCTCAGAAGCATTAAAGCTAAACAGGTCCACATAACAAACAGGAGGTTAAAAAAAATAAATTCCTCTTTCAGAACAAATCTTCAGCAGCTGAATAGACCTTGTCATGACAGAGATCATTTAGAGCCAGGAACCACAGCTTATGTTATGACAGCTTGGCAGCTATGCCCATTTATTCACTGCTGTTGGGAAAAAAATGCCATTTGTCCTGACTGAGCAATTTAGGTCAGCCAAACATTTCCCCTCTGCAGCTCACTGGGGTCACCCACACTTACAAGCTGTAATTTGCAAATGATTTTCCTAAATCACTGTAAAAACAGGAGGCAGAAATACCATCTTTAATTAATAGGAGGTCAACCTGAGTAATGAACTTCTTGGCAAAAAAATGAACTCAGTGTATAAACCCCCATGGGATTTCCTTGAAGTTGTACAGCTTAAACACTATGGAAAAACTGAATACTGAGAGGGATACACTCACTCTCCTTTAGCTGTCCAATGGCCTGGAAGGAAAGAAATAAGCATTTCCTACCCTGTCTGCAGAACTTTTACCATTGCAGGAGCTGCTGCAGCTGTTTCACACAGCCACTGGTAACTGCAGCAAGTGCACTCCAACAGACCTGCTCTGTGCAAACAGGAGCTGCAGTTAAATTTAAGGGTTTTGTTTTTTGTCTTTGCTAACTTATCATTTCTAAAGCTGGAAATGCCTGTACACCTTCATTCACACATTTTGAACCATGCAGGTTTTAATTCATATCAAACTGGTTTCCACAAACCTCAGCTGTCAAATATAAACATCCTGTCGGAAGGTGACGTGTCCAAAATCCAATGTTGTTAAAATTCTGTTGGTAATAATGCTCATAGAATGATCACTTCTGCCTCAGGAATGATGTAAAGTGAGTACTTCTGCATATTCCATGTGCTTGGATAACACTTTTTGTGAGGTGAGTACCTGTTGGGATGCTGTGGCTGCTCTCTGTTCTGCCTGGCTCAGCCGCCTCTGAAGCCTGTCAATGTATTCCCGATATTCCATCATCAGTGTCTCATCCTGTGGAAACAGAATCTCTCATCACAATGCCAAATTCTTTTTTCTGAATCTACTCATTCTGTAGCAAGGAAGAGCTTAACACAAGAGCAACACCAGAAGCGGAACCGTTTTCCCCTTACAATAAAAGCCTGAGGACAAACTGCTGACACCTCAGAGAATTTCCAGCTCAAATGTGACATCATCTGACTTTCCCAATCAATCCACAGGGGAAGTTTTACTCATTTCACCATCTTGAAACAAGATGCATAAAGGCTGACATTTTAATTCAGGTTATTTAGTCCACACAACCTGACAATGTAAATGTTTTAACTATGCTCAGAAGGAAGAGGAATACAGTGGATAATACAAATGGGATGATAAACCTGCCAGAGAGCGCCTCTGTTCCCTTCAAAGGGTCTGTAAAAAGCTTTTCTTAACCAGCCTTTACTCACAGAAATCTGTTACTGCGTCATTTTTCTCCTCTAAATAACACCACAAAAAACACAAGACAGAAGGACTTATCCTGGATAGAACTGGATGTTATCCCAGATTTATAAGGCTGACAGGAAAGCCTTTTCTAAAGTGGCCATTAATTATTGAACAATGCACATTCCAAAACAGTCCTGCCTTTAATCTTCAATGGATAAAGCTTTTAGCCAGATGCATATGTGGATACAGAATGTAAATTCTGCATGCACAAAGCATATGGAGAACTTGGTGTCCCTGTGTATGCCACATTATCCGTAATCCCACTGTGCCTGCTCCTGTTTAGAGGCTTGCAGGGATTCACAGGCAGAAGGAAGTTCAGAAAGATTTCCTGAAATTTGTCCAGAATTGCTAGATTAGTCACTTAGAAAGACAGAAAGATGATTCCTCCTTTCACTTTTGTCATGTGAGAGTAAAGTCCATTTGTCTCATTGCCATTGGAACATGTCAGTCAGAGGGAACAGCGAGGTTTCCCAATTGCTACTGACTATCCCTGTCAAAAATCCTTAATTTTCTATAAACCAGTGACATAACTCACCTAAATAGTTTTCTGCTAAGATCTTAGTGTATGCACATCAGGTTGTAACTGAAAGTAGCTGTCACATCAGTCATTATCTTACCTCAGTTACCTTCTCATTTGCTATTTCCAGCTGGGAAATGAGCTCCTGGCTACGGAGTTTTTGTTGATGCAGCTCACTTCTGGGAATCAGAAGAAAAGATGCTGATTAGCAAACAGTAGTATTTCAGTTATTGGAATGTAATTTCATAGATAGTTCTGTGAATTGTGGAGGCTTATGGTGGGTTTTAATTACAGGGTTACTCTTAAAACACCCATTTCAAAAGCACCACACAGCACTTCTTCATGCTGTGCATTCAAAATTGTGATGGCAGAGGAACAAGATGTATTTGTTGGAATCAGCAAGACTTTGTCAAGAGCACTTGACATTTTACAGGGTTTTTTTTCCTGTTTATTGAATCTTATTTTGAAGGCACGCTATCTAGTATACAACAAATATAAGCTGCATTTTGCACAGTAAGTTCAATATTGAGATTAAAATTCTAATTAGTGTTCTATAACCAGACCTCACTGTAGGCGTTTTTAAAGGTGCTTTGAAGTCCCTAAAAATAAATCATTCTATACTTGTGAGACAGACAACAATGTGACACTTTATAAGGAAAAGGAAAACACCACCTACTTCAAAGCAGTCTTTACTTTAACACTGAATGAGTTTTAGTGATCCTCAATTTACACAGTATTGAAGACAAAAAACATCTGGGTTATGACAGACAATCTCTGAGCTAGTGCCCAAAGGAAACAGTCCTTGCCTCCTGTCACCACAAGAAGAGCGATGACTAAAGACACAACTCCAGTAATTTTGGCCAGAGAAAGGTGCAAACCTAAGTGAGCTGCTCTAACCTCTGATCAGTCTCTACCACCTCACCTTAAATACTCTACCTGTTGCTGAAACTACATGCACTGCAAGGGAAGCTATAAAGCCTTTATTCTTTTAGAGGGAATGGAGATAAGGGAGGAGATTAACCTCAGATCTTAAACTCTGCCATTTTAATGATGACATTTAGTTCTCAACAATAATTCACTGTTGTAAACTCAGTAAATTGCTTTTATAAATTTTTAAACTTAGTACCTCATAGAAGTTTGAAAACTGATCTATGGCACTTGAAATACAAGGTTGCAATGCATCTGTAACATCAGGTCACCACTACCTCTGGCGAGGAGTTTCCACTCACCTGTTCTCAACCCACCTTCTTAACCTCTTTCACCAGTCCCATGCAGATATTATAAAAACAGTTCAACAACTTTGAACTTTCATAGAAATGAAAGTACATAGGCAGATATTTCAATCATGTTAAACAGTTCAAATCATAGATTTTAAATAGATCATACCTGTTATCACATGTGAACACTTTTACATAAAGTAAGAATTAAAGATGGATTAAGATTGCAGGATCAAGACAGTATGTTAGTATCTAACACTGTGTTTGTAATTTATCCTCTGTAATTAGTATTAAGCACCAAATGTGGCATTTTCAATATAGGAGACCAATTTTTAGGTGCCCTAAAAATCCTCAGTTGCTGAAAGAAGCCTGTCTGCTGTGCTTGTGCTGAGGTGTGGAATTAGCATGCTTTGCAGCACAGACCATAAACAGAGTTTACGGGCTCATACACAGCTGTGATCAAGAAGTTATTTTTATAATGAGATCACACTGAACACATATTTAAAAGGAAACAGTTTAACCTTGTAAGCATAAGGAAATGTGATGGCTATTGAGCTAGACAGTTGATTCATTCTGAGTGTTAACCCTCCCCCAAACACAACTTATGAGATCTCAGTATTAGAACTGAGCAATAACCCCAAACTGCTGGACAATTAAATCAGCCCCCACTGCACATTGTCTTTGCTAAGTGAGTAGGAAACAAAAGGTGAGCTCCTAGCATTTCAGCAGACGGGTGATAAATCCACCAGCTGCAGCAAGTACTTTCTGCAAAGCTCTCATGACAAATATAGCATGTGCCAGCTGTTTTTTTGGTTGAATTATACTATAATATGCTTCAGTTACTCTTAGTAATTATGAATTTTGTATACTGCCAGTACCTGCAGCTGTCTCTCATCCTGTTAATTTTTTTTTTTTTTTAATGAACATCTTAAAATAAGCAGCTTTGGCTGCCAAACATTACACAAGTGCAGCCAAGAATAATGTTTCAGAAAAAGAGGCAACTTCTTAATCTCAAGATGCCACACAATTCACTGCATGTACTGTACAGGATGTAGGGAAAAGGAGAAAGCATTCATGGCCAACACTTCATATATATTGCTGCCAGAAAAGGCCATTCCTCAGAGGCAGACTCTTTCCAACCACAGGAAAGATAAAAACTGAGAACTCCAAACCCCACACATGCCTACTGATGAGTCAGGGACTCTAACTATGACAAAGAAGTGTGTCAGAGGGAAAAACTGGAACAAAGACACCCAAAATAGCTGCAGATGGCTTAAGCTAAGCAAAGTCTTTAAATATAAAAACAATATATCAAGGATTCCCTTTTGTTAAGTACTGACAATTATAATGCAAATGACTATTAAGGAAATGAAGCCATTCTGTATAGTTACTCAAATAAATGGGTTTATGCTACAAGTGTTTTTTATTCCCCCCAAAAGTTTTATCTTGCTACTAGACAATGACAGATGAATAGGATTATTAATTTATTAGTTTGTTCATATTGTGTATCATTACTGCGCTTTATTACTTCAGTAATTAAAGAGTTCAGATTTTAAAGCTCCTCAAATGCAATGTTTCATGGAAGCAAACTTACCCTCCTTTATCATTTAAGCTGATGTTTACAAATTGTTTCATGCTTTCATTGTTTAGCAGAAGAACAAGCCTGTGTATACCTATTTCTACCCCTATTCAAGCTAAACTGTACCTAAACTGAGCAATCATCCACGTGTCTGACAGGCCAAAGCAATATCCATGGCAAAGCTGAGCGAACCGTCCATTTCCTGTCAGGCTTTCAAGTCAGAGGATCAACCTTTTTCCCTGTCTGCAGTTCTCCAGATCTACTCCACTGAAGGGCATTCAGTCATTTGATTCAACATAAAACTTGGATTATCCGTTTCAATCTTACTCTGTTCTCTGCTCCATTTATTTATTTTATCACTCCCTGATAAATGAATTGTGTTCAACAAAAAATAAGCTCTTGGTGTTGGCCACTGGTGCAGAGTCTGGCAAGGGTTCATCTGCTTACCTGCAAAATTCTCTGTTTACCCCAACTCTTCATTTCAGGATAAGGACATAAAAATCTACAGAAAATACTGATATGCTAATGAGATGGGAGTAACCATCTTTTGTGCTCGTGCATTCATCTACAGACCTGTAAAGGTCAGCTTTACAGAACAAATGAATCATCTGCCCTTATTTTTAAAACCTGCATACAGTCTGTCACTTCCATTTTATCTGAGCAGATGCTGGCAGATTGAGTTACCCTGGTTTTGCCTGGATTCTGCTGTCAGAACTGTCTCTCTCAACCCTTCCTATTCTACCCTCTGTTCTGTTTTTACTGAAGTTTGTTTCCTTCCAATTTACAAATTTCCTAAACATTCCTTTGGTATTGCTGATTCCACTTTCTATGAGCTGTCATTTATTCTTCTCAGCTGAAGTCTGAAGAACTACAGAGCTTTACACTGATGCTGTAAGGTAGCAACAGCAGTCTCAGCCAGTCTCTTCCCCCAGATGTGGCCAGAGGAACCATTCTTCTGGATTACAGCGCTTCAGTGAAAGCAAGAGCCTTTACAAACTTGTCCATTCTTTCCTCACTTCTTTCAAAAGTAAATTCCTTCAAATGAAGACAAGAAAAGTAAAAAGCTGGAAGCCCTTGATATTGATTTTTCTTACCACAGCTGTCAAAGACAGCTTAAAATTGAATGTCCCTTAAGTTTTTGGGACATTCACACTGAGAGCCAAAAGCTTTACAACTGCAAGTTCTACGCCCCGTAGGTCAGCAACAACAGCAACATGGATTGCTTCTAGTTCTTACCAACTTCTACACCCATTTGTGGAGAAGTGACACGGAAGATTAAAACAGCTTTTTCAACATTAAGTCTTGATTTGGTTATTTGTTATTGGACAACACTCCCCATATACAGGAAAAGGGGGAAAAATCAATTAGTAACTCAGTGTCAGTTAAACTAATGAACATAAAATACTTAAATTATTCACCAAGACTTAAAAGCTCTTTTCATATCATGGAAGGTTACATTTTGAAATAAGTTTGACAGTTTTATAAAATTTCTACACTTCTGTGTTCCAATTAAACCCCGTAAAGAATGTGAAAGATGATTTTTTTTTTTTTACAACTTTTTATAGTGATCACTCACTTTATGCCATTTCACTACTATTTTATAATTGTAAACATTTGCTGTTTAAGTTCACTTCAGTACTTATCATTAGAATTCAAAGTTCTTTAAACTTAAAATGGATTCAATCAGGGCTCAGAGCGGTTTGGTTTCTGACTCTGCCAGAGTAGAAACTGTGGGAATAAAGGGAATAAACTTGGCAGTGAGTTGTTAGCCACGCTGCCAAGGGCAAGGTTTGTGTTTGGTACGATGACCTGTGTCACAAGGAGCACTGACCTCCTCAGTTACCTTCAGGGTTGACTGGCACAAGGACAGTGAAGCGAAACTGGCTCCTTGCCCTTCTGCAAGGCAAAGATGAGGTCTGTTACCAGTAAATTCTCCTTAGGATGCATGCAGCATCTTAAGATGCTCAGAGGGAGGAAAGCTTTTCTCATAAATGAAGACTGTAATAGATTTTTATGAAGAAAATGGTGTAATTTAGTCTACAAGTAGGCACTACTTCTGAATTCCAAGTTCAGTTTTATCAGCAACAGTAACAGGTTTAACTTGAATACGATCCAAAGGTCCTGAAAAGCACAGAACAATTTTCAATGAAGCCTGGAAGTATCAATTTAGTTATCAACACTTCTATCTACACGGATCTACTAGACTCTTATGTTATTTCCATTACATGCTTTACCATTACAGGTTGCAAAATTTACTTCTTCATTTTTTTCAGATCAAAAATCCCCTGACATTCACTGTTGTTCCTTCATTCCTCAGGATTATTTAATGCTTCCTTCATGCATATGGATGGATATCACCTCACCAACAAAACACTGACTTAAAAAAAGACTTAGAACATGACAAATGAGCAGCACAGAATGTGGAAAAGTTAGCAGCTGCTGCTGGTAAGTTTAACAAAGAAGCCAAAATGTTTTAGGCACCTTCACATGGAAAATGAAAGCAATGAGGACAGAACTTAAAAACCATCATGACTTTCAGACAAAGGAATGGGAAACACCTACACTAACAAATGGGACACTGAGTCAGTGTTTACAGGGGCTGCACTAACAGCAACCTCCTGGTGAAATGCAATCTGAAACCCTTCCCCCGTACACATGGATAGGACTTGGTCAGGAAGTTTGTAACTTCCTAAAAAAACACTCAGCTATAAAACACATTAGCATGCTGCAAGAGTAAGGATTCTTGTTACAAACTGTATTTTTGTTAAAAATTAAATTCTGCTAATTGTCACCAACACATACTACGCATTTGCTGACGTATTTACATGGATCCTCCTTTCTCTTGGACCCTACCAGAAGGCTTGGTGAGACTATTTCCTGCATTAGCCTCAAGAGACCTTCCAGACAGAGCTTTTAATTAACAATAGATTAATTAATCTGATACCAGTATCAGTCTGTTATTTTGTGTTCTTACTGAGTTTTCCCTGATAAATGCATTTGCTGCAAAATTTTTCTGCTTTTTCAATAATCAGCAACTTGATTTTAGTTCCCAACACAGTAAGAAGCTATTTGCTGCTCTGTACTTGCACTCAAAATGTTATTGTGAGAGATGAAAAGAAATATGATAATTATTCATTTATAGTATAAGCAAGGACTTTTGTGCTGAATAACTACTATTACAATGTAAATTCTGGAGCTAATTTTCATACCAACTGCATTCTGCACTACATTACTGAGTGGCAATGCATATAAGGTGAAAAATAAGCTGGCTTTAAAATTTCCAGATAATACTGATAAGGATCAGTTAGAATACCTGTCACCATGATATCAGAGCATCACTGCACAGATTTAATAACAAATTCCTGATGTCAGTCTAAATGACAGCCTTCCTGTTTCTATTGCCAGCTTCCTTGCCAGGTAGAGCAAATGCCTTGTAAAGACTTCTATTTCTAGCTTATACAGTATGAAAAAGCATAAATACACACAAAACCATACCATAAAGTAGCTGACTTAGCTTTTAGACTTGCACCAAAATATCTACTGAAGTCACATAAATAGGGACATTTTCAAAATTTACTACCCATTTTTCATCCAGGTTCACAAAGCAGATTTCCTTCTATTTTCTGTCAGCATTTTGCTGCGGATAAATAAGGTCCAAATCTTTTGGTCTTCTGTAACAACATTTTAACACTGAACAGTAAAGGTTTTAGAGGGAAAACAGCTGTTTCACAGACAGCTTTAATTATTTTGGAAGTCTGCAATTTTCCCCTTTTAATTGGAACTTGCTGAACCACATCCAGGATCTAGCGATGAACCTAGATGCTCAGCTGTGAGGTTTTGCATTTTGATTTACATAAAACAAACTACGAGTTTTAGAGCTAGAATTTACCTTAGCATGAAAGATTGCAAAATAATTTTCTTCTCCAGTTACAGCATTTACAGAAGAAGCTAAAAAATTATCAGTAAGAGCCAGCTAATTACACAGAGTGAAGCTGCATCGCTGAAACTGTCTGTAAATCAGCACAGCTTCCAGTGTCTCACAAAGATCCTCAGTATTGATGTTTTCTGAAAGAGACTTTTCCCTTATTATAAATAACTGTTTAATAATAATCTTTGCAAAATGCAGTATGTTTTAAGGGAGAATAGAGCCAGCCTGTATCTGAAGAGATAAGGTAAAAAAACCAAAAAACTGTAACTGTTTACTTAGGGAAGGTAAAGATGAGCACATAGTTCACTGCAAAGATGGACATCCAGGTTAAGAGTAGTGGCACGGTAGACTTTCCTGCCTTCTCTTTAGAGAGCTGGCTTCTAACTCCATTCACACCACTGGAATTCTGACAGCCAAGAAATGCCAAGTTATGCTTCAGAAACTGGAACTACAGAAATTGCATGGGATACTGGAAATATGATTGAAGCTGAGAATATGTAAAGCATAACATTAATAATAAAACATGAAAAAACCCCAAGACTACCCCAAAGGAAATGAAAGGTAGGATTCACTGGTTCCCAGTTTTAAGAGGGAAAAGCTTTGCTTCCATGTTAACATGATAGTAAAACAACTTATAAAATCAGCCTGAGCAAAGAGCCACTTGACTGCATCACTTTAGGTGATTAAAGGTTGCTTCAAATTTATCGAGTTAACAGCGCTGTATAACCTGAATTTTTGTTCTCAAACCCACTGAAAGACAATGCAGTGTTACATTCCTTTCTAACTACTTTAATTTTAAATAAATCAGACTTATGAAATCAGGCTTCCTGTTTTAGCAGTTATTGTTGACCAGTGTGTCAATCTCCTCCAATTTTCACCCAGTTTTGAAGAGGAGATCTTGAGGACAAACTTCTCTGCAGTTCTATAAAATACCAGGCTAATTTAATCTCAAATTAATAGTATACTTGAGATAACTGACAGTGTTTCCTGAGCCTAGAAATGAAATAAAGCATAGGGGAAGCTTGCAAAACTGAAAATATTCTTCTATTCTGCACTGCAAAATACAAGTATCAGCCTAGAGATGAATTAATGTTATTTTTTCTTAGGAGCACCACACAACCCATTTTTACCTTCATTTATAATAGCAGCTGCTCAGAAAAACATTAGATGTACATTCCAAGAGGTTTTAGTCCAGTTTATATTAGACATTTGGAGACTCACTCCACAACTGATGTTATGGCTTTTCTGAAGAGTACAGAAGTTCTTATAATCCAAAGTTAAAACTGTCTAAATTGAGTGTGCTGTATCTTGAAAGAGAAAATCCAAAGTAATATATTCCACTTACTTTCTGTCATTACAAAACCTCATACATTATCAACAAGGTAATGAAACAGTGAAAGCTTTAATTCAGTGCTAACTTCATAGAGAACATCACAGGTTCTTTTTAGATGATTCTTTGTTTTGTTGCAAGCACATCTTTGAGTCTGGATGGTTTGCTCTTTATGGTTTTTCACCACATCTACTGTGATACACCAAACAGTACCTGAACCACACTTTGCAGAAGGGGAACAAAACTGCACTTACTTCAGCTTGCTGATCCTGGCTTCTGCAGTTTCAGTGAGGTTCTTTGTTTCTTCTTTCCACCGGTTTGTTGCTCTTTGCTGAGCTACTAAGAGACGTCTGAGCTCAGCAGTGGACTTGTGACTGGTGTCCTCCATCTCCTTGAGTCGAGCTTCATAGCCATGCTCTTTCACTGCATGCTCATGCTCCATTGTACTTATCTAAAAAAAAAAAAACCAAATCCGGTACAATCAAATCTCTCACGCTTTACCTTTTTTTTAAAATTTGTTTTACAATGCCTGAGTTAAATTTATAAACATTTGTTGAAAGTGTGTAACATACAATAATTAAACCTCTAATTATATACTCAGAGATACGTGTTCCCAAAGCCAATTTAAGCAAATAGGACAACTGACAATAAGGGATAATGAGCTGTGTATGCTTATTTTTGCAAGTAATCTTTATTCTTCTCCCTTGTGTTTCCTCCACAGAAACAAGTTTGTTCTTTTTCATCTAGCTAAATGTGTTAGGAGTTTCTTAACTGCATCTGCAATCCTTTGTACATCAGAGGGAAATGAAATCAAGCAGTGAATCTTATCTGTGACTATAATGGAAGCCTGTCTGATTAAAAATGAGACAGGCAAAGATTTAGTAAATGCTTTCTATGCTTCATATCCACTACCTCTCTGTTACAAGATTCTGATCCTTTGTTTTAGCAAAAGGTTCTGGACTTGGACGAGTCCCTGTTCAATTTGACAGCTTTCTTTATCTTGCAGTGCAAAGTGGAAGCCAGATTTGAGCTGGTCCTCATTCACACCGTGTAAAACTGCTTACTGAGGTTGTCCTCATTGCTCCAGATCCTTAGATACCCTTTCTTCGGTACCTTCACATTGCAGAGGGCAAAGCACCAACTTTCTACGTTCAGAAACCACATCAAGGATGAAAGCTGTTCCTCCCTCCAGAAGTCAGTGGTACCATGAATTTGCTGAGGTTACTACTGGTTCCTTATCCGACCTGAAGTCTGCTCAGAGGCATTTAATGGAACGTGTTCAAAAAGAACAAACCAGCTTTCAGTTAATAATCTTGTTTGCAGCTAAGCTTAGAGAAGGATTTCCTCTGTCCAGAAAATAAGAGCCAATGCTTGACAGCCACACTATTAAATTATTTATTAGTTATACACTGCCCTGACAACATGGTGGACACACAAGTAGAAGAACACTCTGGGCAGAAAGTCAGACAGACAAAGATTTCTGACACATCAGAGACAATAAATAAATGAAGATTGGGAACTGCAATATTATTTAATCTATTCATCTTATTTAATGCAAAGAACATTTGGGGTCTTCTTCTCTTAATTTCTCTTATCAAGGAGAATTTAATGCACATTAAAATACAATTTAATTAGCAGAGATTGAGTTACTGCACGGATTCTGAGGACACACAACGCGACAATAAAATTACTTTTCATCAGCAACCAGGAAGCATCACTGAAACTCAATCTTAGTTTAAACATTTAATGCTTTTTTTCATAGAATTGCTGCCTTACTAAGCAAATATTAGTCTTACATTACAAAAAGTAAACCAAAACATACCCTTATTTTAGCTTTTTGTTGAGCCTCTACTGCCAGTTTTCTCAAACCGTCCATTTCATTTTGCAATTGTTCATTCTCTTGCTGAAGTTTTAGTCTTTGTTCACTGACAAAGGCACTCTTTTCTCTTTCTGAATCCAGAGTACTTTGCAATTTACAGATAACTTCCTGGTAACGAGATTTCTCTTCCTCAGAGCTAAAAGAGAAGGAAAGTCTGGCTTCAGCTGAAGAACTGAACAACTCCTGAACCAGAGAACAAAAGATATAGACTGGGAGCTATGCACAAATCGGCAAAGACCTTTGTCATGATGATGGAGTTGATAAAATCAACCTCACTTTCACAATTATGGTACCTTGATGTCTGCTACTGAATAAAAAGGTTTGACAAAGCCCTAATACACACTGAACAGTTTAAATAGTCTGAAGTAATTTCCACTGCTTTCTCTTCTTCCGTAAACAGCTGTAACATCACTTACTTCATTTCCAGTTGTTTCAGTTTATTCTGTGTCATCTGTAGACTCCGCTGAAGGTCATCTTTGGCAGCTTCTGCAAGTAAATACTTCTGATGCAGTTGCTCAAGCTTTCTACTGTCAGATTCATGCTCTCTTTGTTCCCTGTAAATCTGAAGAGTAAATTTACATGTGAGTTTACTCTTTATTGCATCCTATTTTCCCATGACTTAAAACAAAATTGAATTTCTAATGTTGTTGCTGCCACTTGAAAAAGAGAAAAGTTTCCAAAGATATGATCAGACATTTATTTTGTTTTCTGTCTATTCATCTTAACTGGAATATGTGCCAGCATTCTTTTGGATTATGTTAAACGTCTCTCTTTTACTTTTTACATGTTTTAAAGAACTTTCTTTTTCAGTTTGGTGCTGCTGCTTTAAAAGACCTTCTGGTCTTTTAAAATAGATTAAATAAACAATAAATTAAAAATAGAATGTAAACAACCTTAAAGTAAAGATATGAAAATTACAATCAAGAAAATCTACTCAAAAAATAAAATAAGCAATTAAGGGAGAAATACATGAAAAATTTATTTTTCCTTCTGTAAAGAGATCTTAAATATGATGTAAAAATACATACAATTGCCTTACCTTTTCAAGTTCTTCTTCCACTGCTCTCTTTTCTCTAATGGCTCGTTCAATTTGACTCTGTTTTTCTCCACATTCCTTTTTATAAAAAAATATTTTTAAAATAAGATTTAATAGAACAAAATAAAAATTCAAGAAGTGCTGAAGCCAAACCCTGCCCAGAGTAAATGTAGTTCTTGCTGCTGCCATGGGTGCATTTGAATGCATTTACCTGCTCATTATTTTCCCTATCGGATCATTCAATATACAGATCAAGACATGTAAAATGAAACTTTTTAAAAAAATTAATGCATAAAAAGGTGCATAAGCACCAAATTCTTTTGGTCACCTGCATCATTTATTGCAAGTTCCTGGTTCATTCAGAAATATGATGTCTATGATTCACAAACTTTCTCTTGGGATACTTCATCAGCTTTCATATCAGCTTTCTTTTCTACACACACAACTCCAGATAAGCATGGAAGGCTGAGTTTCAGAATGCATCTCTGAAATAAACAGGGGTAATTAAGAAGTGCCATCACATGGGAAATATTTTCTAGAGCACAGATCTCACTGTCGAAATGCCTGTGAACTCATCTCTGGAGACATGCAGGATGTAATGTGCTATACAGTAATAGAGGACTGTCCTACACAATTACTCATTATTCACGTGTTGATTGACCTAAAATACTAAATTCTAGTGGAAGTAGTTGATCAGCAAAGCCTAGAAGTCTTGAATGTTCTGTTACTGAGAAAATTTTTATCAATCAACTCCGTACCATCTGAAGAGCTGAAACTTCCTCTGTTAGCCGAGAAACCTGCATGTTACATTGTTTCTTTG
The DNA here is from genome assembly GCF_030490865.1 of Poecile atricapillus. Lineage (NCBI taxonomy): Eukaryota > Metazoa > Chordata > Aves > Passeriformes > Paridae > Poecile > Poecile atricapillus. Next base: position 11,031,048 of record NC_081252.1, read on the forward strand.
CAGTTTCTACCTGTGACCAAAACAAAACTACAAAATTAGTTCCACAAACTATTTTTCCACCTTGCTTTTATATATATATATATTTTTTTTTTCCCCCTTTTTTCTTATACATCTATTTATGTATGCAGTGTATAGGTGGTGAACGTATATAAAGCATGAAAATACCCGGGACCACAATAACTGACAACTCTTATGGACATAAATGTTAGAAGAATTATTATTATCAATCCATACTGCTTTAACTGAGGGGGTTTAGGAGAAAAAAAGCACAAATGAAGACACCATGAGTGTCATTCACATCTTCACAGTGCAGCCTTCCCCATGCCAGTACCTGCAGAGACACCAGCAGTTGGGGTTCTTGTTTAGAATACATATCTAGACTATAAATGCTGAAGAGGATGGTGCTATCAGCCTGCTGTCTTGCCACTTATATTATCCAAACTCTTGTGAGAAAACTGCTCGTGATGACCATGCACCAGCAGTACCTTTTCACTCTGAGGAAAACCAAACAATCTTCCCATTCCTTATAAACATCACAACTTACTTCCTTTCTAATTCTTGCAGCAGTATTTTCTGCAAGTTGAGACATTTCATCCTGCAGTTTTTTGATCTCTTCTTCCTTTTGCTTCTCCCCAAAGAGAGCCTAGAAGAACAAAAGAAATATGACTGATATTTCAGTGTGATACTAAGAGCACCAAGAGAAAAACCCACACTGCTCAAAAGACACCTTCTTTTCCATTTCACTCTGGAGTAGCTGACACCAAGACTCGGTAACACTGACACTGAAAACTTGTTGCACTAAATGCACATTCTCATAAATCAGAACCACACAAAGAATTAGTGCCAGTAGATGCCTTTTTCTATTGGGACTTGGAGATTTTGGCTGAGCATGGAATTTTACAGAAGAAAGCACAGGAATCCAGAGGAAGATTTCTACCTCAATCTCCTACAGGGAGAAAACAATTTAAAACAAAGCGTTAACAGATATGTATAGTAACATGCATTTTTTTATTCTGTTCATTAATGGAACACTTTTTATTTTTTTCTTCTGTTCATTACATTTTCTTCCCAGTTCTAAAAATTCAGGATGTTTAAGCCAGAGCAGTAAATTAAGAATTGTCTGCTTTGTTTTGGCTCCTTGAGACATATTTTTATATCAATATTTTTGGCATAAATGTTATTCTATGATAGTTTAATACCACATTGTATGTAAAAAGTTTCTTCTAAGGCCTCTTCACTTGTCTAGATTTCTTTCTTGATGACTCTCTATTTTCTCTGTCTCCTATGTCTTGCCTTTAACAGTTACAAATTCATAATAGAACCTTCCTTTTTTTTTCTGACATTAGTATTTGGTAAGAAACTCTGAACTCTTGTCAAAAACTTTGGAAGATTTATTTTTAGGTACAGTGTAATCATTTAGATGACCTTCATCCAGGCATTCAATATATGCTTTGAAGTTTATACTGTAGGACAAGTCTGAGTGATGTGTGGTCACATCCCAGTTTGCTCTCTATGCATGACCAGTTTTAGCACAACAGACACGAAAGAAGCTACCTTGTGTATCCTAAATATCCTGATTTCTAGGAAATACCTTCATCCAACGACTTACCTGACTTTTTTCTAGGTTAGCTTCTTCCAAGAGCTGTATGCAATCTTGGACTTTTGCAACAGCATCGTATGTCTCACTTTCTAGACTGGCAGACTTGGCCTGAAGCTCTCTAATCTGTTCCTCCAGGGCTACTTTTTCTGTTCTCAGTTGTTCAGCATCTTTAACAGTCACACACAATCTACAAGACAGCAGAAATTTAACAATGTGATGGTTAATTAGGACACTAATCCATTCAAACTGAGCTATTAGTAAGTATCTATTCCTAAATTGCTCAAAATTGCATTGTTTTCTGCTTGTTTTTGGACAGAGTATTTTGAGTTTAATGATAAATCAAGTCCTGGAAAGAAAAAGAATTATAGGAGTTAACTCAAATCTCTAATCTCAGAAGATCCTTGGAAGAATCCCAGAGATATCGTGGGATACATCTCTGAAAATGTTCTCTATTAAACCAGAACAGAACAGCCCCAGAAGAAATAAATTTTTCCTCTGTGGAGGAAACAGAGTAATTGGACGGGGGCAAGGAAGTAAGGAAGTTGCAGTCACAGTTTTAGAGAAAGAAAAGCAGTGGTAATTTCACAACACCTCAGGAATTCTTATTCTTATACGATTGTCAGTACTGGCAGGCATGAGAAAGGACAAGAGAGCCTCAGAGGGATCATCAAAAACATCCCTTTGTTATTTCCTAACATGTTTGCCATAAAACATACAAATGACAGACTATTTTTGTAGAGTATAATTTTTGCATGTGTCCTGTTAGTAACACACAGTGAGCTCTCTTTACCTTATTTCCAACTGTTTTATACTAGACTGCATTTGCTGCAAGCGTTTGTCAGATGCTGTTTCTCTCTCCTGGGCAGATATCCTGTCTTCTTCCTGAAAAAAATGAAAGTATTATCCAGACCTGATCTGAGCTTCCCTGAACAAAATAAAGATATACTCACATAGAACAAGCTAGGTAACAGCTTGCAGTTAATTTAATGTCAGTATTCAGAAAATGACTGTCCATTGAGTTGCAACAGAAATGATTCCTTTCTCCAGAATACCTTTCTCTCCAATTGGCTGTGAAGCTTCTCTTTCAATGCCATTATTTCTTCAAGCTTAGCATTTGCTACCTGCGCATCTCTTTTGGCTTGCCTGTATATAAAAAAAACAGTTATTATAGAGGGGAAAATAATGGCTCCATCAAAACTTTGTCACAATAGCTGCGAAGAGCAGAAAAATTCCACAATACTGTTCTTACAGGTCAGCAGATGTTTCCCCCTTCTCCTTCTCACTATGTGGCACAGAGAGAGGAATACCAAATTCTGAAAGTCCTGTGGAAATTACTTCACACATTATGAGGAAGGTGCATGCATTGGTTAAAGGAGGAGGACTAGGCGATCAAAAACTTCAAGTGATTCAATAATTTAGGTATAATTCTTAGGTATAATTAGTCATAGATACAAAATAGAGAAGTCTTCTGCAGAATTAAATTTCACTTTTTAAAGCAACAGGACTAGGAATTTAAACAATCACTATACACTTCTGATGTGCTTTGTACTCTGAACAGTTTTTGTGGGCTGAAGGAGAAGAGGGAAAAGAAAGGAATAGTTAGTGAATCATGTTAATGACTAGTGGCTCTTCATCCTCAGTAGAAAAGTCTGTTGAAAAAAGCAACCCTCCCACTCTTCTGACTTGGGAACAGAAAGACACAGAGAACCTTCACCTGGGGTGTAACCCAATTATTCAGGCTGCATGAGGCTAAATTTAAAAACCAGTGACTGACTATTCACACAGTTAAAAGACAGCAAACACGTATTAGATTAGCTCATGCAAACTGCAGCACACATAGTCATGAAAGAACCTGGAAAATATTTCATATTTCTAACAATCAACTTCAAGAAAATATTTCTTCTAGAAATATTGATTTTGAATTAAGGGCATAAAAGTCAAGCATACCGTACCTACATAAAAATCTTAAGTAAAATATACATAATCCAAGCGATTTTAAGGAAATACTTTATTTCAGCCCAATTAACTGGATAAGTTAATTTGGATACAACTTCTTTAAGAAGCAAAAACTACAATAAAAACATTATTCCTAAACACATGTTCTTCAGTGTGGGTCCAAAACTTTGACTTTAGTCAATCTGAAACGTTTCGTCTTTCTCCTACAATAAGTAAATTCAGGGGGACATAAAATTGCCTCCTGAAAAATATTTTAGAAGTGTTGTAGAACAAAATAAAAACTCAAAAGGCAGCATAAGAAGGGAAAAATAAGAAAAAACACAAAAAGGTCATAAAAATCAGAACACCTTAAGTATTAAAAATGCATTTTAACAACCAAGTTGAGATTCAGATCAAATTCAGAGGTCTGCATTTTACAGGCAGCAAATTGATTCTAAAGATGCAGCTTTTATTCTTTACTGTACAATATATCTTTAAACTAATCTTGGCAAGTTATCTCTGTTTAAGAGCTTCAAGATTCTGAAATGCAGATCCATGCCCTAGCTATGCCAAGTTTCTTAATTTGTGTGTTGTATCCAGGCCATACAAACCTAATTTAAACCTCAATTCTCTAACACACAAGTTGGTTCTTTTAAAAAATCTGCTTTTGCATTCCTGACTTAGTACTCTATTACCATAAATCATACAGAACTATTAAAAACATCCCAAAGGATTAGAAGTGTCTGCACCATATGCTGTATAATCCATGCAGACTACATCTTCATGTTATTGAAGCAACTAGTGAAAATATTCCAGACTTCTTGGAGAAACACTGCAGCACTTTTTAGGGCTAGATAGAGCTGCTGCCATTAACTTTGGGAGTAAACCACTGTTTTCAGGGGTGCAAGGACTTTAGGCTGATCTGAGGGGAAGGTGAGCATAATCAGTGTCTGTAATTAGAGATGGATAATGACTGAATTTCTTATTTTACTTTCAGTTCATAAACCCACTGTTGAATGAAATAGAATTTTAATTTGACATCAACCATCACTAGTTAAGAGTAAACAGACACAGTAAACTGGCATTGAATAGACTTCAGCTGTAAACACAAATAATCATGAAATAACTTTCATTATTTCATATAATTATTTCATATATTATTTCATATAACTATTTCATATATTATTTCTCCTTTTCCTTGATATACTTTAGGAATGCAATTGACACTTCTTTTACCTTTAAGTTCCAGAGAGCCTATGGTTTAGAGCTCTTGATTGATATGGGGTGAAAAAAAATTTTGTTAAAAAAATTAAAACTTGGAAGCTTATTTGAACATTTGAATTTCAGAACTGTAATGAGTAACCATGTAACTAATTGGGTTTTGAGGACACTGTATTCTAAGCCTATCTTCAGAATCAATTGTGATGTGATACTGACATTTTTTTCTTCTTCTAAATCAAAGGTCAAATGTTGACTGTTTCAGGGAAAAGCTGAATAAAACAAAACTAACTGGAAATAGGTTAGTGTCTATTTGTTAGACACTAATAATATCTAACAAACTTCAGAGATAGTCACTGAAACCATTGTAACTATTACAAATTAGCTTGTAGTACAACAAGGCACACACAGCAGCAGATTAGGAAAAGCTATAGAAAAGATATTAATTATTTTTTTAATCTGCCTGGTTTATACCTCAGTTGCTTTCGTAGCTTTTCTAGATCCACATCTTGTTCTGTCACAGTCTTCAGAAACTGCTGATTGGTCTGTGAAATAAAAAGATATTTGTAACATGTTTGTTACAGTATTGAAAATGTTGTACATTTTACATGTGCCTTACACTGAGATAATAAAGATGACCACAATGGCAGCCAGCACTCAAAATGCACAATATTCTCCTTTGCTCTCCCTCTCCTATTAATTGCTAATGCTCTTCTTGCTTTTTTTGACTGTTGCTAAGAATTGTTTTCAGACACTTCCTGTTGCTGGTGGACACGAGTATGAAGCGAGGGTTCTTTATCTCGAGCAGCCGAGGTTTTTTTTCAGGAGGCAAAAAAACCTTTATTTTGGGGTTTTCAACCATTTTTATGAGGTGTTCTGATACAGGTGAACCTGATTGGTACAAGGAACTACACCTCTCTCATCCCATTCGTGGGACAAGAGAAAAACACTCTCAGAACATCAGTGTCATTGTTTTGAGAACCAAAACCTTATTTACACAACCGTCCTTGGGAGAGAAAAGTTTCCCAAAAGACTTTGCCTTGGGAAACAGATCAGCCACTGAGAGCCTGAAACTCTCTCAGGTTCAGAAAATCATGTCCACAACTTCCTGCTTCTAAAATATCTATTCTGAGTGCTAACAGCTCATTTCAGGACCCTCACGGAGTACCCAAAGTAAAAACCCCATCTTGCCCATATTTATTATTTTGGTTTCACTAATATCAATAAAATGTCAGATGAAATAAACTCAGATAATGAAAGAGATCTTTCTGCAAATTCCTGCAGTTTACTTCAGTTTTTACTACCCTAAATATTTTAACATCAGCAGTGAACACTCTTGCCTCAATACTGAATCTCATTTCCAGAGCATGCATAAACATGCTGAACAATTCCAACCTGAGCACATCTAGGAAACACAGCTGTTCTATCACAATAAAAAACGTGACTAATTAATGTGCCTCCTCCCTTCCTATTTTTCAGTTTGTTAGTTCAAAAAAGGGCTTGCTGCTTTATCCTATGACATCTTCATCCTTTCGGTAACAGATGGTGCCAAATGTTTTTTGGATAATGCAAACAAATGGATTATCTTAAATATTGTCTTAGTTCTTTTCTCTGATGTGAGGAAAAGAGACTTCGGTGATAAAAAAAACAAGAGTGGACTGTTAGAGCAGGTTAGGAGTGTTTTTGCACTCCAGTATTCAAAACAAACACTCACAAAAAAAATAATCATACAGGAATCAAAACCAAAGCTGCTCAGTCAAGAATTTCACCCCCTCTTTCACCTCAATTTTTCAGCAAAAAGCTACTTGACAGTTTCTACTAAAACTGCCTGTCAAGTTTGGAAGGCCTAGGCTAAAGCTTATTAACTAAAAAGTCTCACAGTGATGTGGATAAAGCTCTCAAAGGTTATTAGAGCTCAGAAAAATGTGCATAAAGGTGACAAAGACACTCAAGACAGCAGTACCAAAACAGGAATGGATAAAAATGTGCCAGAGCTATCACATGCAAGAGGGCATAATTTCAAAAAATGTTTCCTTTGTGAAAGAAGTTTTTGAATGTGTGAAGTACACTAGCCACACACTGTAATTCAGCTGAAACTGTAAAAGAAAGAGCTCACAGAAAACTAAAAGCAGCCCTCTCAACCACCTTGACTTGGTGTTTGGAGTTCAGGAATAAAGCCATCACTGCTCCCTGGTTGCTGGAGAATTTTGCAAATTTGAGTGACACCAGGTATGTGTGAAGGCCTTTTTGCTTTGGTTTTGTAGTTTGAGGGTCTAGTAGGAAAATAAATAAATTATTGGTTCACTGTTCAGAAGGTTTTACTCACCAATTCTATTTTCTCCTTGGCCATGTGCAGCTGGTGAGTCAGCTGCTGAAAGCTAGTCAGTTGATCCTAAAAAGAGAATTCAGTTTCTTATAATCATTATAGTCAGAAAGAGTGAATAATTAGAAAGCTTCATAGTCAACTGAAAACATTAAAAAAACCACCAACTATACATGTAGCAGGAAATTCAGTGTGTCTTCATAGATTTCAGCTAGGTTGTTTTTGGCTGTTGACCTCATACCCCATAAAATTAGATTAACTATTGACCTATCTAATTTTCACTGGGTCACAAACTGCCTCCTTCCAAAACTCACATGCGCTTGTTTTCAAAACATGGGAGTACACATGAGCAGTGCTTTTAAAGAGACACACAGACTGTGATGCTACTGCAAGCATTTTTGCTAAGCAAAGTAACAGACATGTACCTGTTAATTAAAAAATGCCTGTTATGGACATTTTAATTTGCTCTTTGCCATACTGGATGTATTGTGTGAGTAAAAAAAAATAAAAAATGCTCAGTTAAGTTCTTGAGTCTCTGAATGTGAACTATATCATTCTAGGAGAACTAGCGTAACTCAGAAAAACCATCTGCAGCATGCAGATGTTTCTCTCTCTTCAGAGCAGAGACAGGACTTAAGTCCCTGAGCTGAAATATCTTCTAATTGTGCTATCATCTCAAGGCCAAGGATATGCTAGAAACCTATTCCTGCCACTCCCTTATCTACTACATCCTTAGTAGGATACTAAGGACTATTATACATAAGGACTGCAGTCCTTATGATACCTCCTTCTCCTCCATGCCTTCTGCCAATTCTAATTCTACCTGATCTTACCTATTTCCATTTACCTCTGACAGCTGTTTGCTTCACTGAAAGCTAAATTTAAAATAAAAGTTTATTTAACTGGAGAGCTGTTTTCCCTGGAAGACCAGTAACCTTAAAGAATTAAAGGCTGCTTAGCCTTATTCCTGTCATGGTGGCATTAAAATGCACCAAAAATTTAGTTACTACTAAGAAATGGAATCTGGAAGCCCTAAACCCTCCATCAGCTACCAATGACTTTCTGTACTCTAGTATGTATGTGATTAGTAACTGACAATACAGACAAGAAATCTAACAGAAGAAACAGGAGCAGAAAGCTGGAACTACATAAAGATAAGAGTACTTTTAACTATTCATTGAAATAATTATGGAACTTGACAGAGTATAACAGCTGCACAGAAACTTATCCTGTTTCTCAGAGAAGATCACATTGCCAAGGTGAATTTAATACCACAAAAAACCAAAATCAGTAAAAAAATGTTTCTGAGGTGAGCTGAAGCTGTGCCCGTAAGTCAAGTGTGTTTGAAAATAGAAGGGAAATATTAAAAGAATTTCTAGGTTCTCTCCTAGAAATACTTGTAGAAAAGTACATAAATACATCAAGTTTCTATTAGTTCTTCACACACTGAGCATCTTTTACATAGCTCATCAGAGCAGAACTGCTTTTCTAAGAATTTCCTGAAAGGCCTTCCCCAGACTCAGCAGAAGAGAAACAGGCTGTTAAACGGAAGCTAGCATTAGACAAAGACTAGTGAACTTGATTTTTCACCTGTTTACTTCTTTACTAAATAACAACAGGAAATGGTGACTACTTCTCCAAGTATTCAAACGCAGGAGAACAGATAAAGAAAGACTTTCACCTCAGAATTCAGAAATCTTAAGCAACTTTTTCAGATGTTTTACTGTCCTGAAAATTTCCAGCCATGCAATTCAAACACAGAATTAGTTACATGCACATTTTGTGTACACATATATATGTGTGTATATAAAAAAAAAAAGAGAACAAAAATAAATGAAAATTACATTCTGCTTTTTCCTCTCACTCATGAGAATCTGTGTTTTAGTCAGGCACTCCTGGTACTGCTGCTGAAGTCGATCGTGCTCCAGTGACAACATCTGCCAGCGCTCAACTGCTTGGTCTTTTTCCTAATTTACAGAACAATATTCTATTATAACACATTTTTCTTCATCTATCATTGTCTAAAAAGACAGGTCTTAACTTCTATTTTGAAGAAATGCCATTACCTATACTTCTCTTTGCACTTTTTTTAAAATTTAAATTCAAATGCAGAAAAATAGATGCTTGGAAGTTAAAACTCCACTTCCAGTTTTTTGCCTTTTTTTTTTTTAAGAGCTCTAAGAAAACTTTGACAGTTCTTTAACGTAGGCCTACAATATAGATACTATTCAATTAACAAAATTCATCTGTCAAATCCAACTTAATCATACACAACAATTGATATATTTAAATAAACTGAACAAAATTCGCTTGATTTTCAGGTTTAGATACTATTTTCTATACTCCATACTCCCTCCTCATATCACATTACAATGGTTTTGATCAAAACAACAAGTGACTACAAAAGGCTTGAATTCAACAAAATATTTAATGGAGTTGCTGATCATGAGTTCAACACACGGATCAAGTCAACTAGGTAAAATTATTGATGCAAATTATTATTAAAGAATATTTTATGAATCTGGGAAAGGAGTTTTCTCAAGTCTAAGTAACAGAGGAGGTCAAAACAGCCTCAAGGAACTCTGACCAAATGATTTCTGAATCAAGAAATATCTCCCCATATCTGCCAAGGCACAACAAGAGAAACAAAGCAATATAAATATTTAATCTCACACACTTGCTTTTCCAGCTGTAGTTGCTCTTGAAGGGCTCTCACTGTGCCTTCATCTGCAGGAATATCAGTTTCCAGATGCACGAAAGGAAGAGCCTCCAGTTGCTTCTCAAGAGGCTCTTTCAACTCTGCATGCAGCCTGAAATTCAGTGAACTAAGTTCAGCAAGGTATTTCTTTAAAAGGGATTGTTTTGACAACTGAAATACACTGTACCACAGTGTATTTCATACACTGCACATACTACTTCCTTCCAACTCAAATTTAAATCTATGTTCTATAAACAAAATGGACAGTTTGAAATAAGTTTCACATCCAGTTCTTTTCAGGACATTGTAAAATCTCCTATACCTGGTGCTGTAATCTGTATTAAGCGCATAAAGACTCTAACATTACAATCCTGAATCTACTTAGTAGAAGATTCGAAAGATTTCAAGGTCCTAGAAAAAAAGGCTTTTTAATGTCTAGAAATCATGAGAAACAGTAGTAGCAACATGACAGGGCAATTATTTACCTTTCATTTTCCTTGGTGACTTCTTCCAATTTTAGCGTCATCTCACCCATTTGTGCCTGACACAAAGACATGCAAGAGTAAGCACTCATTTAAGTTACACAAACTCTGGTAGCACTGCCATCCTGTATTTCTGACTGACACTGTAAATGATGGACAATTTAATTCAGCATAATACAGCAAATGAAAGTAATTTCTTTTCTAAGGCAAGTCACAGGATGCCTCCTCAATTTAACAGCTGCCAAGTCCTGTTACACCTCAGCATTTGGAAGTTATTACAGACGTTAAACTTAACCTTTTGAAATTCTTATGGCTCTTACAGATTGATTTTTAATTAACTCAAGTTTTTAGGGATAGAGTAGATAAGTCATCTTTCATGCTGCAAGCATTTGATGAAAGTTTAGTCAAACTTAGTTTTAACTGAGGAGAAACTCCAGTTATATGAATCAAACTGGCTGTTTTGTTGACTAGTGCAAGGAAGCCATACTGGTTCTGCTGCCTTCTGAAACTGATCAAGCTTGAAGAGTATTTGCAAAATCTGTATGACGGACAGATCAAACAAATTAAGTGCATTAAACCAAAACCAATGTGTAACTTCTGCATGAAGATCACAAACAAAAATTGCTTTCTGTGCCACAAGTTTTAATATCACTTCATTTTCAGTCGTGCCATGAAGCATTAAAAATTTTCATTTCATGTGTCTGAAAGGAGGATGATTCCACTCCACCTCAACCCCCAGGATTACACTGTTGCAATATGGACAATCTCCCAAGGTTTTCACAGAAAGCTCTCCATTCATCCCCTTGAGGCAGCCTGCAGTCCACCAGCTTTGTGAAGCTTGACAAAAACTAGTGCCTTACGTATTGACACCACTAAACGAAGATCCACTCTGAAATGTTAGCAATGCCCATACCTGATAAAGCTGCAGCTGCTCTTTCATTTCAGCCACGCGTTTACCATACTCTGTGACTAGAGCTGACAAGCTAAGAAGTTGAAAAACATGCTCAGAATCAGTTTTGTAAATGCTGAAATGCTCTGATAATTAACTAGTTTTAAAGAGTCCTTAATCTAGAGGCCAGAACAGTCACTTTTCTTGAGTTCCAAGCTCAACATTCCCCAGAATCAAATAAACAAATTTGATCTTTTAAATAATGATCATTAATAGCAAGGGTCCTACATAACAGAAGTGGGTCACATAATGGGACAGTATAAATGACCATTAATACAACATTAATATTTCACAGATTCACACAGAATCCCAAATATTAAAATAGATTTCATTGCTGCTTTCACATACAATAGCAGAGTGGCCTACAAGACAATGCAGAACAGTGTAGGTCTAATTCTATGCTTTTTTTCCCTCCTAATCTTTTCATAATTGATAGCAATTCTCTGAAAATTCTATATTAAAATCTAAGAAGAAAAGCTGGGTTGTTTTTGTAAGATGATCATGACCATGAAACCATTTACTGATAGACAACTGTTAGTTTAAGAGTGTCAGAAAAGCATTTTTAAAGACATCCCCTGATCTCAACAGACAGCAGTTACCCATGGTATCCAGATCAGTGCAATCTCACCAGAACTTTTGTTTATTCTCACAAAATTTAGACAGGAGAATTCCTTCATTCATCTCTCATCCTTTAGTTTACAGCTTGTGGAAGCAAAGTAATTTAATTTCTGAATAAACACAATACCACCTAAAAACAACTTTTACAGTAACACCTCTACAGACATGTGTCCACAAGAGCCAGTTCACCTGGATATTTACATTCCTATGAGCACATGACAATTTCCTTCAAATACACTGCAGTATTCCCACTTAGCATTGGGAATCAGTTACCTTTGGTCCATCATCCCGGATCCTGATGCTCCATCACCAACATAGGCATGCTCCTGTAATGGAATAATAATCTACTCTTCAGTAATTGCACATACATGTAGTTAGTTTTAAATTTTTATATGAAACCCAAAACTGTCCGTACAAAATATGCCACTTCAGAATCACTTTCAGGTTTATGATCAAAAACCCTCGAGTGCTGGTCCAATATGAAAAAATAAGGATTTTTTTTTTCCTGGACATGCTCTTATCTAAAGTATAATTACATCTGAGGGAAAATCAATCTTAAAAGAATAACCATAGGTTTTTGTAAGTACTTGGTCCATTTCCATGCATCTCAGCATCAGGAAGGTGCTGAAGCCCTAGCTTCTGCACAAGCTTTCAGACAGGTTTATGGTACACCCAGCACGAAAAGTTACATGAGACCAATCTCTTAGATTAGGGAAGTCCATAAAAGTTGAAAAAGTATATTAAAAATTACAAAATTACAAATCAAGGGTTCTTTCAAGGACAAAACATTTAGAAATGCACCAAAAATACCACAATTCACTACCAGGGCAGTTTTTTTCTGCTGTTGTTATGTCGTATGATGGACTCAAAACAGGGCCAGACAACACTGAAGTGAGCTGTGCTCCATATTTGGAAATTGGTTTATCACAAAACATCATCAGAAAAATTTTTACTACTTCCACCCCTGCGTCACATACCTGCTCAGCAGTAGCTCTCAGAACCTCATTGGTTTCATAGTGTCCAAGTGCCATTTTTAGCCTCTGATCTGAAAAACACCACGTTTGAGAATCATGGCTATCATCTACAGGCCTCTGACTACACAAATGGGACTGGCAGTCAGAAACACTTCTAACAATATAGTGCTTTGAGGGGGAAAAAAATTAGCTTCTAAAATTATTCTATTTAGCACAACTGTTTAAAAAAAATCCCAGGACTTGAAAAAACCTACAGGAACTGTAATAGTAACAGTAATAATGAATTCCATTCCTTTTATATTTTGTTTCCTTTAAGAAATGTTTTTGTTCTGTTTTGTAAGAATCTGAGTAACACTTTTGTAACTGGAATAGGTAACAAAGAAGAGAAAAGAATTTGGGAATGCAGTGACTATATTTTGTTTTAAACAACTTTTTGTCTATTTTCCTTGATACACATCCCATGACTCTTTTTTAAACTTCTTAAGGAGGATACAGGGAAAAGACAGTGGGGATAGAAAGGAGGTGAATGGAATGTCAGGAAACAGGAATGGGAAAGCTGCTGCCCTTACAAGACAAAGGATGTAAATGTGAGATGCCATAGGTGCAAAAAGGGACAGATTTTAAGCATCACTCACAGAAGCTCCCTTTAGACACTAAATCATTAAAAACATTCTGAAAAAAGTTCGGCATGTATCACAAAAGTATGTAATGGAATGGAGGATTATTATTTGTAGGTCTGGTTACTAAGACTTCAAAAAGCATCCAGGTAAAACTCAACCCTCTTTACAGCTACATATTTAACAAAACAAACACTCTACAACATTAAATATAATACTGCTTAGATAATATTTTTTCATATATATTACAAATATTCAGTGTTTTAGAACTTTGATTTCACATTTGTGAAGCAAGAGAAACATCAAACCATGTATCAGGCTCAGAGTAGGCCTTAAACAACTTAGGGCTCAGCTGGCATAGAAGCCAACTTCAAATCTGTCTTTTAGCACCTGTGAAAATGTATAAGTTTTCGTCTGAGTTCTACTTAGATTATAATTTATAAAATAAGCTGCAGCCAAAATAAATACATATGAAAAGGCAACATTCCAATATCTGCAAAAACATAATTTGTTCACGTCACAGAGTAATAAATACTCTTGCAAAGCTCCAGAAAGACACAGATTTTTGAACCATAATGACAGAGTTATCTCAGACAGAAGCATTTCAGCTACTGAAATCCTCGGAATCAAGAGTTGGAAATCTTTCACCTTTGGCCACCCAAAGCCACCGCATGAAACTTGGTACCAGTGAAATCCTGCGGTTTGAGCGATGCACAGCTGCAAACACTGCATGCACCGTGACCTGGTCTCGCTGCTGTGCTGCCAAGTTTTCCTGCAGCACTAATGGGGGCAGTGACAATCCTCGGGACACGCACCCACCCCATCTCCAACTTACGGAATACAAACCCAGCAGAAGCAAATTGTTTTGGCCAGTTATTTTCTTGGTGAGTAACTGAGATGTGCTCTGATTATGGCATATTAAGCTATATTAAACCCATCAAGAAACACATAATTTAAAATATCGGTTTTAGTCCGTGAATTTCACGAAAAACTGGCAAAAGAGCTTTTAAGTGTGAGCAAAGCATTGGAAACGCCGTGGTTTCATAACTAGAGAGGCAGTCACACAAAACCGCATGTGCTTCTGGCCATTACCCTCATTAGCAGCTTTTAATTACCGGTGTTTAGCTAACTAAAAGCATCACCCATGCTGTTCCTCGCTGCAGCGAACGCCGGGAAAGCTACGGAATACAAACCTTCACTATCAACACTCACCCGGCCGTGCCTTGTTCCGAGCTTTCCCCAAACAAACTCCACGAAGCCCCGGGGGAAAAGCCGCTCGTCCGGCCGCGGGCGGGGAGGGGAGGGAAGCGGAAGGCGGCGGCAGGAGCTCCCCTCACCCGCCGGTGCCCCGGGGCGGGGGCGGCGGGGAGAGCCGCCCCTCCGCCGCCTCCCCGCAGCCCCGGTGCCAGCACCGCCGCTTGGGAAGGACGCAGCCCCCCTACCAGCGGAGCCACGACCCGCTCCAGGGCCCCGAGGCGGAGCCCCACAAGCGCCGAGGGCCGGGGCGGGCCTGGCCGCTGCCGCCCGCCCTCAGCGCCGGGCCCGGCCGCCAGCACCGCCCCGTCACGTGGGGAGCGGATGTGGAGCGGCGCTGAGGCGGAGGCGAAAGAGAAAGAAATGCCCGGTTATAAACTTTCCTTCACGGGGTTGTGGGTTAAAGATGGGCGCTGAGGCGTTTAAACTTCCCTTCAGGAAAAAAATCAGTGTGTGGCCGGAGAGGCAGAGCGGGGAAGCGGGAGCGGTGCGGAGCCCTCTGGGAGCCGCTGCCCGTCGGAGGCTGCAGCCAGGCGGGGATCGGCCGCTTCTGCCAGGGAGCCAGCGATAAGAGGCGAGGACACAGCCCGAGGCTGCATCTGGGGAGGGTCAGGTTGGATTTAATGAATAATTCCTTTATAGAAAGGGTGGTTGGACTTTGGAACGAGCTGCTCAGGGAGTTGGTGGAGTCGCCGTCCCTGGAAGTGTTTAAGGAAAGGCTTATTTGCAGTGACTGCAAATGAAAGCTTCAGCTAGTTGCTTCGTTTTCTTGTGTCTCAGACATTAAAGGTTTTCCCCTCAGTCTGTTTTTCTGATGTTACTAAATCCTCTTCAGTTCATGTAGTGGAGACTGTTTTGTTTATCTGTTCTCTTGATAAATACTTCTGGTGGTTTTGGAAGGTATTTCTTTAGATGTATGTTTGAAAAGCCTTAAGCTTAATGAGACTTGAGAATCATTCGTAACCCTGCGGGTATAAAAACTGTGAGAAACAGCATTTATGTAACTGTTAATTTAGTTTTTTTACAAAGCTAATGTGTTTCAGTTCTGGTGTCTAAAAACACGATTTGATAATTGAATTTATACCAATGTGTGTGGGTTTTTTTTTTCCTGGGCAACCAAATGGCAGTTCGTGCGGAGTTGGAATCTGAGATCTTAGTCAGAACTTTCCTTTTTCATTTTTTGTAGTATCTCAAGATGGAATTTAGAATTAAACACACGTGGGATGGTTTGCCTGTGGGCCATGAGCCGGTTACAATTGGGCTGAGGCCGGATAATGAAGGATTACTGATGGAAGTTCATGCTCCTTTCTTTGATGACCCTCCAGCACCACCTGGAGAGCCAGGGAAACCTTTTGGTGGACTGTGGGACTATGAGGGTAAGTGTGACTCTTCTGCAAACGTATCTGGCTTCTGTAGACACTGATGTTCTGTATTTGATATGCCTGGTCTTTTTTAAAGAGTCTCTGATGGTTGGTTTTTTGGTTTTTTTTTGTTTTTTTTTTTTTTTTTTTCAAAAAAACCCCCAAAACTGTAGTTCAGTGATCTGGGTTGATTTCAGTAATTTTGAAGTTGACTTCCTGATCCTGTCAATAGTATATAACTCAAACTTACTGTTTGGGTTACTGATATAACTCATGCACTATCAGAGGCTTGACATATTTGAATATCAAAATAATTTTGTGGCATATATATATATATATATATATATATATATAATTTTATTTTTTTTAAATGCCCTTGTGAAATGAGAAGTGAAATCCTAAGGACAGATTCTGTTTTGCTTTCAAGAAGTACAGGGTTTTAATTGTTTTTCCAAAATTCCTTTGAGGAATAGGAAGGTGTGAAACACAGAAATTACACCTCATGAAATGCAGTTCAAAATAATTGTACCCAAATGGAATGGGCAAAGTTCTCTTAGTAGTGCTGGGTATTTTCTCCTTTCCTGTCCATACTGTCATGTTTACTCATTGCTTTGAGTAATGCAAGAATTGAATATTTCCAGCAGTTCTTCACTTCCTGATTATTGAGCTATTCTGATTCAAGCTCTACTGAAATGGTATTAGCACCTCTTTGGTGTTACTATAGCAAATATGCTTAAGTAAAAATAAATCATAATTCTGATTAAAGTTTTCTAGTAATTCCATTTGCTGTGAGAAGCACCGTTGTAATTTTACATGAGAAACACCACTGTAGTTCTACTTTGTTTTCCTGAAATGTGATTCAAATGTAATATGTGGCTTTCAAGTACACCTGGAACAGTAATCCCCTATCCAAAATATCCATCTACAGGGAAAAACCATTTACTAGCTAAATTCTTTCTTTTTACTTCTGAGATTTAACAGTTTTAGTTATGGGGTGTGTGCCCTGCTCTGAATATGTGATCTTCTTTCCCTTATTTTCCAGCTGCATCAAGGTAACTGTTTTCAAATCTGGTAAAAGCTAATAAAGTTAGTACAGTACTTTATAAAGCTTTTTGTGATCACAGCAATTAAGACCTCCTGAAGTTGGAAATGTACAACATTTTGAGTATTTGGGTTATAGTTACTGTGTACATGTCAATAGCGGGTCAGGCTCTGGCATGGCACAGGCCAAAACCCATGAAAATTGGGTTGTATTAATGGGAAATTAAGATCTCAGGATATTACAAAATAGTTAGTGCAAAATACTGACAGCTTGGGTTTTTTTCCATTTTTTTTTTTCAGTTGTGGAAGCATTCTTTCTGAGTGACAGAACTGAGCAGTATTTAGAAGTTGAGCTTTGTCCGTAAGTACAGCACTGAAAAAGTCCCTAAAGTTAATTTACACTTGCAGTTCTAATGCTTGTGAGTTACATGTATGAGGGAGACTAGACATAGAAATTATTTCAGTATGGGGAACGTATGTATTTGTGGAGGTGTTATGCAGTAATAACTTGACATAATTTTAGGAAATTTGTGCTCTGATTCTTTGACAGCCATGGGCAGTACTTACTGCTGCTGCTTTCTGGCAGAAGAAAAGCATGGAAAGTAAGTGGTCAAGTACATTCATAATTACTTTTATTTTTTATTTACTGACTTTCTGATCAGAAGATTGTTAATACCTTTTTATTTTTTTCTTCTTTTTTTTTTTCCTTTTTCTTTTCCCTCCTTTAACAGGAAGAACTTCCTTTGGAGTTTGAGGTGACCAGAATGAAAACCACATGGGAGGGTAAAGCTCTTCTTCCCTGGAGTTATTTTCCACCATGCACTGACAAGTTCAATGCCTTTGCAATTCATGGCTCGGGAGAAGAGAGAAAATATGAAGCACTTTATCCTGTGCCTCCATACGAACTGCAGGAAGGACAGGAACCAGATTTGTAAGTGTAAAATGAGTTCTTCCATAATATGGTTGCACTGTTGTTGGAATACTTAAAAAAGCTAATCTGGTTTTTGGATTGAGTGCCCCTAGTATTTTTATTATAGTACTTAGCTGTGGTGCTGTACTTGGTAGAAAGCAGTGTGGCACTGCAATTAGTGCTTGATTTCCACATTAGATGTATAAAAAATGATGCATTCAGTACCATTGGTATCTGCTTTTATCACCCTCCTCATCTAAATCATGGGTAGGTTGTTCTGCTTTTCCTTCTTGACTTCAGCTCCTCCTGAAGTGCCATTTAGTGATAATTTCAGCAGCTGCATTTCCAGTAAATCTCTTCCGCTCCTTCCCTCCTGTTCTAAAAGCTTTCACCTCTACAGATGGTTGCATGCTATGGAAAAAACTGAAAAGACAGACTAAACTAAAAAAATATAATTAAAGGATACCCAGTATAAATAGAAAAAAACAGAGAATTTGGATTTTTAAATTGTGCTTTGAGCCTGTTTTTTTTTTTCCTTTGGATGTGAGGCTGAGATGATCTGATAAAACCTGTTACTCCTGGGCATTTTGTATAAATGAACCAGCTCTAGAGGACACGCTAGTTCTTACAAAACTTGTCACACAACATACAGTTATGGTGAGGTAGGGTAAATTTTAAACAAATTACCATT
The DNA here is from genome assembly GCF_030490865.1 of Poecile atricapillus. Classification (NCBI taxonomy): domain Eukaryota; kingdom Metazoa; phylum Chordata; class Aves; order Passeriformes; family Paridae; genus Poecile; species Poecile atricapillus. Next base: position 11,049,719 of record NC_081252.1, read on the forward strand.
TATTGCCTTTATTTAAGAAAAATTTAGCTTCTTCAACTGTCTATTTAAAAAAAATCTGAGCAATTGCTGATAAAACACATTATCAGTGTTCTGTGACAAACAGATATTTTTATTTCTCTGTATTAAACTGGAGAATAGATGTAATACTTCTCAAGAAGGAATTCTTTTATAGTACCCCTTTCAAAAAAAAATCTCCCCCTTGTCTTTTCCAGATGTTGGTAGCAGATGAAATTGTGTAAAGACACTGTTCCGTGCTGCTTTCATTACTCTCAGTTTGTCTTTGCTCTTACAGATTACTACAAAAGTAGTAAAATACTAGGACTTGGTTTATTTCTCTTTTGTTCGCAGTCATCGTTTGGAATTTTTCAAAGACTTGAACCTGAAAGAACTGACAGGAGAAGACTGGAAGCAGCCTGAATCAGATATATGGAAATCTCTCACTAAGTGAATGGACTGAGGCATAAATTTTTGTGAAGTTGAAGTTGGCTGAAGCTGTATGGAAACAACAGCTTCTTAATTCTGAGCAGAGGTTGTAGATACCAGATTAGCAAGGCTTTCCTTCGCGCTGAAATCATGGATCAGTCTGGAAATCCGCTGCAAAGCATGTGGATCTGTTGATTCTAAATGGATGAATGGCTTGTGTTTAAATCCATCTTGGTATGGAGTTTTTCATGTGTGCAAAGGATGAATCTGTTGCTGCCAGTGAAGGAGGAAAAATGTGCTAAAATTGCAGCTGTGTTTTCATGAGACCTCAGAAGTCTGACAAGGCCAATACCTGGATTGAAGTCTTCTGATTTCCGAGAGTTGCTGCATTGCTGCTGTATTTTCACTGCTGCTTGTTTGTTTGTTGACTGCTGAATGAGATCCTTATGTGCCTAGATTTTTTTGCTTACAATCAGGAGGAAGAATGCCTTGTTCAGGAACAGAGAAGAAAGTAGGTATCAAGGATTTTGGAAGCTCAGTGCTTGCCCTGCAAGAGTTGTAACACTGCCCTTTCCTGTCTGTTCCTGTGCCTGAAGTTTTCTCTTGCTTAATGCCAAAGGGGGAAATTATTTTGTCTCACAGACGTCTGTGTGGGGTTTCTAATGGTGTTTAGGTGCAGAGGATAGATTTACAAAAGGTTTTATGTATTTTTCAGGTGAAGTTTCTGGGACAAATCATGCTTAGTAAAATCCTGTGGTATAGTTGTGTGCATGCAGAAGTGGGTTTTTTCTAAGACTTGTCACATCACTTTAAGAATTAGTCTCAGATGTCTGAGAATTATTTTTTTTTGCATGCCACTGAGGGCTGGAGATACTCTATGTGTATATTTTCTATGTGTAGGCATGAGTCATTTTAAAAATAGTGAATATTCTTAGCTGGCAACATCTTATCCGTAAACCCTCAAAACATTTACAAATTATACATTCCTTTTTGTTATCTAGCATAGATACCAGTTGCTGCTTGATTGTGGCTGCTGATTTAATCTTATATAAATTAACTTAGAAAATGTGAAGCTTGCCCACTAACCAGATCCTTGCTAGTATGCAGTAATAAACACATTCTGATGGTCCTATTTTCTTTGCTATCTTTCAGCTTAATTTTAGCTGTAAGTTCTGCCTGAGAAGCAAAGAAGGTGGGAATGTCCCACCTTTGTGGAGAATATCTGAGTGTGGTTAATACCTGAGATAGAATGTTACTTTGCACTTTTTGTGTAGCTTTAGATTCCCTCTTTGTAGTTCCAGTTTTATAGAACTGTGCTTTCAGATTTGAAGATATTACACTTTTTCTGTGGCAGGCTTTGGCGTGTCAGTGCACTCAGCCATCCAGTTGCTGTTGCTCTGTTTCCAATTAGACAATGTAGGTTCCTTGCTGTAAAGTGCCATCTGTTGAAAACTGTAAGTATTGTACATTCAGTTGTTTGGCTTCTTTTCTACCTTCTATCCATGTACAGTTTTCTATGGAATGGCATCAGTCTGAAATACTGAGTAACTGAATAAATGTTGATTAAAGTATCATCTAGATATTGATGTCTCAAAGCTGCTTTGAAAATTTTAGTCAAAACCAAAATGTCATTTTGCAAAACTTTTAGACTTTATTTAAAAAAATTTGTCAAAAAAGTGTGTGCAAAGATTCAAAATGGGTGTACTACTTTTCTCACAAAGGTTGTTTTCATATGAGGAATGATACTTTTTACGTAAAGGACAGTAAATAAAAATTTTTATTCATCTCATGCTTATTCTTACTTCAAACTGACTGCTTCAGATTTGATTTTGGATGTAAATTATGAACTTGGGGGGAAATAGATTAGTTTCCCTAAATAAGTAATTTAAAGTAAAACCATTGTCTTTGCGGTACAAAATGCTAGGTGCCCCAGAAAATGGAAATTCTCATACAGACTTTATTCAGGGCCCGTGTTACAGCATGCAGCCATTTTTTGGTTCACTTGTGTGTTTCTGAGCTTTAAGTGTCTTTGAACCGTAAGTACTGGGCGCCACTTGTAGTCTGTCTTTCCTGAACTGTGCCTCCGTTTTTTTGATGACAGGAGGAAAATGACAAAACAAGCTCTGTTCTGCATGATGGTGATAGTGTGTTCATTACTTGTGACCTTAAACATGAGAACCAGAATTGTATGTGGCTCAATCCTCCTTATAATGTCAGTCAGTCTCTTTAGGGCTGGTGTTTGAAAACATCTTATTTTGCATTCCCAAAGACCTTGTTCTTTATGCTTCTTGCCGCTAGGTGGGAGAAGAAGGTTGTCTAAACTGCCTTGGTGCTGCCAGCCTATTTATTCTTAACCAGATCTATTCCTTCTTGCTGTATACTAGATTTTAGAAAAAGGATATTTCAGTCAAGCTGATGGTGGCTTATTTTGGTTTATTTGAGACATCTTTGTTGTAAGAAACACTTGTCATGCTGTGTAGTTACAGTTCTTATTCTTGCTTTCTTGCAGGGCTATTTTCAAAAATAATTTTTGAGACAAAATCAACAGAAGATAAATTCCATGAGGTGTCAGTCAATCTGTAGTGTAAAAGTAGTTTCGAGATGTTCAAATGATTTAAATGTTATTCTGGATTTTATTTTTTTGCAAATGTCTTGGATAGTCTCTGGCAAACTTTCCAAGAGAGCTGGTTTGATTTCTTAAGGAATTTATTTCTTTCAATACAGCCTGATCTGTAAGAGGTGGTGTGCCACCTCAAGGGTGAGGCTTCAGTGGCTCGAGCAACCTGCAGTGAAGCTTGGTGAAACAACGTGAAAACTGTGGCTTAAGAAGGACAGAAAATTCTTTTTCTTCAGTACAAAAATGCAAAAAAAAATTTTTTAGGTAAAGAAAACTTGAATGGCAATGTGTGCTACAGGTAGAAGTTATTTGTACCTTAAATACAATGCTGGAGCAACTTAGGCTACCAGGTAACATCTAATATTTTGTGTAATGATCCTGCACAGTGAGGTTTTCTTTTGTACGCAGAAGCTCTTAACAGGAGTAAAATTTTGCTCATTTTTTTGTATACTTTAAAATATTTTTTTCTGATATGCCAGGTCAGATATTAGAGCTAGGAAGCTCTAATTTCATTCAGGACTGTATGCATTTTGACTGTTATGGCTGATATAGCTATTGCATTATCTGTTCTAGTTATTAGATACATGAGTGAGTTAATATTTGTACTGGCCAGCACCATGATTATAAGTTACTGCTGAATGTGATGTTGAAGTACTAAAGGATGCATGCAGTTCCTTTTTTCCAGGCTGTTTCGTGGCTCTGAAAGGCACATCACAGAATGTTTTGTTGTGTTTTATATTCTGACCATGTAAAAATCCTTCTGAAATGTGAATGGCACAGTGCATAATTTGCTGCACATAAAATTTAAAAGTATTCTTTCCCAGTACCGGGGCAATCTCTCAAGTAGAATTCATTGCATTTAATTATGGTATGTTTAGAATAATGCTGTGGAAATTTGATAGTTAACCTGTATTTATTTAGTTGGTGATTCCTTTCTTTTTGCTTTTGGTGGCTGCTTTGGTTTGCTGCAGTGTCTGTGAGCAGTGCTTCAGCAAAAGTACAGGGAAGTGCTTTAAGCCTGATTTATTTGCACAGGTTTGTGTAAACAGCTGTGCACGTGCTCATACAAACAGCCTCACTGAGATCAATACAACACTTACCATAAACTGTGTTGCAGTTACGTCCTTTTCTGTCTACTTGTCTGTCAAAGTTAGTGTTGTCAGGAGAATTCAGTTCTATCCAAGCTCAGCCTGCTTGTTTTCATTATTCTGTTTCTAAACAAGTAAAAGCTTTGGCTGCAGGGGGTCTGTGGGAGGGTTCCCAGTGATGGATCAGGAAGCACTGTTTGTATCTGCACTGGCTATGAACATACCAAAATATGTTCCTGTTTCATTTTCAGGAGTTATGCTGTACACTATCACAAAGTATGTGTGTAAATACTCTCTGCCAGTTATGTAGTGTATTTGCAAATACAAATGTATTTTTAAATGTGATAGACCAGAACTGACTAAATAGTGTTAAAATAGCTGAAGTAAACATTACTGAAGTAAAATTAAATTACCATGTCCTCACTGCTGTTTTAAAACCAATGCAGCCAGACTAGTCCAGTGGATTTCTTGGAATATGGAACAGATTCTTGTGGGGGAAGAAAAAGGAGTTTTCAGACATTACCTTTTTAAAATACAGAACTTCCCTCTGTAGAGCAGATTTGTTGCCCAATTTAATCTTGTCTTTCATTTCATGAGTTAGTTCTCTTGAACTCAGTCTCTGCAGGCAGTGAAATTTATATCTTGGTGCTGGTAGTAGCTGTCATAAAATTATTCATCTCTAATTCTAGGCAATGTAATTGGTTCACTTCTTACTGCTGAGTTTGCTTCCTTCAGCAAATGAAACAGTTTGGAAAGTGGTACTTTCTCAGTGCTTTATAGCTTATACAAGCCATGGCATTTATATTTAATCGCATCTGGCACTTTAAAGAACTGGTTCTTGTTTTAAAATTGCATATTACTTTCCTAAATGTTAACAGGGTGGGCTGTAACCTCTTATGCCAAGTATCTGCTTGAAATCTTTTTAATTTCAGCAAAATACTGAGTGGTTTCAGGGGAAGGGTAGTTCACGATGTCAGAAGACAAAACCTGTGGTCTTGTACCTCTTTAAATTCTTGTGACTTCTACAAGGAAATGTTGAGACTTGGTGAGAGGTCCCTATTGTCAGGAGTCTTTTGTTATTTCTGTGAAACAGCTTTTCGGAAACTTCAGAAGAGCACAGCTTGAGAGGTGAATTCTCTGCAGATTCTGCTGGGAGTGGGAATCCACTCCTGGCAGGTACAATTGCCAGGGTTTGACTTTTTTAGTGGGAAGTGTTCTTTCTGCCTGGCAGGGACAGGTTATGTGATGAGGAATGCCCTTTGATTGTGTGCACCTGCTGTTAAGGCTGGGGCTGTCTTCAGCCCTGCTCGGAGCAGAGGAAGGTGATATTTCCCTTAACACTGTGCTGCCACTGCGTGCTCGAGAAGGTTCTGTGGACTCAGTGGGAGACTGACTGGAAAACGTACATGGAAGAAAGATGAAGTGATGGGTTTAAAGCACATAAAATCAGATTAAAGAAATCCTTTCAGCATAAAATAATTTGAGTTTGGGAGTGTGATAGGATAAGCATATGCTCTGTTTCTTACTCTTTTTTAGGTATCTAGCTATGTAAAAAGGTCACTGTGGTGGATGGATTGTTGGCTGGAAACACTGCAGCTATTCTTGTAGCTGGAAACCCAACTGAAGGCATTTTTTTTTTAATTCCCTGCAGTGGTTTCTCATTACTTACAAGCTATACTAGAACTGTGTGTTAACAGCTAGGGGCAAAGCAGAGTTCCTTGCTGATGTTCTCAAAAAATCTCTTGCTGAGCAAAGGTAGTGAGAAGTGGAAGAAGAAAGCTGCCAGAATTCAGGAAATTGGGAAGCTCAGACTTTGCTGTTGTGGGCTAAGTGCAAACCATAAATGAAGCGGGAATGGGAAATCTCCACAAGCCTTGCTGGTAGCAGATTCATTCTCTTCATGCTCTCTGTAAGGTGAAGAGTACAGCATGAATCATAGAACTGTTAAGGTTGGAAAAGACCTCTGAGACTGAGTCCAGCTGTTAATCTAACACTGCCCTGTTCAGCACTAACCCACGTCCCCAGGTGCCACGTTCACACATTTTTCGAACACTTCTAGGGATGGTGCTGATTCCACCACTTTCCTGGACAGGCTGTTCCAGTTTCTTGAACTGGGCAGACAGTTCTGGTTCCTGTCTGATCACCCTTTCAGTGAATTTTGAAGTTCATATATGTGTCATTCAGTGGTGTGTAGGATCATATAGCCATAGGCTAGAAATTAAGTATAAAATGCGTAAGGCTGCAGAATACTTGGTTACCTCTGAACTCTAGAGTAGTCGATGCAGCAGTGCCTTTCTGTGCTCCTTTATATTCTTGGATGGATCCCTTCAATCACCTCTACAGGTTCTTTTGTCCTGAGGACAATAGGTGAAGTGCTACCAACCTGTATATCTCAAATCACTGTTCACACTAATGTCAATCATATTTCCTTATATCCGTAAATGGGTCTGACTATCTTATTTGTTCTTTTAAATTGTTGATAAAATCTGTGTACAGATGAAGAAAGTCAAGTCTTCCTTGAGGTGATCTCATAAATCAAGCTCTGTCAGATTATTGTAGTAATATTGTTCTTTGAGAAGGAAGTGGAGACTATATTTTATCTGTTCAGATATTATTGATGAGATGGTCATTGGCATGAAAGATGAAGTCTTGGGCATGAAGGATGGTTTTGGATTTTAAGTGCAGGCTGCTGCCTAAAAGGAAACATCTTTATCTTGCCAATGCTTTTGGTTTGACATGTCTTTTCTGAGCTCACAGTGGAATTTTTCAAGTCACAAAGTGAGTCGTTACATAGACAAGGGCAATTTTTTTTATATACTGGAATATCCTTCAGACCTGAGTTTGTTTCCATATGCTGCACCTCTGAAGTGTCAAGACTTACTGAGATTTAACATTTAGTATTGGAAAAGAATGTCTGAGCTAATGAGAAGTGGATTTTATTTTTCTTTCTATTTCTGCACCTGTTGAGGTATAATAGAGAAGTAAATGGGCTGCTTTCCATATTAGTCTGTGTATTTGATGCTTGTGTGAGGCCCTCCAGATTAATTAGAAGGTTTAGTAAATGATACAGGAAAGACTAATCACATTCTGCATGTGTTAGCTTCAGAGTGCCAAGTCTTTACTTTCATCCTCCTGAGTCTACAATGCCTGAAGTGTCTCAAATCCTGATGGCCTTGCTTATAAGATGTGCAATTTATCTGTTAAAATGATGACTATTGCACAGATTCTGTGTCACATGCACTGACTGACTGCTTTGTGTTCACTGCAATGCGATCTGCTGAGTAAGTAACCTCTTGGGTTATTGACACCTTCTCTCTCTCTGTGATTCACAGATGTATTCTGAAAGTCCTCAGTAGTTTTTCAACAATGTCTGCTTTTTTTTCTCATGAAATCTATTTTTCCTGATTAGTAAGACCACAAAAACCTCCTTAGGGAAGGCCTTTGTCTGAAGATCTGTGCAACTTCTCTCCTTTCTGTCTTTAGCTTGTGTATCAACATTTACACCTCAAAATGTTGGTTTAGCCTTTAAAATTGCATTTCAGTCAGAAGAATTCTCTGCTCCATATAAACTTAATGAAACATCTGGGTTTTTTTTTTTTTTTTCTCTTGTGGAAAGATCATTTAATTAAAAATTGATAGTGCTAATTGACAAATGTGATGATTCCTTTAAACTCTTAAATATGCTGCTATTAAAGTCAGTTGTTTCTAAGTACAAGTTAATGGCTAGTTTATTAGAGCTACTAATTGCCTAGTTTTGCAGCAGATGTAATGAATCTAATTATGGTCATAAAGACTGGATTGTTTAAAATGCAGGTATTATGCAAGATGAGTTTTTTGGTTTTCAGTAGTGGGAGACACTTTAGTGAACAAGTATAAAGTAAGGAATGTTTTTCCATTGCCTCTTTGAAGATTAAGGTTTGAAAGTTAAAGTGTTAAACTGCCTCTGTCTTTTCTGACTTAGCTGTGCTGTTCCCTAAGCCATATCAAGAGTAGAACTAATTGTGGATGATTGTGTGTCTCTTCAGCATCTAATTAGAACATCCTAATTAAAAGCTGTTTTGTGAAGCCTGGTTTCCATTGGATTTGTGTTCCGTGTTCCCTGAGCCCTCCCACTACATTAGAAATCACCTAAGAACCTCAGGTCTTGTTAGAGGAGTTTGTAATTGCTGTCAGACTCTGATTTTGCTGAGTATCCATCAGCAGTTTCACCCAAGTGGAGACAACAGGAGTACATTTAGATTTTTTTTTTAAGAATAACTTTCTTTGCTTGTGTGCCTATTGTCACCTTTCAGTACGCTCTGTGTGCTTGCTTTTGATATCCTAGCAGCTTTTCTGCTGCAGGAGGTGGGCTGAAGCTTTTTGCATTTGCTTAAGTTCCATTAGCACTGGTGGTGAAGGCTATTTCGTATCTCCTGGTGAAAGGTTGGCAGAGTCTCAGGTGATGTGTGGATCTGAAAGGCTGGGTGTTAAAAGCCACTGCACACTGGAAGAGCTCCAATTTTGAGAGAACAAATGATGCCACCTGTTACCCAATCTGGAATGCCAATACTTGTTGGGTGTGTCAGGCCCTAAGCTGCAGCGAGCCCCTCTGTATAGCATGGCCCTTTGGAATCAAGTTGAATTTGAAAACTGAAACCAGAAAAGTCACACTGAATTTTGCAAGAGGCATGGGAGGGAATCTGTGGTAGATGATGAGATTGTCATTTCAAATGTCCATTCCAGCTTTGTTAAATCAGCTCTGTTGTTCCCAGAAAACTCTGTTAGAATTACCTTGCTACAATGATTTGCATATTGATTGGACTTAAAGTCTATAAGCATTTAGACTTAACAAAGTTTGGGCCAAATTCTGAGACTTCCTGAGCATCATCTGTATCGTCTTGTGATTAGTAAGAAATGCAATCAGTATTCTAGTAATTGAGGATTTTTTTATTTTTTAATTATGTAAAAATAGATGAGAACCATGATGGTAAAATTAATTTCTGTAATATCTCTTCTTTTAATGTTTTTCCTGATTTTTCATGTACAGTGAGGTTTTCCAATTGACTATTGCTGTTCTTTTCACCATCTTCCCCTCTGTGATCTTTATTTCCTTCTGGTTTCTAAAACCTGTAAATTGCATTTAATTTGTTTTACTGTGCTAAAATTAAGCACTGAAATGATGCCCTTTGAATAATAACAGGATACCTCTGTACCCCTTGTAAATTGGCTTGGGTTATCCAGTAAACTGTTCTGTGAATATCTCTTTCTATTCAAGTTTACACATAAACTCTGTGAAATATGGAGCTGATTTTCCCCTAATGATCGTCAGAAAGTCCAACCTCACTGTGGCACACTGTGCAGAACACAAACGTGTTTTTTCAGTAGCTCAGCCTTTCAGTTAACTGCACACTTAATTAATGTTTTTAAAGTAATAGAATGTCTTTTCCAACAAAGTACTTGATCTCATCTAAAGTTTTTTTTTTTTTGTATCCTTTAACCCTAGATTTATCTGGAGGTATTTTTATGCATATCTGCAGTATCTCGTGTGTGTGCAAACACATGAAGTGAACAAAAGTGAAGCCCACTGCTCTTAGGAGCACATAAATATTCTTTGTCATCCACCACTTTCTGTCCTAATGGGTAGCACTTAGGTTGCTGCAGGTATTGTAACACCTAACCATGCAGTAACCAAGGCTAAAGAAGAGAGTAGTTTTCCTGATTTATCTTAATGTTTTATATTTGTCTGTGGTTAGAGAACATGGTTGGACAACTTCATGATTGTCCTTTGTTTTTAATGGGACTTTGAGAGAGCTGTAGAAGAAAAAGGGTATTACCTTTATCAGCACTGTCCACAGTAAGAGTGAATTAAACATTTAAAAGCAGTTATCTTTCAGGATGGTAGTGGTTTAGACATGGTTGTCTTGACCCAAAATGTCTCACACACTATTTTGTAAGTTTAACACATAGGAAATAATTTATACCCTTGCACCAGTGTTTGATTGAAAAATCAGTGGTTTTCACTTTGAAAAGTTCAAATGGAAATTAAAAATGGAAAAACTGATGGTACCACTTAGTGCTTTGAGAGAAAGCCTGCACTTCTCACTTTATATAGACAGGGTAAATACAGGTGAAATGGGAGGAAGAAATTCTTCACTGAGAAGTGATAAGGCACTGGAATAAGTTGCCCACAGAAGTTCTGGGTGCCCCAGCCCTGGAAATGTTCAAGGCCTTGTGGGATTGGGCTGTGAGCAACCTGTCTGTGACAGAGTTGTTGGAACGAGATGGTCTTTGAGATCCCTCACAACCCAGATTATTCTGTGATTCTATTTTCATTTGTTCATTAAAAGCATTTCCCACCTAAGAAGAATGAATTCTACACTATTTAATGTGAGTGAAAGAATATAGAATCATTTTATCCAATACTTAAGGAAGAGACTAAACTGATTCAGGGACATGATTTGTGAGGAGGAACAAAGTTTATTTTTTTTTTTTTTAATTTTTTTTTTTATTTTTTTTTTTTGTCAATAAACCAAGGTTGGGCTTTAAGGCCAGTCTTAAAGGTAAGGTTTTATTCTTTAAGGTAGATTTATTTTCTTTTGACTTTAATGTGTTTTGGGTTAAATTGAGAACTGAATGTCATCTGCACTAGGACCTTTCATCTAATGAGAATACAGAGCATCTTTTGTAAGTTGATTATTTGCATACAATTACAAGGAATTAATGTTTTAGATGAAATGCAGAAAATATATACAAACAACTGGCAGAGAATATATATTTAGCTGTATTCCTTACATGGGGAAAACCTATTGACTTCGAAGGTCCAGGGCTGATTCACAGTGTGCAGTGGCCCTGATTTCAGAACTTGAGCAATGTTGTTAGAGTAAAAAACTATTGTGGGAGCTTTTCCTTCATTTTAGGCTTGGTGTTTCCATAGTACCTCAGAATTTTCTGGCTGTCTGAAGGACCCGAGGTGGTCTCTGGTTTACTCTGTCGGAGCACCATTTCCTACTCAGTCCTGATCAAAAAACCATATTTATGCTGCTTAAAAAAATTAGTATTTTGATGTGTAGCTTCCTGATTGGTGATTCTATAATAGAATTTACATTTATAATGTTATACCATATTACTATACAATTGTTATTCTTCAATACTGGTTTGGTTAAAGCCAATAAACTCCTTATAATTATTTGCTACATTAACTTATGACCTCATTGCATTTAAAGCAAAATTGAATTTTGCTGCCCTGAAATATGGGTCAGGGCACATATACACAATACACAGCAGTATTTGGTAAGATACATATGAGGCCTGGAGTACTGTGGTAGACTTCCAAGTGGTTTCATATGAAAGCCAGAGACTGAATTCTGGTTTCATCCCATCTAAGAGAATTAAATTTTTAAGTTGAAATTGTTAGTGAAACTCATAGCGTTTGCTTGCAGAGTGTTTTCCTGTTCCTTGTTTTCATCACTAATTGCCATTTGGTGTATTTGAAAATGTTAAGTCAAAAAAGGAATCTGGGAGAGATCTAGGACCCAACTGCCTTACTATTGTGGATGTAGATAAATCAGTTCCTACTGTCAAGGAATGACTAAAACTATGTGAAAATAAACGTCTGGTCGAGTTTAAGTTGTGTTGTCTCACGCTGAAAATTACAGTCAGGCAAATGTTCAAGTTCTAAGGGGCTACACTTCAATACTTCTTGTGTTTTTCATTGATTGTTATAAATTCTGACTGCAGAGGGATAAGCGGGGTTCTAAACTTCTCTTCTTGGGCACAAAGAGCTTTCCAGAAACGTTCCCTTAATGGAAATTATTTGAAATTATTTTTCCCAATCTTCTAAGTAGTGATGCCATTAGTATTAAAAAGCTGTAGCTTAATCTCTCAAATTCAGGGACATGGTTGTTCATGTTCTGTTAATACGGTCTCCAAAACAACGATTTTTGTGTCTATTTTGAGAATTTCTTATAAAGTAACTGCTAACAGCTTACCTTTTCTTTAACTATGGAGTAAAATAATTTTCCAGGACATCAGATCATTTTACCAAACATGATTTTTGTTTTTCAGTAGTCAAAAAAGCTGCTACAAATCCTCCCCTTGTAGGAAAGGACTCAGACCTTTGTAACAGCTACAGCTTAATTATAGCCACGGTGTACCTGTTCCCTTTCCATACAGATTTTGACTTTGCAGATTTTCATGCAGTGTGGTTCAGGGTGACTCTTGGGAGTGATCTTGTGATGCTTCTAAAATTAGATTATTTCCAGTGGCCAAAAGGGAATTCTCTCTAATGAGATTTTCCAAACCATGGAGAGACTGCACAGATTCCTCACTCTTTGTAACGTGCAGGTAGGAATATAATGGAAAACAGGATGACACTGCTTATTCTGGACCATGTATACTTATGGTTCATGGTAATAAGTTAACTTTTCATAGATCCATATGGATTTTACAGAATTATATGTTCTGGAATGTTTCAACTTCTTTTGCGCTAAATAGAACCTTCAGGATGAAAATCAGTAAAGAACAAACTGATTCATAAACCATAAAATATTAATCCCTGTTGTGGTTTAGGAATACTACTCTGCAATTTAATGCTCCCTCTGAGACTCTCTAGACCACAAGCCACTCACTCCTCACTCCTATCATATTTTTACTAACTTGGTTTTAGGGAATGATTTCTGTAGGTGGCTGAAAAGAGTGGTTAATAGTCAGGCTTCTTTCAGGTAGAACCAAAAAATTTGTTTAATTCTGAGGTTATTATTGCTGGATGTTACTCTGTCAAAAAATCAGACATTGGTATTACATTACAGGTAATAACTCAAGTGATGGTCGTGTTCTTTTGCTGTAGTTAGTTTAGTAGCACCTTTTCACTGTGTTTTTGATCTTTCTCTGCATTTGAGGACCCTGTCTTGGTAATGTTGTAGGTCACTAACAAGAAAACCCCCAAATGGTAACATATTTAGACATGTTACTGGATTGTCTTGTACACTGTGGTTTGGGCCAAACCTTGGCGTGGGCTCAGGACACTGGTTTTCAAGTCAGCTGTGTCACTGAGGGTATCTTGAAGTCTTTGAGAACATTCTCTGAATTCTGTATAGTGCCACTTTAAATGCAAGTTCAGGAACTTTAAATGAAAGTGTGTTAAGTTTTCTTTGCAGAGTGTTATTTAACTAGAGGGATTCTGGATTAATTTAGCAGCCAGGTCTGTTCTCTCAGCCATAAGCCATGCTGTCAGGGAAACTTAATTACACTTTAAGTGGGATGCAAATGAGTTGTGACACTACATCATTTCACATGAAAGGTTCATTACTTACATTAACTGCACAATACTCTCTCCTAAGCATAGGGCTCATTGCAATTTCTCTGTTTTTTAACATGGTTATATCTGACTATGGCTTTTACTTTTAATGTGTCTTTTCCTACTACATGTCCTTACTTAAATCGTTTAAGCTTTAAGCTGTTGAATTTATTAAATGACTTGGACCTGAGTAGCATAGAAGATACTAAAATAAGGCCTTTAAAGTCTTTCAAAACTCTCACTTTGAAATTATTTGTCTTCTTCTGAGTTTTCATGTGTAGCATATACCTTGATACGACACATGCTCTTTAGTAGGGATGTGCATTTTTTCCTTCTTTCCCAGAAAGATTAGAAGAAAATAGATGCCATTATTCTTAGCAGTTCACCATATTTGTCAAGTCACAGTAAATCATGATGGAATGAAATATCTTTCTAATGACTCAAAGTTATTGGACTTTGATTCATGGATGGTCATTCTCAAGTGAGAAAATATGGTGGTATGTCTTAAACTCTTAGACCAGCTCCACAGTTCCTTGGCAGGTTTCTGCCAATTGTTCCTATACTGGTGAAAAAGGTCAACAGGACAGCAGGTGGAAGGAGTCTTGAGTGGTCTTGGGGCTTACTCTATTACCAATAAATTTATTTTGTTTGCAAGTTCACACTAAACTAGATTCTAGTTAAACCCCTTGTTGCTGCTTGAATAGAGTCTTGAAGGCAAGACTCTCAGGTACTTTCAACATTACACTGCTAATTTCCTAATTGCCAATCCATTTACTAAACCCCATTCCATTTCACTGAATTTAGTGCTCGCAAAAAATGCTAACATGATACCCTTGAAAATACCTGGCAAGCATGTCTGTTGCTAATTCCTGTGGGTTCCTGAGGAACATCCTGTATCCCTGGCTGTGGAGGGGGAACCAAAGATTCTATATCAGTGCTTAAACAGGCTGTTGTCAAAAGCAGAGCTTTGACTAAGCCTTTGGTAGCATCTCTCAAGCAGTAGGGGCACTATGGACTGGAGTGTGACTCTTCCTCAGTCTTAGTTTCGTTGTGACATTGGGAAAAGTGATACCTGAGCAAGTTCTAATGAAAGATTTATTAGGTCTGCAGTCTACCTCAGTCCTAATTTTATGCACCTCCGAAGTATGGCTCATTAAGTGCACTGCTGCAATTTTAGGAAGGGTATCCACGTTCGTAAGCGCTGTTTAGCATGCTGCAGTGGCTCCAGCAACAAAATAACTTGCTTTTCCTTAGGGAGACTTTGGGTATCATCATGCATCTCTTAATTTCACCTCTTTCCCTTCTGTTAAATTAGAACAGAAGGGAGGCCTTATTACCTTCCCACTAAGTTTGAGACAATGTGGTTTTGTGAAACTTGTGAGAATGATTACCCAAAATTCATGTGCTGCATTGTTTTAAAGTATGAATGCACCCATGACTCATTTCTGGGCCGAAAACTGGTTCATAACCACAACCATACCAGCAACAAATTTTGATCTTGCTGCTTCTTTGAAAATTTGTCATTCTATGAATGTCCCTTTAGTATTATAAGGTAGAATGCATTAGAAAATGGAAACAAAGCTTTTCTGAGGTGTTTACGCTCTCTGGTTAGGTTATATGTTTGTGGATGTACGTATTCCCACAGGTTTAGCAGTCTTAAATTAAGCTGAGTGAATGGAGAATATGATGTTATGAACTCCATACTTATGACCTAGAACTTGTTCTTCACAAAAGTTACACGTGATGCAGTTGTGTGAATTATCCAGGCCAAGGAAAAATCTGTTTTTTTCAGAAATTCAGAAGCTGTGTTGAAATGTTCCACAGGTTTTATTTGGGTTTTTTAAGGAGAAATAGAGACCTGCAGCTGCAGTCAGCTAAGGCTCAGGGCTTGTGACATCAACTCCTTCCTGCAGTGCAGTAACACAGAATTCATATGGAATCACCAAACAAATAAAAAAACAAAATGGGATTTTTAGTTCATAGAGAACTTGCTTCTCACAATTGCACAGTGTTTTGGTATTTGGGGTGAACTGGAGTTTTGAAACTTTCACTTTTTTATAGGTTGATGCATTTTTCAGAAATTTGAAAACTTAAATAACATGAAACATCAATTTCCTTTATTAACAACCCTTAAGAGCTGAAATACTCTGAAATCCCACAATTTGCATTTAAAAGCTTTCCAGAGATTACCTTGGTTTTTGCAGTGAAAAGGGACTTACACTTGATGGTTATTTAACTTTTTTGGTGTTATCTAGCATCTTCTTAGCTTCAAATAATAATTAATGAGTTTGAAACCAGAATGCTGTTTACTGTGCATTCCCATTTCTGGGAGCAACCTGGCTTGAATGGCTGGCATGTAGCAGGCAGGACTGAAAAAGGGGTTGTCCAAAGTCTGTAGTTTTCCTCTAAGTAAAAGGAAAAAGAGCAGAAAAGAATGTGGAGGCATAAGGAGTAACTATGAAACCTGGGACTTTTGAGGAACATTTTTAGATCCTCTTTCTTCTCTCCATTAAAGCAGTTCAGTTCTTGAATTCTGTTTTGTAATAAATTTAGCTTATTTTTTTTTTAATTATACATCAGATTATTATTTATTTGTTCTTAAGGTACTAAAAATGCCTTTCCAATATCTGTGAGAACAGAGCTATTGCAGACAGTGTAACCTGCCCAGTGCATTAACAATACTTGGTTGTCAAGCATTTGCCCTATTACCAGTTATTTCTGTGCAAATCATTAGAATTTCTGGACTACCATGGGAGGATAATTGGTAAGAACTTTTGAAAAAAATGTTGATTTGTAGTTTCAAAAATCACTGGGAAATAGGTTGGAATAATCTTGAATCTCTAAACTTGTTTACTTATATTCATCTAGATAGTGTCCTAGAGGCCATTTGAAATGTTTTGGCCTGTTTTATATGCTAACTGCAAAATATTGATAGAGAAGTATTCCAGTCTCATTTGATTGTGTGCAATCTTGAAGGGGGAACAAGACAAGTAGAACATCCTCTATGAAAAATGAGAGTGAAGACTTGGAGAGCAGCTGTAAAAATATTCCTAAGAAGCACATATTGGGGAGAAAATGGACTGTTCTAATATAACACTAACAAAATAGGATATCTAGCACTACTGTTCAAACAGAATTGCACAGAATTAGAAACTCAGTACAGCTGTGGAGTAGTGTAACACCTAAACAAGTTCTGGGGAATAAAAAGCATACCAATAAATCACTTGTCATTGTAAATAATAGAATACTGCATCAATTTCTTTCAGCTAAAGTACAGGTTCTACAAAAACTCTTTCTCAAACAGTGTGATCTTACTGGAATATTCAGCATTGACTTCCATAGTTGCTGAGGGACAGAATTCCAGGGAGTAAGGGATCTTCAGTGCACTCTCCTGTGTGACTCTTTTTCTCAGCTGCCTGTTCCTGCTGTCTCTTGTGTCTATGGCTCCTGCTGGGTGAGGTGAGTTGTGAGAAGTGGGTAATGGCACTTAAATTTTAGCTTTTGCTATACTGGCCTTTCTGACTCATCCTGAATAGGGTGGGCATGAGTAAGGGGAGGCAAATAGGAAGAACCTGTTACTGATAAAGGTCTTGAGACAAAAATAGAGCAAGGAAATTATTACAATTATTTCAGGCACAGCAGTTACGAATTGGCCAATTTATTGCTTACAGTGTGCTTTTCAGATTGAAATATTTTTCCTTTTCTTGCAGTTATAATTTCTGAAAAAGATGCTGTATTATTTAGTAGCAATAATGATAAGAACACTTGAAAGACAATGAATTTTAAACTAATGGAAAAAAAATTACTTTCCTTGAAAAAAATAAAATGTTGACTATAAATATTATTCAAAGTGTTCTACTGCAAGTATTATTCAAAGTGTTCTGAATAAAGGAAGTGTGGTAAATGAATAACTTGTCTTGCTTTGAATAGTAAGCTGTAAAAATCACAAATATTTACATTTCAATAGAAGCACTAGGGTACCTCAATGTCTTTACAACTAATTGTCTGTAACTGGAAATGCTATTTTAAAGTAGCCTTTATAACTATTATTTTTTCTGCCGTGAAATTGCACAGAAGGTGGGGAACGTTACAGATTAAAAGTAAATTGCAGGAGACAGTTGAGACTAGATATTGCCACCATTGTATTTATTGAGCGCTGTTTTATGCTAAATTGGTTTAAATAGGACTGTCTTGGGACCCTCATCTCAAAGAGATTTAGCCTGAAATAGGAGTCGCACTATGCCCACAGTGGCCACTAATTTAATTTTTTCCTTTGTGGCTTATCTTGATTTGGATTTTTTTCCCATGTTCTTTGACATCATGAAATTTATGCCTGTGTTCAGAGAATTCAGAGACTCTGACCACCTTTTGCTGCAGTGGTATGAAATTATAAATTATACCCCCTTGGGATTTTTGAAGTTGCTGTACTCTTACGAACATTATTTATAAAGCAAGGCTAAGGAAGGATTAAGTCCTTTTAGCACAAAGCAATACTGTTTCCACTCAACCTCATGTGATGAGGACAACATTTAAATGTGTCAGAAACTGGGATTAATTCTCCACACAGGAGACTGGAACTCTTTCTCTTATCTACATTAGCAGTGTAATTAGCAGTCCCCTCACAACAGCAGTGTAAACCATAAAAAGAAAAGGTTTGCATTTTGTGTTTTACCAGATGAGACAACTTACCTGAAAAAGAGGACATTGATGATACTACATGGTACTGGAGTGTATCAACTCTGTTAGGGCCATATATATTCCAGAAAGCCTGTTACCCTTTAATCAGGATGGCAGAAGCATCTTGATGTCCTTAGAGAATGTAATTGCCTTTTGCTCTTCCAGCCATGGACACTCATCTCGTGGTGTGCCCGTTTTGAGCAGTTCAGTGCATCTGTGCTGTGAGGGCTCTGACAATATCATCTCCCTCCTAGAGGTGCCAGTGAAAGCACAAGGAATCAATGAAGGTAACAAATAAACAGCATGTGGCTGATGCATGACCTGCCAGTCAGAGTGTGCAGGTCATATTGATGGTTTCTGGTGGAGGATATTGACAGCAGCAGTCTGCCTGTGATGAACGTCTAATTGGGATTATGTTTACATGGGAAATTTACAGCAAGTTTACAGGAGTGAGAAAAGAGTGATCTAGCTTGCTGCTGTTAAATAAAAAAAAGATAAAGTATTGTAACAGAAATGGAGTTAATAATGTGTTCTAGAAATCTGTTTTAAAACTCAACAGGCTATATGAACCTTTTATTTCTGTTATATACAGGAAAAAGAAGTTGGTGTGAGGAACAGAAAATTGTATTTTCTTGTGAAGTCTCATTTTATTTACTATTTTTGTTTCAAATTCTACCTTTTCTTGATTTACAGTTTTTTTTTCAGTGTAAATTCTAACATTTACAAAGCATGAAAAAGGGAAAAAAATAAAAAAAAATAAAAAAAAAATAAAAGCCAGAGGAAAATGATCCCAAAAATCCTTCTTACTTCATGGTTTGAATTTCATTTAGCAGACACACCCTTTTCCCAATGTGCCATGTTGATGGCGCATATCACAGCTGATATGCTGTGACTTATCATAGGTTTTCCTTTTGAGTAAAATAGATAAATGTTAAATTTTAGTATCTTCAAAGTGTCAGTCTTTTTAAAGGGATTTTTCAGGAAATGATTATGTCAGTCCTAGGTCCCTGAGCAGTATTTCAATATAGGCTACTGTGGATTGATTTTCTGGGCAGCTGAGTCCTTACTCTGAGTGCAGTTCTTTTATTTTGTTATAATTTCTGTAGTCTTTCTGAAATATGCTGAAATATTGACATAGAATGGACTGTTTTCTGCATTGAGGGTCAAATTTCATCAGGTTATATACAAATATTCCACTGAATTTTTTATCTTCCTCTCACCCTGCTCTCCTCAACCATAAAGGAATATTACATTTACTGTGTACAAATTAATAGCTACTTCAAATTCTTGTCACACTGGAAAGCTAGTGAATTCTATCTAAAATAGAGGAAAAGTAATTGAGCCTTTTGACTTCCAAAAGGTAAGTGTAGTTCAGCATTGTTGTAAACCCAGTGAGAAACTTTTCTATGCATTTTTATGGCTCTGATAAATTTGTAATGATTGATTGGTACAGGAAATCGATGGAAGTCATATTAAATACTTTTTCTGGCAGGATTATTGCAAAGCAATTTTAGAAGAACCCAGTGAACACATGCCTCACCTTAAGCAACAGAAGTCTTTATTTAATAAATGTAAGAATATAATAAAAATGGAGACAGCTTACCCTAAATACATAATTTTTAATGATGCTTGGCAAAGCGCTTGAGCTTTGAGCATGGAAAGATGTTTGTGTTTGCATTGCAGCTTGCCATCTCCAGATGCTTTGGCAAGAACCAGGCAAAATGTGGTTTGTGCTAGTAAGGTAAATTCTGCAGAAGTCTAATGAATTACAGACCCTGCTTAAATGTCACTAAACTTGTTTTTGTAACTTGTGTGGTGTAAAGTACCTGCGCTGATCTCTGAAGAGAAAGAATGTGGCACTGCATAATCCAGTGAGTGGCACAGCCCATTTCTGCCAGGGTGTGTGGTATGTTAATTTTCCCCTGGCTACCTTTAATCAGGCACAGAAAAACCTGGAATATAGATGTTAGACAGTGGAATTCATCCTGTACTTTTGAGATAGAAAGGTTCTTAATAATAATGAAAGTCCTAATAGGGTATGACCTAGCTTTCACTGAATCTTATTTTTAAATAAAAATTAATTAATCACTTTGGTGAGCTTTCCTTCAGGACTGTAAATGATTACTTCAAAATCCTATGTTTTTTGATGACACCAAAATATAAAGCAGATATTATTTCTGGAACCAGTCTGTACTGTTAGCCTTAGCAACTTCTGAATCCTTTTACTTTGCTTGTATTAAGTGGATATTACTAATTTTATAGCGTCTTAAAAGAATTTCTCCTAGTCTAATGTTAATCTTAATTTTAGGATGAATTTTCCATAGTCCATGGTGTACAGCTCTGCACTGTGACACCTCATTATGGCTTTTCAAAGAATGAATTTCGTAAGGATGCCTGATACTCCATCCACTTGAACCTGATCCTCTCATTAATAAAAGAGGAGAAAGATAGGGCTGCTACCTTCTCATTGTAGAGAATTTTGAACCTTTTTAAAATTGCAATTATTGCCTGCTACTGAGGGTGTAGGAGTGTGCCTTGAATCACCTAACACAGCTTTAAAAAAGAAAAAGAATCCTAACTTTATAAAATACTTCCAGCTAAAAACTATCTTTTTAGTTTTTCTTGTCCTGGAATTAGGGGCAATAATAATCACAAAAGACTCTGGAATGAGGGTCTGCCATAAATTTATTTTTTATAGGATTTCCTCTGTAATTTAGCATGATGCTAAACAGGCTGTTATTTTAAAGCACCATGTTACTTTTCTAAGGAAGGAGCATCTGTAAGCTATTCTGACACTTGTGATTGTGAATGGTGTCTGCAAAGAGAATTTTGGGGGGTTTCCTTTTAAATTGAAACCAAGCCCATGCTTACAGTTTGAAATATTGCAGCTCAGAGCAAAATAAGTTTTGGTTGGTGACAGGGTTTTTAAACATCTAGACTGAAATCCAGTGTATCCTGGAGGTGGCAGCAAAGTACACGCAAGGGAAGTAAGGAGCATAAATGCATTCAATGCATAAACAAGTGAGAGATTAATGTTGCTCTGCAGTGCTGCTGATGACTTTGACTAACTGCATCAGCCTCTTCTAGCTTCAAATGACAGTGCAGGTAAATAGAGGTTTGAAATAGAGGGTTGATGTATTTATCTATTATTTTTTAAATTATTTTGGGTTTACTCCAAGTTCACTGAATTCCCACTTCAGCATATCCATTTTTAGCAGAAGATATGGAAGTTTGCATATATTTCCCTTTCTTTTCCAGTATCATTACAAGCAACTAAGACAAAAAAGCCCTTTTGATTAAAATTTTTCAGTTTTGTGTGCCAATCTGGCACAGTTCAAAACCTATATTCATTAGTCTGCCTGCGTTTTTTTTTTTTAAAGAGCTTTCCTTAATCTGGAAATATAGGTATTTCAATCCCTCTTGGTTTTTTATGCCTTCAGCATTCATAATGGTGTGATTAACTGGCAAGGTGATTCATACTCTAATAATGGATTGCAAAGGACATCATATTAGACGTCCTATGAGGCCTCTTTACTCCAAAGCATACACACAATAACGCCCCAGAGACATGAGTTATGGCTGCTGCAGCTGGAATAACAAGAACTGTGAGTGCTGGGCAGAAACATTATTAAAATGAAAGGCAGAAAACCCGTGGCTGCCAAATTGCAGCTGTTGGTTTCAATGTTAAACTTGTTTGTCAAAATACTGTTTTGTGGAATTGATAAAAGCTGCAGCCAGAATTTTCTACAGGGTGGCAGCCCAAAGCAGGAAAATTCATTTTAGTTATGTCTAAATGTTTAGGGGTTTTTTTTTGGTAAAGAATATAGTGTAAGTTTTTGCAAGTGCACAGCTGGCTTTTTTATTTTATTTTATTTTTTTAATGTTTTTATTTTTGGTTTAACAAAGAGGCCTGGCAGCATGGAGCCATGGCAGCATGGACAACACAGGCACAGATGGAGCAACTTCTCAGTTCCCACTTCTCCTCTGTGTCTAAATTCTAGCTTGTGTGAAAGGCTTCAGGGGATCAGAAGATGTCATGTTGAGGAGAAATTTGCTGTTTGGTCTCTGAAACAATAAGCACACTAAAACACTTTATTGAGTGCTTCCTGGGAGAGGGAAAGAGGGATGCATCTGCCTAACATGAAAAAACAAGCTCTGAGGTCTTGCTTCCCTCCTTTCTTTTCAGAATGCTGGAATAATAACTTCATGGAAGCAGTGAGAGTGGAGCCAGCACAGGTGTGTGTGACAGGGAAAGGGGGTGTGCCCTACAACTGTGACATCTCTGCTGGAGCTGCCCTGAAAATCTGCAAGGAATCCTGAAAGCAGAGCCTGTTCCCTACAATGGAGGGATTCAGTGTCCTTTTCCAGTGTCCATCTGTACACATCCAAAGGTATTCCTAACACTTGTTTGAAGAGGAAGGAAGCAGGAAGCCTGGCAGCTTTCTGGGGTTACTAGGAATGTGTAATGGAAAGGCTGAGAAGTTGGGGAAGATTTTGCCAGGCAGCGTTTCTTTCCTACTGAGCTAAAGAACGTGCAGCAAAGCTGATTTGTATCTCTACTCTCTTGTCTTCCTGCCCAGTGTGTGTGGCAGCAGCAGTGACAGTGTGGTTCTAAACTGTCCCTTTTGTGGCAGGTGTGACTGAAGCAGCATCTCTCTGCCACTCTTTCCCCATATACAGCTTCTTGCATGACTTCCTATTTTATCCACCTGCTGTTTCATCCAGAAATGGCTTCTTGGTGAAATAAAGGATTCAAAAACATTATTAATGCTGTTTTTACATATATAATGGTGTGGTAGAATAACTACCATGATATAACATGTAAAAATGTTGTAGCTAGTGTGCATGAGCAGCAAGAAATCCCTGTATTTTGAAATACCAAGGTAAAGCCTTGGTAAAAGTACTTCAGATCTCCATAGAAGGTTTGAATTTTTATTGTGTAGGTGATGTCACAGGTGGGATGTTCATTAAG
This sequence comes from Poecile atricapillus, assembly GCF_030490865.1. Taxonomy (NCBI): domain Eukaryota; kingdom Metazoa; phylum Chordata; class Aves; order Passeriformes; family Paridae; genus Poecile; species Poecile atricapillus. The sequence continues at coordinate 11,072,770 of NC_081252.1, forward strand.
CCCTGCTGCTGAGTCATGAGGCACTGAGAAGTCCTCTTCACTTGAGGGGTTTAAGGTTGCCTGAGGTTTAAGTTTTCAGCTTTGTTCCTCAAGTTTTAGTGGCAGCAAGTATATATATATATATATATATATAAAGATATACTTATAAAAGATGAATTCTTTATTATGGCAGAAGTGAACAGGCAGAAGATCTTAATCATACTTACTACACAGTATAAAAACTAAAGCCACTATAACATAAAATGGCAGAGGGCACTTTATAAAAGCAATAACCTTAAAGCAAGAATATATTAAAGTCAGCAAAAGAAACACTTGAGTAGAGGTTTTGATGTGTCTCACCCCACTCTGTTTCATGGAATACATCTTGATTATGCTATTTTCTTCATAATAAACTGTTAATCTGTGTTTAAAAGAACCAAACCAACACTACCATTTTTCCCGAAATATGTATTTCAACTAAATTGTTCATCGAGGGAGACCTGTCCTGAAGTCCTTAGAAGTGTTTATTTATAATTACCATTTAGTTTAGCTTATGTGATGTTTAAGATCACCTAGAGCTTTTATAATAGGTGGTTCAAATCACTTTTGCTAAATCCACGTGGAAGTAAGATTCAAATTAATCCCAGGCAATATTTTACTGAGGATTAAGAGATATTTCCTGTCCAGACTTGAAAAGAGGGAAGGAGAAAATTAGCAAATTTTTCTCAGATATAAAGTCATGCTATTTAACATTATTAATGAACAGAACTGCGAAATGTGTTCAACAAACTAGAAATTTTTGTGCAGGATTTCTTTGTTACTAGAGGCTATACTTGTATTCAGGGCTTTTTTTCCTTTTGTTTAAAGGTGACCTTAATGGTAGATTTCAGCTTCAAATGCTTTCAGATCCACTGAGTTAACTCACACCTCCTAATATTTGAGGAAGATGGCTTTTGTGTTTTCTCCCTTCTGAAACTTTTTCTGGCATCAGGATGTGTCAGAATTACCTTAACAATTTCCATGCTGGAATTTGATATGCAGCCCATGACGTAGCTCTGTTTCACGTGCATCTGCATACTGTGAAGATCCTGTGACACTGTTCCTTGCTGATATAGCTCATCATTATTTTGAAATCCACCAGATTCAGTTCCTCTCTTAATTTCTCGGCAATGAAAGTTGCTTCACTGCAGTTTTATTGCTCATTCTGTTGATGTGTCATGCTACTAAAGAGGGTCGAGGAATATTGAGAAGATGATATGTTCCAGAGCAAATGAGATGCTTAATTCAGATGGCTGCAGCAAATCTCTTTCATTGTGCCAATCACTGGTATTTGTACCATCTTTCTAAGCAACGTGGCATGTGGCAAAAATATGTCTCAGTGATCTTTTGGAACATATTATCTACCCAGACTGCCTTCAAGGAAATTAAATTCTCACAAAAAATTTCATCCTCCAGTTTCCAAGACAGTGACTATCAATCAAAGTCACTGCCTCTTGATTATCTGCGCACTCTCCAAAAATAGAGACATTTTTAATTACTATTAAATGCGTGCCAAGCGTGGACATAGGGGGAAAAATTGGTCAGTCAAGGTGCAGTTCTGGTGGACACTGAACTGTAATCAGAGGACACTTGAGAAAAATAAATAAAATTAGTTAGAAAAGCAGAGGTAGGAAAGAGTATTTGAGAGGGGAGCAGAGACTACTTTATGGTCCTGTGTCCAAGTTCCTTTCCATCTTCTGGTCTAATATCCATGCCTGTAATTACACTGTTGGTGTGTTGGGAAGGAGGCCTGCCAAAAATATTTCTTAGATTACTTTATTTTGAAGCCTTATGGATAACAATGAACACAGTTGTCAAACTCTGCTTTTCATTAGTGTTCTTTGTCCTTTTGTCTTTTCAGCTTGAAGTACCTTGGGTTGCCTAAGTAGGACCAGATTGAGGCAAAAGCTGGGTTTAAACCAAAATGTAATTTTTGTGTGTTGCAGTTTTGTTTCGCTTTGTTTTGTGCCTTCCCCCCGCCCCCCCCCCCTCCCCCCCTCCCCCAGCACCTTTATATATTTAATAACAAATTACAGGGGTATTTGGAAATGAGGAAATCAGGTCAGGTTTGTATTAAAGGTTCTTACGTCTAGAATACCTTTGCTCCAACTTCTACCGCTTGAATTGGGTCCCGCAACATGTCCCTGCTCTGTAACAGAGTTGAGTTTTATTATCCTGTTTGAGAGAAGTTGATTTCCATCATCTGCCTCCTTTGCTGCCATGAGGAAAACCTGTGGGATAGATAGATGGGGATTCTGGGGATGTGTGACATTTCAGCCACAGTTGTGTTTCACATGCAGGTTTTAGGATTTTTTACTTGTTTTCTGTGTAACTTCTCTGTGTCTAAACATTTAACTTAAATTAGGTGGTTAGATGCTCAAAAGAATTGGATAAACAAATATTAAATGAAGTTATAGGAAAACAGCAGAAATGGACAGCAAGATTTTTTTGAACACAAAAATATATCGTTTCCCCATTCACAGAGCGCTGCTGAGGTAGCTATGGAATGCTGCAATAAGTTATACTTCTTGTTGAGAAAGAGATATTAAATGTAATTGAAAAATAACTGAGGCATTTGAGACTTTGCTCTTTTGCAGTTTGGAGCAAAATCAGATTTTGGGTTGTAAAAGAAGTCCATAAGCATAATTCAGTGATCTGAGAGGGTGATAAAAGACCTTTTGCTTTCTTTTTTCTAGGATAAATTACACTCAGATGTACAGGAATGTCCTTTTCTAGTTTGAGAGTAAATGGATTTGTATAATAAACATTTCTGTAACATTCAGCTACTTTAGCCCAGACAGCTCAATTAGGGCTGTGCAGTAAAATACAGCTTCTGTGCACTTTGTGAACACTTAATGTGACTGAAAGCCTGTTAGCAAAGAAATCTCATAAAAAATAGGTCCTGTCAAGTGTTTAAGGAAATTGAATTGCCATATATTTAACTCATAGATCTGAAAAGCAAGAGATTTCTGGATGCTTAGTAATTTAATTATTTTGTCATATTTGACTTGTCCCATTAGAGCCTCCTTTATTCATTATTTTTAATATATTAAAAGCCGTGCAAAACAGGATAGAAGTTACTCATGCAAGCTGACAAAGGTAGGAAAATATAAAATTAGGCTTGGCAAATTTTTTTTCCTTTCACAGTCATCCATAAAACCTAGTCTCTCAGGTAAGTGATGGGCTAATGCTTTTCAGCCAAGGGTTTCAGCCAAGTTTTTGAAAAAGAACACATTTCCCTTCATAAAGCTTTTAAAAGAGTGTTTTGATTGTAGAGAAAAAAATACTCTGTTACATTTGTGTAGCATTTTATCTTTAGCAGACTGTAAATATATGTAGCATAGTTATACTTAATCGTAACATATTCTTCATTTTTCTCTAAAACACTATAGCTGTTGATGTACAGTTGGGCCAGGAATTACTGCTCTGCTGTAGCAACCATTCCACAAATGCAGGTTGAGGTTTGCTTTTATTGATGTATTACATGGTTTGCTCTGGACAGAGACTCTCTGAGATGATTTCCTCATCTTTACTTTCCTGACAAAAAGCATCTATTTCCTTTATTTACTGGTGAACAAATAGGTGGCTGCAATTGTGTAGCGTGACATTTGTTGTGGAATGGGATGGAGTGGCCTCTGGAGATGGAGATTCCTCCATACTGGCTCCAAGGACAGCCTAGAAGTCTTGCTTAGTCTCTTGGTCTAACTTCTGTCAGTCAAAGTGAGAAAAATCAGCCCTCTCCTTTCACTTTTCACCATGAAAAACTCAAGGTTTGATGTGGAAAAATACAGATAATGCTGAAGAGATGCTTTCAGCCATAACCAAGGATTTGCCCCTCATTTATACAGTAAGTATTTCACAATAAGAGTCAGATTGAACCTTTAAAAGAAAATAAACTACATCATACTACCAATCCTAGGAAGAGTGCATTGCCTAGTTTAATTATTTCCTTGGTGGAGATGAAGATGAGATTCGTAATTTGGTACCACTTGCGTACCTGACAGGTGGGGGGCAGAGAGCGAGGTGAATTTTTGTGTCACCTGGTTGAATTAAATAGACATTTAATTCTGAAGAAAGGTTTGGGCAGGCAGGCCATTGTTACTATTTTAGATGAGATTTCTTCCCAATATTTTGAATGATAAAAACGGAGTGATATTTTGCTGTGTCCTTATCACTGCGTTTGGTGATGGTTTGCTATCAAGAGACCACATAGTTAAAGAGATAAGATACCTGTCATCTATCTTCCATGGATTTTACACCAGTGAAAGTAAGAAACAAGAGGACTCATTTTTGCTAGGAATCAAAGAGCCATCTGCAGGCAGCCCGTGTTACTCTTACGATTGCCATTGTAGCACAAACTGTGTCTAACATGAGATGGATGCTCAGCGAGTGCTGATGATAGTTCATGCTGGTACAGTTTGAGGGCACCAGATCTGTCTTGTCAAAGTGAGAAATTGCTGTTGGCTCTAGGGCAGAAGGCAGATAGGAAAATCAAAGTTTGAGACGCTGTTTCAAACCAGTAGCACTTCCAAATGTGTTTGCTATTTACATTTTCTATTTCACAAACAATGGGAATACAGAGAATATTTTGGCAAATGTAGTTTTTTAGAAGGAAGGTCAAGTGATTATGAATGCACTTATAATTTTTCTCTTTTACTGCACAGCAGGGAAACCATCAGCAATTCTGAGTGCAAGTAAATATTGAAATGCTGCAATTTGCTTTTGAAGACCCAGTCAAATATTTACTGTTGTATATAGTGCCCAGTTTTCCATTACTTGCCTCATTTATTGACTGCTTCAATTATACATGGAGGAAGGTGGTTTTCTGTTACAGTAAGCAGCTTAAACCTTGTACTGTTGGAAATAGTAGTTGAAGCTTTAAAGAAAGGGATTTTAAAACAGGATCAAATAAGCTAGCCTGTTGTCTGGTGGTGCTGCTCTGAGCCACTAATGCTGCTCTTTTGCTAGTGAAGCTTGGTTGATTTACAATAATCCTTCTGTTTCCTTACAAGGCTGTGGACATACCACCGCTTTTTCTCCTTAATGAGTCCACTTCGCTATGAACATCAAGTGGCATTAATGATTGTAATGATTTTATTACAATTAATGACAATTGATCTTGTTCAGCATGTTCCTGAAAAACACTTGGGCAGTCATTCCTCCTTTTACATGCAAGTGCTATGGGCAAACGTTTTAAGGGAAACCTAGGGGGCCTTTTTACTGCTGGGCCTTTGTCTCCATATGCAGGTATTTAAATGAAGTTAGGAACAACTGTATAATATATTAATTGTGTAACTGTTATGATGAGCTCTGCAAAGGGAATGGGAGCTCAAAATGAAGTTAGGATAAACAGTTGGTGGCTGCTCTACAGTTCATAGCTCTTTTACATGCAAATGGTCTCAATTAGCTGTGTAAGGTTCTTCTGTTTGATCCCCTGGTATGTTTGATGCTGAGAGAGAAATGTGTGTACCCATGTTATTTTTATCTAGTGGAGCAGTATTTGATAGTCAGGAAGAGCCTGGGCCTTCCTGCTACTCGAGTTTCAGTGCTACGCTGATACGCCCAACATGAGAATGTTGTTTTGTCAGCATCTCTCTGTAGTCACTCAGGGGAGGTGAGCACACTCCAGAAGTCATCCATTCCTTTGAAGACCTGAATTGCTTCCTGTCACTGATCCCTAAGGATTATGGAGGGAACTTATGGTTACTTTTGCTACCTTGGTTGTGTGTGATTAATCTAAACACTGTAAGATTTGCACAGAATGTTAGTCTTCTCTCTAAATGTAACATGAAAATCCCTGGAAATGCATAGTATTTCCCGGAGCTTGATGAAGATGCTAGCAGAATTTGCAAAGTAGCTTTAATTTGAGACTTAATTTTGTGGTTAATCTAGTAAAGGCTCCCTACCATTCTAGTAAAGACTCTATACCCTAAAGCATTTCCAGGAAGCCATTATGGATCTTGCAGTTGAGACAGTGAACATTCCTTGAAGAAGCTATTGAAGGAATTGGCTTCCTACAGTCTCAGAATGTAAAAAAGGCTTCTTTCATTTATACATTTATGAATATAAACTGACATACAGGTCACTGAAAAGGAAAGAACCCCCTAATTTTTCTAATAGGACTCAGCTTGTAGAGAACTGCTACCAGAATCAGAGCAATGAAGAAATAAAATTTCACAATTGAAGCAGATAATAATATGGAAATAGAAGATAGGGAATTTTTTGTGGAGGAAAGTAAAGTTACACAGACACAGATTTGGTCCATTATTAAAGGAGTGAGAGGAATATTCAGTGCAGACATCCCTTTTCTGAGCTTACAGTGTATTTTTTCAGATATCCTAAGTGTTTAACAAAGTTTACACTGCAGTAACGCTTTAACCCCAAGCACCAACATTGTGCCTTCCTAACAACATTCCCTGTTGACCCTGCAGATTTCTTGGCAGGAAGCTAATGGAGAACTAAAGCTGCTTTTGGAATAGCACTGACTGCCCTCACTTGCTCTCCTTTCCTGGAAAAGTGTGCCAGTGGGGGCTGCGGGATGAGGGAGAGCAGTGGGAGACTGACATGCTTCTGTGCCAGCTCCTTTGTGCCACTAGGGCAGAGTTCCTGTTCAAAATTCAAGCCCTGCTAAGGTGGCTGCTGGAGCATAAACCCTTCTGTAGCTTTCACAGAGCCTAATCACAAAGATTTTGCATATAAGTGATTTCTCTGATGTTTTTCAAAAGGCAGTGTTCAAGTAAACATACTCATTCTGTGGAAACAAGTAGAACAGCCAGGGAGAGAGTTTTCTGTAAATATGTATGAAGATGGTGCCGTTTGATAATAATACCAGATAACTGATAATTTTGCACATAATCATCGCTGTCACCGAGCTAAACAAAGCCCTTCAGAAATTAGATGAGCAACTGCTTCATCATATCAGGAAATACTGCTGAAATATGAGTGGTAAAGGAGGCTGTGATTTTAAAGAGAGCGTTCTATTAGGCCGCATATGTAGCTGCATTCAAAACCTAACCATCCAGATGGAGCTGTGTCACTCACAATTGTGAGTCTGTTAAAAAACTTGATTTTTGAAAGCAAACTCCTCTGTTTAAATTAACAATCTTTCTTTAAATATAATTGGTGAGAAGGAGTGCTTCAGATCGCTTAGAGGATGACTGGCAAGGGTCTCAACAAAAAAAGGGATTTAATATTAAGTGACAGCACGAAAAAGCTCATTGGCAATGCTCAGTCCGCTAATTACTAGAGGGTTAAGGCACACCGAGGGAAAAAGCAAGAAATAAAATCCAGTCAGTCAATCCAAGCAGAAATAAACAGAAAACAATCTGTGTGTATGTGTGTGTGTGTGTTTAGGTACATGTGACAAAGAAAGAGAAAGGGCAAGGATAAAAAAGAATATGGCCTGACAGCAGGCTTAACAGGACTCAACAGTACTTAAGTTGTAACTTAATTTAATAAAGGAACAACACTTAATAGCATTTAGCTCAGCTTATAACTTACTTAGAGGCCCAGCTTCCTTAGATATCTAAATAACTTAAACATCTGAGAGAGCAGCATTTCCCTCATGTTTGCTGTGGCAAATGCACACGTGTGTGCACAGAGACACAAAGAGTCACTGCGGTGCCTGTGATGCGCCACCACAGTAATATATGTGTTTTACAAACCTTTGGATTTCATAGTGGTTTAGAGTCCTTGAAGTGTCTTTAGGAAGTTACGTTAATGGAAAATAAATCTTGTATGTTTCAGACATAAAAATATCTTATGTGCCAGTCACCTCAGGATTCTTTTGTGCTTGTTTTTAGGAGGGCTACTGGCATGTGTAAGTGCGTGTGTTTCCAAGGCTTTAGCCTCTCAGAACTCAGATAGGAAAGGACCTCAAAGCAGGTCTGTCTAAAGCATGTTCCTCCCCTCCTAAGTGAGAGCTGGATTCAAGGTAATATTTATCCGACTGCTGCTGTTATAATTATGCAGGTTATTTATGGCAATACATAACTTACGGTTCTTATGAACATGAACTTCAGTTTTTTTGGTTGCTGAAGAACACTTGAATTCATATGGAAGCAAAGATTTTTTTTTTTTTTTTTCAAAAAGCATTTATTTCTTTGCTGAACTGGATGAGCCAGTTCTCTTGACATCAGTCAAGCTGACTTGAAATAGAATATTGAAAATAAAACCTCCAGGATTCCATGTGCCAGGATTAAAGGCAAAACAAATAATGCATGGTGCAATCAATATTAGAAGGAAGTGTTTCTCTTGAGACTAGGCCAACAGCAGAGAGATAGAGTTCAATGTACAGAAATGTAAGCTTATTAAAAGTAGAAGAAACTAAATAATCTTGGGAATACCTGCTAAGTGGAACAATCATCCAGCACATTGATCAAGAAAACGGCTTAGGGATTATTGTGGAAAAAAAATGTTGAAAACATGATCTTATCGAACTGAGTTTCAGTAAAATGGGGAAATTGTATATTAGGTTGTATTAGTAAAATGAGAAGGCAGAAGATCAAGGAAGGTTACTGTAACCACTTAATATAAGCTACCAATGTTGCTGAACACTTTTATTATAAAACCTCCTTGAGACAGTGAAATATATTTGATAAGGTAGCCAAGCAGGCTGTTAAAACTTTGGTTAGTCAGTCAGTCTGATTTGTTTTGTCATCCAAAATGGAAATTTGTTCTTCTGACGCTGCTCTTGGCCACACCGGAGCTCCGGGCCAGCTCTACGGTGCCACTCTGGCACGGGCAGTCGCCAGGAGTGGGGAACTGCAGGGGAAAGGCGATCCCACTGCAGAACCTTCAGAGCACCGAATCCTGCTGGGCTCTGCCAAATCAGGTATCGTGGGTGATGGCAAAAGGAAGGAGGAGACTCACTCGGCTGTACTTCCCAGGAACAGGTTTATTTGGGAGAGGGGAAGAGCACAAGGGTTTGGGCTGGGAGAATTCAGGACCGAAGAGAGCCCAGAGCACCTCTGTGCACGGGGTTTTATCTCAGGGGCGGGCACAGTCCAGGGTCCAGTGGGAGCTCATGGAGGGAGGGGTAAGGGGAGGAGGTTACAATGTCAGGGACCAATGGGAATACAAAGAAGGCGGGAACACAACATAACAACCAATAACGTGTCAAGGAAGGGATGATATACATGGAAGGAGCTGGAAGGAGAGGTGGGGTTTACAATGATGGATGGGGAGATGGGGCAGGGTAAAGCTGATTGACAGGGAACATTCAGGAAAACTGGGAGGGGTTTATATAACAGACAAATGGAACCAACCAAAGCAGTAAATGGGGGAGAACCAGGAACATACCAAACAGATGAAACACAATTTTAACAGAACGGAACAAACATACTACAACATTCTTCCAGTGATTTTGTGCTTCAGGAAAGTACATTAGGCTTGTTGCTATTTTCCAGCCATAGCTGTATGAATAAGGATTTCAGTGATGTTGTTGATTTTGATTTTTAGTTATTGAATTATTCTACATTTTAATCTGGATGTCTGCTATAATTACTATGTCCCCTGCCCCTCTGTTACCACTGTCTGCCCTGCAGCAGCTAGGGAGGCAGGGGAGGTAGATTAGCTTGCCAAGAAGACCCTAAAAATGAGGCTCTTTCCCTTTGCTGAGATGGCAGTCACAGCTTTATGTCTTGGGATCCTTCGGGGTGAGATGCAGGAGGGAAAGAGGAAGAGGTATCGATATGCAGCCCTTTTTCAAGGCAGGGGAAAGGGGTGTGGGGGAATTTATACAACCAATAAGGGGAACTGGGGAGAACAAGATAAGGGAAAGAACTTACAAGTCTACATTTTCGGGGGTACATTTTTTGGGTCATACCATTTTTCCTAACTGCATTACAACAGATGTCTAATTAGGTGTACCCTGAAAATGTAATTTCAGTGTTTTACCATGAATGGGTTTGGTTAATTGATCCTACCTGGTCACTTGTGCTTAGTTCCACTACTGGAAAATTCCTGCAGGATAATAGCTGCAGAGGAGATGAATGTTCCAAACTGCATTCTTCCTCTGTAAATGTGTAGTAGGTAAGAGATACAGAAAAACACCTAATTCTAATTCTCTGTTATGTAGTTACATTAGATATTTGAAAAATACATGCATGATACATTTCTTCATTTATTTCAGGCTGGCAGCTCTTACTGTACTAGATGTCAAGCACCCCCTGTTTTGTCCTCATCTCTATTACAACATCATTTGACATTCTGGGATATGGCTCTAGAAGCATTCAGAAATGAATAAATGAATATATTATTTTGATACAGATAGCATCAGTCTTTTAAGGAAAGGGGAAGCAAGTTAAACAGAACAATTTACAAATTGGCAAGGAAAACAAATAAACAAAAAATAAAAAAGCTTCCTGAAGTTCCCAAATAAAGTGGCTGGGCTGACCTCCAGCAGAGGATGCTCAGCGAGAGCTTGCATTCCATCTTCATTTAATCGCTGTTGCTGGTGTCATTCTGCAGAGCAAAACTGGCTTTTGAACCAATTGCAAAACATCACAAATGGATTTCTGACTCAGGGAGGTTTGTGCAGATGTCGCCAGAGGATGTTCTGTGAAGGAAATTAATTACAGGTGTTTAATTTCCCATCTTCCCCTCTCATAAACAGCTTTGCATTATGGCCTTTGCATTATTGTCATATGGCAAACTCGGTTCTTTCCCATGGCTTTGGAACAGCGCCTGCTTCTGCATCAGTCATTAGCAAATGTGAAACTCAGCAGACAGGAGAGGAAAGGTATTTTAGCTTTGTAGCATATTTTTGGAGATGCAGCAAGGCAAGATACGGCCTGAGTGAGAAATAAAAAAGCAAATTGGAGAAATAGACATTGAGGGAGCAGTGATTGCTGTAGTATTTATGCATGGAAGAAACTTTTTATCTGTAAATCTTATACCAAGGAAATTCTGAATTATGCAAGAGAAACTTCAACTGTGGGAGCATTGCCTTAGCCCAGATTGAATCCAGAGTTTTCTGAAATGATGTTATGGGCGGTGCAGGCCAATATCAAATACAGTTAAAACTCACTCTGTTCCTTCCATCCTCAAAAAATAACATTTTTTCGAGGGGCTGATTCTATTCCAGGCAAACAGTGGCAAACTAATGCAATCAGGATATTACTGTTGTTTTTTAACACCAGGAATTTTATTGTCCATTGTTCCACAAATGGGGAAAAATGATAATGTTCCTTCCTTGAGGGATTGATTATTGATAGATATGAAGCAGAATACAAGTTACTGAAAGTGGATAAAATATTGAGGATTTATGTGCAGAGGCTGGTGGGCAGCCTGGCATGAAGAGACAGAAAGAAATATGTTTTCCCTAAGTGCTCAGAGGGATCAGAGTCGCCCAGAGATTTCTTGCAATTTTTGGCCTGACCATGGGGCTGAAGGCAGAGCTAAGGATGGGAAAGGATTTACCAGTCCACCCTGTGCCTGATAATCCTAATGCAGGGGTAGCCTTTTGCAATTTTGAAGGCCTGGGTGTTTTTTGTTTTTTTTTGGTTTTTTGTTTTTTTTTTTTGTTTGTTTGTTTTTTGTTTGTTTTTTGTTTTAAATATAGAATTTGTGCTCCTCTTTCAGAGCTCCTCGTACTTCTAGTCTCAGGAAGAGAAACCCACACTTACCCCAGCTCCCTGACCCTATCTGCCTCTTGGCACTGTGCAGGGCATCCTGCTGCCTCCTTTCAATGGCAAAGTCCTCAATATTCCCTTCTGCAGAACTCGGAGCCCTGCAAGCACAGTGCCACAACAAGCAGCAGGTAAAAGCAGGCATGCTAAGGAATAATGTTTAAATTCCAAACAACAAGGGAGGAAATTCCTAAGGAAATTCTTAAGGGGGAATAGGGAATGGAAATGTGAGGAATAGGGAATGCAAAAGGGGTGGTGAAGAGACACATTTTATCCTGGGGTGCTGCTGGGATGGAGATTAAGTATATAGTTTTAATAGACACAGCCTCTGACTGCACTCTTATTTACTTGTAATGTTTTATTCAAAACCATGTTTTCAAGACTTGTCCTGTTGGATCCCAGTGACTGTGCTTGAGGTAAAGAAAAAAGCTTCTGTGTTTCCCATATTTCACAAGGGAAGTACTGTCTTTTTAGATATTGTTTGTAAGACTTGAAAAACTGCAAAGGCTGGGGGAGCATGGAAATAAAGAAGATGGGCTTTGCCCTTATAAAGTGTATCCAATGCCAATTTTTTTTTTTATATTGAGTCTCATAGAAAAACTGGGATTCTCATACTCCATATACCTCCCACTGCTACTTATAATCTGTTTTTTACTGGGCTACATGAGAATGGGGTCATGCCATACTGTGTTTAACAAACTAGGATGCTATTTCAAGAAAATTTTTCCTGACTCCCTCCTAGGATTCGTTTTATGTAGTGATAGATTGAATTGATACATCCCTATAAATACTATCTCTTACTGAGACACAAAATAACCCTGGTAATACTCAAAATTTATTTTCCTTTATCTCTGAGTTCTACTGGTTATTCCTGAAACTTCAGAGTTTTACTTCCAGTGTCCAGTCTGGATTCACTTAAGTTTATATGATTTTTTTTCTCCCCTGGATGGTTTCCATTCATACATCTTAACCAAAATTCCTAATGTCTGCAGTGTCTGGCAAGTATGTACTTCTTGCAGCAGAATTAGAAGTTACCCTTTAGCATAAAATATCCATTAGTCAAAGGCAATTGTATATAATGATCTTTTGGTACCAAGTTATAGCAGGCCCTTGACACTTATTAGTTGTTAATGTGATTTAGAAGAGTAGTACCATCCATTTTCAAAATCATTCCTTATTTTAAAATTTTTTTTACTATTGCAATTCAGTTTTTGAAAAATCCTTAAGTGTCTGATTGCATATGTTTTGAGCTCTTTTTGTGTATGGAAAGAGTTTTAGTTTCTGTAGCAGAGAATGGGATGAATAAAAAGGACGGTGACTTGTTATGTATTATTATATTATATGCAGAGGCTTAGAAACTATCCTCAGCATTATTTAAAACCATATAATGATGTCATTGTAATGCTTGGGCCTATCAAAGAACTTAGTACAGGAGCAGATTTCCCCTGGGTTTTATTTGCAGGGGAAAATGGAGAGAGAGGAACTTCAGTAAGATTTGCATCTTAAAATTCTGATTCTTCTTCTAGGCCAACCTGAAAATGATGAGGTGACCAACCTTGCATTGGATTTTATTATGTCATTTGCTGTTGTCCCGTTTGTGTGATTTTTTGCTTGAGATAACACATATGCTGTTTACAGCTCTTTGATGGAAGCCAAGGTATGTGCCCTTTTTCAGTTGAAAAAAAAATTGCAAGTAGAACCTGGGACTGATTTCAATACAAATTATTCTTTTTTCTGCTTCTGATTGTATGTTCACATATTGTGTTTCCTCTAGCATGTATTTTTTTTTCCCTTGAAGACTCAGCTTGTAGTGGGAATTATCTTGGTTCAGATCTGATTCTGTAGGATTTCTGCAAGACGTGATATGTTGGTGGTGCAGCCAATAACCCATGAACCCCACAAATTGTAATAATCACATTCTAGTCCATGAATTTTCTATTTTTCAGGAAACTGGAGCTTCTGACAGTAATTTGTAATCAGCTTTGTGAACAGTTGCGATTAGACATTTGGAAGATGCAGCATTTTGCTTTCCCTCATCGCTCAAAGGAACAGGTGACTGTAGAGAAGAACTACCTTGTAATGGCTCTGAATTACGTTTAAGAGTTACTTTCCTGTTTAATTCTTCTTAATCTAATGTTATTACTTTTTATTATTTTTGTATGCTTACTTGGGTTCAGTTTGATGGATTTCATTGCCTTGTTGTGTCTGATTGTTCTGGCTTCAAATCACAGTTAATTTATAAACCCCTAAATTTTCAGTGCTGTTGTGTAAACGTACATGCCATACAAGCCCATATCTGTTTCCATGCCATGCATGTGGAGCTGAAATGGATTTGGTATCTTTATCTTTTGGCCATGACTGCTTCACTTGCCCTTTAATCTCTCTCCAGGATTTACAGTGGCATATAAATCAGTTTCATGAAGCATTGTGAATAACTGCCATTAAAAAAAAAAAAAAAAAAGAGCTCAGAAGAAACTCTCTTTTATGGTCCTCATTTTTCCATGTGTGGAGCTCCACTTCAGCCCTGACAGAGAGCTTCTTATTTTCCAGACAAACTCCATGGCTGAAGCGGTCTGTGCTGCAGTGCATTGAATACCTACATTAGATTAGGGAATGTGGAATGTGTAATGGCTGAATTTCAACAGTGCTCAGTGGAGAAATCTCCCTGTAAACTTCTGTTCTGAAGTACAAAAGTATAGAATCCAGGATACCAGCCATAATATGTTATATTAAACATGTTTTTCTGACATTTAGAAAAGTTATTTGTTCCTTTTTATCCACTTTTCTCCACAAATCCAGCCTTTGTAGTTGAAAAGTAGTACACATTTACTGCGTGTAGTACACATTTATTGTGTGTAGTGCGCATTTATTGCGTGACAATAAATCTCTTCTCTCAAAAGGAATGATTTACAGGAAGAGCTGAGAAAGTGAAGGTATTCAGATATCAATGGTATGATAATTTCAGCCCACATCAGTGTAGAAGCCTGGGAGACTTCATTTAGAAAATCGACATTTTTAGGTTTAGTTTCTACATTTTTGAGTAAAATATTTAATGTTTAAAAGGCATAGGTTGAAGTCCAGACTATGAAGACCACTTCAGCTACAGAGTAGATGTGAATAAGAATAAATTAATAGCATTTCTGTTTGGATGCAGCAGCACAAGACCTTAACACTGTGCTGCTTCCAGTAACATAATTAGACCATGAGAATTTTGGAGGGAAGAGATTGTTATTAGAAAATCTAAGACAAATCCTTGTATTTAAAATATTTAAAATATTTCTCCCTTTTGTTTTCTAAAACTTTCATTTAGGGACTTCAGTTGTGGTTCTGGGTTTAACTTTCCTCCATGCACTAGAAGAAATTTGGGCTTATTTGGGCCCATGTCATTTTGGCATTTATCACAAAGGTAAATCAAAGTTTGTAGTGTTGCATGCTCTCTACATAGTGTGCAACTAGAAAATGACAGTGCTTATTAGAAGTCAAACTGTCAAAACTAAACAAATTAGTATTGTCTCCTACATTGTAAAAATGCATCTGGTATATAACAAAAATATGCAATTAAAAATATGTAATTGAATAAGTTTTAAAATTAAATTAAATTATATAAAAAATATATTAGGAAAAGGTATTTTACTCATATTGAAAATATATTCACAGAATGACATCCTATTTTCTTGCTCCTGGGAGAATTTTAACTTTTTATATAGAAAACCAAAGGATCATTGATAAGCTTTCATCTATTGACAGTATTGTTAAAGGCAGTCACTGAGATGGGGATTTGGGTAATTTTAGAGATGAATGACATACAGTTTTAAAAAATGCAAATTCTTTCCATGTTAACAGCTTTAATAATAACTCAAGATTAAGATAAAAACCTTAAGTCTTCTGTACTGCATGTCTGTAACAAAAATTATAATTTTGCTTTTTTTTTAGTGTCGTACAAAACTGAATTTACATTTATGAGTCCTAAACCACAGAAGCTGTCCTTGTAACATCAGAAAACAGTGCACATGTTGCAGCTGTCCTTAGACTGGATACAGGCCTGTAATTAATTTCAGGGCCTTTTCTTATATCTCATGCCTCCAGAAAGAGCTTTTATTGACTTCTGAGGAGCAGCAGATTGCAGAGGGTTGATCCATTTTGATGGACTCTCCAGGGTCGCTTCTAAAAATGAAGAAGTTTTTGTTTTATTTTCGTTTTGTGGTAGTGGTAGTTTAAATATCTGTGCCTTTTCATTTGACTTACATGTATTTAGGGATTGGTTTGCAAAAAAAAAAAAAAGAGACATCTTTCTGAATAGAATGAAAAGTAAAAGTTGGTGTGACCAGGCTACAGACAACCTTACTGACTCAAAATTCAAATGTTGGAAGTGTAAGATCTTTTTTTTTCACCAGATATTTGGTGCACAGCTTTCAAAAGGTTTTTTTTTTTTTGCCCCAGTGTTTTTCTTACCAACCCAATAAAACATCTTTCTCAAAATATGCAGTAGGACTACATGAACTACTGGATCAAATCTTCTGTAGAACTCGCTTTTCTCCAGAGTCCTTATAGTTTGACTGTATCTTACACAATGCATGGAATAAGTACTTTCCCTTTCACCTCCTGCTGGATAGCCTGTAAAAAAGCTGTTATCACAAAAGCAAAGATTTAAGGGCAGAACACTGGCTCTGCTGAGAATATAGGGAGGAGCATCACTCTGAGGCAGGCCTGGAGGTGCAATCACTCTCAAAGTCTTGTTGCAGTCCCCCAAAGTGGCTCCTATGAAAGTTGCTAGAAACAGACTTGCCTGGGGGCAGTTTTTCACAGCCCAAGAAGGAAAGGGTAAAGAACTGTTCTGTTTTCTTTACTTGTCTGTTTTCATGCATAACTGTTGCAAAAAAAAGAAAAAAAAAATCAGTCAGTTGTGAGTCACACCTCTAAGGATGCTGTGTGTAAAAGCAATTTGTGCAGTGGGATCCCAGCGAGCTGCAGTATGTACTCTGACTCCTTCAAGGAGCTGAATCCAAAGAAATTACACAGCTTGTCCCCTTGCCTCCTCCCCTCAAATCAGCTTAGAGTGGTTAAAATGGTTGCTCAGGGAAATGCAATAATTAACAAGATTTAATAAAAGAAAATCAGCGGAATATGAGGAGTTGAAATTCTTTTTTTATTCCTACATAATATCAGATAATAGTGAGAAAGTGATTACATTTTAACTAAATGAATTAAACAAAGCTCCAAAAACATAAATTAGAATTTAACTATGCTATTAAACCCCAATTTAATTAGCAAGCCATCATTACTAGATAATAAAGACCTAATACAAAATGCACAACAATTTCTTGTATACACAGGGTAAAAAAAAAACAAGTGGTAAATTCCTTTGAGCAGATGACTTTCTGTTACATTAGTAGAGGAAAAAAAATGCTGAATGGATGTTTTAGGACATAATGAGGATGAGGAATTAATAGAATAGTTGGACAGCCCAATTTTAGCCATAAATGATTTTATAGTTAAGGGAAGACCTAGGGAATACCAGAAGAAAAATATATGCACTTGATTTTCTTGGCATTAAATTTTTTCTGTGGCTGAAATAGCCAGTGAATTTATAGTATCCTTAAGCTAATGTGCCTTAGAATTTATTCATAATTTCAGAAGAAAACAGTGAGTTGAAGGCTTCACCGACTAATGTGGCGATGCACGCCATAAGAACACACAGCTTGGGTGTATATTAAAAGGTGCTGGTTTTCCTGAGAGAAAAGCAGTCTTCAGGCTGATTAATGCATTTTTGTTTTGCTGGGTTTGCGTGCTGGCTGGGTAGAACCTGCCTCAAGTTTTGCAGATGCGAGCGGACGTTTGGTCTGCAGTTTGCCTCTGCTTTTGGTTTTCTCTCAGGTCTTAAGCTCGTCCCTGCTATGTTTGCAGTACATGTCAGGAAGGATCAGAGTCTTTGTACTTCTTGATGCATTTTAATATCGTTGCTGTAGGCAGAACGTGCCTTGGTGGTGCAGCTCAGTGCGGGATTTTTGGCAGGGTCCCACCGGCAGGTATGCCAAGAGCCAAGTCCTGCAGGAGCTACCAGAAATACATTTCATTGCTGCTTCCTCACGGCTGAGATTCGAGCGGTGCCAGTAGATGGCAGTCCGGTACTTTGCTGCTCGTCCACCCGCAGTCAGATGACAAAATTATCCTTTTAATTTTGATGCAGTGAATACTGTAGCTAAAAGAAATGCTCTTAGCTTGATAATTCCCACAGTTTTGTTTCCTTCTGTGCCCTCATTATCAAGGTGCCGGCAGGAAGTTCCACCCCTCTGTTTTCTCCTCTGCCTGATGCCAAGATTCCAACTTTTACCTTCCAACCACGTCTGTGTGCAACTGAGAGCAGGTGTATGGAAGTTGCCGTGTAGCCTGTCCCCGTGGCACCGGCAATACTTCATAATTTATAAGCTTCGTATTTTAAAACTCATTCTGTCTGAGTAATTTTAATCACCCTACCTGCAATTGTCCCTGTAGCATCATGAGGTCAGGCACTCTCTCGCCTGAGGGGCTGCCTTGTGTTGATGGCTGAGGGTGAAACAGTTCCATGCTCAATCACAGAAGCATAAGGAATGCAATTTGTTGTTCAGGCCCAACTCTTACAAGCTGTTAGGCACACGCACAACTTCAGGCAAGTGAGTTGGAGATACTCATGGATTAAGCAATCTGTAGTTTTACCGGGTCTTTGAGCAGGATTGGGGCACTGTTTGTAAATTGGTCTGTAGAACCCTTCAGCACACTTGGGATGTGCACATCCGCACTGTGGAAACGCTGAGTTAATGTATTAACACATATGACTGCATCTGGGGGAAGAATATATTGATATCTTAAATATTTTTCTAATACCACTTCCCATTCTGTCTAGGTGTGACTTTAGACTGGAGGCAAAGCTGGTGATGTGTATTAGTTATTCACTCTGAGTGAAATTTTATTTACATGGAAGTGCTGCTTCTGAAACCAGATGGTCAACAGCAGAGACCAGTGAATAGACCTGATGGACTGATATAATCAAGGTCCAGGTTTGTCTGCTTTTTTGGCTTTACCTCTCTGAGCTGTTTTAACATTGAAACTTTAGTTGGCATTAAACTATCACTTCTGTGTTTTCTGAAAGGTTAAGAAAAAGCTAAATACAGGCTTAAAAAAGACACTGACAGGTTATAATACATGCGCAGAATGATGCTGAGAGAGTAGGCTTTGTAACACCAGTAAATTCTCTGTTTAATGTTGGGGTGGATGAGAATGTGCATAGATGTACTCTGCTGTACTGCTCCTTCACTGCTGCTGTGAAAGCATCTTAATCTGGAAAAGCAGTAAGATCAACTGCCCCTGAATTATATCATAACTAGCCCTATAATTAGTGGTTTGGAAACCAAATGAACTTCAGAGTACAAAAACACGGGAATGTTTTAGCTCAAAATGAAGGCATTGTGCAATGTATTCTTGCTGGTAAGATGCCTTTACTGGTGTAACTGGAGGAAATGCACAACTGTAACACAAAGGGTGATGTATTAAAAACCAGGTGACCACCCATAATGATAATGGGCTCTTGCCAAGCAAAAGAAATACCAATTAAGATTCTTATGAATTCCCCCCATCCCAGTTAAATTCTAAATCGAGTGTTAGCTTTGGGTCAGTTTTATGTGGAGATCTGTAACCCTTCTGAGCTGTGCATGCACTCATTAGCTGCAGGCACATTTGCACATGTGCTGGATTTCTCTGCTATAGCTGCCAGTCTATTAAATAAAAACCAGGTTCCATTCTCAAAGCCTTGCTGCTTTTTTGCCTTCTATAGGAATGTGATTTTTTTGTGTTTCTAAAAGGTGTCTCGGCCCAAGGATTCTTCCTCAGGTTTGAGGAAATGACCAGCTGTTAAATTAACAGTGATGAGGGTTGCTTTTTATTTTTCTTTGATTTCAGGCAATTAATATTCAATACTAGTAGTATATATATATATATATGTAGTATTATATACTAATACTAATAGTATATAATAACAATAGTCTTATTATCCACAAAATTTTAATGAAATTTGCAATATTCCATATGTATGTGCTGCCAAGATCTTCTGGCAAGAAGATCTTGCCAGAAAATGAGCAGCCTTTTTGGCTAAGTTTCACTGGTTCTTTCTGTCAGATGATGCTGAAGACATTACAAAGGCACTGTAGAATGTAGGATCAGTTTGACTGTACTGATTTGTGAAAGAAAAAAACCAAAAAACCACAACAAACCATTACTAGTAATATTTAGCTATTAAATGGAAAGTTCTCATAGAGTATTTTTGGTCCAAACAAAATTTACATTGTTTGAAGTAAAAACAGAACCTGTCTTTGCATGAAAAGTGTGTGTGTGACTTAGAAATCATTGAAGAACAAAATGCTCTGTTTTTTCCCCAAATAAGAGCAGAGCAAGGCCTTCATTAGCTCTTTCTTCCCCAAACATTTCTGTGTTTGGTGCTTTACTGGGGCCTTTTATTTGTTAATAATTTTCTTATTACTATTAAAAGTCAGTTTAGTTGCACTGTTGAGATTTCAGGATGTGCTCTTGTCTGGTGCCTCTTCCAGTGGGAGAGGGGTGTATCAGAGAGGAAATGTGTTCAAGTATTGCTGTATTCTGTGGGTACTCTGGCCACTGCTATTGGTTTGACAGCCAGAGAAATGTTTGTTCTCTTTTTCTTAGTGAATTCTGCAAGATCTTTTTTCTTTTTAACCTTTCTGAATTAGATGAAGGAGGGGAAGACGGGGGGAGGCAGACAGGCTACAATGGAAAGTTAATCAGAAATCAATCTTGTGACAGTTATAACTGTACTACTGATGAGTAAAATATTCAAAACCAGAAAATTCTCACTTTTACTGGCATGGCACATAAAGTTTGGGGTCAAAGTACCATTACCAGTGCTTGGAAGCTCTCAGTAGTACAAAAGTTGCTGATATAATCCTGGCAGCTCTGGGATTTTGCATTCCTTAATAAATCCTGTCTCAGATGTCAGGGATTGGATTTTATTTTTCCCTATTCCTCTTAACAGTATGTTTACAGGATTCACAACAATATCTTAGGATTTGTTCTTCTTGTAAAGCTGGTAAGAGTGATGTGGTTAATCTTCTTCACTGTGTTCCAAATGTGTGCCCTGTTCCTCAGACTGCCTAAGTAAGTATTTGGTATTAACCAATATACATCTCCTTGTTGTCTTCTTTGCATCCTACTTTCCCAACTCTGCTTAATTTTTGTAATCACAGTGATACATGTATTATGAATGTCGCTTTTATAGTACCTAATCTAGTGTGGTATTAACATAATCTCCTTTAATTTTTATGTTCTTAAATATTTTTTTCCCCTCTTTTTTAATATGAAAAAGACCCAATTGGACAAAAGTTGAAGAAATTCGCATATTCTTTTTAGTTCTTTCTTATGTCTAGTGTCCTACCATACAGCAGCAACTGCTGAAAAAGAAGTGCTGTCAGGAAGGCAGCTTTTTTTAGAGAAACCTGAGTTTATTGCACACAGTTGTCTCCATTGAAATGTTAAAAAGCAGAGCTTTTCAGCAGTCACTTCCCTGTCCATTGAAAATCGAGTTCCCTTTTCCTGTTATTTTATCCATAGATTCAGTATCTTACCTTTTTTCAAATTGAATTTCGTAAGCCACTTATCTGCCCATGATTTTAGTTTAGCCAAATCCATGAGAATTTTATTGCTTCCCTATTGTGTATTTGTTGAATCACCCATTCCATGTGATCAGCACATTTCATTGCTTTGCTGCATTTTCCCCCTTTCATGCTGATAAAGTAAACAAAATCAATACTGATATTACAGTACTCCACAAGTCAGCTTCTTCCACTTGGGTCTGCCTGTAGTCAATAAATACATTCTGGCTCTTGTGTGCTCGCTGGATTTTATGCTCCCAAGCACCTCATCTCTTATTGTCTCACATATTAAAGTGAATACAGGGCAATAATTTGCAGCAATCATGAGAAGTTGGAAGCTGCTTAGAGTCAGGTCTCCAAAAAAAGGCTGAACAAAAGGTTGTGGCAGCCCTTTAAAAAGCAGAGAAATTTAGAGAGGTTATCCCTAGAGTTTAGTTGTAAAGAACAGAAGAGCATACCTGTTCCCTGTTTATTTATTCCTGCCTCCATATTACGAGGCTCTTCTGTATAGCACATATATATATCCATGCACATATATATATATATATACACACACACACACACACACACATATATATATATATATATATATATATTTATATATTTATATATATATATATATTCTGTCAAGGTCAAGCTCCAGACACTCTGTACTAAGGCGGCAGGTTCCTGACGTTTGTGCGAAAACGGCAACTTTTAACTTCAAGTAAGATACAGATTTGTGGTTAGTCCTTGCATTGATCACTGAAGAAATTAGGCTCACAGCATCAAATTGCTGCTTTTGTTTTCTACAGAGCAGACCCAGCCTATTCTTCAAAATATTTAAAAGCAGTACAAAAATAAACATCATACAAATCATAAAATATTGCATTGCAGCAATGTAATCATGTTTTACATGGCATTTAATAAGAAGCCTACTTAATTCAAGCTCCATCTCAAATAAGAATTCTCAGTCAATGAATCTATGAGTAAAGAGCTTGTGGAAGAAGGAGAAAGATTTATGTATGCCTTTCTTTTTGCTAAAATGAATGAAAATATCTAGCATGAATGAATATGTTGTAGGAATTTCATTTTGAGCAAGAATGGGGCCCTCAAATGACAGTTACCTTTAAGGAGGGTGTTTGGGCTTATTGTAACCAGCCATTTTATGAAAAAAACAACAAAAAACAAAACAAAATATAAAAAAAAAAAAAAATAGTGTGGCAGAGTCTACCCTTAGAAATAGAGAGTTTCAGTGAAGAAGAGAAAGTCTGGAAGCCAGAGGAAGGAAGCATCAAGATGTGACATAAACTGATTATACTCACACTGTAAAGGAGTTTTATTTATGTGCCTTGAAATATAATATTTTAAGGCAGCCTTCAGAAAAGGCTGAGAGATCCATATCTTCATGAAGCCTATCCTATTATATCCAGTTGCAAGTACAAATCAAACAGAATTTCTACAATGCCCTTTGAACTCCACAATAAATTCTAGACTCAGAAGAGATGCTATCTTTTAATTTTCACAATATGGATGTTCTTTTCCCATCTATAACAAATTGATGTACTTTTTGCCTGATAGCAACAAGCCAGTCTATTAGAAATAATGCCTAAAATAACTTCTAGTGTAAAATATACTGGATGAGGTGCTGGTTTTCATGTTGGAAGCATTATGGGCTGAATTTATTTGCTTCTAATAAAAGAAGAAAGAAAAAAAACCCTGTCCTTATGCTTCACTGGAAGGAGTTCTCTGTCTGAAACTCTCTTGTTTTTGATGTTTATCCGATTCAGTTTTAATGCATTATTGCTATAGGGCGAGCTGTTGTTCTTTGTCATTATTTCAGGACTGTCTTCAAGGTCTCTGGACAAGGTAAGAAGCAGGGTAACAGCAAAAAGCCCAGTCTAGCCTAAACCTCTAGTGTTTGCACTTTCACAGTTACTATTCTTGTGGCTATCATTCTCTCCCTGAACTGCACAGCTTAATTGTGCTTGTCAGCAAAAAAGAAAAATTGTTTTTTAAAGGGGCACTTGAGTTTTTCCTCCGGACAAGCCTCTTGGCTGTACTCACTGGCACAAATGCCTCCTGCATTTTGCATCACATTTGGACTGGGAGATCCATCCAGTCAGGCATCTGATTGAGTATTCTGTGCTCTGTTTCCTGATATTCGATTGAAGTGTTGGATTCCCTCTCTTCATAAACCCATCGTTCACAACTACTGTGTTCTTCCATCCAGGAATCATCAGTGTCAGCATTGATAGGAACAAGAAGACTGACAGCCACCTCACTGAAAGCAGTTCTTGGCTTAGCAAACCTAAATGTATTCAGTGTATTTCAGTGAAATTTCAGTAAAAATGAATATAATTTCCCTGATAGATTTGAGGTACCCTATTTAGTCAGGAAATAAGATTGAAAATAATTTAGATACTGCCTCTTATAATTGCATAATGCACCACATTTAAAATATATTAAACCAAAGTTTAGCTACCGTTATAATTTTCTGTGCGCTATTAAGGCACTACTGCTGCCAAAAGTGGGCAAATATCTTGCACTGAGCACATAACCAGCTAGCTAAAGGAAATAACCACAAACTAATTTACTACTCTGTGTATCTTAAGATATTTCAGTCCAATGGAATTTCACAAAGGAAGCAAACACAAACTATGCTGTAATATGAGAAATATCCTGGCTGCCTTTTTTACAGTAAGACTCACAGTCCTCAAGCAGGTCTTGGTTTTGAAATTTTCAGAGTCAGAAGACAGATGATTGCTGTTAAAAGTCCCACACTGCTCTTTAATCAGAAGGTAAATCCATAAGTGATGGAGACCAAGAGCACCACAAGTCACTCTTGAGTGTTTTTGTGACACAGCAGTAATGTGCCCTCCATTTTGAGGTTCATTAATGACACGGTTGCATTAGCTTCTGGCTGTACCTTAAAATAATTCCTTTTGTTCCAGATGCACTTAGCCAGGTCATGTCAGCTGCTTTGAGATTGTAATTGGATTAGCTGCTCCCAGTGAGGGACACTTCTCCACTTTTTATAGCAGCTGACCTGTCTCATACACTGAATGGAGTCCTGTGGCTTTTTGGTGAGAGACACAGTAAATTAAATCAGTCAGATTAAAATAGACTCTTACTAATAGCGTGTTCTGTGGATGCCTCCTGATCTCATGTAAAACATGAAAGAAATAAAATTTTATATACTTGAAGGAGTAAAAAAAAAATAAAATCTTACCCTGTTCTTTCTTTCTTTCTTACTGACAAGTAATATCATAAAGCCAGCTGCCAAGGACATAACATGTCCTTTAAAATGCAAATTGTTTAGGAATGAAGCACCTTTCTAAAAAGATACCTCTTCAAAGAAGCTTCTTTGAAACAAAACTATGCAGATACCATACATCATTTCAGGGGAGCTTATAAGTGAGCCTTTAAAGCTTTCTCCCGTGATTTCCATGGAATTCATGGTAGATTGTATCCCAGGATATGCTATTTTTTGTGCAGTTTACTAAAAATTGGTTTAAAAATTAATGGATACAGTGAACCTGAGTGGAGTTCCTGCTTCCCCCAACATCAGAATGGAAATATTTTGACTAACAACCTTTCTTTCAGAAAACTGGCTGGTGCAGATTCTCTCTAGATGGCAGTGGAGCTCTTTCAATAATGATTTTGCTTCCTTCCCCCACCCTCTTTCCATTTCTTCTGGAGACTCATTTTTAGCTGTATTGCTCTATGATTTAACAGGGCTTTGATGCTGTGAGATGTTGGCGGGCACAAATCAGACTTTCTTTTCTAAAAGGATAATATACTGCTTTTTCAAAGTCAATTAACACTTAGGGCAAATGAAATGGGGAGAGCTAAAGGTCAATTACTAAAGGATGGCCACAGAAATTTTTCTGGTTTACACAGCATTCATCCAGGGATTGCAGATCAGTGGGGAAAGAAAGGAAATAGCAATTAGCTCATTTGATTTCTTGATGGTTACCAACAAGATAGTTAAATACAGCTTATCTCTTTTATTATTATCAAGTGTGACTGGTGCTAATAATCATTCTGACCAGCTCCAGACCACGTTTTTTCAAGGCATTGTACCTCCATCACAGTAGCTGCGAGGTTGTTGTGACAATTTGTGCACCAGGCAAAGGTTAGCAGAGAGAATAGTTTTAATACCTCAGGTTTGGAGTGGAGTTAGTAAGCTTTGTGTGTAAAAGAAATATTGTAGCTGGGCAGTTCAGCTATTAAACAAAGAAGGGCATTAAAGGAAGGGAGACTGAGTGCCTTTTTCACTGCCATTCATCATCCTGTTTAAAACAAGCAAGTTAAAACTTGGCCTTTGGAGGTCTGTGGTGCACTTTCATTGGCTAACCACCAGCTTAGTTTTCATGTCATGACTGTGATGCTGTTTTACAGGTAAACCACTATGGATTTAAAGATTTAATCAGACAGGACTCCAGCTGCTTAGATTTATCTGTCTTCATGTTGGTCATCTGAGTCACTCTGGCATAAGTGATGCAACTGAGTAGTGTAAACCACAAACATTTAAATCATTTTCAGATGTGTGCCTTGTTTAGAAAAGGGAGGTTTGTGTCGAGAGCACGCAGCTTAAAGGATCCCTTCATAAGAGTAACAATAACCCCAAATTTAAAGGACCGTTCCTAACAAAGTGAGGTAGCAGATTTCTCTCTTTTTTCATGTGTACACATGTACACGTTTTTCCATGTGTAGCTTAATGGTGGCTACACATGGAAATGGCCAGCCTTGAGTTTGTGCTGCTTGTCTTTTGTGTGTCAAACAGCTTTCCAGGTAAGACTCACACTTAAGATTGCAGTCAAAGTTCATTTCTATCTTTTTTAGAATAATTCTGCTGAGTACAATAACCTTTTCCTTTGTGAATAAGGAGTTTCTGTTTGCACTTACATGAAAAGAAAAAAAGGCCAGTGTTACAGGCAGCAGGAGATTATTTCAGACCTGACTATTCAGAGGGCTTTGCAAGACCATGGGGGCCAGGCAAAGCATATAATGAACAAATTCTTTTGAGGTAAGTTATTATTTGGGATTCTGAATGGGTCTCTAACTTGTGTGGGAAAATACACTGTGTGTTGCACTTGCATGTAGGTAGTGACTCACCTGCTAGTTGTCAGCAGTGTTCATTTCAGTGTCTGAGACAGCAGGAGAAGTAATACAAAGTGCTGGACCTAGAAGTCATGCTCCCTTGTTTTCTGGTGTGTCAAAGAGGCAAACCTCTCTGCAGCAGCAAGCACATGTGTGTAGTGCACTGTCTGCCCTCACTACCTGCTGGCTGCAAGCTTGATCCTTTTGTTTTCAGAGCTCAGCAGCTCTGCTCCCCAGCCGCAGACACAGCGGCACAGCGCCAAATTTGTTTCCTTGAGTTTACAAAGGGAATTTCTCCTCTTCCTGCAGCTATAAACTATATCCCACTCGAAGGACATATGTGAAGTTTTGTCATGGCAGGGGCTGCTATTTTGTTGATGCCTGAGCTAGCCAGAGAGCACAAAGGCTGCACATTAGTTTGCCTTGCATGGTCCAGTTCAAAGAGAGACGTTTTCCTGGCAAATATTCATTTCACCCTGCTGCCTGGGTGCAATGTTTTCCCTGGACAGGCTTGCTGTTGGAAAGTTGGCAGGTAGGTACTTGTGTTTGTGGAACTGAAGGGCTATTTTGGCAATGTGTCTGCACATAGCAGACACAAACTTGACCAAATTTCTGGGCAGGTTTTATAGCACATATGATTTAAGTCCTTCTGTGGTGCATCTTACTCTGATTTCATGTTTCTCTTGTCATATCTACTTATCTTGCAGAAGGTTTTTTTGTGGCAGACAACATGATATTTTTGGATTGCTGAGCACCCGGGAAACCGGGGCAGGTTCACTGAGCACAATCAGGTCAGTTTACTGTGTCTACAACCGATCTGCAAATAAAACAGAACACAGTGCAAGGAACACACATTGTGAAGAAATCGCATTTTTCTTGTTGTCCCAGAAAAACACCAGCTTTGCTGAGGTGGCCTCAGTGTTGTCACTGTAATCACCCTAGAACAATTTTGGGGAGCAGCCTTCCATGTGTGAACCATGTTATGGCAATACCTGTTCTATTGGCGAGCAAGAAATTCCATCAGTGTGCCTGTAGATATATATACAAGGAGATACTCTTTTCCCACAGTAGAATTGTGAGACTGACTCCCCTTCCTCCCCTTTATGAACTTACTTTTGTTCTCCATTGAATGAGACAGCATCTATCCTGCACTATTGAAGAAAAAGGAAATTTGGATGCAACTTTTGTAGTCACTGCTTTGAATTGGTAAGCTTGTGAGAACAGCTGTTCTTTACTTCAGCAAATTCAGGAAATGCAGAGATGAGCAACAATAAAAAAAACCACAAACCCTGGGTGATCAAAAACAGTCTCTAAAGCTTTGTGTGTAATGTCTTTCCATCTGAGCCAGCATCCATTGAAATAAATGATAGCTCCTTTTCTCTGTTGTCGACAGAAACTGCTTCAGGCAAAATTGGCAAGGTATGTTAGACCACAGTTTCCCAGTGTGTAATGTTTTAGGGAACTCACTCTCCCACCCAGCACACAGAGGGTGAAATCCACTGTTTTACATAGAGTAAGCAGGTGAGAAATAGATAAATTACAAGTCTTTAAATTATTGGTATTGATGTATAGCAAGAATTAAAACATGAAATCTTTTCTTACGAGCTGCTGCTATGATTCACTTCAGGCAATCTACCTTAACAGATGCATAAAACCCGGGATGGTTTATGCCCATTACCATTTATAACTCTTCATGGTCCTTCTCTTGACCTACTCAGATCAGAATCTTTCAGAAAACGTATATTTTATTCTGGAATCCAAATAGTCATGTAGATGTAGAAAAGTGATTGATGATTAAAAAAAAAAAAAAAGTCTGAAAAAGTAATGTGTTTGCACTTCTTGTCTCCTTGATCCCTGGAAATAGGGACATAGACCTGAGCTATGAATGTGCATTCACAGGATATGTCTTATATTTCAGTATTTACAGTGGACTGTAAGGAAAATGAGTTTAAAAGAACAAAATTAATATTTCATTTCTCTTAATTTGATAGAGGGGGGTTTTTGAGCTTGACGAGGCTCACTAATTAATTTGCTCTTCTGGTTGGAAAACATTTCTTCCATTTTTATTCAGGCTATGAAAGAAACAGCATTTTTCTTCCTTGGAATATGCTCCCTGGTGTCTCTTGCCTCTTATAAACAGGATTATTGGAAAAGCATACCAATGGATGATTGGTAATTATTGTCTGTATGTTTTGGTGGATATTGTAAGGTCAGTAGGAATCAAGAAAGCACACAGAACTTACATCCTTTTTTTTTTTTTTTTTTTTTTTTTTTTTTCCCATGTAGAAGGAGCCTGAAGGGTGGTTCTTCAGGAAGCTGTACCTACAGAAGACTGAAGCAGTACAGCTTTGAGGATGGAGGAAGAGAACATCAAGGACTGAACATGTTTATGGAAAGTGTGTGTATGGAGAAGACTTTTGGTAGTTTATTTTCCTTGGACTCAGCTACAAGACTGAAAGGACAGACTTTCTTTTCCTGATGTTTGTCAGACAAACTGAAAAAGAGAAGAAAAAGGGAAGAAATTTCAATGTGGAATTTCCTGGAAATGTTTTTCATCCTCACATGATGCGACCACCAGCAGTCTGTTCTTTTCTGTAATGAACATGAATGTAAAGGGGAACTGAAGACCCTTATCTGCTATGAAAGAAGATTTGAATAAAAAATGATCTTCATCTTTTGTTCAAGTCAGCCCAAGAAATGGTTTTTAACCCATGTGGAAAAAAACCTCTTGATGTATTTATATGCCCTGTAGCTAAGAGAACATAAAATATTATTGGAATTTGGAGCAGTTCATTAATTACTCATGAAATTGAGTTCACTGTGAGCCACATATTGAATGATACTGGATTTAGCTTACGTAATTAATATAGGGTTTATATCACATCCCCTATGGAATAAGTATTAAGCAAGGGAGTTAACCGTACCTTCCTTGTCAAGCAGATACAAGTTAGTTTCAGAGGGTGAAATATTGTATTCCTAAACCACTGAAGAAGAGATCAATGGCCTTCTTTCTTGACAAACTTTAGAAAATCTGTGAGGTAGTTATTTTGTGTTACTCTTAGCTGAGTGTTACACATTCCATCAAGTGTTGGAAAGCAAATTTTTAAAGGGAGGAGCTTTTTCCTTCATTTTTTCATAATACCATAAAGACTGATGTGCAAGAGAATATAGATTATATCAGAGTCCTTTCAGATTCAAAATTTCAATATTTTCTTCTGCTACAACGGTTTAATTTAGAGGAGTCTTTTGGTAAGGGATTTGTATCTCTTTAATGAAACTGAAGAGCATGAAATGTGGTTTCCCTTCTTTTAAATGAGGCCAATTTTAGAGAAATAAAATGAGACATGAATAAATTGTTGAAGTCACAGTGCATGAAATTAAGAGAGCTCTTGACTATATTGGCAACAAGTTTTCTCTCTAGTGTTTTGATGACCATGCAGCTAAGTGGTTGTGGGCTAATTGGGAAGAGTTGGTTTTGTTGTTTTGTTTTGTTTTGGTTCCTATGCCTTTTACAGATATATTGGCTTCAAGTTATTTTGCAGGTTCTATGGACCTGATCCCACAGGTGTTTTGAGGCAGGTGGAGCCTCCTGGCTCCAGCCAGGTTTTCTGTGTATAGAAGCACATGCTTTTTGATTTAAATATCCCTCCTTGCAGGCAGGTACCTTGAAATCAGCAGGGCTCTGCACAGCCCCATGTCTTTTCCTGGACACAAATAACTGCAGACTCAGAGCTAGTTGTTGGGAGTTTTGAAAATTTTCAGTGCAGTTACAAGTTCCTCCTCCTTTATGTGTGACCTAGTGCAATGCAGTGGGGTGAGGTAACCTGGGTGAAGGGCAAATACCCACCCAGCCTCTCTCTCAGTTCACTTCCTCAGCAGGGCAGGAAGGAAAAAAATAGGATGAGAAAGCTGATGGGTCAAACTAAAGACAGGGAGACCACATAGGAGTTAGTATTGCAAGGGAAAGAGACCTTAGCTGATGCATTACTAGAATTACTATTTTATTGCCAATTTAAATAGAGTCCTTAGACAAAAAAGACAAATATTACTGTAGTACCTATCCTTCCATATCTCTGAAGCTCATCTTTGCTTCTTTATTTTTCTACCCCCAGCACAAGGAGGTATATCCGGTTCTGAAAATTTTCCTTTCAGGATTATCCCCCAAGAAGAGCTCTACTTTTTCTGATATCAATCACAGAATGCTCTCAATGTGCTCTTGCAAATTTTATGCTCTTCCATGTCTTCTGGAGATTCAAGAATTATAGAATTCTGCAGGAAAAGAAGAGAGAGATATTCAAAGGATTTTTAGAAAAAGAGACCTGAAAAATAGGTGAATAAAATCAATCAAATTCAATTAAATTCAATAGGGCAAACAGTGAGAAAGGGAAATTAAACATTCTAAGAATGAAAACAAAGATACAGTAAATTTCAAAATTCTACCTTTTTGGACTATTTTGGATTTATTTTTTTAAACCGAAAAGAAGTCCTGATTTTCTGCCATCAAAAAAGGGGAAAAAAGAAAGCTAAGAGATTCTTTAATGAATAGAGCACTAATTTTGAATGAGTACTCATCAGAAGAGAATTCTAGAATATTTGCGAAATAGAACATTTCTCCTTTAAAGAACATTATCAGGTGTCAGGTTTTTTTTTGAATTGTGACATTTTCTCATTCATTTAAAGCTGGGTGTGTGTCTGAGCTCTGTTTCAGAAAACTAGAAGAAAAGTTTCATATTCTTGATCACAGTAAATGTGTGATTTAGCAATCCATTCTTATTAGCACTATAGTAGCAATATAATACTGCTGTTGAATTTCACTTACTGACCCACTGCCTTCAGTGCTGTGCTGCTCTGGGATCTAAATATAAATCTAAATCACAATTTCCCTGAAAGCAAAGGGAATATATTGATTTAACCAGCTGAGGATCTGGCCTCATATGCACACAACCATATATATTTAAATCAAAGTTCAGTGTCTCTTGTGGAATTCTGATGGTTTTAGAGATGTATCTCCAGCCACAGTTATATGGCCACACATTTGTCTCAGTGTTCAACATAAGAAAGACTTCAAACTTAAGTTGTTCATGAACCTGTTCTATATTGTTTTAGTGGAGAGGATGGGAAAAGACTAACTTTTCTTGATGAGGGTGGAGGGGGAATCTCTGAGGTATGTAAAGAGTGTGTCAGAGAAGAATATAATTTGTTCCTCTAGCTTAAACATCTATCAGTGTAAGCCTGACTGTAATGTGGTAACTAAATGGCAAATCAGAAACCCCTGTCAAAAATGCTCAGTCTTGGAAATTAAGTATCACTTCATGTAAGAGAAAAACGATGGTAGATCGGAAATACTGATGCATAAGAATGGAGATAATTGTGATTTTCATGAGAGGATTGCCAGTTTGCAGGATTTAAATTGCATGCAAACTGGATTTTACATCTCTAATTGAAGATGTGTTGCCTTAGAGGCTTTACTTGACATTGACAAACTTCAACAGAATACAAAGACAGGAAAATGGGCTTTTGTTTGCCTCGAAAGTGATTAACAAACTCATACTGTGATGTTCCTTTTATTCCTAGGAATGCCAGTGGGATGATAAGGTTACTTCTGCAGGAGATTAAAGGTGCCTGTTACACAGCGGTGGTAAGAGGTATTGAAACACAAACAGGCCATGCAGAAGGACTCTGATTTCCCAGAGAAAAAACCTCTTATTTTCTGAGGTTATAACAACTACAAAGGAGGTTTTTGGAGTGATGATATTCATCAGGTTTTCTTTTTAATGAATAAAATTAATTTATTCATTCTAGAGAATTACAAGATATCTGATTGCTTTTACTATTTAAAACTTTTTGCTCATTAGATTAGAAGTTTTGGATGCATTTAGGAGAGCTTCATCCTGTATAGACATAATTTGGGAATAATATCATTTTTTGAGACCATATAGCAATGTTTATTACTTATATTACTTATATTACTTATATTACTTTATTACTTATGGTATATATTGCTGATTAATGGAATTCTTCTGTTTGTATTCTTTTTTCAAGGGCCCTCTATATTTTCCTTTCTCAAATATGTACACAATGCTGGGCATTAGTTAATATTCAAAGGGCAGAACAGATTTCTTCTGCATCTGGTAGGATCACTTATTTTTTTTTTTTTTCCAAGGAATCATTGCTGGGAGATACAAGATGATATAATTTCCAGGGAATGAACACTTTGTCAATAAGAGTTAAGGCATGATATAAGAATATAGAAAAGGTAGTGTGAATTCTAAAAACAGGGTGCTGTTAGGTCAAGGACATTGTCCTTTTCATATGGATAAGCCAATGCTGAGTTGTCTTTCCTGAAGCTGGTTTTCAACAGATTCAAATTTTCTGTTTTTGTCTTTAGATGCATGTGAAAGAGTATCTTACTTATTTTTATTACTGTATTATATATTTATTTTTATTGCAGAACTATCCTTTGGTATTATTTTGCTACTGATTTATATAGATAAGCAAATTACAGAAACTTTTTCAATAAAAATGAATGCTCATGTTAAGAGAAGCATAGTCTCTCCTAGCCTGGGGGCTGGAGATGCAATAATTACTTTCTGTTCTAGGTCACACATTCTGTTTCTCCTGTTTATTTGAGAAAGGCAGGAGATCAGCTAGAAACTGCAAGGTAACCCAGATTTTCAAGTGGCAGTTTTGAAAAATGAACATCAATAATGTGTTTTAGAGAGCATGGGATGATAACTGGTTAGGGGGTTTTCTAGAGGATTTTTTGTAATAAAGATATTTTGTAATCCTGACTGCAGTCCTGAGATTTATATTGATGGTTTCATCACCTTGTCTTGTCCCTCTTCTGGACAGGGAGAGAAATATTTGTTGCTAGAGTGGACCTGTAACAAAAAGTAATGCATGGCTGGTTGCTCAGCACATGCATTTTCACCTGGTTGTAGCCAAGGATGAATGTGTGGGTTATTCGTGCCCTCTCTGCAGAAAATTGCTCTCATGAAGTGTCAGAAACAGACATTCTCAGGATGACTCTTCAGTTGTGGGGTGCACCAACAGGGGCTTCAGCAACCGAGCCATCCACGGGTCTTATTAAATCCTAGGGACTAAAAAGTCTCAAAGAACCTTGTTACAGTTTTATGAAGGTCAGATTTTTGTCTTCTTTACTTGAACTTGTTTTCACTATACCCTGTGTATAATCCTGTGATTTCTCAGTTTGCTGAGCCTCAAGTACGAGTAACCCTTAGGTTAAACATACTTTATTATTATAGACTGAGCTCCACTGAAGTATTTCATTTAACTATAAATGATGAAGAAAAGAAGACAAAGTTCTGGAGCAGCATCCCTTGCTTTGTCAGGGCAGCACGTTGTGTCCACATCTTTTACTGTTAATAAGCCATATAAAAAAGTCAGTGCAATAACACTGTGAGTTAAAAAAAAGAATCTCAAGTTGTTCAATATGCATATAAAGATTATGTTATTATATTATTTTATTTATTATATATATATGTTATATATACGCTTATTTATTATATATTATATTTACTTATATTGTTTCATGCTGCAAAGACTTACTGTAAGTACAAGCATGCCCTCTAAAGTGAAATACTACTAGAAAAGGTACTTGTAAGCTGCATAAAAAAGCTGTATTAAAAAATAAAAATATAGATGCAAATAGATTGTCTGCCAGCCTCTCACAGAGGAAACCATGAATGTTACATGTGTCCATACTGTAAAACAAATGAAAAAATAGCACAGTGCATTCCATTTCTTGAAAAAAAAAAAGTTTGTTTTGGCATTTTTTTTTGCCTTTATGCATGCTTTCCAAGCACAACAAGGGAAAATGAATTTTATTTTGGCCACAGGTAATAATCCAAAGATTAGTCTTCTTCTTCTTAAAGCTCTGTCCTGGGGTGACTTTGTGATGCTTGTATCCCCAGTTGTCTGTTCAGTTTATGCTGGATATTAAGTTCTGCACCTTTAAGACTGGTTCCAAGAGCAAAGACGGGGGAGAAGGAGCGTGCAGTTGGTTTGTTTAATATTATTCATTTTTTATGCTTGTGAATACTTTGCTTGTTAAACAAAGAGTTTTTTCCACTGTTCTTGAAGGAGGTTTATCTCCCAAACAGGTTGGGGGAGGGGCCACATTAATTTGCTTTCTGGAAAAGGCCACTTCAGAAGCTTCTTCCCAAAATTTGCCCTAAACCAGGACAAACTCCTGCAGGCAAACAAAGAGAGATTGTCTGTAAATATATGAGATTTCCTATCAGCAAATTTTGAGATTTTATATATATTTATCCAAATAAGGAAAAATTTGTACCTATAATAGTTTTTAAAATATTTGATGTTTCTTTAGGTAATAATTTCTGAGAACTGTTGCAGTTTTAGGGAAAAACCCAGCAAATACAAAAAATAGCAGGATGATAAAACAAGAATTAAGCACCTTATAGAAATTTTCTCATTTGATTGACGTGCTACTCCTGCATCTACAACTTAGCATATTAATCACAGATAACACTATTTATAATCTAAATTATATTATGATAGGTTGTTAGAGTGCAAGGTGATGATTTTGTTGAGAGCCTTACTTTGTGTAAAAATATTTGTTTTTCTAAAATAGCCTGATTATGGGACTATTCCCAAGAAGGTAGAGCTAAAAAAAACTCTCTAACCTCTTTGAAGGAAATGGATACTTAAAAAATAAATAGAGAGAAATTATACATCTCATCTCTCCCCATTCTTAGACTGGATTCCCTTGCCTCTGAAGGAAAACATTACCTTTCTGAAGGTAAGAATTGAATGTGTGCTACTTCCTTCCCATTCCATTTGAAACAGTAAATATTGATTTGTTACTTTGGCACAACTTCATTTAGGTATACATTTTTTTAGCTTCTTTGAGAAATGACTTTTGTAACGCAGAGTCTTCCCTGAACATAATTTTTTATTTTAAATGACGCAAAGTTCCTTGAAGATTTTTGCTGATTTGTTCAGGACATTTGAGGTTAATTTAAGAAAAGAGGCTGAAACTATCTGGTAGTGGCTTGTTTATTTTTTTCTGTTTGGGAAATGCAGATGATTTAGTTTCTGTTGGAGACTCTGCGTGTGCCAGGTTACATACATTATGTTGGTACTTATTACAGCATGTTAAAAACAATGTTGCTTCACTTTGCCTCAGCTTCTAAATTCAGCAAATTAATTATAATGCAGGTCACACAGACCTTTAAGTGAAAGTATATTTCAGATAGAGAAAAAACCAAGCCAGTAATTGGAATCCAATTTACCATGCATTGACCTCAGCCAAGGAATATATTAAGTCACTGTAGCAGGGTAGCACAGCAAGATCACATTTGTTTGACATTTTGGCCAAGTCTGACAGATGTTTTCAACCTGTTGTCAATCTCAAATATATTCTAATGAGTTTCAAGTGGCCAGCACTCCCCGCTGCAGATGTCATTGTTACTGAAACCATGATAAAAATCTCTGGGGCAATGACAGAACGGGAAATTCTTTTGAATAAATTGTGTGTTGGAAGAAATGCTAACTAGTGCCACAAGTGCTATTCCAGAGGATGGTCCTCACCTTTTCAATAAACTGAGCAGATACAAAATCAATTTGGTTTGTGGGAATTCCCCAAATTATAGAAGCGTTTAATTCTCAAAAATACAGGTGAAATTTCAGAAGAATTCTTCAAGATTTTCTGCTCATTCTGGTTTCTATGCTACTCAGGAAAAAACATTTGTGGAACAATCAATTTTTTTTCTGTTTCCACATCTGTGTCTGGGTAGGACATAGAAGCATACTGACATAGAAATAACAACAAATTTTTTATAATGGGCTGAGAAGAAATGATGTTGACCCTTCAATTGCAAGAGTATGGTAGAGTTAAAATAGATCAAGTGGAAAGCTGCTCTTGATAGCACTGGTGTAGTTGGGCAGGAGAAATGCACTGCAGAGCAGATCAGTGGCATGACCGAAATACAGGGAGATACCTAGGGTGGCAGTCCATTCCATTCCTCACTCTGATAAAATTTATTGAATTCTCTGCTGGGTAAAGGACCAAACCAATGTAAATTGAGTTTTGGGCAAACCCAGTTTTAATAGATTATTGTGAGTAAAAATATAATATAGTATATTACAGTATAAAACTGGGGGAGTGATTGAGTCTTTTTATTGCAATAATCTCTTAGTTTTCGAGCTGGCCAAATGAATATATTTTTCCCTTCTTTCTAGCTCTTCTTTTTTGCACAACATATACAGTGTTAGAAGTCCATTATGCGATAGGGTATATTTTGAATTTTGATGTATTAAAAATTGAGCAAATTTACAAGAGACCACTTAGTATGGTGAATTGAAAAGCTCTTTTCATCTGTTTGAAAGAAGAGCATGTTTATCCCTGAAAAAAGATAAATTTTGAACACAAATAATTATTATCTTCACTGGTCAGCTAGATGTGACTATCATCAGATACAGCCAGACCAAAATACCATTAAATTTTGCAATGAAGTCCCAAAAACAGGTCCTGGAAATTCATCATTTAGAGGTCTATTAGTTTATCTGTCAATTAAAGTAATATTTTAATTCATGTATATGTAGTTTTGAAACAAAAAACTTTGTTCTAATAAAGCTCTGTCTGGGGAGGGTTTTGATTGTTTGTTTTAGTATTTTTGGTTTTCTGTGTTTATTTGTCACCTGAGCAACTCATACAGGCTGTGAAAAACTTTTCATAATAGACAGAAGAAAATGTTGTGGAAGGATGAACCTGTAGGTTCTTCATTAATAATCTTTGCTGTCATACTGGTCATGGTATTCTTTGTCAAATGGAGTTCAGTATTGACCAAGGGATCACATTCAGTTTTATGTAAGAGTTGCTTGGAATTGAGCATGTTCCAAAACATCCTTTTAAAATGTAAATAACTCACTAACAGTGCTACCTAGATGCTCTGCCTGCTTTAATGGCTGTATAATGTCAGGGCAAGGAAGAAGGAATTTGTTGGGAAGAGAAGGTGGCCAAAGCACATATTGGTTTTAGGGATTGCATTAAAAAAATCATGCCAAATTTTATCTCTGGTTTGCCAAATAAACCAATACCTAAATATTTTTTCAGAATATTTTTACTAAAATACCAAATTTACTAATAATACCAAATTTACTAATAATACCAAAACCACACAAATGCATTTCTTGCAAAACAACTTGAGTAAATGTCTGGGATGTACCTAAAATTATAGTATATAAGACGCTCAGAAGGAGAAAAACATTCAGATGAGAGATGGAATTTGCTTCTCATATATCAAGGCTATCAAAGAGGACACCAATTTATCAAACTAATAGCTGTGTAAGTATAGAAGGATATAATTTAAGAAATTACTGTGTATTTTATTGGGTGATCTAACTTCTATATTAGATACCATAATGTCACTGAAAATTGTTCCTTAAACCAACCTCTTTAAGAATATGGCCCTTTGGCTGTTGCTTATGTCAAGCTTGTTTAAACTACATAACTCATTTTTGGACTTTTCTTCTTCCATCATATTATATGAAGCACACCCTGTTCATGGCTGGGGAATGTGAGAATGAGAAGTACATGACAGGAGGCACTACACAAATCCATGACACTTCTTTGCAGCCAGCTACAACAGAGAAAGAAACAAATGCTGATGTGGTCGCAGCAGGTTTGGAGGTAAGAAGACAAACGGAATCAGTGCTGTTTCCATATTTTTGATATGCTACTGTATAGTAATTAGTAACACCATTCATAGGTAATCACAATCTATCAAAATCAAGTACACAGTTTATTACTTTTTCTTCAGCCCAAAGAAGAAAGGACAAATTTCCAGTCTTTTGAATCTGTTTTACTGCTCTGTTCACCTGTTCAGATTCTGTTAAGTTGTCTGGAAAGCTTGCATAAAAAAAAGCCAAGTTGCTTTTTCACCACCATAATTCAGGAACAGTATATTCTGACTCAGTTGCTGTGAAAGCATATCTCTGAGAAATTCAGCATTGGAAATCTGGGTTCATGTTTTCACTAGAATAAACCACACTTTGTGCTTCAGCTTATAAGAAGAAAACCCAAGCATTTTCTTGAGAAGGCCCTGTGCTTTTGAAACGTGCTGATTAGTGGTGGTGTGTCACCAGCTGGAACTACTTGAACTAGAGAGCACTTTTTATTTTTCCACTCTCCTTTGGTAATTGGCAAGTATATTTTCTGCTTGTAATCAATGACTTTTATATTCTGAGTAATATTTTTAAGTAAGAAGAAATATTATAGCAGCTAGAGAAGATATTGATTTTAAGCAGAAAATACCCTTTCCAAATGCCACTCTAGATGACTGAAATAAAAAGAATATCTGTGACATCACTAATATGGCCAATAGACCTGTCACTTGGTAAAATAATGAACATGAGTAAATGTGGTTCTTAATTTTTCTTCTGTATGAACCATGGCACACAGACAAGGGTAGGATCAAAGGAGGCGTCACATACAAAGATCAATCTCCTGAGCTAGTAAGTGGAAAAATCCTGACTGGATATTGTATAACAGAGCACCAGGAGTTCTGTTTTGTTTTAGGACGAAAAGTGGAATATCAAATGTAATTTTTACTATCCTGAAGTCCAACAGGTAGTTCACAGCCCATGGATAAATATGTGCTGCTGTACAGTTCTAGTACATCACAGCTGATGTTACTTCATTTTATCCACCATGGTCTTTATGAGCACCATAACCTGTATTTCAAGTGGTCCTTGTCAAGAATGCATTCTTTTAGGTACTAATGGAAATACAAGATGAAGAGTAATGGGAGGAAATTTCTTGGAGGTACTGTGTCCAGAGAGAGCCTGCTCAGTTAAGTGGAGATCAAGAGAAGAACCGACTCTGTTCTGGTTACTAATTTTTTTTTCATAAGTGCTATCTGGCTGTAATGTGTCTTTATTATAATTCAGGAGAACTAAATATAATTTTTTTTAATGTTTATAAACTTTGCTTTGTGAAAGCTCTGGCAAAAGGAAAATGAAAGAAAGATTTCAATTTTTTTTTCCTGATATATGGCAAGTTTGGAAACACCTTTGCATTCTTGAGGAAAAAGTTACTCTCTAAACTGATGGACCAGCAGTTTCTAGATTAGTAATGTGAACTTGTCCAGTGACAGTCTCATTGTTCTTAAAAATTCCAAAAATCTCAGAGGAAGTGGCTAGAAAATTATGAGAGGTCTCACTCCTTGAAAATTATGAGGCTCAACACCTAGATTTTAAGTAGAGGCTTAAGTAGGCCTTGAAATCTGCTTACCAACAAAAACACCGAAGTGACCGCTTAGCACCTTACCATGTCCACAGCCTGGTTGCTGCATTTTGAAGTACTTGAAATACAAATGTCTTATCTCCCATTTCATTCCCAAGAGCTGTACATCCTGCAGCTGAATCTAGAAAATATGAATGTAGGAACATCATAGGAAGAGCTGGTGGTGAATGCATGACCCCCCCTGTTCTCTCTAAAAGGTATTTCTCTAAGATTTTAGGGCTCTCTTAAAAGATTTTCTCTGTAGCTCCAACCCTCTATTTAAAAATTGCTGCTGCCTAAATTTTATAAGAGGGAGATCCGTGAGAACTGGTCTGGTTTCCCTCTCTGCAGGTGGCCCTGTGATCCTGCTGAATATTTTATGAATGATAAAGAGGAAAAGAAATACACTGAGTATATACAGTGAAGGAACTGCTACATCAGCCTCTGTCCATTCAGAGGTACTTCTGCGAAAAAAATGTAAAATATAAACTGCAGCCTATTGCCAGGCATTATTATAAATTTTAACCTGTGATGTGTAACTGAATTTCACAAAAAGAAATCTGTCACTGTGTCAGTGATCTTCTGTGTGAAC
Source organism: Poecile atricapillus (assembly GCF_030490865.1). Lineage (NCBI taxonomy): Eukaryota > Metazoa > Chordata > Aves > Passeriformes > Paridae > Poecile > Poecile atricapillus. Next base: position 11,113,015 of record NC_081252.1, read on the forward strand.
AGCAAAGCTGGAATTTCCAATTAGCATTGTCTGCACAGCTGGAACAAGATGACTGACAAGGGAAGATGGAGCATGCATGACCAATGATGTTGTTTTGTGATCTGTAAATGTTAGTAAATCTCTTGTAGCTACTGAGCAACTCCTCTGTTTGTTGTTGAGAAGCTTCAGTGTGCCTGCTCCTGTGCTTGGCAAAGATCTTGTCTTCTAATCACACAAACATTTCTGGTTGACTTTTATTTCTGTCCTTAATCTGAGGCTGGTTTCTAGGAAGACACGACCTGCTGCAGATGAGTTTGGCATCTCATTAGAACACCGTTTCTTCTTCCGGTGAGTGGCTCTGTGCCCTAGGAAAACTACACAGGTGCTGCTTACCATGGAACGTATTTAGCCTTACTTAAAAGACTTTGTTGGTCTAGAATTTATGTAGTATATCAACAGAGGAAAACAGGCGACCAAATATTTAGGAGAATCAAAATATTAATACATATGGAAGTGAAATACCCTGCCTTCTTTGGCTCTCAGTATTAGGGCCTTTGCAATGAAGTTAAAGTAACTCAATAGAGTAAAGCTGGCTCATGACATTTCTTTGCACTTTGTTTGAAGCAGAAGGCTTGATGAGCATTTGAATATGTGACCATCTTGGATATGTTAGTTTTAGAGCAAAGAATTAATGATGTTTTATAACCTCAGTGGAAAGAAGCTTCAGTAGGCTGTGTTGAAAAACCCTCTTTTGATATTTGAAAATGGAACAGCCAAAGAAAGATTAAAAAAAAAAAAGCTACAGGCTTCATCTTGCAAGCTTTCAGAAAAAGGTGAGATGAAAGAGAGCAGATGGATTTATCTTTTTGCTTAGCAGCAAAACTACAAATCATATTCATATAAACAGATCTCTCAGCCAAATATAGCTTGACAGTAATTCTATAAGATTTATCAAGTCAAGGGAAGTGATTAGGTCTGATGTCAAATAATATGAAAATAGGATATCTCATGTGATTTCAGTATTTGAGACTTGAGTCCATTAAATAAAACTTTCTGATGAAATGCTATCCTGTGTTGCAAAAATTTTCATCTTCATATATTCAAACTGCTGCAAAATTCTTATACCATTCAAATTCTCATTTTCAGTAATTTTAATATTACTGAAATAATTTTTGGAGCACAGATAATATTGTGACTTCGAATTTTTATTTAATGGTCAAGGTAAATTTTAAGCTTTTGAGACAGTTTTCTTGGATAGAAATCCAAAAAGGTATGTTTTACACGTTAAGGCTAAGTATACAATAATCTCTTGAAATGCAAAAGCTTCAGACAAAAAGCATGGTGTAAGATATTAAATAAGATGCATCACAGTCTTGCTTTTGTCTTTCTGTAACACCTAAAAGTAGGTCTGCAGTGCCATTAATAAAAAAAAAATGGAGGCATTTCCTGTTTCATCAAGGCTCTCAGATATAATTAATTCTAATGAAATCTCTCTATGCCTCTAAAATATCTAATTTCTGTTTACTGAGTTCTACAGACTATCTGTTTAAATGGAGCTAGGTTCCCATGCACTGTGTCATACAAGCTTCTAACTCTTGTTGAGTCAGTAGGAACCAGATGCCTAAAATGTTTTGGTAGGTTTCACTTTTAAAGTTTTCACTACATATAGAATTCAGGACTTAATTGTTTGCCTAAGTCCTGTTTTTATGAGTGATTTAAAGATATCTTGAATGAAAAGACTATAAGACACTTGCCTTCTCAAAATCACATATGTACCTAAATCCTGTTGATTTTACTGTAAGTTGGGTAGGTAAATGCTGTCTGGATGTGATTACTTTTAGATTATTCATGCTAGTTACCAGCACATATTAAATAAGGGATGTGTGGAAGAGCTTTATTTCTTTGTTCACTTGTGTTATATCTCATTACTATTTTATTATTTCTTGTACTATTTAAAGTACAGTGTACTTTTTGGAAATCTTTCCATGGTTTGTGTAATGTTTGATTCAGCTGTCATATGTCTCTGAAATGATTAATTGATAGCCCAACCCACAGCACCAGAAGAGGAAGTCTTTTTCTGATGAGCCTGGAAGATCAGGCCTAAACACGCAGTGCTAGGGAAAGTGTGCTCCAAAATCTCATTTACAAAAACATGGCAGGTGAGGACAGTTTGTGCACAAGAAGAGTATTGGGCATGCCAGGGAAAAAAACTGGCACTAAAACCTAGAGAAATCTACTTCAACTATTGTTGTTGAAGTCCACAAACTCTGCAAACTGATTGCCCAGGTGCAGGAGCTCTAAGAAACTTTTTGAAAGGTGAGGATTTTCTGATCTTTCAAAACCAAGTCATGTTTGTTCAGCTTGAAGCTGATGACTGTGATTTAGCAGGAAAGAAAAGGATACCAAATCTGGCAGGTTCTTTCTAATGACACTGATCTCAGGCAGAATAATCTTTTTCCTAGTTATACTGAAGAATAAAAATCAAGAATTTTTATAATGAGTATGAAATCTGTGGCAACATGAATAGCATTAGTGATGCTAGGAGTGTCTTTAGGGAGAGAATGATTAATTGCAATCCTTCTCAGTGACCTCTTTCCCCATGGAAAACTGTACTATTAAATTAGATTTTCATGGCCTAGGAATGGTATTCCCCAGTTCATTGTTTGCACTGAAACCCTCCAAACCATCCTGGTCAGAGCCAGGATACAGATAGGAGCAAATTCCTCTGAGCAGGTTTTCAAACCACACTTTCAGGCTCTCAGGGGAATGGCATTTTTCAAAGCAGAGGTGTCAAGTTATGTTCCTTATCCTTAGCTAGAGTTCTGAATCAACCATATAGATATACTTCAATTTAAATCTTACAAAATTTCACAAAAATGTTTCTTTTGGAAGAAATATGGTGGACATGGACGAGCTTTTGTTTTCTGGGAGCATATTATAGAATATTTACTATTAGATATTGTCTGAGAATTGTATGCTTGGCTGACACAGAGAGAAATAAGTGGGGTGGAGGAGGGTAGGAAACTCCCTGAGAACCTGAACTACATAGATAACAAATGTTTTATTAATGATATGATCCAGTTATTAAAATTCTTACAGTGATGCCTCTGCCCAAATTAAGGTGCAAATGAGTCAAAATGGCAAAGTCAGTAGAGCAGATTTTTATTTAACAGAAAATTGAGTAGTAAAGGGAGATAGAAGCAGGGAATGAGAGTACAAATGGATATAGTCACCACCTGTTGGATCCCACCACTTGATGTAATTTTGATGTCTGATAGTCTGTGTCTCAACCCACCAGAGGTAAGGAAAGCCCACCAAAACACCAAATTTCCATGGTTTATATTTGCTCAGGTTCAGCTGAGGAACACCCACATACCTCCCTTGGGGTGGGGAGTTTCACACTGAGTGATGTAATGCTTTGAATCAGGAGACACTTCAGGAATATTTGATGGTCCTTGACACCTCCTAAGACACCACAGCTGCCTTTCATGTTAGCAGTTCAGTCAATTATGCCCTATCAGAAGATATTAATGATTCAAGTATCTCACAGGAAACCTTAATACTTTCTGTGTTATGTACCAAGGAGTGAGGTGATCCTTTGTACATCTCCTTGAAGATACCTGTTTTTTGTTGGCTTATGACATTTTGGAAAGACTAGGATAAAATTATGATGTTAATTGTTAATGATGTCTTGAGCGAAGACAGAGCCTTTCAACCAAGGCTGGGAATATTTGAACACAAATTTACCAAGTTACTCAGTGACACAATCTTCTTGCTTTATGATGTAGGTATAAAAGAACTTGAAAAACTAATGCTGCTTTTTTCTTAAGTACCTTCAATTGTACATAGAAATGTAGGAGATTTGTCACTTTCAGAAGGATAGAAATGTAAATGAGTGACAAATGATCTTAGTAGAGTTTATAAAGGAATAATTAATGGTGCATTATGATGAAATGAATATGCGTGTCAGGCTGCAAATGCATTCATGGAGCTATCTTTTATCATCAGGAATGTCTTTCATGGTGTTCTGAATATGGATGATGAGTACTTAGATCAATCTATTTTGTTGAAATTTAAACTGCTTTTATTTCTTTTATATATATATGTGTGTGTGTATATATATATATGTATTTTATTTTTTTAATATGTTATATGATCACTAAATTAATTTCCTTTTAAGTGAATTTTTACAAATCTCATTTTTATACATGCCATAATAATTTTCTGGAGATCAAAGACTGTGATCATTAGTTAAAAGTCTTAAAGGCTTTGTGAATTCCAGATCATGCAAACAGTAAATGAAAAAGTGTTGGTATTTGCCAGTGAATTCTTGGCATTACAATATATTGTCCCAGACTTACATTGCTGTAGATATCTCCTGAACTGTAAATTACCAATTTGATTTAATAATACCTAACAGCAGATGTCAAAGATAAACAGCTGTGCTGATAGAAAATTTTACTTTGCATGTTGATCTCTTAGAAGCCCACATAACAAAACTATTAATAATTTAATTTTTGTCTGCAATATAGAAACCAGACTTTGAGTACCTGTTTTGCAGCATGGTGACTTTGCAATACCAGTAAGTGGGTTACCTGCCTTTGCTTTTTTTCTTTTCTTTTTAATTTTATGCTATTCTTTCCAGTTGTCATAGAAGAATGTGTTTCTCTTTTTACATCCCCTGCAGTAATCTGCTAATAACAAAACCAAAAAGTAGGCCTGTCATTGGTTTACTGTGTTGTGTGAAAGTAGTTGTTGACAGGATACACATCTGCTGCCTAAAATGATGGTTTTTTGGCAGTCTGACAGCTCTTTGATTCTTGTCTCCTTAAGCAGTACTGAGGTCCTCTGAAACTTTACATATCAGCCAAGTTTTGAATCCTTACAATATGGTTGTTTAACATGCCCATGGTGTCGTTTGTCAACTATTTATTTAACTTTTGGATTTTAGTTTTAATTTTATTTTATTATACTGCTTAAGAACATTTTCAGAACTTCTATGATCAAAATCATTATCCAGGGCTTGGTTAACATACATGTCTTGCTGTGGAAGGTATCATCAAAAATATGTTCTTTCAAGCATTTCTGGTGATAGTCAGAAACTAATTCATGTGACAGAGAAAATGTGCTGGTCTAGCAATGTGTTGGTCTGTCAGGATGATTTTTGCTGTCAAGCTTTACTCAGAATAAATATATCTATAAATGTCCTTTCGATGAATATATAAATTCACCTTCTATTTACATTTCCTAAAAGAGGTTGAAAAGAAGCTAAAAATAAGTAGTTGTTTTTTTTCCATTTACTTGCTCCCCTTTATTGTTTGCTCTTTAATTTGTATCTGTTCATGAAGCTACATTGCTTCCCAATGTTTACTTGTGAGAGATCAATATATTGATCTATCATATTTTGGAAAGCTACTTTTTGAGCCATGATTTATTTTTGCTCTTTAAAAACTGTATGTTTGGGTATCACCTTGACTCTAGGTGTGCTGAGAGGACATAGATTCAGCAGGGTAGAATGAAATATAGCTATTAATTTCTGAGTGGATGCCATGTACTTAAATTGTTGTTCTTGCCTAGGTGGTTTTGTGTATTGGAAGGAAAAAAAATTTGACAAAATGTATGTGAAGAGTTTTCACAGCAGATATTAATATTAGGAAAATTCATCAAGTCTTGTTAACAGGCCTGTTTCTCTAAGATCACTTTTTGATTTTCATTGATTTCCTATAAGACATGCAGAAGAAAGGGCAGAGGAAACATGTAATCTAATCTAATGTGGCAAGACCCTTTTAGAAGAGAGTGAAACTGATTTATTTAGTGTAAAGGAAACATAGCTGTGTAGAGGGTTTTACATACATTAGTAGCTTGAACAGGTCTAATTTTGCTGCTAGTTTGGCATCTCTGTTGAAGTATAAGTCATCTTAAAAAATAAAAATCCCCAATTTTTGTCTCAGTGGAAATCAGTATGTTGAAAGTAGATGACAATGTAATCTGCAGACTGATAGATATTTTGACTCAGTGGAGATCTTTAGAGCGATGAAGTGCAAGAACTTAAGAAGCCAGAGTGTCTCCCTCCCCACATGGCATTATGAAAGAAAGGAGGATAATTCTGAAGTGGCCTACAGTGGTAATTGTATGATATATCAACAGATTGAGATGTCATGTAGCAGCTCTGCTGAATTTAAACTGTTGGTATTGCTTGCAAGTTTTTGCCTTTTCTTGGAATATGAAGAGTGAGAATGAGATGGCTAGGTGTCTAAATCACATAAATGAATATTCTGTATGTCACTGCTGCAGATAAAAGTCAGTAACAGCAAATAAAATAAGCGATCTAAAATAAAAATTTAAATCAAATAATCTTTTTTATCTCTACTGATGACAGTTTATTAAGAGCGTTAAAATAACAGCATGCAGATAGCATGTTTTCACAGCAGTACAATAGGGAATGCCTTGCCTTTTCCCCTTTATTGCTACCAGAATTTAAAACATTACCCTGCATCCTTTACTTTGGGAAATTTAGCCCATGGAGTCTTCAGCATCTGAAGAATCGAGGGATATCTGCAAACTGTGGCCAGAGAAATGACAGCTGACAAAAGAAAGGTGTCCATCTGCAAGAATTTATATTTTTTTTTTTTTTAAAAAGATCTTTCTGTGTTGCTGCTCAAAGAATTAGTTTTATTTCCCTTAAATAGGATTTCTTTGACAAGATATTTTCTTGTCAGGTGTGCGCTAGCCAGAGAAATTAAGCTGCATTCACACTTCTGACCTTGTATCTGCAGTTTAAAAGGTGCAAGTTAAATGAAAAGTTTACACTTCTTGCAAAGTTTTTAAAAGTTGGAGAAGTATTGAAGTGCAAATATTTTATTTTCAGTGCTTAGCATATCCATCTTTATTAATTGATACAGGGAAGCAGATGCTTTTTAGCATCCTTTAGTGATGCAGGCCCAAAGAGTTTGCTCTTTATCACTATTTTGATCCCTGCTGATGTCCTTTCCCACGTACTCTTTCCTAATCCATTAGGATTTCGCAGCCGAGAGATCTATTTGGGACTTTTTTGACAGAATGCTCTCTATCACAATACAAATTTATGGAATTTAGCTATGAAAATGCATTTTGTTAAATACAAATTTTTGACATTTATGGTTAGAAGGAAAGGTCTGTTCTAGAAAACAGACTGTTGTTTTGTGTCTTCTGTCTGCATATGGCAGCATGCCTTCTCTCAAGGAAAAGGCTCCTTATCAGGCCATGTTTTTAAATTTACTTTACTTTTGTTATTTGGCAATAGCTCTGAGTAGCTGACCCTTGAATTTGTGAGGCTGGTGTCTCTCTGTTTATTGTTTGGCACGAACGTGTTTTGATGAAGAGTATTGTTTGACTGAAACTTTAATGAAAGGCTATTTCAATTTTTGCTGTGTTGGTTGCTTGGCAAAATGTCAGCATGAAATCAGAAGTTCAGGCATATAAAATAGCCAGCCTCTTTTAAGCCAGTGGTATACAGTGGGTCACATTTAGCAATGGCTTAGCTCTAATTGATTCCCTGGAAATGCATTTAAGTTTAAGTTGGCTCATTATTTTAAGCTAAACCTGTGTTATTTGCATAGAGAGCATGGTTAGGGTTTGGGGGCATGTAACCGCTGTATCACAGTTAATGAATGATGTAGAATGAGGTTCACTTGCCAAGATTTTTTAGTTTTTTCTTTTTTAAATTCTTCCCTCAGGGAATATTTGCTAACTGTGTTGGAACTTTAAAGCACAACTCTTTTATTTGAAAATTCTGGTCATCCCAATAGTGTTCAGATTGTGTTTTATCAAGATTTCTTTAGTTTCAGGAGGTGGATTTCATACAGTCCCTTAAATTTAACTATGATCTGTGTGGGAAAACATATAGAGGGACATGTTTAGGAATCAATAGCACAAGGCCTATGGTTTATGATTCCTTCTCAAGTCATAAGATGTTTAAGAGCATGGTTACTTTGTGACTGTTATCAGCATTATGTAAAGATATTTAATTTAAAATAAGTAGTATCATTATATAAAATGAGAAGGATTGTTTGTACAGCTACTGTGTTATGTTTTTGGTGCTCATTCCCATTATTACTAAGTAATTATAATTTGTTTTCTTTTAAATGACAATGTACCTGTCTTTGTAGCTTTAAATGAGATGTTATTTGAAAAATTGTAATTTAAAGTATTGCCAGTATTTTCATCTGGGCTACCAAAATCACGTTAAAGACAAATTACACTTAGGAGATTTTTTTTGTTATTTTTTTTTGTTTTTTGGCTTTAATAGTTTTTAAACTGGTCAGAGCTTCATCACTAAATGAGTAAAGATAAGGTAAAAATTCTGTACCGTACTGTGGTGATGGGTGAGGAAATACAACTGCCTGTCACCCTGCAAGTATTCTCCTGCCTCAAGCTGGGACATTTCACGTGCTGCTCTCTCTATTGAAATGAATTTTTTTCTCTGGCTAATGGTCCTTGCCGTATGGGAGCAGAACCAATAAATAAAGAAGCAATAATGATGTAAAGATGTTTAATAGCACTGAAAGGTCTCAGAAACCATTGCAAGTGTGCATGCCAACCAGACATTTATCAGAAAGAGAGGAGTGCCTGTATATAGGGCACAGAATTCTGGGGAACAATGGAAGTACAAGTTTAATAGACTCCTAATTAACTTTGCTTGTATGTACTATTTATTGCTATTTGTCACTTCTGTATTTAGAAGTGTAAATTGATATTATTGAAGCCATATTTTGTAAAAGATGAGAGAAAACATTTTTTTCTCATAATTGCTCAATGCTTTAATATATTATATATATTATATATATTAAATAAATTGAAAATGCAGTGGGATAGCACCAGCCATCTCATTGATGTCTTTTGATTTAAAAGAGAAAAATTACCAAATGTGCAGTTATGATAATTGACAGAAAAAAACTCAATAAAAGAGAGAGACAAGCCCTTTCCTCTGGAAAGAATGGAAATATGCCAGTGGAATTCCTGGGGCAGGATGTAACCTTAGGCATACAGGGTATGTTTCAAAATTCTGTTTTTTATAGATCTTTTACAGATCTAGACTAGAAGCACAAAGCTTAAGTTTTTTATATTTTCACCATGCAAGTTATGGGTGTGTCTATGAGTTTATGCAACAGCTCATTTGTGAAAGAGTTTTGAATGAGAAGATTAATTTAAAATAATTGTAAATAATGTAGTGTTCTATGGACCTGAGCTTGCTAGGGTATCTATTTTCTGTTCTGAAGCTGGATAGTCACATGGCAAATGGAGTATTTGGTGTCAGAGATTATTTCTTTGCTTTCATATTTCTGCCAGATTTTACTTAGGGCTTCTGAACACAATGGCAGTTGGGGTAGATACCTCTGCTTCCCTTAAAAAAAACTGTGCAAAAAATTAGCTAAAAATTATCTCCATATAAGCTATATCTAATCTGGCAGAAAAATTCCTTTTTTGTTCTCTTGTGTTCTTCCAGCCTTCCACTGCCCTTCCCTTCCTGCCCAAAACCTGATGTATATATCAAGATACCCAACTCTTTTCTATATATCTCAAGGAAAAAGATAGCAGTTATGCAAAATAGTCTGGGAACCTGTAGGTTTCTCCTGTTTTTCTTTTTTCTTTGTTTCCTTATGATGCAAAAGGTTGAATTTTCTTTAGAGTGACTAGAAAATTATTTCATAAATAATTTTTAAAGGCACCAGATATTATCTTAGATAAATGGCCTGATAGACCTGAGAAAACTGTCTAACTGCCTTGTTTTGAGACAAGGTTTATAACTAGGTAAAACTGGGAAGATCTTTGTCCTTTTTCTTTTTCTTTTTTTTTTTTTTTTTTTCCTGAAACAGCTTCTGGGCTTTTAATGCCATCTTTGGGTGTCTGACTTATACTCTTGCCCTGTTATTATGTGTAAAGATTTTTCTCTTCTCCAAATTGTGTGGAGTATTTTTGTAGGCATTTCTCATGCATGAGAAGCTTCTTTTTGAATGACTTTTGAATTAAAATGTGTTCATTTTCTGCGCTGTTCTAAAATTTCACTGTTATTACACTTCTTACCATGTATTATGATAATGATGCTTTACACTCTTTTCAGTGCAACTGCTTCAAATAAGCTCCTTATAACTAAGAGTCAGAGTCTTAGTGTTTATTTTTCTTTTGCAGAGTTATCAGATGTAGTGCATTATTTTATTTTATTTTATTTTTATCTTTTTTTTTACAGAGAGCTTAGAAGAGCAGTGTTCCTAGGACAGTCACAATTTCAAAAGTGTTTAAGTGGTCAAGCTCAGATCTAAATTGTACAGATTAATTTCTTTCCAGTTACATCTTTATTATTTGTCCATGGGGTTGTGATAATTGCATAGCGTCCTCCTAACCATCATGAAAATATAACATTGGCATAACTGGCATGAAAATTCATGAGACTAGAACTTTTTCAAGCTCAGCAAATAATACTCTTTCTGAAACCAAACTGTTCCTAGTCTTTGTACAAGCCAGTCAAATTGCAATGGAGTTCAGAACTGGTGAAGAACAGAACTAATTCCGATGTCCTTGCAGTTGAAAGTTCCCTGGACCAGGGTGTCTACAGACTTGCTCAACGTTTACAGAACAAGTAAGAATCCTCTGTCTCTTGCATTTTTCCTACAGAACAACTGAAAATTTCGGAATGAAATATTCAATGCTCAGAACATTGTCTAGTTTTGGCTCTGTGGGGTTGAAACGAATCATTCAAAATGCCAGCAACATCAAAAAGTCCTGTCTTTTTGAAACTTGTATTTGAAGATATCGACTGAGGGAAGGAGAAGAGAAAAGGTTTATTAGGTGTTCTGTGGGTTCTGCTTATCGGGTTCAGTGCAATCATCTATTTCCTCTGACTCCTGTGTCCTGTCGTCTGAATTCTTAGCCATCCATTGGCTCTAGAGTTAAACTATGTGCTTTTGATCTGTGCTTTTTGTTGCAGCTGTTCCATGCCATGTGGAGTGGGAATTAAGCCCATAGGTGTTACCAAAACAAAACCAGATAACAAGGATACAGGAGGGGAAAAAAACCACCCTCATATTTCATGCAGTATGCTTTGGAGTTGATACATGAAAGTGAGCTGCTCCCATATGTTCTGATTGAATAACTGGCAAATGATATTAAAAAAGTAAATTGAAGAGGCTTCAGAAAACCTACATCCTTGTAAGGAGAAAAGCAATAAAAAAGCATTGAGTGTCTTTTATGCCAGATAGTTTAGTGTCTAAGAATTTAAAAGTGAAAAAGGTAAGACAAATGGTATGAAGAAAGGGAATTTGTTTGTTTCAATCATGTTTGACTGTCAGAGTTCTTTAAATCCTTTATCCTACTCAAAATATATAATCTTTTGTTTTCTAGCGTAGGGAACATGTAAAATCATGAGAGCTTATTGTAATTTTTAATGATTTACAGCTCATTTACCTATAGTATAATTAAAAATGGTGTTTGAACTCTCTTTCTTATGCTCTCAGTAAGGACACGAATTTGGAGCAAAATTTGCATAATAACATTTGCCTTTGTCGATGTTCAGAGCAGTAATATAATTAAAAAGGTGAAAGGCTTAAGAGATGATGGTTCATAATGTACTTATTAAAACTCTGATTAAAATAAAATGTCTGGGAAAAAAGGATTAACCAGCTTTGGTATTTCGTTTTTGATTTTTCTCATTATGTGTATGGTAGCAGATGACTCAACAGTGCTGTAAGAGAAAAAGCACTATAAGCTACTGCTGCTTGGGCAAACCTATTCAACTGGAGTTTTTAACAGCTGTTCCCAAGCTTCATTAAGGCTCATTATAAGTTGTCATGTAGCAAAGAACTTATATTTTCGGATGATCTGTGCACAGCAGTGAAGATAAAAGTCTATCTTAAGGCTGCACTAAACAGAACAGAATATGGTACATATTAAAAATAGATTACTGAAATTCCCTAATTAGCTAGCACAGCCCTATAAAAGCAAAGCACAATCAGTGAGTTTTAAAGAGGGATGGGGAGGAACAGCTCATCTATGGATGGGCTCTCAGGCTTGAGTCTGATAAGCTCATTAATAAAAATTATTTACCAATTATCCTTTAATAATATATGCATACTTAATCACATGTTCGCATGCTTTTATTTCCCCAAAATCTGATGCCTAGATGGTCTGTTAAGAATTATTGCCACATTTGTCTTATCTGACAGCAGAAAGGGCAGTCGAATTTTTGATTGAAACTCTGCAAGATATGTGATTCTAAAGTGATACAGTCCATGAATTTAAGTGTAGCATCTAAGCAGGGCTTCAAATGTGAATACATCTGACTTGGAGAGGGTGGAGTGGGGAAGGACAGAGACAATAACACTGTTCTCCATTTTGCAGCATTGTCACGTAGGTTTCCATGTCTCATTTAGCCTCCTATAAACAACTAAGAAACATTTGTCCCTCCTGTGTTTTGAATGGTGGGAGACGTAAACCTTTTGAAGACAGTGAATATGTGTTCCATAAAAAGCTTAGAGGGGGCAAGATCAACAAAATTACTCCTCTTGAAGAGAAATGGTGTGTCAGAAGACTCAGTCGTTTTAACCCACCTCGCTTCCTTGATGATGCTCTAGAACATGAGGATAATGCCAGTAATTTGCTAAAGTGATGATTCAGTGTGAAATCCTGATTCTTTACTGCATATGCTGTCAGCAAGTGAAAGGCAGGGGGTGAACGAGACAGGGAGTCATAGGACAAATTTCTCTCTAGTGAGTGTCCCTCATTCTTGAGCAGGATCAGACAAAAACAGACCTGTAAACAGATTTTTTGCAAATGCTTCTGCAAGTCCAGCTGGAAATCCGATCCCTCAATGTTTTGATATTTACCCAGAGATGTGCTATTTTTTTTCAGTCTGTTGTTTTGGTATTAAAAAAAAAAATACGAGCAATCTGTTACTTCATAAGAAGAATATTTACATTTTTAAAATGAATTTATGGTAAAAAAAGAAATATTCTGGATAAAATGAATCTTCTGCTCATGGTCTGTGACACAGACCATTGTGTAGCAAGAACCTGAAAAGAAGTATTTCCAGTTCTGCTGTTATTCTGCTTGTAATGCAGTAATACTTACATTCAGGGTTGGGTTCTGATGGGAATAGAAGTTTGTTAATGTTCATTTTCATAAAAGAACTCCTCCTCTTGTTGCAGGTGTTTTGTTCAGAATTTTTCAGGTATTTTCTAATCTCAGTACTCTCGGTGCTCATAACTTGTAGTGGATATTATGCAATAGGTAATTTCATTGGCTCTGCTCATTTCATTAAACCAGTATGTTATCCAGTATAATAAATAGGTTGTTCTCACTAAGGAGACACCACCAAATGGGCAGAATGACATCTTTCAGGGCAAGACTGAAATGCATCATAGTGCCTTCTGACAATAAAGGCTCTTAGAAACCAGTGCTACCAGTTTCATCTTCGTCTTCACAAAAATTTGCCCCAAATTATAATATTCAGTAAGTCTAGTGGGGGAAAAAAAATCCTGAAGTACTGTTTTCCTTTTGTGCAACTAAAGCTGGAGGAAAACAGGTTCCTTTCTTTTTGGAGATGATGCATGGTGGAAAGTCTCTCAATGAGAAAAATACCTGAAGCAGATGGAGGTGCTGAAACATCAACCTGACAGCTGAGGAGAGCGTAGGGATGCAAGGCATAAAAGCTGAAAGTGCTCTGAGGAGAGGGCCTGAAAAGGTCTGGAGGAGAGGAGTAGAAATTTCCAGCAGGAAGATAAAAGGACACAGAGAATAAGAAAGCACCCAAGTCAGAGGAAGGGCAATGTATAAATACCATCAAGGAAACTTTTATCAAAGATTGCATGAGATGGGGAAGGCTGGAAGGGAGAAAATATGAGAGAAGAGACAAAGACAAAACAAATATCTTCTTGTTCTTGAAAATACATTCAGACAGAAGTTGCTTCATTTATAAAGAATCTTCTCCAGGCAGTTAATTAGCTTTGTCAGTCAGCTGTCGTAAACCAGATTATTGAACTGTTTCATATTTGAAATTCTTTAAACTAACGTCTTGACATTGCCAGTAGGTGTGTTAATAATCTGAAGACATGAGAAGAATTTATTAGCTTTGGTGTGCCTGTCTGTGAAATGTAGTAGAGAGTTAACTTCATATTATCCAAACACAACTTGAGCTTTCTCCTGAAAGGTTCTAATTGCATTTTGAAAATGCTATTAGCTTACTTTGAGGTGGCAAATGGCAGTATGATTGTGTGGGAGGCTGTGTGTACATAATAATGCATCCTCGTGGAGCAAATGGCAGTTTCATGAGTGCCACACTGCTAAAAAGAAGTTGAAAAAGGGAAAGAATTTGTTTTATTATTTTCAGCTAGCAGACTCCAGCATTTTCTGACATGATTTGAGGGCAATCTTAAGCTGTTTTGATTGCTGTCTAAATGCTGAATTAGGCTGAAAATCTGTTGTAAGTATTCATATGGATTTATCTGTTTGGCATGGTGGTTTCTTTCCTCCCAAAGCCTTTATTCACAATAGCCCTGTGGATTTCAGCAATATGTATATTTTACAGGAATATCTGTGTGTGTGTGTGTGCAGCATTATTTATTGTTTAAATGTTATTTCCCCTAATTTTCCTTTTTTCCAAACTAATCAGCCTGTAGTCATAATTTTTATTTTAAATATTCTCATCACCATGGACATTTCTAGTAGTAAAAAAAAAACATATTATGTCTCACATGAAGTGTCTATGCCATCCAAATTGAAGATTTTTAGCTTTTTCATAATTTAGAAAGTAGTGTCCCATCCCATCTCTCTTTATGACTATATTGACTTAGTCCTCTTGACAGGCTGGTCCCTGTTTCCTGTGCTTCCTGCCAACTGCTTTGGCCTTTAGTCCCTTTGCTAAATTAGTCCTTTTAAAAAGAATTCATTAACTTCCATTTGCTGCATTTTATTCCATTCCATTCACACACTCATGTGGTTAATGTTTAAGTCTTGTCTCATTTGTCTTCTGAATCTTACTAATTCCTCTGTTCTGCTGATTTCTTCATGAGAAAAGCCAGCCCAAAGAGACCTTGTGGTCCAGAGGATGCAAAACATATGGAAACCCTGCTTAGATCCTGCAACTCCTACAGCATGTCTAGAATGGCCTCATTCTTCAAGAAATTTAACTCAAATAATGAGATTAACTCAGATCACACTGTAGCATGTACAAAGTAATGTTTTTATGAAGACTTATAAGTTACTCAAATTCACATTTCTCAACCTGCTGACCATGCAATGGTCACAGTGCAGGAGTACACTGTGACCCAGATTTTCTCCATTCCCATTTAACAGAATCCTCTCTTCTCTTTCCAGTGAAATATTTTGTCATACTCTAACCAGTTTTATAGTGTCTGATTCTTGAAGGATAACAATGTAAAAATGTTATGAAGTTTTCCTTTTATGGTCTCTAACTTTTCCTGGCAGGTGGTAGTATTGCCTGTAGATCATTCTTTACAAAGCAAGCAGTGCATAGCTCTGCCAGCTTTATCACACTGTACTTCATACTCATCTCTGGCCAGCGTCGTACAGCCACTTATAATTAATAGTCTCAAAGTCTCAGCTGTGCATCTAACATTCCAGACTTTAATCTCTCTTATCATCCATCTTACCTCTACTTACCTTGCAGGAGTAATAATTAACCCCTAATTTAATTTTTTTCATCCCCTTTTGACAAAGTCTCTTATCTTCTATCTTTTGAGTTTTTGTTTTTTTTTTCATTTTGAGAATTTTTGTAAAATTCCTTGTGCTCCGCCCAAGTTTTTCTCTACACATATCTGTCTTGTGTCTTGCCTGCACACCTCATTAGCTTCATGGACTTTGATCAATGATCTGCTCAGTTCATAGTTGTCATTATAACCATCATTATAATTTTTTACAGTATTGCCACTGATTTCATTTTCACCTGATCAAACTTTATAATTGCCAAGTATGTCAGCCTTTAACATTAGATGTTGTGCATTGAAAAACATCAAATGTTTTGAATATTTCATTTTGAGGGGAATAATAATAATAATAATAATAATAATCTGTGCTATAGAAAATAAGTCTTAGAATACATGTAAAAATATCGGCAAGAATTACTCACTGATATTTTAGAAGACTTCCTTGCAAACTGAAGATTTGTAATCATAGTGTTTGGGGAAAAGGACCACTGATTGCAACTTGGTCCACTGAACTGTCATGCAGATTTTTTTAGAAATTTCAAGGAGTCTAAGATTTTATTCCATATGTTTTAAAGAGGTTTTCAATATCTTGTGTCACTTTGCACCTCAGCGTGGATGAGAAATGGTAGCATTATTCTGCAGAAAAGGTACCCCTGAATTTCTTCCTCTGGCTAGAATTTTAAGGAAAGATTAAGATAAAACAAATTTTTAGGCTTCACTTTGCAAAGCTGCCTGGAGTTCTGATTGCCCAAGTTTAATGTTAATAATTTTGAAAAGCTTGGTCTTTCATTTCTCTGACCTTGGGATTATAGCAATAGTGGTCACTGTTACTACTGATTTATTTGTAATTGAACCAGTCCTCCTGCTCATTCTGTTCACAGACTGTGATGTTGAAGTCATATACTAGTGTAATGTTCAAAAGAACACCAAATAACAAACCACTGTGTTCCTTGTAGGCTGGGTATATGTGAATAGTGGGAGAATTGCATGGCATTGGAAAGCAAATTGAGGGTTTGTGTCATTTGGTCACTTTTCAGAAAATTTGCTTGCTAATATGAAAGGAAGCTGCTAATCACTTGTCTCATAGAAGAATCTGAAGGAAAGATAGGCATCAGTTAAGAATAAATAAAGAGAAAATTCTCAAACCAAAAAGAACTTAAAAAGATGACATTTATCTTTCTGTGATCCCAAAGTGTGGGGTTTCTCTGATATTTAGTGCAGAGTTAATGTTAATTCCTTTAGGGATGAATAATTATCACTAGTAAACTGTAATCCAGCAATGCACTAATGAATTACACTTTGTTGCCTGATGTCAATTCTTCATGTGAATTAATTTAACTTGTATGAATTCTTGGTCTTCAACACATAGCGTGGATTTCTGTCAGGAAGAACCACTTCAAAATTAATTGGGCTTTTCTAACGATTTTGATATTACGATCTCAAGTATAGTTTATATATTATTGTAGTAGTTAGTACATATAATTTTTATGGTCAAAACTGGTAAGCTTTGCCAATGTAGGTCAAACTTCTCTATTTTCAAGTGCTAAATCCCAGCAGCAGAGTAACTTAAATGTGAGTTTCTCATATGAGAACTTCATACTGCAAGTGAGATCCAATGAGTCTTAACCTGAACAGAAGAGTGATTTGAAAATAATGATCTACATGGATTCAAATACCTTTCAAAACCCACTATGCTTTGACACTTGGATTTATCATCAGCAAGTTAGTCATGTTAGTATTTTATACTAAATAGATAGAGAATTTGAAAAATTGTGGGTTTTTTTTGTTTAGATTCACAAGGTTGTATCTGCACTTGCTGTCAGCCTAGGTTACACTGGTTCTGTTACCAGAGTCCCTCACTGGCAAGGGACTAGATTTACCCTACTGTATTTTTTAACTGCCTTGTTATAATATCTTTGCTACAAAAGTACCACCGAAGAATTATCTTGAAACACGGAGACATCGTTCTTATGGATATGACTGCTAAACGTTTTAGCATGCCAAATCCTTGCAGACCTACAGAGAGCCTGGGGGTTTGCTCTTTTTCTTATCTCGAAGATAAGATTAATTCTTACCCTAAAAACTGTGATGTTTTCATATTTGCTTCAAAATAATCACTTGAACTTACAAAAGAGATTGATATCTCCATTAACGAAGAACAAATACTAGAGCTGATTAGCATTTCTGGGAATATTTTTAAATCTTGTTCATACTTTATATTTTTATTCTTATTTAAATAGTTTTTCATGTAGAGGAAACATTTGTTCCAGTGCTTCAGTAGGCATTTTTTGTGCATTGGTTTCTTTTTTCCTCCCCTCATGACTTTAGTTGAAGGACCCAATTTTGGTTTCAGGGCTTCAGTTTGCAATTAGGTCTTGTCCTGTTTGAGAGCTAGAGTTGTCTAAGTCTCTTCAGAGTTTCTAGATTGTTGACATACTTTCTTTACTGATTCTCACAGGATACTTTTCTTGTTTTTGCAGTTGTGAACAGTTCTGTTGCTAGAATAGTTTGTTGTACTATTTCTCATTCTCATAATTTTTTCACATGGGAACTCACAAGCTAGAGTAGCAGGGTCTAAACCATATTTTACAAAGCCTTTCTTTTATAATATCTCAACTTGTATGCAACACTATACAACATGTGTGGAAATGTGAATGAGGAATATTTGAAAGCAAATATGGTTTTCAGGTGTCATATATACTATAGCATTATTAAAGATAATCATGTCCATTCCATGTAATTCCTTCTGGGAGGATAACTTGGTGACAGAGTCTGGTGCTTTTGATGCTCTTGATCAAAGTGGAGCTCAGCTTTTTGTTTGCATCCTGTTTTGGTACTTCCAATTTGTTTTTGCATTGTGTTGTGAAGGTTAGTTCTGAGGTCCTTCAGTTCTTGGAAAGCCTACGCCTGCATGTAAACTGTGAGCCTGCTTTCTGGGAGCCATGACTCTCCAGCAGCTTTTTGCACCCCTCTTGAGTCCATTGAATCAAAATGAAATAGGAACTTATTAATATGCAATTTCCCCTATGCTTTAAACACAAACATAGCCATCTGCCTGACAGAGTAATGCTGATGGAATTCAGTGTACTAGGACATAGAAAGAGAATACTGTAGTAGATCAAAATATATTCTCTGATTCAGCATAAAATTTGGAAGACTGTAATTCATCATTCTGAGGAGAAAACCAGCTGATACAGGCACATAGTTGTGGGTTTTTTTGTTTTTGTTTTTGTTTATTTTTTTAAGATGCTGATTGATAACTCAGAAAACCTACATGTTTTAAATTGCACATGTTTCTTAAATAGAGCTAGGTACCAAAGGATGTACAATAATGTTTTGGGGGCTGGAAAAAATATAGAACTGGTGTAAATTCAGAGCACTAGGTACTGAAGGGCAGTTGTAGTCAATTAGAGTCTAAATTTATGGATGGAGTATAGTATAGAATTTTTCTAATACACAGTTAAGGGTACAGTAAAAGTACATTAATATTAGCTACTCTGTGTAACTTTAAACTAAAGTTTAAAATTTCATCCATGTATATGTAGTTACATATGCTAGAAAGATAAGTAAAAATTAAGTTTTTTATAGAAAGAGAAGAATCATACTAAGGAAGAAAATAAGAGATGGTTTATCTGTGCTATATAGAAATTATTGATGTTGTTTTTATATATGGAGAACAAAAAGAACAGAAGGGATGCAAAGAGAAAAAAGAAGAGCGTACAGAGTCTACTAAATCACTATTTGTTTTGACATTTGATGTGAGCAAAAACTGTTGGAATTGCTCAAGCCCTTCAAAGATAGAAAATGAAAGGATAAAAGTTATTGATTCATAGTGAGCATAAATTATAGGTCACTTATGAACCATGCAGATCAATATCAAGTGTCAGATTACATTAATTAATTTTGTGCCTAAATTACTTAGTGACAGATTTCAGAAGGCGTTCATTCTTCAGCAGGACCGAATATGAAGTCTTTCTATTTTCTACATTTCAATGTTTAGTTTAAAAGTTTTCTAGAGATCTGAATTGGAAGAACTCTTTGGAAGCTGAAGACATTAAAGGGGCCACAGGGATTTCCAGAATCATTCAGTTGAGGAAAGATCCCACTTTGGGTTGAGACATTACAGGAAGTACAGTCTGCAGGAGTGCATGGTGTGACTGGCATCACTGATTAGGTAGAAAAAGCTGGCCTGGCAACCTGGGCACTGACATAGATGTGGAGAGATCCGACAAAGTTGTCTGGCTCAGATACGGATCCATTTTTCCTTTTGAGACCTTGAACTTCCTTGCATACCTAAAGAAGTAGTGCTAGAAATCAAACAAGAGTTTGGATATGAAGTCCCTGGACTACCCTAGAAAATGTTTTTGACCATTAAGCACCCAGCAGGTCTAGTATTACTGGTGCTGAACAAAACCCTGAGGCACTTGGCTGTAATGAAGTTGAAGAAGCACCTTGTGACTCCAGCTTTAATTGCTGGAATGTGAAAGGAAATATTCTAAAATAAAACTGAGGCCAACCACAAGAAAAATATCTCCCAAGTTATTTTTCCATGTGAAGGACTCTATAAAATTGTACAAATAAACTAGAGTGATAACATATATTAATTTGTATAGAATTTAAATGCAGGCAAGTTTTTCTTATATTACCCGTGAAACAAAGACAAAATAATTCTTTCTTTACTTATTGTCCAAAAATCACAAAGGTGCTGAGGAAAGGGGAAATCCTTTTAAATTCCACAGTGTTTCCAACTTTTAATTGCCGCAATGCTAAGAAAGTTATCCATGATAAATTTCTGTAGCTATGTAATAGCTTCACATCTGCATCCTGTGTGATTGGAGAACATCCAGTTTTAAATATCCAAACTCAAATATTTATGTTCAGTATTTACAAGGCTGTCACTTCTCTATTCCTCTTAAATCCTGAGTGACTGTATGTATATTTACTCTTCTTGGCTAGACAAAACCAAACTGAAGCCTGGTTGTTCTGCTTGATGGCTTACAGCTAGGCAAATCTGTATTGTCTTGGCTTTTAAAACTCTCCAGTTATGTAATTCACTGGAAAAAAATTCAGGTGTTTGAACAGATTGTTTACAAAACCTTATGTGAAGAGATGAGTGTTTGGGAATAAGTGAACTCAGTTTTGAAACTTTTCTTCAATCAAAAATCTGTAAATAGATTTTTAAAAGGGAAACACAACTAAATCAGCTCATAATCATGTGCCATTATGTTAGAATTTGAGAAAAGCATAGCATCCTGAGACACAGGGTTAAAATGAGTTAAGAATATGTATTTAGGTAGGTTTTTTATGTTGAAAGGAGTACACTATAGTAACAACAACTATAGGACTCTCACCAAACTAAGCAAAGTACACGCTTAATTCCTGCCATACTTGAAATAAATACTATGAGCATTTTAGTAGTGGCGTTAAGATTGTGTTAACTAAATTTGTAGAGAAATGCCTCTGCCTGTATTAAGATGCAAACGAGACCATATGCCAAAGTCAGTAGTATGGGTATTATTTAACAAAAAATGAGAGAGAGAGAGAAAGAAAGAGAAAAAAGTAGAAAAGAGGGGATGGTGACAGAGAAAGAGTGACAGAGACAGATTAAGTAGAAAACCTCACTTCTCCGTGGATGCCAATGGCATCCCTTGGATGCTCTCCATCACATCTTCTTGGTGCTGAGGGTTCCCCGCACACACGGAGTTCAGTGGGTTGATACACACTTGGGCCGGGTGGGAAGGTGGCCCAGGTACCTCCCATGGGGAGGACAAGTTTGACCCAGTCCCTTGCAGCAGACTCTGGATCTGTTGCAGCCCTTTGCATCACGAGCAGTGCTCTGCTGCAAGGCCTCAGCAATGAGTCTGGGGAGAGCTTTGGGGGTCTTTGAAGGATTGTGGCACCTCCTCAGCTGCCCCTCACAGGAATGTCCCATGGATTGTGGCCTTCCCAGGGTGGGCTTTTGACATCTCAGCCAGTTTGTGTGAGGGAGGATGGGTGTTCACTGAAGCCTGTGACCAGAGATTTTGTTGCACCCCCAGAACTCTCCACCTCCCTTCCTGGTTGTGGGGGAGTGTGTGCAAACGTGGCCTCAGCAGATGAGCCTGTGGGCAATGGCCTCCCCCAGCGCCAGCCTGGCCCAAGGTGATTTTCAGGACAGCTGCAGGGTTTGACTTTCTTGTGGATACATTCTCCTGCCTTAGTCTTGTTTCCTTGTCCCTAAACCAGAGGGAATTGAACAATAGCATTGTCACCTTTAGGGTATCTCAGGTTACATGGGGCAGCTCAAGTCCCAGCCCAAAGCTGCAGTCAGGTGAAGGAGGGTGGGCTTGGGAGGTCTCAGCCTCTTTATTCACTTTTGCCATAATGGGCAAATCTCCCTCCTGGCAATGTCTGAGCCCTTACCCATGACATTTCGGTCTCTGACACCGCTGAAGTGCCCCTGTGAGCCCCAGTGCCACACGACAGCTACCCCGAGCCCCACAGGGCCGAGGCCTGGCTTTGGAGGACGGGCTGTGCGGGCCATGAGGAATTGGCCAGATGGACGCGGCCAGGGAGGTGTGGGCAGTGGCTCCGTGTCCAGCGGAGGCCGGGGAGGAGGGGTGTCCCTCAGGGAGGGCTCTGCCTTGGCCCCGGGGCTCTTGAATGGCCTGGCCAAAGACACAGAGAGAGGACGGAGCTCCCCCTCAGCGCGGGGTTTGCAGGGGACAGGAAGCTGAGCGGGGCAGGGGCTGAGGAGAAGCACTTGGGGTGCGCATGGAGGAGAAGCTCAGCGTGAGCCGGCAATCTGTGCTGCCAGCCCAGAAATCCAGCCCAGTGCTGGCCTGAACGGAAAGGAGCAAAGAGCAGCAGGTCTAGAGAGGGGATTGTGGCCCTCTAGTCCATTTTTTCAGACCCTACCTGGAGCAGTACATCTGTGTCTGGGGGCCCCAGCATAAGGACATGGGCCTGCTCCAATGAGTTCAAAGGAGAGCGGTGGAGATGCTCAGAGGGCTGGAGCACCTGTGCTCTGAAGATGGGCTCGGCAGAGAATGTGCTCTAGCCGGCTTAGGGAGAGATGGCTCTTGTGACAATCAAATTGAGGCACAAATGAGACCATACGATGACAACATCCAGATTTTATTTAACATGGATTTTATGTCACAAGAACTGTGAGGGAAAGAGATAGAAAGAAATAGGAATGAAGACTCAGAGAGAGTGAGTGCATTAGATAAGCAGATGGTGCTAAATGATTTTTTGAGGTCCTTCCAAACCCAATCTATACTGTGACTCTAGAAGAAGTGTGGATTTGTATCATAACTTAATATTATTAATATCATCATCATCATTATAACTTCAATTTTTATTATAATTATATACTACTACTACTATTTCTTCTTATTATTTTTCTTCATTTTCTTGTTGCTATAACTATTTCTTCTTAGGTGCTTCTTCATCTTGTTCTTCTACTTCAACACTTTTCCTTATTCTTCTTAATTTATTTACTACTACTATTTCTTCTTCTACATCATCTTATTTACTGCTACTATTTCTTCATTTTCTTCAGTTTCTTCTTATTTCTATTCTAATTCTTCTTTGTTTTGTGTTCCTTTTGGAAGATTTAATGTGGTGTCTTTTTCTTTTTTTACAACTATTTTTTAAATGCAACTTCCATTTGTTCAGGAAGAATTGCCTGTGTCGGGGTCCTGCAGTGTGCAGTGGGATCCTGACAGCAATACATTCTGTTTGTGCCCATTCCTCATGGATAAAATCCCAAAGGATCACATGTAATCCTTTCAGGATGGAAGGAGGAAATTCCATAAGCAGAGGTTCTGATGAGATAGGAGAAACAATTTCTCCCTGGAAGAGTGGTCAAGCATTGGAAGAAGTCATTCTGGGAGGTGGTGGAGTCAGTGTCTCTGGAAGTCATGAGTCATCTGGATGTGCCACTAGGGGCCGTGGTTTTGGGCTGCTGCTGATGGTGCCAGGCTGGTGGTTGGTCTGGGTGACTTTCAAGGTCTCTTCACGCCCTGGTGATGAGTCTCTGGCATTCACTGCTGAGCCAGCTGGCACCAAGTGTCCCCCACGGGTGCTGGTTTGGGGATGGCCACATGGGTAATCTGCGTTCTTGGAGAGACCCACTTGGGATGCTCCAAAGCAGCCAGGCACCGCTGAGGCTGCAGGGCCACGTCCAGGCAAAGGCAGCCCGTGTGGCTCCCTCAGGACACGGGGCAGGCTGCGGGCCAGGTGCCATCTGTGGGGCCCAGGCTGGCACTGGCAGCGGGCCCTAATCCTCGGGCTGTGGCCCCAGGCAGGGCCAGCGGAACAGGCTGCGCAGCGCCCGCAGCGCCCGCCTGAGGCGGGAGGGACGTTTCTTGTGGGGGTGCCGCTGCTGGCTGAGGGCCTGGGCTCCCGGCTGGGGAGCTGAGGGGCTGGGGTGGCTGCGCAGGGCCGACAGCAGGCTCCGTGTGCCGGCCTCTGGCACCTGCTCCTGGAAGGCAGGAGAGGCCCTGTGTCCTCTGGGGGCCGGGCCTTTCTCATGGGGAGGCGAGGCACAGAGCGGCCCTAGAAGGCACGGCTCAGATGTCCCGTGCTCAACCCAAGCCTCGCGAGGGGCAGGCACGAAGAAGCCGCTTCTGGCCAAATCTGCCAGTCTTTGCTCTCTGTCTGTGTCTTCACAGAGCTCGATGACGCTGATCTCATCCCACTCGTCATCCTCTCGCAGCAAGGGCTTGGCCCCAACGCTCTGTTCCCAGCTGTCCCATGCAAGGCCTTGGTCACTGTCACTGCCCCAGCTGGACTGCACGGAGGGTCTCTTCCCATTCTCTCTGGACACCTCCTGGCTACTGGAGTCTTCCTTTTGAGAAAACCCTTGGCCAATGGATTCTTCCCAATCTGACAGTTCCTGGGAGCTGCATGTGACATCTCCGTGGGGCAGCTCGTGCTCACCGTGTTCTTCCCAGTCTGAAACTTCTTGGTAGCTCCCAGCATCCCCATGGGACAGCTCTTCTTCAATGCATTCATCCCAATGGGAGAGTTCCAGGTCCCTCTGTTCCTCTGGCTGCTGGCCAGATGCCTGGACCTCAAGCCAAGCCCTGAGCACCACCTCAGAGCTGATGCGCCTCGCTACATCCAGCAGAGCCTGGCTGCAGCCTGGGTGGCTGCGTGGGGCAGGGACTGGGCTCTCTGTCCCTGCTGATGGCCCCTCCTCACTGCGGGCACAAGAACCTGGTGCCTTTTCCACCTTGGGAGTCAGAGGCTCCAGGGACTCCTCCACCTCCTCAGCAGCTCCAGCCGGAGTAGCAGCAGCAGGAGCTGCCAGCTCATCCTCTGTGGGACTCCCCAGGGCAGGAGAGGCACTGGGCAGCCCACGGGCTGCTTCTCCTGCCACATCTCCCCACTGGAAAATCTCTTGATCCATGTCATAATCCCAGTCTTTCTCCATATTGGCAAAGGCTCCCTCCTCCTCAGTGTCCGACACGGGCAGGCCTGAGCCACCGCCTGTCACCAGCCACTGCCCGCTGAGGGCCTGCTCTTGCAGCCAGCCGGGCAAGGGGCTGGGTGCCTGGGAGTGGGGCTTTACCTGGTCCTCCTCCTCGTCTGACCTCCTGGGTCGCAGAGCGGGATCCCGGGAGCTGCTTCCTCCTGAGCGAGCGGCTCTCCTGGGACTGGGCAGCGCAGGGCCCCGTGCCCCTTTATATACCCCCTGCAGGGCGTGGCTCTGCCATGTCACAAGGGGCCCTGGGCATCACAATGGCCCGCATCACCCAGGGCCCTGACACAACGCACCTGTGTCACAAAGGGCCACGCCCGGCAACCCCTCAGCACCCAAACCCACTGGAAGCGGCATGGAGCAGCCCCAGAATGGTGGGCTTCTAGCCCCTTGTTGTGATCTGCTTATTAAAATGATCAGAAATGCTTCTGCCCGAATTAGGCTGCAAACGAGACCACATGCCAAAGTCAGTAGTATGGGTATTATTTAACAAAAAATGTGTGTGTGAGAGAGGAAAAAATAGAAAAGAGGGGATGGTGACAGAGCAAGAGTGACAGAGACAGATTAAGTAGAAAACCTCACCCCTCCGTGGGTGCCAATGGCATCCCTTGGATGCTCTCCATCACATCTTCTTGGTGCTGAGGGTTCCCCGCACACACGGAGTTCAGTGGGTTGATACACACTTGGGCCAGGTGGGAAGGCAGCCCAGGTACCTCCCCTGGGGAGGACAAGTTTGACCCAGTCCCTTGCAGCAGACTCTGGATCTGTTGCAGCCCTTTGCATCACGAGCAGTGCTCTGCTGCAAGGCCTCAGCAATGAGTCTGGGGAGAGCTTTGGGGGTCTTTGAAGGATTGTGGCACCTCCTCAGCTGCCCCTCACAGGAATGTCCCATGGATTGTGGCCTTCTCAGGGTGGGCTTTTGACAGCTGAGCCAGTTTGTGTGAGGGAGGATGGGTGTTCACTGAAGCCTGTGACCAGAGATTTTGTCCCAGCCCCAGAACTCTCCACCTCCCCTCCTGGTTGTGGGGGAGTGTGTGCAAACGTGGCCTCAGCAGATGAGCCTGTGGGCAATGGCCTCCCCCAGCGCCAGCCTGGCCCAAGGTGATTTTCAGGACAGCTGCAGGGTTTGACTTTCTTGTGGATACATTCTCCTGCCTTAGTCTTGTTTCCTTGTCCCTAAACCAGAGGGAATTGAACAATAGCATCGTCACCTTTATGGTATCTCAGGTTGCATGAGGCAGCTCAAGTCCCAGCCCAAAGCTGCAGTCAGGTGAAGGAGGGTGGGCTTGGGAGGTCTCAGCCTCTTTATTCACTTTTGCCATAATGGGCAAATCTCCCTCCTAGCAATGTTTGAGCCCTTACCCATGACATTTTGGTCTCTGACACTGCTGAAGTGCCCCTGTGAGCCCCAGTGCCACACGACAGCTTCCCCGAGCCCCACAGGGCCGAGGCCTGGCTTTGGAGGACGAGCTGTGCGGGCCATGAGGAATTGGCCAGATGGACACGGCCAGGGAGGTGCGGTCAGTGGCTCCGTGTCCAGCGGAGGCCGGAGAGGAGGGGTGTCCCTCAGGGAGGGCTCTGCCTTGGCCCCGGGGCTCTTGAATGGCCTGGCCAAAGACGCAGAGAGAGGACGGAGCTCCCCCTCAGCACGGGGTTTGCAGGGGACAGGAAGCTGAGCGGGGCAGGGGCTGAGGAGAAGCACTTGGGGTGCAGATGGAGCAGAAGCTCAGCGTGAGCCGGCAATCTGTGCTGCCAGCCCAGAAATCCAGCCCTGTGCTGGACTGCACAGAAAGGAGCGAAGAGCAGCAGATCTAGGGAGGGGATTGTGGCCCTCTAGTCCATTTTTTCAGACCCCTCCTGCAGCATTACATTAGTTTCTTGGGGCTCCAGCACATAAATGAATTCAGAGGAGATTGGTGCATATCCGCAGAAGGTTGGTTCTTTTTATTTTTCTTTTTATCCTTATTTATTGGTTCATAGAAAAGTTTTTCTTTTAATATTTATGTCACATTAATTTTATATCTAGGAATGTTTGTGTTCAGGACAGTGGAGGAAATTTTCTTTTTTAATAATATCTTTTGCTGTTGCAGGATGAAACATTTATCTGTGGTGTAGATGAGTTGAGTTGAAAAAGCCAGAAAACTGAGGGTAGATTTCATCTATTTTATCAGTAAATCAAAAAGTAAATTATCTTATTAGAGTGATAACAGGTGAATGGCATTGAAGAATCAATTTAAAAGGGAGGAAATCCAGATGTGGACTATTAACAGTTGCACTGAGGAGCTGGTCTTTGTCCAGACTGATGAGTTGTACTCCTCTTGGCTTTTGCTTTTGCTATTTTATCTATGACAGCCAATTGAAATTCCCCAGCCAAAACCTCTATCGGAGCTGGCATGTCAAGGAGCACCTACCTGCTTATTTCTCAGGCATATGCATGTTCCTTATCTAATTGAAAGTCTCAACCTGCATGTTGAAATTAAAATTTGTTTTGCTAGGTGACTAGGCAATAGTGCATATGGAATAGGGTGTTGCTTTTTAAGTCTGAACATCTTACAAAGATGCTGAAATACAGCTGTTGAGAGACAAGGCTGGTGTTAAGCACTTGCTGAAGTGCTTATCTGAACCAAGACATGAAGGCAACTCTTAAGATATAGCTGGTATTGAAGTTTTCCTGTCTGGTTAATAATTTGCATGTAGGTTGATCAGAGATTGGAGGTCTTTGTGTATGGCAGTTTTTTGTTCTCTGTCTTGTCTTGGCTAGTCAGAAAACTAAGATATATCTACGTTTTCTATCTAACATAGGTAAAATTAAGACAGAAAATGAGAGGAGCTGAAAAATGACCTTCCATTTGGAAATGCCAGATGTGAGAAGAAGGTTGTGATGTTTACTCAGGATTTTCTCCTTGCCAAAAGATACTTACACTTAGAAGGTTAGATGTCCCAGCAGCATATGATTAGAATTTGTGATGGCATTTGGATGTCCCTTCTAGACTTAAAAATTTTAATGTTTCCTCTGGCTTCTGTGTCATAAAATTTAAATTAGAATCTCTAATTTTTTCAGAGTGCTAGAAATATTTGGTAAACAGCATTTTGCAGTGAAAAGTCTGGGCTTTTGGGATTTTGAGAAGAATTATTTTTAGATAATAGTCTGTCCCTAAGTTCATCTTTGAGAAGGATATAGAAAAAAATGGGGGAAATGTGAACTGCCTCTTTAACAAGTGAACTCTGTCATATTGAATAGAATGTAGTGAAAGTAAGACCCAATGCCATAAAACAGAGATCTGAGGCTCAAGCTGCAAAGTATAGAATTTTCTACTCTAAATAAATATGAAACTGTGAGTTCAATACATACTAGTCTTCAGTTTCAGGTTCATCAATTTATGTATTTGACAGTAAAAGTAATTTTTTGTGAAAAATTCCAAAAGTCTTTAACTGCCTTGCTTATCACAAAGCAACCTCATGGACTTATAGAATGGTCTGGGTTGGAAGGGACCTTAAAGATCATGTAGTATTTTAGATTAGTATCCTGATGAGCTCTGTTAGGAATCCATCAAAATTTAACTAGCCCAAAATCATTGTTTATGACTGTAGCTAGTTTAAAAACTGGTAGGGTAACTCCTGACCATTTCTAAAACCTTTTTTTCCGTTTTTCTGCTTAAGAATGGAGTGCTCTTGTTTGTTAACACTAACATTGAAAGCAATTAGAATACCTGTTCACAGTTCTTTATTGAATTTTCAACAAAAACATGTATTTGGTTGGGCTGATTTTGTTTTTCTCACAGTTCTTAATAACTAAAATACTTTTGTTACTTTTGATGTCAAGTAACATATACAGATAAATTTCTGTTTTAAAACATCATGGTCCATATTGTATGGCTTTATTTTATGTAGTTCTTATAAAGTTCCTTAATAGGCTGGACACTGTCTTCTCTGGTAAGTAGAGAAAATTCCCAGTTGAAAAGGAAGATTCTTATGCCAACTAGGGGAAAAATTAGTCTTCCAGGAAGAGGAAAAACAGCAAACTAAAGGGAAAGGTAATCACTTGCAACTGAAAAACCTGTTGAACTAAAAAAAAAAAAAATTGGATAATTTGGCAATACATTGTAATGAGTTGAGTGAAGCATGCTCCTCTGAAGAGGGAAGATGGGTTCAAAATTTAACACCGGAATAGGTGTAAATGAAGACTTTTCTTTAGTGAAAGAGCAATCCAGTCTCTCATATTTTAAAAATTCATCTCCATTGCTGTGTTTTCTGGATTCCATTTTGTAACAGAATGGCTTCTATCCAGGGATAGTTAAGTAAATTTAGAGAGGCTTAAAGACATTATTATCCCCAGGGGAAAATAAATATGTGCAGTAAAGACTGTGTTTCTGGTATGAATGTTATATAAAATAATCTCTTTTATATGCAGTGCCCACTGTAAAATTAAAATTGTGTGGTAAAAGAAATGCTCTCTTGGAAGAAGACATCCTGCTTCCACTCCAGGAAATTTAATAAAGAAGGTAAGTCTTCAATCAATAAATCCAATGCGTGTGTATATATGTATATATGTATAGATGTTAAAAATCTCTTGGGACAACAGTAAACCTAAAAACCTCCTTGGTCATGTTTGGGCTTCTAAACTGAAACTCAATCGTTAAAATCTGTTTTCTCCACATATGGCTTAAAAAGGCGACAATAGAGAAAAGCTAAAATGGAACAGGAAAAGTGTGTTTCAAAAACATTCCTCCAAAAGACAGAAAGGAGAAGTTCTCTTCCCTAGACTCACGAGCTGACAATGCTGACCTTGCAAGTTACTGTTTGGTTCCTTCATTACTGCTAACTGATTACAAAAATTAACTTTAAACATTTATGTATTCTGCAGTTGCTATTTAGGTCATAACCTTGTAAGAATGACTTTCACAGACTAACTGCTGTATGTAAGGGAAGAAGGGAAGATGAAGAGGAGTTTTGAATTTTTTTTTTTTTTTAAAACTTGTCTGATTGGGTCTCTTTTTCAAGAAAAGGTTTGTAGGAATTAAAAAATTGTATTTTAAGTCGGGTTATTTTATTTCTTCAAGAAGTTATTCCTTGCCCTATCACTCAGATATAGGGACTAAGCACATCTAATCACATCTTTTGCTTGTCTCTGAAATAATCAGCTATCATCTGTTCCTTTTGAAATGAACACCCTTCAAGTCAACACAATGTACCATTTGAATACAAACTTGATTTCTATGATGACTTTATGTAATCTTTCACTTTACTGTGCTCCCTTTCTTATGCAGATTAGCAATGTATGACTTTTTTAACTGTTACAGTACGCATTGAACAGTATTACCATTCTTTCAGAAGAGTTTCATTTGGGATTCAGACATTTCCAGAGCTCCAAGTGTCTTTAATGTGTTAATGTTTCATGTGTAAATGCTCTTTCTCTGCAATTGGTTTTCTTTTATTTCTTCCACGAAGTTGTTTTCAATAGTCTTTTCAGTATCTTGAGAATGTATGAAGTATCTCATACTCACTTCAGTTCATGTGGCAGACATAATTTTGCAGATAGAATTTTTTCCTAGTCTGGTCAGAGTTCTGTGAGAAATCTTACAGGGCAGAATTTTTGGACTCATGCTGTTCTATATGTGTATTGCTTTAAAGTTGTCATTGTGCAGAAATATAACTCCAGCTAGTTATTTGGGGCGATGATCTTTTTCCACCTGAGCCGACAGCAGAGAAACAATTTCTGGCTTGATTAAGTGCTTACCATGACTTTCAAGTCAGTTGCTTGAGGATGACCTGTATTTATCTTGTGAGAAAACAGACTTGATTTTCAGCTGTCTCCCCCTGCCTTCTAAATAATGTGCTGGGCTCCATACTGCTCATGGATGGCATCCTGAAGCAGCCCACTATCATGGTGCAAGACCTTTCAGTTATTTGATGTTCTGACTTCCTTTTCAGCTATCTTCCAGGTGAACCTTAGCCTTTTATTTGTAGATCTCTAATGGGGTTGATGGGAGGGGTGAGCTTAGTCAACCATGCCTTGGTAAGTCTGTGAGTGATGTGGCACGTGGAGGAAAGAATTTGGAAAAGGGGAAAGTAAAATGCAGCTGGGAGCTGATTTGTACCTGCTGCTGATGGAAACATTCCCCAGATCAGCCACTGCCCTCCTGAAGCCAAGTGCTGTTGGTAAGGCAGCATGTGGAACCTTTTTCCTTTGAGATTTTTCCAAAGAAAGAGGGTTACCTCACAGCCAGATGTTTGATTTCCTATACTCTACAGATAGTTCTGGATGGGTGGGCTTGCTTGGGCTCAGCAGGAGGGCAAGACTGATAAACGAATTAGTAGGACCGGATAGCTGAAGGTTGTATGTCAGAATTCCCGTTAATGCGACTCCACATTAAGTATGTAGCTGAAACCTGAAAGAAAAGCCCTTTAGTAAATCCACAAAGAATAGGGGAAGCAGTCATAGAAGTAATCCATTCAAGATTTTACACTTTGATCATGTTCAAAATGATATTTTAGGAATCTGATGAAAGTTTTTTTTTTTATCTCCATAGTTCACATACTAAACATCTTTTTCCTTGGTACTGGAATTTTTAACTTTTATATTTTGCTCATGGATATTGAGGGAGACATTTTTTTAGGGATATTAAGTGGTTGCTAACATAAAGTTGCATAAATGTGTGACACAAGATGCAGCATAATTTCTTCTGAGGCATATACAATTTTTATAAAGCCTTTTAAAGAAAGAAATCTACTTGATTGCATTCCATAACTATGAAGTGTCTTGCATAAAATATCATAAACATAGAAACTTCTCGCATTAAAAGATGGTAATGTATGCAGTTGCCTCTAGTGAAGGACACAGCTGTATCAATGGCATAAATACTACCTCAATAAGTGTAAGAAGCATACTTTGAAAAGTGTAGTAGCTGACTAACATTATTATTTTACTGTTTTTTTGATGTAGGAAAACATGTATAGCAACTGAATGTGAAACATGAGGAGGGGGATGAAATTTCACTGTCTATTGAGGTCTTGACCTAAGTCAATAAAGAGAAATAAATTTTTGCTGCTTTAAATCAAAATGATAATTTGGTCGGCATGATTGTATTAGGGGAACCTCCACCCATCCTGTCTGTTCAGGGCTGACAGAGAACTACCTAGAGCACAGGTGATTCCTTTATATTCACTATTTTGGGTTTTCTTGTAGGTAGTGCAAAGTTTCCTCTTCTGATGCAGTTCCCCCTCTTTTTTGTTTTTTCCTCTTCTCTCCCTCCCCCAAACACCAGTAGGAAACTAGCTCAGAAGAAACAGTAGCTTTAACCTACAAGCAGCTTCTTCCTAATGTCTCTTTCCTAAAGGTACTAAAAGCAAAATTATGCCTTGAGGATGTTTCCAAGCACAGGAGTTGCTACAATGGTATGACCAGTGTAGCTCCTCTTTCAGGACTGTCTGGTATGTTTTAAGAGATTTATGGCTGGAAGTAAGACTCTGACTGTTCCATTTCTGGCAGTGATCAATATCTTGATTATTTCTCTGGTTATGATAAAATAGCTTTACTATGTGAGTGTTGTTATGTTAAAAAACCCCAAATTATGTGAAAGAGTTAAGTGGAGAATTTTTCTGCTCTGAGCTTTTTCGTGTCTTTGGAACAGAGCAGTTCATAGAAATTGGTGGTGGTATAGTAGACATTTAAGATACTGATAGCTGTACAAACAAATAGTTTTTTGTCAGTTTTCTTCTTCATGCAGAACCACAGAATATTCTAAGTTGGAAGGCACCCACAAGGATCATCGAGTCCAACTTTTGAACGTTTTTTACATTTTCTGTACATTGCCCATTTTGTACAGTTTCTACACTTTGCATTCAGTAACCACTTGATCATTTTATGTTGATTGGTGTTATTTAGGTATTAGAAGATAATATATATATATAAAATCATTGGTGAAATTCATAAATTAATGTCATACTTCGTATTACAATATAAGAATTTTCAGATAAAAAATACATATGTAAACAGAGAGCTCTTTTAGTAGATAGATATCCATGTGTCTTCTTGTTATTCTGACCCCCATTTTAAATTAAAATTTCTATCAGATTGGATAACCTTTCCACTGTAGTTCATCAATATGTGTTATTTAAGTACTGTACTTCTTATTTATACTGGAATGTATTCTTTCCATGGGAATATTGAGAACTATATAATTAAGGAATAGCATACAGATGAATGACCTAGATATTTCACACTATGCAGCTGGGAATAGACAAATAGTTCTCCTGTTTTGGTGCATTAGCAAACAGAGAAAATAACCTTTTAAGAGAATCTTTCTTCTAAATCAGGTGAATAGATGCATATCAATATTTATTGCAATTGGATATAGTGGTTTACACTTGACAGAATACCATAACAATATTTTATTTAGAACAAGTCTGTCTCTGCATTGTCAGGATATTTTGTTTTACTGCTCTGTGTCATCTTCTGAGATCCCTGTATCACATCAGGAACTGGTGGCCTGGAAATCCTGAAAGCAATGGCAATATGTGACCTGCACCTGGAAAATGATTGTCTAATAAGACCGCTAATGAAATAGGTTATCAAGTTTTCTTCAAAAAGGAAAAGGTAGAATGAAAAATGAAGCTAAAAGATGAATCAAACCTTATAACATATTTAGAAAAATCTGATGGCAAAAGGTTACTGTGAATAAAAAGTAGGATAAAAAAAATCACATTTTGATTTCCTGCTCCCCCTTCCCTGGGATTTCCATGAAGTCATGTAGGATATTTTGAATCATATTTTCCAGCACAAAGCATTTCTACTAAGGAAGATTTTTCCCTTTTTAATCAAGGAGAAATGAAAAAACTTCAGTGGAAAGCTGTGTACCCCTAGGCTAAGTTAGCTTTAAGAACAAGTTTACAATTGATGAACTTTATCAGTTGTGCATGTTTAGAATGTATGTAGTGCAGGTGCTACGAAATTCTTATTTGCATTGTTAGAAATAAACTCAGATTTTGATACAATTAAGTGGGGTCAGTCTTCGAAACAAAAGAGAATTATTTTTTTATGACAAAACAAAAGAAAATTATTTTTTTATGACAATTCAGCTGTGCCAGAGACCTCTCTCCCCCCTGAGAGCCACACACAGACACTCTAGAACAAAATGGCAACTTTTTATACCCTTTTCCAGCCACAGGCGATATCTGTCCCCTTTCCCATGGGGTGGGTACTCGGGAATTTACATTCTCTCCCAACTGCCTGCTCTTCTGTCCCCTCCCCTCTCACCCTCCTCCCTTTTTTGGCCCTGTCTTCAAGCCTGCCCCTCTCCTACTTCTCAACAACACCCAACAGATCAACCAGAACAGATCCCAGTCATTAATAACAATAGATAGGGAACCAAAACTTCCATTCTTTTACTCAATAATCCTTTCTTTTGGCTGCAGCAAAATGTTATTTCATCCCTCACAGCATGAGGACTAGAAAATGAGTGGAATTCTGTAATTTAGCTGAACAAGTTGTTTGTTGTTTGCAAGTTAATGTGGTGTAGGATGGTGGACATATAAGGGTATACTGGTGCATTATTTCCTTATGGGAAACCACACACACTAGACTCTTAAAGGGGATTAACTTCGTAAATTAGACATACAGTACATTTAATATTGAAAAAGGTGCCAGTTCTTGTTTAAAAGAGTTACGTCCCTTATTGTATAGTGGATTCTTTTGTTTTGTATGTGTTGGTTTTTTTTGGTTTTTGTAGGGGATTTTTGGTGATTTTTTATTGTTATTTTTCTTTCTTTGCTTTGTTTTATTTTGATTTTTTTTCCTCCCAGAAGAGTGACTCAGCATAGGGACTGCAAGTGAAGATCCCTCTGATTCAGGTCTCAGATGTCACCCAGAGAAATAAAAGTAGTTTAGGATGTTTCCATGGCAGTCTGAGAAGGGTCTTTCTTCCAAAACAAGGGGCAGTAGATTTGTATTTATCTATTTTGCAAGGTCCTGCTTCAATAACTTTTTGATGGCATCTTGCAGGGTGTTGTCTGATTTCATGACAAACTTGTATTCTGCACATGCTCAGCTCCTTGTTAGGTTTTTTTCCCATGCAGGAAGTAAAGGCCAGAGTTCTCAGCATCATTTACAAACTCTGACACTTGGAAAGTTTCGAGGGCACAAAGTGAGGTACTTATGAACCATGGGAAATAATTTAAACAAGTATATATTTATCTTCAAAATACCTATTGCTACTGTAATATTAGGTAAGACATTTTAAAATCACTTTGAAGGTTTGTACAGTTTGTATTGTTTGGAGAGGTTCTGTCATTGACAGATTCACAAATTTATGTTTTCCTTGCTTATCTCCAAATCCCACAAAGAGAACTTAAAATCACCCTTCATTTAGCTATATTTGACGTACCTATTGACTCTTCACACTCTGCCTGCTTTTAGGAAGCTAGGCTTTGTTTGAACACCTGGTCCATCCAATTTCCTGCAGCTCCTGATTGTTTTTTCCTCTGTTAGTTGACCTGGGTAAGCCTTTAAGGCTACATAATATGTGTCTGGTACAGATAAGGGTTAGGTGTTTTAATATTTGGTTGAACTGTACAAAGATGTGGTGAAACTCTGAGGGGGAAAGGAAGCATGTCTGTTCTTAAGTGTCATAGTACTTTATCTACTTCACTTGACTCTGCAAGCTTTTTTTTTCTCCTTGTCAAAGAGCATGGAAGGGATCCTCTCCTGAGCTTCCTCCATGCTGGCCAGGAGCTGTGTAAGCCTTCATAGATGCACTAAGTTAGAGCATCAGTCCCATTGAAAATTGTGTTGTGAACCATGGCCAAGACACATTCAGGTCACTTCTAAGTGACCTGGTAACCATCTCTCATTTGCACAACAGTTTAGTGTGTTTAAAGTCCCTGGACAGGCTGATAAAAAGGTGAAATTGCAGTTGTGTGAGTACTGAAGTCAGCCTAAAAAATGTAATGATATGGTTCTGTTGCTTACCATGTTTTACTTTCCTCTCCTCTTCCTCTCTTACAGCTGTGTGTGTAGTGCCTCTTGAAGGGTGGTAAACAGGTTCATCACAAGATTATGGATAAACAATGTTAGAATCTCTGCTGAATGAATTAACTTTATTTTGAATTTTATTTTATTTTATTTTATTTTATTTTATTTTATTTTATTTTATTTTATTTTATTTTATTTTATTTTATTTTATTTTATTTTGAAGCTAGATATTTAATTCAGCTGAATATCTCACTGAGTGTTCTGAAATGCTTAAAATACTGAAAGCTTGGCACAGTGGTTTTGAAAGTGTCATTTATTTTTCCTGCTTTTGACCAAATTGGCAAGCAGACCTCTAACCTAATGGCTAAATTTAGAAAAAATCCATTTTATTTCAGTGGAGCAGAGTTTTTTTCCATCCTATGAGGCTTTGATTTGCTAGTCTTTGATTATTTTTTCTTTCATTTTTTTTCCTCTGGTTAATGGATTGATTTGAATGGGTTTGTTAAGGGGCAGTGTTTGATTTGCATTTTTTGTGTCAGTGGAAATTTTGATGCCCAAAGTCTGTATATGGCTTGTGTCTAACAGGAAAAAAAAAAAAAAAAAAGAAATTTGCTCTATTTGAGGTTTGGATATTCTTATTGGTGATGTTGGCCATCAATCTTAATAATATCATAACTCAAATTTTTGCACAATTCTAATAAAAGGAATACTTTCAGTGTCTTGGAAGGGTTGCAAAACCAATTACAGAAATGTCAGAATTTCCACAGGAAGGTAACCTTCCTCTTAGCAGTATCAGGTGAACAGAACAAACTGATAGTGATTAAAGTGTCAGGATATAATTGCATTTTCTCTCGAATAAACCATCAACTCTCAATAAATAATTAAAACAAGTCATGTTTCTCAAGATGCTGCAGTTGAGTATCTTTTATTAAAAAGTGCTAGGAGCCATTATTAGATTTTTTTAATGATAAGTTTTTCTTAATGTCAGATTTTATTACTTTGCTATTCTTTGGGGTATATTTTCTTTTCCCCAGGTTTACTGGGAGAGCATAACTTGTGTCACAGGCTGTAATGAGATTTACTCTCCATGATGATTTTACAATGAACTTGTGAACCTAGACTTAGGAATGGTAAGTAAATTTTAAAACTGGTGTCCCAAGAGCTATAACTCTTTAATATATGACATATATATTAAAGAGTGTCTTTCTCCTGTTTTTTCAATATTTTCTTTAGATAATTGCTTACTCTCTTCTGTCTTAATAAAACACCCATTTTTAATAAACAACATAAAACCCAAAGGGACAAGGGAGCCATGAGAGTGGACTATGTCCTGCTCATTGGTGATGATGAAATATGAACTAGATCAAAGATTTTTAACTTGAAAAATTCAGGAGTATTTTGTGGGACTGACAGGTTTTGATGTTCTTAAACTTCCGACTGCCTTATTAAACATAGTAAATTATGTACCAGAGTGTTGTTTTATTATTTTTCAGTATAGAAGTAGAGATTTAAAAATGTGATATTAATATTTTTCACTTAAGCCTCCTGTTTGTTTTCTTGTAGGCTAGTGCTTTTCTCTTTTTTTTGGTCTGATCTTAGCTGGTTGTGCAGTCTTTTCTGAAAATGACAGAAACTGTTGAAAAGATAATTTTTTTATCTCCAGAAACTGAAGTCTAAACATGAACCTTAGTTTTACATTTTGCCTAATTAAAACTTGTCATCTAATTAAATCTCCAAAACAGGTATAAATTAAATGAAAACTGAGTAAAATACTGTGTAAGACAAGTAATTAGCAAGCAGTTGTCAAATCTTGTTGCTGCTAGGAATAAGCACATAAGTTTATTTGGGGTTTCAAACTAACCAAAGGGTAGACTATGCTAGACATCTCTATGTATTACAAATTTTAAATGGGAGTTGATCTAATACTTGGATTTATAAAGGTGTGTAAGGAAAAAAGAACGAAAACTTCTTCCAGCTTTTGCAATTTTTGTAAAGGTGTACATATGGAATTTGCAGATTCTTAAGCCTGGGGTGCAGTGGTCTTGTATAAATGAAACAAAGATTTTAAAAAATAACAAATGGGGCCAACGTGTTCAAAAACCTCTCTGTAGATGAAGGCTGTTGCCTTCCTTTTCCAAGCCACAGCTTAATTGTGCATTCTTACACTAGTACTTTATCTTTGTTTCCTTGTCTCTCTGTATGCTGGTGGGATAAACTGAATGCTCTCCTTGGAAACTCTTCTACTTTCATTAAGTTTTAGGAAAGTGTAGTGGATGTTAGTGATCAATCCACAGCATGTGATACCAATGACTCTTCTACTTTTAAATCCCTTCTTTGATGTAGTAGCCTAGTAAAATCTGTAAAATCTGATGTTCTGAGCATGACAGATTTGTTCCTCTTGAGTGTAAAGGTTTGCTGAGCATTCATGGTTTTCTAAAACTAGCAAAGTTTTCATCTTAATAGCTAATGTTATCCTCATAAGTAATCCCAAAGACTTGACTCAATCTCTTAGAGCTGATTTCATTGGTAAGAAAAATAAAACAGTTTGATGATTTGATGGACTTTATATCGTCATGTTTTATTCTGCCTGTTGTTCTATACTTTCATATAAACCCTTCTAAATGGCTTGAACATTACAGCAATGAAGCTTGAAGCTTAAAGAAAATACCCTGTTCAGGTCTTCAGCAGGATGAGTGTCTGTGATTCACTTGCACAACACCATTTTCCAGGTCTTCATTATTGCTGAAACAAATTACAGAAACAGACAGAACTCAACCAATCAGCAGCTGTTTTCCCAAGCACTGATCTCACCTTGATCAAATCCCAGCTCTGTACAGCAGGTTGTGTAACTGGAAGTGCCTTGCAGCATGCCCTGCAGGTCTGGTAATGAAGTCTAATTCCCACTGAGGAACAGATGACAGTATCCTTCAGAACAGAAATACTCCTCAGAAGATTTAATTTATCCTGTATTGGGGCTTTTGGGAGCTAGGCAAAAAGGAGCTGAAAGAAGGTCCTAAATAATACAAGCATGTTCCTGATGGTTTTAATTCATTTTTGCTAAACCCAAGTAATCTTGAATATCACTACCCT
Organism: Poecile atricapillus; assembly: GCF_030490865.1. Lineage (NCBI taxonomy): Eukaryota > Metazoa > Chordata > Aves > Passeriformes > Paridae > Poecile > Poecile atricapillus. The sequence goes on from NC_081252.1 coordinate 11,152,217, forward strand.
GGGATGCTCTTGCAGTTGGCACATAACAGCACATGCATTGCAGATGTCTTGTCACACAAATATTCTTCACGTCTGCACTCCTAGTAATGCTTCCTGCTGAGAGCTTTTCTTTTTATGCCTTTTCCTCTTTCTTTTGTGCTCTTCCTACTGGATCGCACTTTTGTCTGCCTTTCCCCCTCTCACCCCATCTTCTACAGCCTCTTGCTTTTTTTTTTTTTTTTCTCTAGAGTAACAGTCCTTCTCCTACCTTTAACCACCATAATTCTCTATCAATTGTTAGGAAATTCATCAGCATTATTATGAACCCTTTCTTTTCTTTCTTTCTTTTCTCCAGAAAGCAAGTTCATTTCTGGATTTTTAGAATTTATCTGCCCATCAGTGCACCTGTCTTAAACTAAAGAAAGTGTCTTTAACAAGAAATAGGTTATTTAATTCAATTAAATGGTGTGAAAAACTAGGTATCTACATAGTGACTTTGGGAAAAATATATCAATTTAACTGCTTCAATTTTTTTCCTAGACTGTTTGGAGTTAGTAGGTGTTATTGTAAAGGATCATTTGCCTGATCATGGCATACAAGAGCAGCTGTGGATACATCAAATAATGATTTATATTTTGTGCAGTTACAACTGAAATGTAAAAAAAAAAAAAAAGACATTTGAAATATTGAAGTTTTCAGAAATTTTCTTTTGATTGAACAAGTTCTCTTGATGACCTGTCTGATACAAACTTGTGATTGAAGTGGAACAGAGATTTGAGCTCTTCTGGCTCTTGTCTGTAAGAGGGGAAAACTGTTGGAAGCTATCTGTTTCAGCTGGGAGTAAGAGCTGGAGTTGTTTTGATGAACTTGTTTTCCCTTGCAGCAGGAGAGAGCAGAGATTGATCAACTCAGAGCCTAGAGAGATATCTAGTAGGACAACTTTGTTTCCATTTCCTTGGGTATGGACTGTCTTCAATCACCTGCCAGGGCAGAAATTTGAACAAGAAGTTCAGGCATAAACTGAAAAAATATGGTTCAAATTTTATCATCTCAACAAGCAAAAAAAATATTAGATAACAGACACATGAAGTAAAAGATTGTTATCTCTTTTTTACTGTGATATAGTAGCTCTTACCTGTTCTAGAAATCTTTGGAGTTTGTAATTTTTCCTGACATGAAGTAATGTGTCAATTCCTACTTGACTAGGCTAAATTTCTGAAGTGTTTTAGTTTTTTCAGTGTTTCCAGGTGAATGGTTCCTTGGGTGCAAGTGTGTGCTAATCCAAAAGCTCTGTACTAAATTATAAACTGCCTAAATGTGAAATGTAGGACTGAGATTTTGAACCCTTAGTTTTCTGGTAGCTTGGGTATTGAAATTGTTCTCTTCATGAGTAGACTTTGAGCCTATTGACTTTTTTTCTTTTTAAAGAATGTAACACTAATTGTACCTCTAGTATTCTTTCATAAAGAGGCCAGCAGTGAGACTGCTTGGAAAGTTTACTTTACTTTTGATCATGATGTTTTAATTGCTTTCTGCCTCCAGGACTGTATGAGTGTCTCCTTATAGTGAAACAAATGCAGGGATCACAGGGTCAATGAGCAAGCAGAATGGAGCAAGACCTTTGCCTCTGAAGCTGAGGAAAAAAAAAAACCCTAGCAAAACCCAAACAAATTAAAAGAAGGTGCCTCCAAATAACCATGAAGAAAAAACAAAATCCCTCAGCCCTCAGCTCACCAGATTTAAAATCCACAAACAAAACAAATAGGCGGTGGGGATATGATTTTTCTTATTTTCACAGGACCTAAATTTTCAATTTACAGCAACTATGTTTGTTCTAACAGGTCATGTGTGCAAATAGATTAACTGAAAGGATTAACGCAAGAGAAAAAAAAAAAAAGGCAACTCTTAACTCTTGGACTAGGCATTATATATTTCATAGATTTTTGGATTGTCTTGAAGTTGATGAATGTGGAAAACACCAAAAAATCTTGTGGATGATATTTTTGTTTTTTATGCCTGCTTTTCCTCTTGTCAATCCTCTTTTCCTGTAACTGTTTTTTATCATCTTTATGTAATTTCACACACATACACAGATTTCTGGTCCAACTTTCAGGAATTTTAGACTCATTCTGAAGATGTGGATGTACAGCAGCTTTGAAGGTTTGCACCACATAAACGAAGCTGCAATTCCATTACTGATGCTGATTTTTTTTTGAGTGACTTTTTTTTTAGTTCCAAATTGGCTTCTTCTTCCATAAATTTATGAAATTCTATGTGAATTTGTACTTTTGAAACAATTTATCTCCTTCTAAACTTGTATGAATGCCTAAAAGATCTTTCAAAAAGCTTTCTTTTAAAATTTTCTGCCTTACTCTCTGTATTTACATTGTATATTGTCAGTTGAAGGACACTTTCTAAATCAGTGTGCTGTAGCATCACCTGTATGATCTACAAGGAGGACCAAAGTCTTTATCTGAGTGTACATATCTCATTGAAGTGTTTTAAATTGAAAGGCTGAACTAAAATATTTGGAACCTTCTCCACATAAATATATAATGATTTTATGAGTTACTAATCTCTGCCACAATAAAACACTTCTTAATAAGAATTTAAAAAATAAATAATCATTGCTCAGAGACAGTTTATCCACTCTTGAAATTTACCTGACAAGCCTTCAAGGCATGTATTTGTCTTCACCTAGGTCATCTTTGGAACACATTTCTGTGTCCAATCGTACATATTTTTATCAATCTAGCAAAACACCCAAGCTGTAATTTTTATCTGTGAGCACTCTTTCCTTTTTCCTTTCTCCATCTGACAATTATCATCCCTACTGATGTAATTGCACTGGCTTAATAGCTGTGATTAAATTCATGATTTAAGAAGACTCCCAATGACATCTCCTTCATCTTGACATCTGAAATGCAGTTTTTGTGTTTTTTGTTCTTGTTCCTAATCAAGATGCTGCATGGCTGCTGGTGATGGCTTGCAGTGGTCCAGGGACTGAGAATTCTCCAGGGAAGTGGGTATTGTGTTGAGGATGTGTGTGGCTGAGGTCAGACTGATAGCTTGTCCTTCAGCTTATTATTTGTAGAAAAGGTTCCTGAGTGTTATATTTACACTGGAGGAAATCACAAGAAACTCTGGTAATGCCAAATGATTTCTGGAATGACAAAATTGGCATGACATCTTTTGTATTGACTGAAGAAGTAAAATGTGTTATGATAAACCTGAAGTGATGCTTAGGGATGCTCCTCTTTTAATATTTCCTGGGTGGAAAACTTAGGAAGTGTTGAAGCCAACAATATTCTTGTTGCCAGTTACTTTGGCTGCCAACTCCAGCACAGATTCTCTGAATAGACATAACAAATGGTACAGGATGTAAGTGATTTCCAACAGAGAACAGTTTACAGAGGTTTCTGCAGAATCAATTACCAAAATCCCATACCAAATGTGGTAACAGCTTCAAGAGCTCTTCTAAGCTGGAAGCCATCCTCACCTGCTATCTCATGGCTTTGCTTTACAAGGTTTTACACATTTTAGAGATGCTGTTAACTGCAGCTAGGAATATAATGCTGGGGTTTTGATTTGAGACACTGTTTAAGCAATTCTCTCTCTTGTTAGGTTGGTCATAGCACACTGGCAGGGGATCTATCAAGAGAAAAAGATGTGTGTATATTCATTACCTGTACATTATAGATATGTATGTTAAATTTAGATGAATTGTGGACACAGTCTTGGAACACTTACACAAGTAGTGTTTAGTCATTCTGATAATCTTACCCAAGTGGCTGCACTTGATTCCTTGGTATTCTGAAATGATGTTTGCTTTCTTTAAGAAAAACTTATTATAAATTTTGCATTATTTATACTTGCAGCTACTCCTTATTGCAAATCTTTGTTTTAGCAGTTAATACGGTCTTATTATGAAAAAGGATTTAGCCTGTAATAATAATTTGCTTGCATGAAAACACTTCATAACATTTATTAAAAAAGAATTACAGTTTAAGAGGGCTTTGACCCAATAAGGTGTTTAATAATGTTAAAGGCAACAGCATCTTTGGTTTAGAAACAAAGAAAAACAGTCTGATACAAAGCTATAAAAAGGAGATGTTCAATTCAGATTTACACCTATGTTGTTTAAGAGTTGAAAGCTTATATCATAGCATTGTGTTTTAAAATTTTATTTCCTATTAGTATATTAAATATTTTCAGATTTATGCTCATTTGAAAATTTCATGTTTTTCTTTTTTTTTATTCTTAATGGTTTATTCCTAAACAGTTTTACTAAATCAGGTGAAAAAACAATTGTTTCACTGTTTTTTTTTCCCTCTATTTATTTTGCCTTCTTGAGCTTGGAGAACTCCTTTCAACATATCAGGTTGTGCCCAACATAATATTTACTTAAACTATGTCAAATTTAGAGATAAATACACTCCTTAATTAACTCACCATGGTCAGTGTTTTAATAGTTAAAAGAATTTGTATCTTCAGAGGCTACTGTTGCCTTTAACTTTTCTAGATTATTGGAATACCTAAGTCAATATTGCTCAATTAATTTTAGTATTAGGCTCAGTGGTCTGGAAGCAGTACCTTTCTGTTTATTTATTTGGGTCATGCCCATATGTAGATAAAATTCTTGAACCTACAGCAGCTCTTGGCAGTTTGAAAATTAGTGTTAATTAAGTTCTGTTCTTATATTCCTTCAAGCTAAAGTGCAGTTGATGAGTTATCATGGAAATACAATAAATCCTGAAGCTATTTCATAAACATAGTAATTTAATCTGAATTAAATGCTTCATCGATGGAGACAAATGAATTCTTTAAAGCCATATTATTTGTTGTTTGGATATACCTCAGAATTCTTATAGATGCATTTGCAGTTCTGGGAAGTAGAGAGTCAGAAGTGGGATGAGATGACCTGATGCACATATATCTTTACAGATCTTTACAGAAGTGGATGTGTCTGCTATCCTAGTCCTGCAGCTGGGGAATCAGGGACTGATATTATGCCAGTATTCTGGGTATTTTAATATTTTTCTTCCTTCTTAAATCTGCATGTTATTTATATTGAACATTTTGCCTGAATTGAGAAGAGAATTTTTCAATTTGATGTGATTTATTTGAGTTATTTGCAGAGGATTGTAATAATACCATTGAATGTATTTCTCTCAAAGTGTGTAAGAAAAGTAGTTACCTGTTGCAAAGTTTAATTGAATGCTTAATTTATTCTTCTTTGTTCTCTCCAGAGAACTACTGGTTGAAGATTTAAAAGCAATGTTTTTCTTCTGATCTTGGATAACAAAGGCACCACGGCTGTTCAGATGGGAACAGCTGTTCCTATCCTTTCAAAGTCTGAACTGTGCTCCTTTTTTTTCTTGGGAGGAAGAATTAAAAAAGACCCTGATCGCTTCATGGTATTGACCACTCAAGGTTCTTATTCCAAGGGGAGTATTTTCTGCATTTAGGAAATGAGTACTGAAAGATGTACTTAATAACTTTGACATCACAGTCTTTGCACTCAGAAATACAACAAGAATTTGAAACCTGACCCTAGGGAGCATGATTGTGTGCAAACTGACATTATTTTATCTCCATACTGTCAGTGTTCTCAAAGCAAACCTGTTCAAATCCATTGAGAAGAATGGTGTGTGGGAATAATTTCAGCTGTTCTCAGGAATCTGTGTTTCCCTTTCTAACTCACCCTCTAACTTTAGAGTAACTGAGAAGTCCTGCTACTCTGTGTACTGGTGTTTTGGAGGGGGCAAATTAAAGTCTAGTGGTTTTTCTTTCATTCACAATTTCTGATGTGAGATAGATAGAAATGGTTCTTTTCCTTCAGCTGTTTTTGTCGAGCTAGCGTAGACTGTGAAGCTCAAAATCCAAAAAAAGGACCTGAATCCAAAGTCCAAAATTTTACTTGGTGTCATCTAAGGCAAATTATTCTGCTGTCTTGGACAGAACTGATATTAATTTGATATAACTTGGAATATTTGACTCACAGCTAAATATACCTCTCTCTCTCTCATTGGTTAGATGAGTGTACAAAAAGTTGATTTTAAGATGACTCTTTGGTAGCAATTAGAAATGGAAAAGAATCATATGTCTGACAGAATAAAGAATGATGACAAGAGTTATTTTAGGAGTTTTCAGTAAAGTATGAAACATGGATAGCTGTCTTTTCACTTGAGGACATTGTGTTCTCCAGCACTTCAGTGAAATTTCTAATACTGACAATGTGGCTACCACAACATTTAAATGTGAAACTGGAGTTTGAAGTGGCTGTTTAGGCTCTGTGAGGCTACTTAGGTGTTTCTGGTGAAGATGTGGGCTCTGCCCCCATACTGCTCAAAGTCTAAGTAAGTGGGGCAAGGTATAGGGAAACAGAATAGCAGAGGGTGGCATGCCAGACTGTGATGAAAAATATGTATTAACCCATGAAGCAAAGACAAGGATTATCTCAACTTTTGTGAACTATTATCATCTAGGTGGCTACTTCTAGACAATTTACTGCTGTTCCCCCATGTTGACAGTGGGCTGTGTTGGCCCAATCTTGAAATTTGCAATTGAGTTGTCAGCAGACATGGCTGGAGTGCCTTTGGGGTGTAGGTGCAGTAGCAGAGTGGATTTTTTATATAATTTTGTAGAATAAGTGCTCAAGAGTCAAACCTCTGATATTTAGCTTAATAAACTCAAGCTCCAACATCCTTTTATCTCTGACAGAATATGAAGGATACTCCTGTCATCATAAACATTTGCTAAAATGTTTTTAAGTGACAGGTCCCAAAACCTTAATTTGTTTTGCATGATGCCTCATGAAAAAATTTAAAATTAAATCAAAAACAACAATCATGCCATATTGTTATTTAAATCAGATATTGTTAATGTCTTGAAATGTTATATTTTGATAATAAATCTCTTTGCATGAAGAGTGAATTAAAACTCCATTAAAAATCCTTTTCTTTCTGTGGGGACTGGAAATTACTGTGAAGCTCTTGAAATTAATTTAAATAACTGCTTTTCAGAGACAAAATTCATCAAACTTTTATAAGTATTGTCCTTATGCTTTTTTAAAAATAATTTCCTATAATGAATTTCTGTTATAGTAATATTTTTTGACAGCTGTAACAGCTAGCATAATTTGTATCTTGAAGAATGTGTAAATAATGGAGAACTTGATGAAAGAAGTTTCAGTAACCTAGGGGCCTATGCTGTACAGCAGAGATACAAGGGCTTAGAGAAACAGATCTCTCTGATATGTCATGGAAAGGTACACCAGATATTAAGACAATTGAAAAATATGGTCTTGAATTTTATTTATAGGCTGTGCAGAGTTTGAATTACTCGAGATGGAAATTATTTGAGATGAACCAGGCCAAATTTAATTCCTTTCTCTTTGTAAACTACTGCTGGATAACTTGGTTGCTTTAAAAATAGATTTTCTGTTTATTGGCAGTTTTTCAACATATACTTTTAAAAGCAATCCACAGGAATTGCAAGCCAAACTCTCATTTAATTCAGAGATTTGAGCATCTTACTACTTTAGTATCCTTTGAACTTTCCAACCTTTGTGTATGCTTTGAGAATCAGGGGTTAGCATCTGCTTAGTTGAAGAATGTTTTATGTTCACACTGGTTATCTTAGTATGGCATGACACATTTATACGAATAACTAATACGAGAACAATGTTTTTATTTTCAGTTTTGAAAGAAGAAAATGCTTAGATCTTGCCTAAGGGGTTTTACAAAGTGCCAGGGCTTTTCTTAAGTTAAATGGGTCAAAGGAAACTCATGTGTTTTAAGAATTTGATAACTTAATCTGATTTCATTCTTTGGATTTCTCTCCAAGAGAAGTTCTCTCTGGGTTGAGGATTTTGAAAGATGCAGAATTTTAAGCTGATCCATTTGACTGTGTGTGGCTTATATCTGCCAACTGTAGTATCAGCAAGAACTACATGTTCTCTTAATTTCCCCCTTGAAATTGACTATTTTTTCTGGAGATGCTGGGGAAACTGAAAATGACCCCAAACCATGTATTAATTCTACTGGAGTCTTGGGTTTTTAAGTAAAATTTTTTTCTGTTTAAACATCATCACATTTATTGAGAGTGTGTGTGAATGTATACATTTTTTCCTCAGTTTTTGTTTGTATCTCATGGTGCTGGGTATGGATATCTGCTGACTATGAATAGTAAAGTATTTAGAATGGGTTTGAAACTGCATGCTGAATTTTTTGGTCTGCTGCATGACCTAATGCCCATTAGATTTCACAGCCCTTTGTCACCTGCTCCTCCACTTGCGGCTTGTGCCTTGTCCTGCTGCTGCATTGCAGTGAAGGAACATGAAGCAAGAGTGTCTTGCCTGGTATCTACAAGTGGAAATAGAGGATCCTTACATGTGACAGTTGATAAAAGAAGTGGCAGTTTCTCTAATTTGAGCAGTAGATGGCTGAATTTTTGATGTGTGTATGTTTTGACCTAATTATTTTCTTTTATGCAGTTTATTCTTGTTATAGAATAGTTCCTGTTTCTGGTACTGTATTGTAACATGCATCCATAGATGTGCTCTAGCTGGGTAGAAAACTTGTTACACATGAATAGAAGTTACAAAAAAATTAAAAAAAAAGTAAAGTGTGTTTGTGTTACACTTAGATGGAATTCTTCTCCAGCAATCTCTCAATCAAATATCTGATATTTACAAATCAATGCATGTTAACAGCTCCTGCTGTATTTTTCATGTATGGTTGATGGCTTCATTGGGAATAAAAAGAATTTAAAGAACTTCAAAGATTTTATAATATCTTCTTCTCTTTTATTAACTTTCTTTTTTTCTTCTCAAGGAGAGAAATGGGGAAGTTTGCTGGAATAAAGCTTTTAGAAAGCCCTTAGAACACCATCCAAGAACTTCTGTGTGCTCTAGTCATGCACTCTGCACTCTGAAGCAGGGTTATGCAGATCAGTATGTTCATCCAAAGTGAAAACTTCACCTGAAATGAAGTGTATGTAGCTGTACACTAAATATTTGCTGCAACTAAATACAGATTTATTTTTTTTTATGATTCATAAATGTTTTATTATTCATATATATATTTTTTTACTCTCTTTCAGGTTCCCTAAATGATAGTGGCTGCTCAGCACAGATGTGTTCTGGCAATGAAATGCCAGCTGCCTGTCACACAGCTCTGGCTTCCTTGCAACCCAGCTCTCTGCTTCCTTTTCCACCCCTGGCAATTCTTGCTGAGTATTGTGAAAAGGGCTCCTGGGGAAGAGTTTCAGTGTGACAAAAAGTATTTCTGTCCTCTGGATTTAAAACATACTAACTTCAGATATTGTTGGAACACGTTCATTTAAAAAGTAGTTTCAGTAAAGTAGGGGCTGCAAATGCATGAAAGAACAGTAAAATACATGAAATTTTTATGGTTAAACTCAGTATTTAGGAGGCAGACCTGAAAGGTGACTGTGGCATTCTCCACTGCTAAAAGCAGTACCCCTTTAGTTTGGGCTAATGAAGACAAAAGTTGCTAGTGAATTAAAGTATTTGATTAGTGCTTTTACAGCAAAGCACTGAGTAATTTGCATGTGATTTAATCACAACAAGTGTGCTGAAAAAAAATACAGCTAAGAGAAGAAATCTGTCATGCTCAGGATTTGTAGGCACCCAAATATAAACATAGAAAATATTCTAATACAGAATATAGAAAATATTCCCAGAGAACTGACCAACTTTCTGTTAGGCAAATGCATAGGAGTAAAAGGGACAGTTGTTACTCATTTGTATAGCTTAGCTAAAGGAGGATATACAAAATTTCCCTCCTGACCATCATTGCTAACATAAAAGTCTCTTCAGTTAACTGGTTGCTTATTTTTTGCTCCTTTGCAGTTGAGGTCACCGCCTCAGAGACTCACAAAGAAATCCTGGAACTTACTAAACTTACTAATTAGCACAGATGCTAGTGGTATATCTCCTTTTTCTTCACTTATTGTTAACCTCAGAAGCATATTCTTGTTTCCTTGTGACTTTTCTACTGCTTTTTTCCCCCTTCATGTACTCTCCATTGTTATACATCTGGTTATTAACAGATCCTGCATTTAGCATCCTAGTTATTTTAATAATACCCTTTTTGCTTGTGCCATAAAATACCTAGGTTTTTTTTGGTCCTAGAACAGCTTTCAAGAGCATGTTGCTGTGTTGAGTCAGCTGCACATTTTTCTTCCTTCAGACCTCTTATTGAATTTTCATTTGCTATTTCATCTATGCCCACATTTGTCACCCTTTCCCACAGAACAGTGAAGTTTCTTTTATTTAATTAATGTGCCTCTCCGTTCTGACTTCATTTTTTTCCCCCCCCCTCAGAATTTTCTGGCTTCTGTTCTTCTCTTTCTGGGCTTAACACTTAAACCAATGGATGGGTGGGTAGGGCAGAAGTCAGTGTACATTGCAAGTAAAGATTAAGTATCATCTGCCACCCCTATGCAAAATCTCAGTGCAAAGTCTGAAAATACTTTGAAGGCTATTAGTTTAATAAAAAGATGTTCACAATAATTCATTCCAAAGTACAGGGCAGAAACACTAAACTGACCAAAACAAGTTAACAGACTGTGAATTGGCACATGGGCTTCCCTACAATGTCTCTGTTACCTTCCTAGGTTTCAGTATTTAGTAAGCGTCCATTCTCTTAAGCAGGAATAAAAATTGGTGAGAACAGCTCCAGTAAGTTTCTTTTCCAATAAATAGGAAGGAGTTTTTTTGATTAAAGGGTAGTAATTGTCTTTTTAATGTTATGTTTCAGTATGATGTGAAGCAATTTTTCAATAACCTTCTCAGTGCTTGCAAAAAACCCGAAAAAACCCACAAAAAACTGAAAAACAAAAAACCCAACCAAACAAAAACTCAAGCAACCGACACCAAAAAAACCCCCCTGATAACACTGTTTTTTTTCAACAAATGCAATTACTGTATTTCTTAATTAATTTTTAGTGAGCTGTCAATAAATATTAGTCCATTAAATGCAGAATTTAATTAGCTGGGATTATGATTTACGTGGTTTCTGACTTGCTTGTTATTTGCAATTTCTAGTAAATGTTGCCCTTGGCAAAATAAACATACTTAATTTATAGCCAGTGGGTGAGCAATTATTTTTGAGTTTGGTGACACTAAATGCCACTAAAATTCTGTCTGTTTTAAGGGTAGAGATGCACTGTTCTGTTGCCAGAGCTTGCAAATGTGTTTGTGTTGGTTTAGGTTGTGGAAGGGTTAATTTTCTTTGCAGTGTCTGGTATGGGATTGTGTTTTGTACTTGTGCTGGAAACTGTGTAGATAATTTAGGGATGTTTCTGCTATTGCTGAGCAGTGCTCTTGACATAGGGTCAAGGCCTTTTCTGCCCCTCAGACTGCCTTAACAGTGGCAAGATTGGGTGTGCATAAGAATTTGGAAGGGAACACATCCGGAAGGGGACAGAACTCTTTTTAGTCTTTATATTTGCAAGGACTTTGATGGAGAAAAATAAAGAACTGAAGGAAAAGGGATAAAAGCTGTTACAGACTGTTATGGAAGGAGAAGGCCAGGGAGCATATTGTTGCCCACAGTTTTTCAGGCATCATCACTTGACTCCCATTGTCCCAGCCAAGCTCTTTTCATCCAACAGTATCTCTGATCAGGATCTGTTTGTAGTTCCTTTTCAGTCCTCGTGCTGTTGCAAGTTGACTCTGTAAAGACCAGTGTTTTTGTGGCACTCTTCCTTACTCTGCTTACTTAGATACACACACAGCCTTTCAGTGAGATGTGTCAGAGTGGAGCTGTGCAAAGCCTGGTTGACACTGAAGGCGACCAGAATGTAACTGCAGTAGCTTGACATTAACCTGTAGTTTGCTAATCTGCCACATGCACCAGTAGAGTACCACCTGCAAGAACTGCATGGTTTTGTACCTGGGTGACACTCAGGAAAGCACATCTGTTGTTTAAGACAGTAGTGAAAGTATGCTTTTATATGTGCCCATAATTAAAGGTGAATGGTCTGTGATTTTCTTCTGGCCTTCAATTAAAAAAGGTGTTATTCCAAATAGTCCCAGATCTGCTAGCAGAGTAATTAAAATTTTGTTCTAAACTAAATGCAAGGTCAAAATGAAAATCAGAGAGTTTTTAATTTGTCATTATGAAAATAGTTGTTTGATGAGCCTGGTAAAACTTGCAGTGTTTTATTCCCAAAGAGGCCCAGTCAATGAACTTTTCCATAGTACCATCTGTGAAGTATGTTGAAATAATGACAAACTTATGCTCAAAGAAGTGCAGTTAGTCAAATCGAGGTAAAAGTTTGAGAAGCAGTCTTGTCTTGACATGTGTGTTCGTGCTTAGCCACTTTGAGTCCAGTTAGACATGTTACAAGTTTTGTGCTTTGGATCCTCATTGTGTTGCTGCTGCCAGAATGAATATATCATTATTATTGTATATAAAGTGTTGTGTATCACACTTGTTAATATGGGGGAAAAAGAAAACAATTTCCTGAAAGCATTGTGCATGCAAAATTACAGATGGAGCAAAAGGTCTTGATGCTGACTCACAGCCCAGTTCTCTCACTTGTTTTTATGCTGTTGTCACTGGGCACCTGTTGTACCACACCCTGGTTTAGTTCTGAACCCGTGTGTGAGCCCAGGTGAGCTGCAGGGGTTGTCACACCCAATGGTGATTTGCTCTCTGTGCTTTAAAATGAAGGGAAAGGGAATGGAATGGGAAATGATAGTTATATTCCTTTACACTGGAATTCCTCAAAGTCTTTCTTTATCTGTGGAAGTGTGGACACTTTTATCTGGGTATTGGTCTCCAAGAAACTTCCACGGAACACAGAAATGTCCACCACATTGGAAAAAGCAGAAAAAACTACGAGTCATGGCAAAAGGACATGCTCAAGGTTTGGACTTGGGATGGGATAGGAGAGAAGAGTAACCCAGTGTCTTGGTTTAGGGCAAATTTTGGGAGGAATACCCCCAAGGACTGAGCAGAATCCAGTGACTACCAGTTTAACTGTTATCATTGTAACTCAGGACAAGGAATCCTATGGAGTATTTTTAATGTAATTACAGACAGCTTTTATTTGGGATAATTTCTGATGTAAGAGGACCAAGACAAAACAAATTTAGAACCTTATAACTGCAGGAGGCTTGTCTCATAGACTCTTTAATTCCTGGAATTAAAACTTAAGCAAATAGCTCTTTTTTTTTTTTTTTTTTTTCCTTCTTATATTTTTTTTTTCCTGAAACATTAGAGATATACTTAGATATAAAGCTATTGTGTTGCAAAATGATAAAGCAGAAAAAGTATGATGTTTTTCTGAAGTGATGTGCATGTTTGCAAACAAAAGTGCCTTTTATGGGGTTAAAGATGAAACTGAAAATTTATATATGAATGAGAAAATGTCATAAGCATTTATGTAAACAGGCAAATATTAAATGCATGTAATATATTTTTATTCTATATATAAACATTGTAAAGTAGGATATTAGCACAGACTTATAGCAATAAATGTTAAGAAAAAATCTCTTTGTAAGAGGTAACAGATAATTTTGTACAAGTTTTATTAAGAATTATATGATGCAGAGAAATTAAAAAAAACAGAAGAACAAGCAAAATAATTACAGTATCTAAAGTATCTGTCCACTTGTTTGGAATTATGAAGGAAAATATTTCTTAGCTGCATCATAAACTACTATGTGGATGCTTGTAAAAGGATAAAGTAAATAAGGTAACAGACATAAGTGTCCCTGGATCTTAATTTTACAGGACACTGAAAGAAATTTGAACTTCCACCTTGATAGATTTATTTATTATGATCATTCATGAATTACCCCTCCTCTCCTGGAAGGGAGTAAGGATTTTTATAACAGCCAAAAGTGAGAGAGCCTGACTAACTGTGTATGGTAAAGGTCTGTGTCATGAATGAATGCTGACAGGGGGATTTTGACACTGTGGAGTCAGATAAATTAGAAAGGCGTGTGGATGTATACACTTAGATCAGCTGGGAACTATTCTAGGCAAACTGTTTGCAAATAGTATTATGAAAGCCCTGGACCTTGTGTAAATAAGGCATAAAGCATTTATTAAGTTAGTTGCTGCAGAATAGATGTTTATTTGGACAGAAGGACAATATATGTAAAGCATATTAGGCAGGCACAAGCTTTGGAAGTACATTTAACAGTGATGAGGAATAGATCTGGACAAGAGGCTTGGCTTGTGAGCTATAGAATGAGATGTAGATTGACATGCAGAGCGAGCTCTGGGTGGGAGCCCAAGAGAAGAGGCAATTAACTGCCAACCTTTGGGATAATAAAGGGCAGGAAAGATGGGTAGCCATGGGAATGGAGACTGTGAGACATGACAGGAGTCAAGAATTCCCGACATTTTGGATAATAAAAGGAGATCAATATGGGTGGCTCCAGGAAGGTGAATGAACACAGAGAGGGGTAAATAGTTGAGGTCTGAGAAGGAAGGGTGAGACATGTGCATGTGGAGACTGAGGAGGTATAAATTCCCAAGGGGTCCTCTGCTGGGCGTTCTTCCTTGGAAGGGTGGAAATCTATATAATTATTAATACAAAATGTACAAACGATGTTGGTTATGTCTGTCTCTGGAAAGATGTGAACATGTACTGTCAGATATCTTATTTATGGATGAAATGTGTTTGAATGCTTTTAAGAAGCCTATAAGAAGTGAATCAAATAATAACTCTTGAACTGAATGGCAATAACCCATTCAGTTTGTAGTTTTGTTTATTGGAGTGTTTTAACAGTGCTCCTCTGCATTGTGCTGCATTGATCAAATTTAGAAAGTAACATCACTCCTCTGTTCAGTAGTATGGATCCTCTTTATGTGTTAAGTAAAGATGAAAGGTCACCAATATCCATGCTGTCTTTTGTGTTTATACTTTTGATTGATATTTTTGTATTTTACTACATTTTTCACAGCTGAGACTTTTTTTATCCTTCATAGGTTGCCTTTCATTCTGTTCCTTCTCATGACTTCGTCCACTGAATTCTAACATGTTCCACAAGTATTTGATTATGTTGAATTTTAGATGGTCAGCTACAGTTTGAAAAGATATAGAAACAACTCTCATTCTTCCTTTGATTAGACATGTGCCTGTCTTTCTCATAAGGTAATAATTTTAAAATATGCCTTGCTCTTAGATAGCTTTGTTGCATTATGGTTGGTAAAGGCTGGAGAATAAGTTCCATCTTAGATCCTGAATTATCAAAGTGATTTTGCAGCACTAACAAACTTGTACTACCTAAGTGAGAAAATCAGGTGAGTATCATCAAAATGTTACCTTTAAAGAATATATTTATTCTGAACTCACTGTGTGAACAAATGAAGCCTTAGATAGGAATGGCTTCCATTTCCTAGTTTAGCAGACCAAAACTCATCTAATCAGCTTGCTTTGTGTTTTCCTTTTCACTCTGGAAGAGCAGATGTTTTTGCTAACTGAAGTGTGTCATTGCAGTCAAAAGAGTTGGAATACCTGGCCCTCTTGTGCCTGCTCCTGTGTGCTTTTACAGACACTGGACAGGAATCAGCAATGTTAATTTGGTGTATCAGATCTTCCCAGCCTGCCTACTATAAGGTTTTGTGTACAAAAACTATTTTCTCTCTTTAAAATTGAAAGACAATGAACTTCAGAGACTTGGCTTCCTTGTAGTGAAGAAGGATCCTATAGAGAAATTAAAATGTAAAGCATCTCAAGACTATTTTCTCAGGGTTTTCTAATTGGAGGATGGATGAGTTGAGGCAGATGTCAGGAGAATTGTATTTTACACCTCAAAAACTGTCACAGCAGAAGTGCTAGCCTGTGGTTCAGTCATGGAATATGAAGATAGCAGATGGTACCATAACAGAGATATCTGTCAGAACAGGACTGGAAAAGCAGAAATCTTCAAGTAAGTAACAGTTTTGACTGCGTAGGTTTTAGAAGTGAACCAGGGAACAGCAAAATCAATATGCCACAGTGTAGACAGTCAGTGAAAAATTCACAGTGGGTTTAACATCATCCTAACAGATCAATCAGTAAATGGTACCAGCCAGGGTAGCATTCTGCTTGCAAGCCAAAGGAAAGAGCCAGTTGCCAGTTGAACGCTCCCTTCCCCCCATCCCCCCCAAAAAACGAATTCCATCCATCAAATTTGTCCCTGTGTTTTTGAGTATACGTGCCGTGCCATTGCCACAAATGTGTTGAAATAAGATAGAAAAGGAAGGTTTTTTTGTAATATGTAATATATGTGGCTCATACTTTTTTGAGGAAGAGTTGCAACCCCCCCCCAGAAGCCCACCAAAACAAAAAAAAATCCAACCCCAACCTTATGATTCTTCATATTGTTTTGTGCTTCTGAGTGGGCCTTTGGAATATATATTGAGAAGAAGATGAGAGAAATACTTGTACTGAACCAGAAAGAAAACTGATTTTTCCTAATCTGTCCTAACTTCCATGCTTGAGAGCGAGCTACCAAGGTTGTGATTGGACTTGGTGAATCATTAGCATTTTCAAACATACCTTATGAGGTATTAGAATGAATTTAAAGATTATTTTAAATATAATGTAAAGATTGTAATTATTATTATGAATAATGTTACTCACTGAACTGCCCCAGACGAGATGATAGTTGTTGGTCTTTTCCAACAGAGCTATTCTATTCTCTATTTTTATGTCAGACGGGGCAAGGCAATAAACTCTGTGTTAGAGACCCTAACACTGCTGTGCATTGATGTGTATTGCAAATCTCTAAAATGCCATGCAAAGTTGGTGGGTCTTCCACTTTCCATTTTAAGCTCTCTGAAAACAAGCTGTGGGAAATTTATATATAATTTTATGAATGAAATGAACAAATGTATATCTAAAACCCCAAATAGATGAATTATGACTGTGGTCAGTACAACATAAATCTTAAAAAATAACAACACCCAAGACATCATTTTCAGATGAATGTCACCAGAAAGTCAAAAGAGGTTTCTTTTTCCCCCCCTTGCATTCTTGGCTTGTTCCTATGGGAATGTCTAATTTAGACCTTGTGGAAGACTTGCTGTGTAAATTATCCCACAATATTAATAATTCATTCCTTCCTCCCCATTTATATCAATCTTTTATCCTTCAACAGACCCTTCAGAGAAAACTTTGTCCAAAAAGAAAATAAAATGAACAATAATGCATTCTTCTAACCTCTAAGCATAACATAATATAAAGGTCAATGTATTTGTCAATGTAATGCTTAAGTGTAAAAGCAGTAATTTAGTTTCTTTAGACTGCTACAGGTTATAGTTCTTTATTATGCTAATAAGACTGGATAACTAACCTCTATTATTTTATAAATGCAGTAAAATTAGAAATGGATTGAACTAAAAAGTACAACAAGGTTATTTTAAAATGCAGCATTTAACCTCCTTATTTTCAAAATCATTGTTCCCAGCTGATGCTGTTTTCCAGTGAGTAATAAAAAACTTTAAAATACTTAATCAAAGTTTTAAACTGGAGTGGTTTGTTAGGTTTGTACTGAATGTATTGAGATGTGTGTTTGGTTTTAATTAAGAAGGATTTGGTAGAGAATAACTGTAACAATTATTCTCTGTGCAGGGGTGAGAGAATTTCTTAAGAAGGAGAATTAGGAAATCCCACTCTTTTTGCAGTTTTGTGGATTTTTTAAGGATCTTGAAAAGATGGTGAACAGTCTGTTGATCTGTAGCTAGGGTGAAGAAATTTTTACAGTACCAGGTGATTTCGGTACTTAAAATAGTAGGCAAAATTATCAGGAAATCTTTGCTGTGCATGTGTTGTGTGCTGTTACTTCATTTTCTAATTTGGTGAAATGATTGGGGGGCAATATGAAGAAGGGCTGTGAAAACCTTGGTCATGTGGAATTCAAGACAGGGATTTCAGCAGACTGGAGAAAGGGTCTGGCAGAAATCTCGTGAAATAAAACTAAGGAAAATACGGAGTCCTGTAGCTGTGGAGGAATACGCCTCCTGAGCTGGCATCCAGCTGGAAAGTAGCTTTGCAGAAAAGAGCCTGGAGTCCCTGGTAAACACCAATGTATGCATGATCCAGCAATGTGCCTGTGTAACAGAGAAGGTTTAGCAGCTTCCTGGGCTGGATTAAGTGGTGTTGCCAGCAGGTGAAGTTGATCCCTCTTCTCCAGAAAAACTGGTGAAATGCATCTAGGGTGCTGGCACCAGGGTTGGGCCCTATAGAAGAAACATGGAGATGCAGGAGTGAGTCCAGTGTAGGGCAAAGTTGAAGGTGTAAGAGAATCGGATCTATTGGAGAGAGGCTGGGAGCTGCAAATGCTTAGCCTGGAGAAGAAAAGGTTTGCAGGGATCTTGTCAATATCTATAATTAGATTAGGAGGAGTGAAGAATACTGAGCCAAATGTCTCAGTGTATCTTGTGACATGCAAGATACAATGGGCACGAGCAGCAAAACAGGAAATCCATATACATGCAAAAAAAACCACTCTTCTTTTCCCCCCCTTCTTTCTGGTCAAGAATTGCAGCAGCTTGGGCAGAGATTTTGTGGAGTTTCCATCCTTGGTGGTATTTCAAACTCAGTCTGGATGTGTCCCTGAGTAACCTGGTCTGTGTGACTGCTTGAGTAGGGTGGTTGGATGAGGTGATCCGAAGAGGTGCCTGCCAACTTCAGCTTCTGTGGTTCTTCGAGTTTCAGTTTCTACTGCTGGTGATAAACTGCTGCAAAATCCAACGTTAGAAATTTTAGGTACACCTAAGTCTACTTACCTGAATGTCTCTGACCATTATAATGATGTATTTTACTTAAAAAGCACAGAGTTCTCTGTTTCACACATACACAAACACAAAAACCTTAGGGTTTTTTTTGCAAAAATTTGTAACATCTTTGCTTACTTGTGTCTTTCATGCTGTAGACGCATTGCAACAGGGACAAAATACCAATGGCCAAGACTGCCTACTGAATTGAAAATCAAATTGAAATATAAGTCACATACACACTCACATTCTCAAATTCACATAAACTGTAGCCCCTTAGACCTGAAAATACTTTGTCACCTCTACTTTGAACTACTATTTTTTTTTTTTTTCTGGGGAAAATAAAATCATTGGTGTAATCTGCACCAGAAATCTGCCAAGGATGCTGACAAATTCTGCTCTTGGTATGGATACTGTCTAATTGTTTGGGACTGCCACCTTATTACTTCTTCCTTATAATTAACATGTTCTGCCAAGACATTTTTCATGATAGGCTGAAACTGATTCATCTTTTCTGAGCTTTATTTATCTCCATATATAAATGAGAAAAGCAACTGTATTGTCTTATGAGTATGGTAAAGCTTTATTCCCTAGTGCATGTTGAGCATCAATGATCATTATATTTTTAATAGAGAAGAAAAAAACCCACATAGTGGGATTTCTTTAATTTGCTGGTGAAGAGAAGTAGGATTTGCTATTGGCAGAATCATGTAATCCTCTGCTGGTAATAGCACCATTAATATTTGGAGGACACAATTTGGTAACACACTGTCCTCATTAACTCCGGGCTATGTGTTTATTAGTATGAAGTGAGTGATTTCAGGGATGACCTTGCAGAAGTTTTAAGATCTATTAATCAACCTTTATTTCTCTTGGTAGAGGAAGGCCTGAAGAAGGAAAAAATAGATTCGCTTCTGATAAAAATTTCTGCAGCATTCACATATTTTGATTGAAAAGAGAAAAAGATGGTGGTGTATGCCCTTTTAGAATCCTTCTATGATTCTCACAAAATAAGTTTTATACTGTTGTTATGCTTAGGAGAGGGAAATAATAATTGAATTTCCACTTTTACCCCTGAATGCATGGGTTAAGTTAGTGCCTGCTTAAATTTAATGAAAATATGGATGGGGAGGTTGGGGGAAGATAAAAGAAAACACCCTACTCATCTCTTCCAAAACCAACCCGCAAAACCCAGAAGAAACCAAAAACAACAGAAAACTCAGTGGACCATCTCTCTGGGGTGCCAAAAAAAATAACCTTTCCTGGCCATATTTGATGGCAGTTCTATTTAGTAGCATATTTTAAAGTATGGGGATTTTGTTTGCTGATGTTTCAAGAAACAGTTGAGCAGTTAGTCAACACTTTTGGGTTCTGTGTACCCTAGTGGAGAGCTAGCTGGCGACAACATGTATTGGATACTTTCTCTCTTTGTGTTTGGCAGTAGTGCATCACATAGTTCAAAAGACAAAAGAACAGAGAGAATTTCCAATATGCATTTGTCTTTCACTTTCTCTGTAATAAAGTGCAAACAACTTTGTTTTCCATGAGGCTATTGGTGACTTGCTTTTATTCAAATGAAGTGTCCTTGTTAATTCAGAGAACTGCCTCTTGAGCTGTCCAATGTGGTTATTGTTTATATTATTATGAGAAGGTTGTGAGAATATAGTACTGCAGACATTCAGAGTTAATATGAAAACACTCTTTGTGGGTTTGCATTAAGAAATGATGACCTGAGATCAAAGTCAGAACTCCTTGGAACTCAAGATTCCAAGGTAGTCTAATTCTGAGATGTCTACTGAAATCTTTCAAAAATGAAATATAAACTACTCTAATGGGCTATCAAAACTGTCAAGCTGGCTCAGCATAATGAGTGATGTGTTTAAGTTTGATCGCTTTCAAAAGCTTCATGAAACTAGAATAATTTCATCCAAATTGCCAAAAGCCACTTCTGTATCCAATTATCAAAAAACCAAGCTTAACAAAAGCTATCAAGTGCTGAATTGTGTTTTGGAATCATGCTGTACAGTGATAAAATGATTACCCTTAAAGAGAACTTTGCACGTAGATGAATAAACATTTTTCCTACTTAACAAATCTAAAGCAGTAATTAAATATCAAAAGGAAGCAGTTCCATTTTTAGCTCATGCATATACCCGAAGTTTAATTGTTACTTTTGCCTACATTTTTCCAACAATTCTGTAAAGTGTGCAAGCACAAAAGGTGAGGATTTAACATTAAGCAAAGTCTCTCAGATTGTAAGTTCTCACAATGCTGCCCTTGTAGAAAAACACTGATTATATAAAATTAATTAATATAATTCTGATCAGTGATTCTCTCTCAGTTTAACAGGAATTAATAATCAGCTACTCTTTGTATTTTTAAATATATGCTTCTGACTTTACTGTGCACATTAAAAATAGAGCTGAAAGAGTTTTTTAGGGAGCTTTGCTGCAAGCTCTTATCTCTTTAAAAATAAAATAAAGTCAAGACAAGCTTATGAGAAGAAATATAATTAAAGTCACAGATGGAATTCAAGAGGGTGGGAGAAATGAGGACACTGAAGATTTTTCTCTTCTCTGCCCTTTAGAATACAAAGCACTGGGGGGTAAAGAAATTGAGAGATAGAGGGGGGGAAAAACTCAAACCAGTTCCTTTTTAGTTCATAGAAAAGTACCTTAAAATGTTCAATTCAATTGAAATTTCCATTTCCCAGGCCCTTTGGAGCTCTGCTGAGACTAGGTCTCTCTCATCTCCAGTTTTAGCAAAGAATAACTTAGACACAGAAGTATGAAGATAGAAAAATGTGGTTAACATAGATTTCTGCTATAGGTAGATTGCTTCTATGTTGCCAGCATTTTTAGATTACCAATGAATTTTGTGGGAAATTGCTGTTTTTCTTGTTGAAGTTGATGGGGGTAGAAGAAGCTGTTTTCACCTTGAGGGAAAAAAATGTGGATTTTTTTTATCTTTTAACAAGACAAATAAAAGTTGAAAATGTAAATGAGTGTGTCCTGTTGGAAACCAAGGGTTGAATGAAAAAATCTATACCATACAGTTTTAAAATACTCTTGTGGACTGTGATGACTCTTCAAGAGAAAGCTGACTTTTTCTTGTTTAATGTTTAAATTTTTTTCAGGAGAATTAATTAAAAAAAGAAACCAAAGCAAAAACCAGCTGGTTTTGGGGCCCTCTTATGGAAGTGGTGTTGCTTCTTACTGAGAAGAATTCAGCAGAAGCAATTTTTTGTTTCGGAAGAAATATTTTGTTGTATGTCTATAGAATGAGATACTTCACTGTTTTAGTATTTCATTTGCTCTTGAAATTTGATTTCTGGAAGGCTGAGTAAATGGTTATCTATATTTAAAAGTTCAAAGCTATTAATTAGCTTCTCTTTTTCTGTTTTCAGTCTTCAGTGTTTTCTGGGACTAGCAGGTGAAGGCAAGTAAACTTCTGATTTTCCAACTTCTATATTTGTGTTTTCTCAGCCAAGACAGAAAATAACACACAGATTAGAAGCAGGTAATGCTTTTCTGTGTGTTTATGCCATGAATTAATTTTTCATACTATTAAATTTTAGGAATCCTTTAACATTTGGACTTCAGAGAATTACTTCTATAAGTAATCTCTTAATCTTTCACCCATCTTCAGAGACTTCACTTAAATGACTTTAATCTAGTCTGCCTGTTAAATTTTTCTTTCCATGATCATTTGTGAGAAAATGAACACTATTTTTGATAAGTAAAGTTTCTGAGCTAAGAGATGATATTCAATTCTTCTGCAGAGAGTAGTCAGAATAGAGGGAAAATTTGTGTCAGCAGGAAGATTTGTTGTTGTTGCTGTTGTTGTTGTTTTTATTTTATGGTTTCTGGTATTAAAAGTGTTGATAGTGTTGGGTTAAAAAGTAGCAGACAAAGAGGTGAAGGCTTTTAAATGCCAAAACAGGAGTGCAAAGTATTCATAAGCACTTAGAAGTGAATTTTGTCAGTCACATGGCAGTACCTTCAAGGAACATCATGCTTTGGGCTTTGTGGGAAATTCTGCTCATACTGGGGAAGTTTGAGATGGCTTTGAGATAAGCTGGTAGTTTATGAGGCTGAAAGGTCCTTAAAGTGTTATGCTTCAAATTCTGGCCAGTGGACACTTAAAATACATCACTGGGCAAACATATGTATGTGTTCTGTGCTGTTGAAGTGGAGATCAGAGTAAGCAATAAATATTTATTATAAATTCTGACAAAGGATTTGACTGAGATATTTGTGAACTCCCTGAGAGTCTGGTTGGAATAAAGGCTTTCATTCACATTATGTGCACACTTTTTCATGTTTTTATTAACTTCTAAAGCCTTGCCCAGACTTCTGGAGTAGAATTGGTGTCAGACTGCATCTGCTGAAATTTATAAATGTCTAAAGAATACATCCAGTGCTGGTATTTTAGAACTTGGTTTATCTTATTTTATTTGTCTTACTGCATGTGTCATATTTATTACTTGCAATAATTTTGCTTTTAGGAGCTTCACTGCTTCTCCAGTGTTTTTCAGTAGATAGCAATTCATGGTTTATAGTGCAAACTACATCATAGGGATAAATCACATGTCAACTTCATTGCTTCTCCAATCACAGATTGAGCCAGGCTAAAGGATGGTTACCTTTTTAAGAACTTCCTAGTTTTGCCTTTTGTCATTTAGATAAATTTTTGTTTCATTTATTAAAACAAGCAGAACCTGAGCATTTTTTGAAAGACATTTCCTAGGACATTTGTGCCTTGTATTCTCTGTGTAAATTCTGAGATATATATAGCTAAGAACTCTTCCTTTGGAAAAACTGTCATCAAGAGAAGGTATTTTGATCAAAAAATTTTTAGTAGGTCATATGAAGAAAATATTTGTTTGTTTCTAAAGAAGTTTGATTTGTTGCAGCAAGTAAATATAAACAGAAAATGCTTTGACAAAAGAAAAGAGAAAATTCCTGCAGTTCTATTTGGCAACAGCTGTTACTTATTGAAATAGCAGAAATTAAATGAAAGAAATGGATTGTATTAAATTACCATGCTCTAATGAGATGTCATGAAGAAATATAATGGTAGGAAAAATAAAGCAGGTAGAATTTCAAATTGAAGCCTAGCATTAGATTTTCGTAAGTATCTGTAGTGAAAAAATGTAAGGCTTCAAAATATCTATTCTGTTTGCTTTAGAATGAAAAAGATGATATAAAGAAAAAATGTTTACCGTGACTAATATTTGACAATGTTCTTTCTTCTTCTTTGAGGAACATGAACTAACTGTTTTAAATAGCATGGCAATTAAATTAAGTCTGAAATCCCAAGCTGTAGTAATACTTTGTTTGCAATGATTCCAAATTGTTTTTTTTTTAAAAAAAAAAAAAGCTATGATAAGAATTTTTTGTCTTATTTGTATTTTCTATAAGGAAAAGCCTTTTTTCTTGGAAGAAAAGCAAGTTTTATTATAAGACTTCTCTAAAGACTTGTGACATTGCCAGTGTTGGCTATCTGTATAATTATGCTTATGTGATATTTCCTGTTCTCAGTTCTGAATACCAATTAAGCACATATCCTAGGAAATATTTAAATCTGTGCCTTGTGCCAACTGAGTGTAAACTTAGGAAAGATCTTGAAATGAAACATTACACACTAGAGGTAGGTATTCTCTCTTGGTCCTTCGTGCAATAACATGTTGGTGGACACTTGAGTTGTGGTGCTGAAAAACATGGGCAAGTGGTCAGTAAGATGATATAGATGATTATTTTTCATGGGTTGTTCCTTAATGAGTTTCTCTGGTATGATATCAGCTTGGGAGTGAATTTTTATTTTAACTAATTTATTCTGATCTGTTGCTTTATAAAAGCACGTTTCACGACATTGTGACTAATTTCCCTTGAACAACAACAAAAAAATATATGTTGTAAAAGCTCAAATGGTTTGGATGTGTAGAGGACCCCTTAAGAACAGAGAGGGGTTTTTTAACTCTTCACTCCTCTATCTGCCACTTTTTAAATCCAAATTTCAATGCAATTAATGGTGGCTTTGCTGGCTTTCTCAATGAATCAGGTCTTCTTGTAGGATCAGAAACTGTATATGTAAGTGAGCTATGCTGTGATTACTTCCATCTCTGGAAACAGGATTTCAGTGTGAAAACACAAGACAAGTACTTTGAAACTAATATCAAGTGATTGTTCTGACTTATTTTTATTCCATATCTTCATTGTCGTTAATTAAAATAAAATCTTCCTCTGGGCACTTTGATATGTCCTGGCAAATATATATTCTTTTGTTGTTTGTTTGGTTTTTTCCCTTTTCTTAAATTCCCCTGTCTTCCTGTACTTTTTCTTGCATTTTGAGGGAATACTCCTTAGAACAGAAAGTTTGTGTTTTGTTTTGTTTTGTTTTGTTTGTTTGTGTGTTTTGGGGTGTTTTTTGGGGTTTTTTGTTGTTTTTTTTTAATGGAGGTGAGGTTGTTTGTTTGTTTGTTTGTTTTAATTGTAACTGTAGTGCATAAAGCTCAATGGAGAATGCTATTACTTGATCTGAGCTTCCGTGTAACTAAGACAGACAATGGCAATAACAACTGTACAGCTCTGGAATGTTTTTGACCTGACATAGAACATGCTTCATCTTTGTTCTCTATTTAGCTCTGCATCTCTTTTAAAGGCACCTGCCATGTTGAAAAATTAAAAAAAAAAAGAAAAGAAAAAAAAAAAAGGAACCAACACTGGGTTTAGCAACACTGAGAGGAATACTAATATGAACTTTTGCAAACATTATTCTGAAAATGCCATTCTAAATAGACATACCTCTATGAACACTAATCTGACATTTATAACTATACTAAATAATGCAACAAAAGAATTTTCAAGGTTCATGTGTACCTTTCCCCATGTAGACTTTGCAGTATATTAAATTATTTACCGTGTTTAGAAACCATCTCAGTGAATCAGATTTTTGAAACACAAAGCAAATATTAACTATTGAGTTACATGAGAATTTAGAGTTTGTGTCAGAAGGACGATGATGGTAATCTTATGTGACTTGTGGTTTTTCAAAATTGTGAGGCAAACTATTGCATTTCTACCAGTACAAACACGTTCACTTCATCTAATTTTTGCAAGGCAAGATATGCACCTTTAAATATTTCTGCACTGAATTGGAATATCATGGTAATATTTCTGCAACAGGAGGGAAATGAGCAGCTGATTCTCTAAGTCTTGTGCACCTTGAGCTGGCTTCTTTGAGGAAGAACTCAACCATGCGGGTGACCTCACACTGGAACACATTGCACAGCTATGGGTGTGGAGTATCCCTCACTGGAGATATTCCAGAACCATCTGGACACAATCCTGTGCCACGTGCTCTAGGCTGACACTGCTTGAGCAGGGAGGTTGGCCCAGACCCATTGTGGTCCCTTCCAAATATAACCGTTCTGTGTTCTTTCATTTGGCATTTAGTAGTACGACTTTCTGTGTAACACAGCAAACTTGCTAATGTCACATGGGGTTACTAATTTAACAAACTATTTAATGGTATAGGAACTACTGATATCTAATAAGATACAATTTAATTTTCAGATTTTTAAATTTCTCCTTAATGGCTGATAAAGTCTTTCATTCATTGTAGTTTTGAAAGAAAATTACTTTCTACTTTAACTTTACACGGAGTTGGACTTGGTAATATGGGTCCCCTCCATCATGAGATGTTCTATGATTCCATGAACTTTTATCAATGTGAATATCTGGGAAGAATTTTTTGAATATTCAGGGCTTTCTGGTCCATTGTGGGTTTTTTCCTATGCCGTGGAATGAATACAGGAATGCAAAACCTAGGAAACTGTCCCTTCTAGCATAAATTCAAGTGTAGATGCTAATAAGCAGGTACTGGAAATGTTCTTTATAATGTTTTGAAAGTCTGTCAGTATCATTGGGGAAGATATAATTTGTAATGGAAAAACCAGTAATATTTATCTCAGACCCTTGTCATCTCGATAGCTGTCTTTATGATGGAAGTATTAATGCATGTATGCTAAGGCTTAGTGTCAAGGATTAAGATTCAGTTGTACAAACACTTCGTTCCTCATATTTCTGAGATATGTAGGACAAGGCTGGTTTGCTTACACAGATTTGTTCTCAAAATGAACTGTTCTGGAAATTAAACTAACTTAAGAAATAACTAGATTTTCAGCTGTTGCAGTAGTGTAACCTGAAGTAATTTATTTAAATCTGAAACAGGTGTCAAGACTCCTGGAGCTGACTGCTGAATTTAGGTCTCTGTAAACATAGCTATTGCACAACTAAGGCAACAAACCATACAATTTGCTTTGGAAATGAATATTTCAAATACCCAAATTGTCTTGTTGCTCTGTACTATACTGGATAAAGCAAAAAATACTATTCAGTTTAGGACCATCTTATATAAGGAGAGTGTGAAAATCCTGTTCTACATTAAGGAATGGTTGTAAAATAATTTTTTTGATAATTGGTGAAAGTTAAGAAAAGAAAACTAAACCCATGCACCGAAGTCCAAACAACTCTGTTGCTTTCCCTACATCAGACTATATTTTGAAATAGGATGAACTTGAAATATCTTTTAACTGATGAATATGTAATTTTTAAAAATGAAATGTAGGCAGCTGAAATTGTTTATATCAGAGTTTAAAGCATTCAGTTCACACTTGAAAGATGTAAGACAGCACAATGACCTCCTGAGATTTCTTGGTTTATTTTGTCAGGGAATTAATTTTCTTCAGGATTAGTTCAGATACTGCTGCGCAGGCTGTGTCAGATTCTCAGTGTATTTGCCTGATAGCCATACGTACTCTAAATAGGCAAACAAAAAAAAACCAAAACATGACAATCAGTTTGTGAAATGTCAGTTTTAATTTCTTGATTGGCTCACCAAACTCTGCTCTCCCAAGAAGGGATAGGAAGGGAAAAGCAACAGTTATTTTTGACATGCCCCTAGGTGATTATATTCTTCTTCATCAGACAAGAATGTGTATGCTTGACTGCACAATGCAGAAATTAAGAACTGCTGCACTCATTTGTAAGGCATGTTTTCTTTTGGGGTTTGTGCCACCATTTAGAATAATCTTTGTCTCATTTTAGCTGTGATCCTCTCTTGGGGAATCAAGAAGAGTGTGATTTTATCTGTATTGATGAAGATATAGCTGATCAAAAATACAGTAATGTGTTTCTTTATGTGAGGAACTTTCAGTGGGCTTTCAATTAAAATTTTCTTGTAATATAATAGTACAGAGAGAGGAGCAGCACACGTGGCAAAAGATCCTACTGGAGTAATTTGCTTTTTAGAGCACACTGAGCCAAGCGGCTTCACATTTCATCGGTGAGCACAGTGTTGCATGAGGTAAATGTCAGACCTTGTCCCTGCTGTATTATAAATTTCAACTTACATGTGCCCTGGGGAGCTGCCTGGTGCTAGACTGAGACAGGAGCCCTGAGACTGACCTTGGTCACCATCCCATAGGAAGGTGGGATAAGAGCCTGTTCTTAAAGGAGAGCTTGAAGTCCCTCCTCCTCTTCCTTCCTCAAGTTTGAGCACCTTGTCCTTATCTACAAGACATTGGAAATGTGCATGGGGAGCAGCTCTCTGCTCCTAAATTACCCTCATGGTGTGTAACTTCTCCCCAGAGCATGGCAGGGGACATAATTACTGTCTCCTGTGGGAGAGCATATCTCCTATGCTTTTCATGCTGGAAGGTGAATATGGACCAAATTCATCGAACACAGATGCCGGACATCAATTCAAATTTAGGAATTTAAATAAAAATTGCTTTGTCTTCTGGACACTGACCTTGTAGCAGCTGTCCATTTTGTGGGTGCTTACCTGATTTTTGTGGTTTAAGCCCACAGAAGGTAACACTCTAGGCACAGAGTAGCTCTCTGGCCTGTTCAGGTCAGTTTTTCTGGCCATGTTCCCTCCCAGCTTCTTGTGCTTTTCCACACTCTCAGAGTAAGGGAAAATAAAGAGTTCTTGATTTTGGGTAAGCACTACTGAGCGACAGTTGAAACATCAGTTATCAATCTAAATCCAACACAGAGTTAATTTTCTTTTTAGTAGATGGCATAATGTTATCTTATCCAAAAGCAGGACACTGACTTTAAAATAACTCTGATACAGTTAAAGTGATAAATATGCATCTTTACAAATCAATTTCTTAGTATTAAAATGGTAAAATTCTGGTTGAGGCTGCCTATGCAGTAGATGTTTCCTTTCTTCATTTTGTATTTGCATGGTTATGTTAATTAGGGAATTAACAAAAGAAACCATGATAATAAACTACTCCAACTCAGACATGTGGCACCTAATTCCTACTTCTCATCTGGCTTTATTTATTTCTGCTTCATTATACTGACCAAATTCATATCAGATACTGTTTCTGAATGTTTTATCTGTTTTGAACTTGATAGAGATGGTTACATTTTGTTCTTATTTGTAGGAGGTGTTTTTTTTAAGGAAAATGAATATAATCTTCTTTGTAGTTCACTAGTTTCCTAATCTTGAAAGCCACATTATCACCACCTTAATATAAATGATGTGCTGATTGATTGACTGACAGGCAGAAGTTTTTCTCATTTGGCTGGAAATGCATTTTCCAGAAATAAGCCAATTTTTGCCAGCCATTTCTTTTCTGAGCACTTTATTCCACTTGAATGTTAAAATGTTTGTTTCTGTACCATTATACAGGGAAATAGTTTAGTACTGCTTTCCCCATATTAAAATGCTGCATGTGCAGCACTGCTTGGATTGAATGATTATGAATATATGTTTAGAGCTGCATATTGAATATCACATTTGAAGTCAGACCCAGATATGTGTAGAATAAAGCTTTCTGCCTGTGTCATGGTGTTATCATTTATCTGCCTCACCACATAGCAAGCTTTGCAAATAAGATAATTTTGTAGCAGTCTACAGCCAAATATTAACAGCTGTCTCTCTGTTGTGCTCAGATTCAGATCTGAGTGTTTAATGCAGCTCTTCTTCTAGAATACTCTTTATCATCATGGGAAGGGGAGAGACAGCTGCTTTGCATTTTTCAGATGTCATGTGGTTTGGGGTTTTACCAAGACTCAAGTCTCTTGATAACAGCAGAGCATACAAGAGTGAAGAGGAGAAAGCTTAATATTAAAACAGTAAATAAAACTACAGATAACCTTTGGAAAGGAACACCTGAGTCACATGTAAAATAATATCTTTAAAAAGATTACATTTTATTTTTGCTCTTGCTGAATTGCACCAGTTTATGACTTTAAGCCTTATGAGATATATGTCTGCTCAGCAGGTGTGAGAAATAGTTTCATCACCTGCAGGTAGAAAATTGATTTTTACTTAGTGTAAGGAGATGTGTACTATTTCTTTAAATTTATGGTTGTAGCAGAGCACATCCCCTCATGCTGTATAAAAATCAATTTACCAGAGCAGAAGGAAACTTAAGTGTGTTCTAAGCTGTGAAACAGAGTGGAAACAAACAGTTATGGAGATAGCACTTACTACTGACTGCATTAAGGTTTACTCTACAACTGTAGAGGAAGACAGCCTTTTTAAATTTTTTTTTTCTCAATTCTTTTCATTGTTGGTGGTTGTCTTTCAGGCTTTGTAGTGCAAAACAAGTCACTCAATGGTTTGCTTTGTTTTTTCCTCCTAAATCGTTAACCTGATGATTTTGCTTTTTTACAGCCAGGAATGCTTCGGTCTCTGGATGTTGTGATGTCAGCTTAAAACAACAGGCAAGGCATCATTTAACTTCAAGTGGTCTTTTTCCTGAGATTTCGGGTCACTGCTGTAAGTGGTGCCCTCAGGCACCCGAGTGATAGAAGCTCGCAGGAGTGTGACCTCTGCTGCTTGTTCCCATGGTGGCAGCTGGTGGGAGGTTAGTGCCACCGCAGTCAGGGGACCAAAGGGTACAGCCGTACTGCAAGGCAGAGCTTCAATTCCAGCTTTTGTAGGCATAGTTACCACTGTTTGGCCAGTGCAGAAACGAGGGCAATTGCAGCAGTGAGACCCTCAATTGTAGATTACACACTTCCAGTTCAAATGGATCACATGGAAACTGAATTTGGTCTGCAAGCCAGATAATCAGATCTTGCTTGTTTACAGCAACAAGAATTGTAGGCACACTTTTGGATGCTGGTTTAGACAAATTCACGTTATATTGACATTAATGCAAGCAGAGCAAGTTGACCCTTAAGCACTGCTGAAGATCTGGTGAAGCAGTTACAATCAGTGACAGCTACTGATAATGATACATGATAATCCTTCACAGCAGAATTTCAGAGAAGTCATGAAATAAGGAAACCCTGTACTTGTTGGTGCTGCCCAGGTAAATACTCCCTTCTGGTAAATATGAAGAAAAAATATTTCTATCTGATATAGTAATTGAGCATACCTCTACCAAAATGAATAATGTAATTAACATTGTATGTGCTGGTAAAGTGAGCTGAAAAGATTGTAAATTGATGAACAACATGAGAAGCCACTATGATGTCTGCTTCTCATCCAGTTGTAGTTCAGTTGATCATTCATTTCTACATGTGTGTTTTCTGAACAATGCTTAATTATATCTGTATTTTAACCTTGTAAGAAATCCATATTGTGAGCCTCATTCCCACATTAGATAGCGGGATCTGGGGATTGTCCAGGTTAGTTAACTTAAATATAAATTTTTATTGTTTTTTCCTTGGGGAGCTGTTTATTTTTAAAGAAATCCATCAGATGAACCCAAATCATTTAATAGGATGTGTTATCACTGCACATCACACAAATTGGCTTCATGCAAGCCTTGTTGGAACAATTTGGCTGATTTTGTGTGCATGTGTGTGTGTCTGTACAGATAGACTTCCAGGTTGTGATCTGTGCATGTTCAGCATGAGCTGCAGAGTATGCCTTTTTGACAGCTTGGTCATATCTGAATTCAAAGAAGAATTGTCATGAGAGAGATTGAAAAATGTGACATTTAATCTTTTCAATAAAAAGTCCTTGTGCAATACCTTTGAGGAAACACTGGGCAAGCTTCAGAATAACATAATGTTATTTAAATTTAATAGCCTGAATCCACCAGCAGTAAAAATACACCGCTTTAAGCTGTGAAAGTAACACTCTACAGCGACTTGATCTACCTAAGAAATGGCATTTTAAATGAATGTTTGATAAAGAAAGGATCTGTGGCTATACCATTCAACCACTTATTGCAAATTAAAGCCTGTAGTTAAAATTTCAGTCTCCCTTTTTACCATATCCAAACCTAGTGATAATATGCATCTCCTATACCATGAAAACATAAGTCATAGCACCAGGATTACTGATTGGTTTCTTCTTGGTCAGTGCTTTGTTGTTTAGAATTATCAAGTTTTGCTGTGCTGAGATTCCATACATTAAGCAAAGTTTGCATTGGAAAGTAGGTGCTTGGTCTGTATACAGAATCTTTATCCATATTTGTAAAGCATGGTCAGGAAACTGAACAACTTAACATGTCACTGAAAAATCCAAAGTTTAGAAGACTGATTATGTTAGTAAAATGTCTGCTTTGCTGAGTTTTTTTGCCCTTCTCTTGCTGTATTCAAGCTGTGTCTTTGTTGCTGAGCACAAGAGCTAATTTCATTGTTTGATTTTATTTACACCAACACAAATACTAAATTTATATACTGATTTCTGAGTTCAGCTTTCCTGAACTGCCTGTCTAAGCATCCAAGAATGCAGGACTTAATTGTCATGATTTTATATTAGTATGACAGAATTATAGAAAAACATGACTACCTGAAGTCTTGATAGTAGATACTATAAAATTGGTCACAAAATGAATGATATTGAAATGGACAGCTTGGTATTGAACTGTATTATTTTTTCTACTTTCCTATGACAACTGTAGCCATGTGTTGATATTGACAAGTACTGATAGTTTGTGGATTGGAAAACTTTGCTGGGGTTAGTAATGCCAGCTTGGGTCGGGGGGTGTGTGTGTGTCAGCAGAAGGCCAGGAAGCAGGGATTTATAGGCTGTGTTTTGGTGCTTTGAGAACATGGCTGTGGTGCTTTTTGGGCATCAAAGTGTAGGCTGCTTTGTTAGGGTCTCAGTCAGTTTGGGGATCTCTGTGCTGCATTCCTTTGTGCTGCTATGTAGATATGAGCTAACTTGTCTTTTCATGGGAAATACAATAAGAACCTTTACAGAAAGAGACCAGTCCTCTATGATCATCTGCATTTGTAAAAACGGGATTTCATGCAGGGCTTTTTTTTTTTTTTTTTTTGGTGCTAATATTTTACACATGTGATTGATACATATGCATTTTTACAATCTTATATATCCTGGACACAGTTGTGAAGGCTCATTGGCTCATACCTAATGTCCTTCCTTTTCTTTCAAAATTAGTGTTAACATTGTCTTCCACATCATATAATCTGCACTATATGCTGTTTAGATTTGGAAGACACCAATAGGAATGATATATTTTAATTTGTAAATAAGTTGTGTCCATATCAAGAAATGCTTCTAAAAGGTTTCTCACCTTGATGTACAGACTTCTGCCTTCTCTCTGAAATGTTTGATTATCCAGTCTCCTGTTCATCGTTATTTAAATAAAACTTTTTCTCATATTTCCACATTACTCCTCCTTTTGAAATTTAGTCTCCACATAATAAAGAACAAAGCCATATTTTTGATGGACAACAGTGACTTAAATGAAAACATCCCTTTGAGGAAAGCCTTTATAAGGGTTCAGTTTATCTACTTTTGTAAGGTTCAGTGCCCTTTCTCATAAATGATACAATATTTCTTAAGAGGTTTACCTTGTCAAACATTGTCAAAATGTAAATAAAATAAATAAAATTGATCTGAAACCACAGGGTGCCTTTAATAGCACTTTGGCCCAGATGTGAAAATATATGAACTTTCTATAACCAGCAGATGTCTTTCAGATTGCAGATAATGATAGTTACATTCCTATGTTGTTCACTGTAGCTTTGTCTGGCTTCAATTTTTGGAGTCAAGGGGCAAAAAGCCATACCTATGGATTTTGTGTTAAGAGGTTCATAAATTATGGATGAGGAGTGACAGCTATTTGTATTTAAAGACATCATTCTTGTAGATGAATATTAATAAGGGTCAAAAACCTGAAGGAATTCTGAATAAAAACTTTCTGAAATAGAGCAACTGAAGAAAGATTGCACAATTCCAAAAATAATGCCATTGATACAGAAATGATGTTTTATTGAGCAATGCATCTGAGTATGGATCCATCTAATGCCTGTTCTTTGCATAGAGGAATGAATCCTCGTAGAACAACTCCTTAACTGCTAAGCCAGACTTTGAAGTTAATTTTCAATGTGGTCATTCTTATGAAAGCAGCATGAATGAAACCTCTGGGTCTTTAATTTGTGCTCTATATTTGGGGCAGTTTTATGCAGTGGTTAGCCAACAATCAACCAGAACCAGGCAAACAGACACGTTTGACAAATCATTTGTTAGAGGTGTTTTCTCTGATAAAAGAGGAAATATCCAGGCCCACAAGCTTGCATAAAATCGTTTACATTTCACAGATGATTAAAAACAGTTCAGAATTTACTTTTTTTTTTTTCTACTTAATTTTCTTATCAAAGAAGAGCATAATGAAAATATTCCTGATAAAAATAAATATGCAACATGCTAAGCAAGGACAGTGGAAGACAAGTGGAAGTGCAGAGAGCACATACAAGATTACAATGAAAGACAAGAGAAGAAAAGTAAATACAGACATCATTTATGGACTTAAAATAGGCATGTCTAGTTGAACCTGGTATCAATTTCTGTTACCTTTTTGTCTTCCTGTTCTTGTGAAATAACTAATGGTTCTGTACCTGCCCAGTCCAAAATGGGAGCTCTGGCTAGATCTGATCTCCTGTCATACTACAGAGGTTTATTTACTCATTTTACATGGAATGCTAGGAAAATATCTATTCTCTTATGCTTGTTTCTTTTTTAAGTTATTTTGTTGCACTGCTGTAACTTTATAGAGGGTGTGGGAGGGATTTATATGCTACTGCACAAGGATTTAATGAATTTATAAAGAAATTGCCGAGTTTAACCTTTATTTCTAAACCTTAGTAAAAGAAGTATAATTGATCATTTTAGAATAATTCTGGTTTTGTCTTCAAAGAGTATTTGTTTCAGATAATTTAGTCCTACATAAATCAGCTATTTGTTTTTAATTTTTGGTGAATCTTGCATAGTGTATTAGCGATCTGATGTGCAGAGGCTGAAACAGTAATTACATTCACTGTGTGGAGATGATGCCCTTACTGTAAAGCATTCTATTTGTCAATAAGCTTACATCAATACTTGGCACTTCATTTATGCAGCTTTTATGTTTCAGAATATAAACTAGACAAAGTGACTAATATAAAATTGAAATTGCATTGCATCTGCAATTGACAAATCCTATTTTGAAAGCATGCATGAACATGAGGATCAAACGTAGCTTTTATAGTTTACATTTTTTTTCCAATGGGGAAGTGTCTGATCCACTTCTAATTCACCTGTTGAGGATTTCCTCATTCTTTCCTAATCCCTTGAAGTTGAGATGTCCTCACCATTGGGGAAGAAATTAACAAAATCCCTGACTGGAGTGTATGAAGCATTCATTAGGGAAATGTAAAAGGTTAACCTAAATCCTAGCACACAGAGATGTCAGACTAGAGCAAATAAGCATGGAGAATTATCTGGAGATGGCACAAGGTTAAGATGGAGCATATCTGTATCATAGAAAGTTTGTTTATTCCAGGCAGAATTAATTTTTCTGGATGAGAAGGCCAAACAAGCAGAAATGCAGATGTCCACAGGTCCATGGTGAGCAGAGATGGTTTTAGGCTCCAGGTTTCACTTGGCAAACACCAAGCTGGAATATTTTAGTGCTTTTGGTATGTCTGAACTAAAAATACCTAAGTGTAGGATTATAGAAATTACAGGATTGCTGTCCTCTCCGGATGGATGTACCCTTATCACTCAGTTATCTTTTAAGCTCATTTTCACCCAAATATATTTTGGACTAGTTTCAATAAATTGGTCAAATTGATTCTGAAGAAGGCTGTTCCTTCTTTCCGACACTGTAGGATGTTTTAACCCTTATAATCAGAGTAATTCAGCCAATTTCAAATTCAGCGTGTGCTGGTACAAGAGTGTTTTGCAGTATGTATATTGTCTAATTTCCAAATCTAAATACTGTTGGTTCTATGATTGCTATGTCTAAGAAACTAGTGTCTTAAACTAATTATGTGTATGCATACATATATATATATATCTATCATATCTATAAAATATTGGTTTTGGATCTTGGTATGACATAAATAGGCATCATTCTGTTGCCTCTCTTGCTCAAGATAGGCAAATATTCCCATCCCTGGAAGTGTTCAAGGCTAGGTTGACTGAGGTTTTGGGCAACCTGATCTGGTGAAAGATGTCCCTGCACTTGACAGGGAGGCAGAACCAGGCAATCTTTAAGGTCCCTTTCAACCCAGATCATTCTAGTGTTCTGTATTACCACATGATTCCAGCTGTTTCCTAGGATAAAAGTTTAATTTCAGGACACTTGGGTGTTCTCCAAAGGATTTGCACTGGTGTGTGATTTTGTCTAAAATCTGTTCTGAAGTAATTCTATTTCATGCTCAACATTTGCATGTACGTTTTTAATATGTAAACGGTCCTGCATTAGCCGGATGCGTGCTACTGCTGCTGGAGCTGGCACAACAAAACGTGAATTTGCTGAAAGGAACTCCGGAAAAAAACCCCTATTAAAAGAGATTGGAGATTTGAAGAGACCAATTAGTGGGAGAAGATTAAATGGTTTCATTGTACCCTTTTCATGCAGGCAAAATTCAATGGAAGATTATGTATTTGGTTTTGGAGGGAGGGAGGAGCCCCAACCAAAAAAAGGAGGCATAATCAGAGGCATAGTAACTGAGGGGATACTATAACCATCTCAAATGCTTGAATAGAGAAGAAATTTTAAATGAAGCTCAGAGGAAAAAAAAAAGAAAAAGAAAAAAAGAGGAAATGAGAGTAGCAATAAAAAGAGAAGAAAAAAGGTAAATGAAAAGCAAATTCTTTAGGATGTGGAATGGCCAGCCCAGAAATGCTGCAGATAATCCATTGATGGAATAATTTAAAATGGAATGCTTTCCAAGCATTAAAAATGTGAAACCTATAAAAAAAACAAGGATTTTGAAAGAATTGTGTAATGCACCATTGGTGTTTTTATCTCTGATCTCTGTGTGTGCATTTATGCAAGAATGGGTGCAGTAACACTTAAAAAAGGTAGGTCCTGTGTGTGGGGTTGCTGTCTGCTAATTTACATGTTTGACTTAAGAATGCCTACAAGGTGGAAATGCAAGGTTTTTCCCTCATCCTACTGCTGATGATGTATTTCATTCATATTGTCAAGTACTCCATAAGTTTCAGCTCACTTTCAGTTGGCTTTTCAGTGAGAAACCATTCAATTTCCAAACACATGTCCCAGCCATGCAACTGTGGGCTTTCACTGCTAAATTGTTCTTCCATAGATAAAATTGCAAACATGCCAGGCTTGAAATATTTAAAGAAGTTTGGCTATTATTTTTCATTTATAGTTTTTTTGTTTGGCTGGTCAGTTTGGTTTTATTTTTGTTTGTTTGGTTGCTTGGTTTTGTTTGTGTGTCTTCTAGTAATCTGAAAAGAATTTTTGTTTTCAATGTGTTCTTGAAGTTTTAGTCTGTACTCACCAGAAAACATGGTAGAAAGTACTTTTTGTGACCTTGGTTATGTGAGCTGTTTGCTTTTACTACTCTATGCTCTGTTTACTTCATCATGTAAGTCTTTGAAGGAGCTAAGAGTTTTTAGATGTTTTACTTCATTTTATATACTGCCTGTAGATAGTTCTTCCTACCAGAAAGTGCAAATTTCCCTCTTGGATCAACAACAAGAAAGTCAGCATCAATAATACAGTAACTGGTTATTAGATTTGCATACCAACTCATGGTTTTTTGGGGCTTTAGATAAATTAATTACTTCTGCCTCTTTCCTGAAGGTTGATATTAGACAACCTTGTTTACCAGTGCTAATATTTCCCATGGCTGATTGAATCACCTTATCAGCCTTTTTGATTTGTGTTTTTCCCATTTCCTTTAGGGTGTTCCTATGTTTTTGAAAGGGGCTATGGGGAAAAATCAGAAATATTGCAGAACTCTGAGTGCTTGTTCCTGTTCCTTTTCGGTCCATGAAATTACCCTGTGAACTGTTCCCTTTTCTTTGTATAGAACAGCTTCCTCAGATACATATGTTGCCACATTTAGACATAAAAAATAAGTATATTTTGGCAAAGAAGCAACCCTTATTTTTAAAATGATAGGGTTTTAAAATTTACTTGCTGCTGCTCTGTGTATGAAGGGTAAGGATTCAAATTATACTCTGGAATTTTGTAATGGGTTGCATCTGATTTTGTTTATATTTCAATCTACTACAGACAAAATTTTTATCTTTTCTTCATCTGTGACAGCATCTGAAATTTTCTTTTGCAAGGAAAAGGAAAAAAAAGTACCCAACAATGAAATGCCACCCCACGGCAACCAACTCCTCCCTTCCCCCTTCTCTAAACAGAGAGTGTGAAAATTCCCCAAGTGGGATAAAGGACAAAAAAAAACCCTTGGAAAAATAAAGGTAGTCAACTGATTTGAAATGTAACTGAACCGTGGCTAAACAACTTAACTGAAAATTCAGACTTTGATAAGTTTTTCTGAAAACCTGCTTATTTGATGTCTATTAGTCTTAACATCCTCATAAATAAAATCTGATTTACTAATGTACTGCTAAAATTGGTTTTCTATTTTGTGGTTGCTCTTTTCAATTGCTGACTTGTGATTAAAAGGTTTTAACAATGACAGTGTTTATTTCATTGTTATTTCATTATTTCTGTGTTTTCATATCCATATCAAAAGTTTGTGTTAAACACTGATGAGGAAGACATCAACCTACTTTTTATAATCCTTTTTATAGAGGTCTCTTACCTGGTGTTCCAAGTGACATCAGGCCATACAGCTTAGCAGTTGATGATATTTGTGCTTGCACCTACTGCCATGCGAAGAACATCTGTTACAAAAAGCAGAAAGAAAATGTCAGGCAGGGAAACACTGTAAGAATTAAAATTGGTGCTGTCTTTAATCAATGTTGAGCCTGTCAGAAGTTGCACGAGCCAGCCCTAACTATCCACAGCAGGCAATCTGATGCCAGCCTGCTGTTAAACAACCAACATTTAACAAGGAATAGCGTGTAGATGTAATGTGCGGCTTAAAACATTGTGTTGAGCATCATTAAAACCGAGTCTCCTTAGAGCCTTATTAAAAAAGTCCTTTCTCTCTCTGTAATAAAACATTTCTCTCTGACTGTTTCAATTAAGGTTCTAACAATACAAACACAGTGCCTCCTAATTCAGTACTGCATTGGAGGGCCACTGTTACTGTCAAGCTGTAAAGATAAATAGAACAAGCTATCTCCGCAAACCCCTGTCTAGCCGGCAAATGAGAGGCCAAGGATGGCTATATTTTCCTGGTCTTCTTCAGTCTATCATCCCTGCTAAGTCTGATATTTGCAAATATTTCAGTGCCTGTGGCTCAGTTTTGATGTCAGCTGCAATCCCCTTTATGTGACTTGTTGACACCAAGGTTTAGGACTCGCAGAAGCTGAGATGCTGAGCATGCCTGCTGAATCTCTTGGATTAACTGATGTTAAGTCGTGACATTGATGGCCTCAAGTATTCACTTGCCTGGAGAAAAAATAAATAGTACAGATACGTTTGGGTAGTGTACCAGCAACCTCATTGTGTTTGGGTTGAATCAAGTTCTTCCTAACACTTTTTGGCTGAGTTTTGGAAATATATTTCCACAGCACGGTGTCTGCCCATGTGGAGTTCCACAGACTTCATTATTCATTTCAGCACTGGAAACTTCATCATTTGGTACAGTGGCCAAAATGAACAAGCCCAATTGCATTATCCTGGATTTCAGGTATTAAATTATAAGCACAAAGACAAACTGAATTAGTATGTCAGAATATTAGGAGTTTTAAGACAACCTTGACTGATAAAAATTTTGAAGAGCTTCTTAGTTCTCTTGGACCCTGGAGACACTATGGAAGTCCTAAAAATAAAACATTTGGTACAAGCAAGTGAAACACCTATACACTTGATTTGGTGTACTTGACAGAAAGAACAAACTTATGGAACAAAGAGATATTTTCTTGTACTGTAAATCAAGAATAAATGTTGCAAGTAAGATAAAGCCCTTTCAACCATGGGTGCTAAGTGTTTGTAGCAGGGGAAGGCTGTTGCATTGTACTCAGTGAAATAATGATTACTCTTCAAATGATTTATTTTTAATTATAGCTTTTGCAAATGATTTTTATTTTTAAGCCAGATGAGCTACTACCAGTTACTACTGATGTATTAATGAGTTTTTAGCTTTTAAAACAGAATACCCGCAAAGCCACAGTTTCACACACAAGCTCAGCAGAATTAAGCCATGATGTTTCTTTGAGTTCCAGCCCAGCTCTTGTGAGAATAATAATGAATAAGGAGAATTTAAATTAAAACCAAACATAGATTACTTATGAAAGGTTTTGGCATTGGTGGTTCAGGAATGATGATGTATGTTGGCCTAACATATCTTTGTTTTTAAGGAGTGCTACCCTCTCTCCTGGAGGCATAATGCTTCTGGAAGGGCTCCTCCTGCTGAGCTTAATACTCAAGGGAAAATTACATGGAAAAATGTTAATATGTAGCAGTAGATTTTCTCAAATCAACAGGGTATCAACAGGTCCATAAGCATCCATGGAATGTGTTATTTGTCATTTTTACAGACTGTGTAGTTAATTACATCTAGTATACAAACTTTGGTGCTGCTGCAAGTTAGTGATTGTACAATATTTTATACAGATTTTGGTGACTATATATTTTTCTTTATTATGTAAAAAATATATTAAAAGAACTTTTTGGGCTTTTAAATATATATAATTTTCATTTTAGGCAGTGTAGTATAGGCTTAATTATGGTTACACTGAAGTCTTTGCTTGTTTCTGTTAAAATTGAAATAATATTGTTGTGAGAATGAAAGGCACCATATACCCACAGCAGATTTCACTGCAGATTATAACAAGTGGTTTAGATCATGTTATTAAAAGCTGAAAGTATATTGATTTCTCATGGTCTCAGAAGGGCCATGCATTTTCTCCTGTTCTAAGTAAAAATAAACCAATAAATGGCTGCATTAATGATGGTATCACTGGGTAGCAGCAGTATTTTTCTTAATGTCTTAGGCCTCAAACATGCAATCTCTTACTCATATGTTTTACTCTAGGCAGCTTCACAGAGCCATTAGACTCAATTGGGTCATTTGTCTCAGAAATGAATTCCCTAAAATCAGACTTGGTTCGAGTCACACACTCACTTCTGAATGGATGTGAGTTTGCTGTGTGCTATGAAAGCCTAACCCGGAGGAAGATATTTAAAACTATTGCAAGCAGTGCAAATTGCTGTACAGGGCCTCACTCCCAGTGAATTTTGGACTGTCTTCATTATTAAGAAGATTTATTTTTCATCTTTTATAGTAAGGTAAGTGATATATGCCAACACTGCAAAAATCACGGCATAGGTAAAAGTAAGTAGTTTCTTCCATTAGTTCTTAGTCTGTCATAGCCATATATTTCACTCCTACCAGCCCTCATCCTCTCCATATCCGTGACCTTGTTTAGTCCTCCTTGTGAAAAACTAGAGCATTGTGCCTCCCTTGGGATTTCATAATGGTGCAGATAACATTTCTTTGGCACTGAAGTGATTGAAAGTCTCTAAGAAAAACTGGAGTCAGTTATGAAGATTATTTTTATACATTTATTTAAATTTATTTTCATGTCACTCAATTTATGTGAAAAGGTCTAAAAACATGTATGGAATCCATCTATTTTCAGTTCTAGGACCCTTAACTATAGAAATATGGAGTGTCTTTTTTGCTTGTATCAGTCTATACTGTGATATAGGTAGTAAGAGCTACATAGGGAGGCTGCAAGTTCTTTTACAGCTTTTTATTTTACTCCAATATGCTTTCCAAAGTACCTGGCAGTATTGCATCAAGGATGCCTGAATGTTTCTTGGTTTATTAAGAAGTTATTGATGGTTGTGAAGGCCAAAACCTCATCTACCTACAGGTCTACCTACAGATCTTGATTAGAATTCCCAAAATCAGGAATTAGAGAAAAGAGAGGAAGAATTACTAGCTATGCAGGATATATTCCTTCCTGCTTCAGGCTGTGACCAGGCAATTTATTGACTGATGAGGATTTCTAACCTACCAGAGTGACTGGAACTCTTTGCAGTAATCAAAATCTAAATCTCAGATAAGACCTCTGGATGCCAATGGTGCTTTGCCAATCTTAACACATTGGTAAAAAAGAAGGAATCACCTCTAGATTCCAGAGCTGCCAGAAAGAGCAGAGCAGTTCCTCCCAGCATGAGTGTCAGCTGGTGACACAAACACAGGAGTTGTACTCCCTGCTCAGAAGGCAGATTTGGATAGCATGGTCCTGTACTCTGTCAGAAACCTTTATTGTTTACAACACATCTGCATAACCACTCCTTACCGTAAGTGGACCTGTTTCTGACAGAGTACAGGACCATGCTATCCAAATCAATATGGAAGCAGTTGCAAAAAAATCAATACCTTGATTTTCTGGTAAGTTTTTCCAACAACTTTATAAATTATTATCTTAGGCAATGTATATTTTCAATAACAGTATTGTATATGAAGGTACTACCATGAAGGCTTTCCAATATGAAATAAAATTAACAATATGTCTCCTAGAACAATGAGAAACAAAGTAACAATACAAGAAAAATACTGTAATATGTAGGTACTAGAGTGAT
This sequence comes from Poecile atricapillus, assembly GCF_030490865.1. Lineage (NCBI taxonomy): Eukaryota > Metazoa > Chordata > Aves > Passeriformes > Paridae > Poecile > Poecile atricapillus. The sequence continues at coordinate 11,194,877 of NC_081252.1, forward strand.
AGCACACTAATGGCTGCACAGGAATTAATTAGAAGTTAGGTAATTAGCAGGATGTATTCATTATCAGGTTTGCACAAGGCAGCAGAAAGATCTTAAATATTCTACTTGCATGGCTTGTATCTTCCATGTGGAGTCTAACAATAGTGACCAAAATAGTTTATGGTGAGTGTTAAATGGTGACTCCATGTCAAAACTTAAAATGGGACACAGAAATCTTCCTTAGATATTCTCTTTAGATGTTCATGTATTGATTGACTGAGACATTTTCAAAAGTGTCCCTGCTTTGCTGTGTCAGCCAGAGGTTCAATGAAAAGCTAAGCTAAAAAAAGTCTTGCAGAAAGTGTCTTATTAACACCTCACTAACTTACTAAGCGAGGTTCTTAAAGTGACGCTCTTATCCAACAAAAAACCTGGATTATTTTGTGCATAAATCTACTTCCATGGAAACAAAAATTGTCTCTTATTTTTTTTTTTTTTAAAGTCAGCCTGAATGCATCTTAAGTTAGGTAAAGAAGGGAAATCTGCAGTTGTCTCTACTCTCTCTGATTTGGTTTGTGTTATGTAGTAGTCTTTGCCTGTGAGAACTGGATTCCTTTGGGATGAACCTAAACTGGAAGAAAAAAATAAAAAAAAGAGGAAAAAAATTTTGAAAAAAACAACTGTCCCCCCAAAAGCACAAAGCAAAATGAGTGTCCCTGAGTACTCACTGATGTTCCCTTCAGAAATTACTTTTCTGGACTTTGTTGTTTGCTGATGTAGTAAGAGCTATTGATGACTGAAAAGATTTACTGCATATGACAACGTTGTGGTCAGCTTCTTTTCATGCCAAAAGTAACACCAAAACAGAAATTTAGCCTGAACTGGAGTTTCTGTCTTGATCTGGCATGGTTATGGTATTTGGCAGCTGTGGCAAAGGAAGGGTAGCCTGAAGGCATGTGCGTGAAACTAGCATTAAACTTTCTATTTCCTTGCCTTCAGGTCTGTGAAAGTGTCTGTAAAATATTTGATAGTTCTACACTGACTTTTAAAAAGTATTTGTTCACCAGCCATACTTTGTTCTATTTACATTTCCTTCAGCTGAGAAATGTAATTTTAAGTGCTGTCCTAGAGAAGAAGGATTGCTCTTGGTGAAGGAGATTGTATCAGTCAACAGCAATTTTCTCGCAGATAAAATTTTCTAAACCAATCTTACACAAATTTTCTTTCATTGCAAGAAAAATATCTGATAGAGAAAAGTATTCTCTGAGACAACATAATTATCCTATGGCAAAATGGTATGTACATGATTTATGCAATGATTGCACATAGCACAGTTTTGTTTTTACTTTAATGAATGGAGACGTAAAATGTCATACTTATGAAAGAATATTTTAAAACACTCTTGGTACCAGCTCAGTATTAGTTTGCTCAACTCAATATATATAGGCCATGTTTTCCCTTAAGCATGTCAGTCACCATCAGAAACAAAACCAGGAAGATTGCCATGGACACATTTCAAGAGCAGATGATTTAAAACTCAAAAAAGAAAAGTCAACAAAACAAATCCACATTTCCCACTTGTTTTAAAAATGTCTCTTCAAAGTATAATTTTATAAATGTAACTTTGGAGGAGAAAACAAATTTCTCTCAGAGAGATGGTCCAATTTGTGAGTGACTGGAATGATTGATGCTCAAATCATTTCATGTGTGTGTGTGAGGGGAAGGAGCAGGTTGGGTCTTGCTCTGCTGAGGAGATGGTCTGCTGCATACATGTCCTCCCCACCCCAGAGCCTGTATCCCAGCCTGGCAGTGGCTGCCCATCCCTCTGGCACAGCACAGCAATGCTCCACAGCCACCTCTGGATCCCCTAACCCAGCTCCTGAGTGGCCAAATGACCAGAAATCCCACCTGGGGGATGGGTCCAAGAAAGCAGAACATGGGGCAGGCACATATTTTTACCCTACCTCCTCTTGGAATTTCTATTAGCTGGACACTGCTGGAAACCACAACTGGTATTTATGTTTCTTCTTTTGTATCTATCTTCTGTCTTTCTCCTAATTCCCTCTTGGAATTTTTGAGTAACTTAAAATTGAACTGACATAGAGTGTGCAGAGTTGAATGGGTTAAATCAAATGCTTTAAGAAGTATTTCATGTTGTTTGAATGTTGCTTTAAACCTTTGGACAAAGTCTTCTGATTTTCTGGGGTTGCCAGAAAAGTTTTTTGACCCTCTGAGAATATCCTGTTGGTATTTCTCTGTGTGTCTAATTCAGAGTACATGAACAACTGTAGTGTCCTTTTAAAAGTCTCATTGAGCGAGTTTTTTGGGACCTTTCCACAAACATGGAGGAAGTTAAAACCATACCTGCTTAAATATATCGTGGTTTATTTTTTTTGTTTTAAGAACATTAACTAAAGTGAGAATAGAAATTGTATCTTTGTATCTTTGTGTAGTCAGGCACACTCTCACCCATGCTTATTCTCGTGCTAGGACTTGTTGCTCCATTCTCCTTAGGATTATCTTCTAGGAATGAATGATTGTGCAGCTCTAGGATTGAAATTACTATGAGCCACCTGATAACACCTTTCTGAGACTTTTTTACTAAGCAATGTTTTAGTACTGTTTCATGGAACATCAAACTTCAGACAGAGAATAAAAAAGTTGACAAATAAGGTGCTATTTTGTGGAATTACAGATGGAAACAAATTCTTCCCAGCTGTGGTGAAGCATTGCTGTCTTCCCTGGAGAGACAATTATTGTCTTTTTGTTTTGTTTAAAATAGAAATACAGGAATTTTCTTTTACAACAATTAGTGGTGATGCATGGAGTGAGCTGCTAAGTACTCAGGACTTATCTGGATAGACAGGGCTGTCCCCTGCAAATCACAATGAATATTGGGCTGTCCATAAAGAGCAAGGAGTGATATCAAAGAGAACAGTCAGCTATTACTGGGGCAAACTCCTGGCCATGAGCTTCTGCAGATGATAATATGAAAAGACTGAGATGAAATTAAAAGCAGTGTTAACTACCCAGGAGGCAGAAAAACGTGCAATTGTTTCTTTGCATTACTTGTGTATTGTACTTGTGCATTGAGATGATATTTTTCAGTAGTATTATATGCATTTTTTTGAATGTAGAAAATGCTGTGGAATTATTTTTATATGGTAGCAAATGAATGAAGTAACTGGCTCCAGCCACACAGAGAAAAATCACTACATTGAGTATATATGGGTTTTTTTAAAGCTGTATAGTCATTGACTTTTTTGTGTAAAGATATCTTATTTTTCCTAAGGTGTAACCAGTGGTTATGTCCTCCAGGGGAAGTGCTGCAATGTGCAGACTTTTTCTTTCTGGTAAGTCAGTAGAACCTCTCTTGCCCTTACCAAGAAATTCCCATGTAAAGGAGGTTGAGTGCCACTGATGTGAGGTTTCTGTTTCACACAAATTCCTCTGATACTGTGGAAGCTGTTGAGAGCTTGCTCCTTCCTTATTGATGTTATTGTGCTACAGGGAGCATTAGAGAAAACTTCCTGACCTCTGCACAGATCCTCAGGGATCCATTTTGGTTTAGGAAATTAATTGCCATTTTCTCTCTGAGGGGACCTCTTTGCAGGTACAGTTTCTTGAAGTATATCTGCACTGAAGTCCTGCTGTGACTATTGCTCCTTCAGAAGGGCTTAGCTTGCCTTAAAAAAGCAGTTTTTTTTGTTGGTTTTTTTTTTATCCAGTACAAAAAGCAAACAGCCTGAGCCTGGGCAGCAGGGTGTTGCAACCTTGCTAAGGTTTTTTTTATTCACAGATACTCTACTAGCAGAACCTGAGCTGGCTTGGAGTAGCTGCTTTAGGGATGTCTATAGTACCACAACTGCCGTGTAGGTGTGTCTCAAGGAGTAGCCTGTCACATGTAGGCAGTGATAAATTTGGAGGAAGAGCTGCTGCTGGGTGAAGGTTAATAGGATATAATGGTTTACTAGATCACGGAATCATAGAATGGTTTGAATTGGAATGGACCTTAAAGAGCATCTTGTTCCAAGCACCTGCCATGGGCACCAACCAGTCTGGCCTTGAACACTTCCAGAGATGGGGCATCCACAACTTCTCTGGGAAACCTGTTCCTGTGCCTTGCTACGCTAATTTTTTTCCTAATATCCAATCTAAACTCACTCTCTTTAAATTCGAAGCTACTGCCCCACATCCTGTCTGTGCTCTTGTAAAAAGTCCTTCTTCATCTTTCTTACAGGTTCCCTTCAGGTGCTGGATGGTCACAATTAGGTCACCTTCTCTATTCCTTCTGAAAAAGACTGAATAAACCCAGTTCTTCCAATGGCATCCTCTGGACTCGCTCCAACATCGTCCCTGTGCTGGGACCCCAGAGCTGATGCAGTGCTCCAGGTGGGTCTCACCAGAGCAGAGGGGCAGAATCCCCTCCCTCCCCTGCTGCCCTCAGGGCTCTGGATGAGCCCAGGACACGTTTGGCTCTCTGGGCTGTGAGTGCCATGGCCAGGGAATGTCCAGCCTCTCACCCCCAGCAACCCAAGTGCTTCTGTGCAGGGCTGCTCTCCATCTGCTCATCCCCAGCCTGGATTGATATCAGGGGTTGAATGTTTGTCTCGTTAAGTAAACGCTCTCCTAAACCTCAAGCCACAAAATTGAAGAGCGGGTAGACTGATAGTTACTATTAGTCCTTAGAAACTCTTGCCATATTTGGGTCAGGTAGAGAGAGAACTGAAATCTGTAGGTGGTGTGGTGTAGTGTGGGGCAAAAGAAGGACAGAATAAGGATGTGACAAGAGTGAAAGACTAAGACTGATTAAAACATCATATTTTGTTGCTTCTGAGTCTTACTTTCTCTCATTTAAATGCCTTTATTAACTTACTTGTTTCAAAAACCTATTTTCATATTTTTGTGCCCTTTTTGTGCAAATGTAATATTTCCCAGTTGCTTTTGTATGTGCTTAGCTCTGCCAAAAGCTCAGGAGAGTGGGGACATTTTCATATTATTTTCTTTCAAAGCACAGTTGAAATTTCACCTCTTCCTTCATATTTTTATGTAAAATAATTGCTAACTTTCAGGAACTTAAATCCTTGGAATATTATATGATTTTATTAGTTTTAAATCTTCAAGCTCTTCCCCGAGTTACAAAAATGTAGAAGTCATTATTTTTAACAATGTAGCATTTCCTTATGTAAGTACTGAATACAACTGTAAGTACTACTGTGAGGAAGTCCCTCAAGTTCCTAAAACAACTCAAATTTGGCTCTCTTATTGGTGAGAGTATAAGAAAAATGTTGTGGACAGAATACTGGTGGAGTTTTCAAGTGTTTGTGATGAATGAGTTGATTCAGCTCAACTCCTGTTGGACTGCACATCACAAATGCCACCATCCTTTATACACCTTCAACAAAAAGATGATTTTGCTAGGAGATGGTTTCCTTGCTCCTACATTTAGGTAAAACTGTTTGTGCTCAACTGTGGCCTCTTGTGTGGCCTTTTTTGTTAGCTTACCTGTATTAGGCCAGCTAACCTTGGGCAAGATTATTTTTTTATGCTTCATCTTTTGTATTTTTTTTTCTATGAAAGGATTAAAATAAATGTCCTCGAAGTCCAGGCCTCTATTAAGGTTGGGAGGAACTGGTTTGCTAAAAGTGGTGGTATTGAGGGGACAACAATGAGGGTGAAAAGAGGTAAGGATACAGGCTCCTACTAATCTAAAAGTCTTTTCCTTTTACACTGAATTTTTACAAAAAATAAATGTTAAAATTAGGTCTGTGGGCCGCTTATGGATATTCAGATCAGCAAGGGCTCAGGATCTGGTCCACAAAACCAGAACACCGTGGCTATGTTTTCTAACTCAAGAAATATTTCCCTTCTGCAAAGCTGTAAGTTCATGCAACTGACTTGTGAATGCTAAAATTGTAATGTAAACAGACAGCCCACTTTTTGGCCACATTTTTTGAGAACAGTTGTTCTGTTAAATGAAGTTTATTAAAAGTGAGTGGTTTGCCAGAAATTGTCTTCTTCTGGCAATCAAGAGCCATGAGCACAGAAAGCCAGCAGCACTTCTGTAACTCCTTTGACCCTCACCAGTTACTAAACCAGTGTAACTTCTTCAGGCTATCTTATCCTTTCAATTTGATTTAAGCCTGTAATGTCATTGACATATGTCTACAGATCATGCTATTTGAAAGAGAGCTATTTCAGGAAAAAAGATGTTTTGCTGTGGTTAAGAGCCTATGTTCATATTTCAGAGGACGGTTTGTTCATCTCTAGTCTTGTGGAACTCTTAACTCTTGCACTTGACTGGAACCTTAATGATATCCTTGGTTTTGTCCTCAGATACAAGAAGTCTGCTGAAGCCAGAAATTCTTACTATGAGCAGCTCCAAAGCCTTGATTTTTTTTTTTTTCATTTTATTTATTCAGAAAATGATGAAGAACACCTGCATCATAAACCAGAGTTCTATGTGTGTCTACGGGGGGCCAAAATAAAAAGCCAGTATCAGAAAGTGCTTGAGAGAAGAAGGTATCTGTGTATTGCTTCTGATTTTGGCCTCCCTTGTGAAAACCAGGAGCTGCAGATGCTGCCAGATGGAGATGTTTGTTCTTGCCTGCTGGATGAGAGACTGCTGCAGGATCTCTATCAGATGGACCAAACCCATTATCTCCTTGTGGCAGGAATGGATAGAGGCGCTCCAGGCAAGAAGCTGTGTCCCTACCAGTCTAGCACTGATAATGGAGACAAGAACCTGCATTTGTGTAGGGGCATGAGGAGGGTCAGTCAAACTGGGCACATTTTGCTCCTTTCCTTTCAAGCCTTTAGGCACCTGTGGGGAAGAGGGTGGCCCCTGAGGAAGGTATAACTGGGCTCAGCAATAGCAGGCCTGGGAAAGGAGCCTTCCAGCATGCTGGACAGCAGTCCCTCCTTAGGGGCCAAGTGCCCCTTCTGCTGTGCTTTCCTCCCCCTGCCCTGGCACCCCTTATCAAGCTGAATGAACGTGGGAGAGCTCAGAAAGGGGATGTTTTTCTGCCATTGCAAATTTGGGATAAGGCTGTTGAGATAGAATAGTGTAAATGTAAGAGCTGAGTTTTTCTGAAGACTGCCATGTAGAATGGTAGGCTAGTATACCTGCTTATTCTGGACTGTATTTTTTCTCCATCCTAATTAAACCAAAATGAATTCAGAAAAAAATACCCTGATTTATACAATTCAATGGCAGAGATGAATTTGCAGCTGCTTTAAGATGGTGGCTGTCACTTCATCTGGAATACAGCATGCAGAAGGGCTGCATATAAATAGTGCTGCACCCAGACATTGTTTTACAAAAGCAAGTGCTCCAAAATATCAATGCACGATTCCAATTTTTCACTAGGCAGCTGGCTCCAATCAGAGTGGCAATTTGTTACCTATTAGAAAAGTCATCTTGCTGCTGGCTGTCCTATAAAGAGAGCTTGTTTGGTTCTCCTTTAGAAATAGCAGCTATTGCTGGCCTCTTTTATTGATAAGGCAATATGTGGTGGTAATAGCTGTGTAGTGGCTGAAGAACAGCTCCTTGGGACATTTTTGATCCCTTGTCCTAATTGTGGCTGTAAGGAAAAGAAAAACAACAAACTGATGTCAACTGGGAATTGGTGAGAGGAAATGAAGCAACACCCATTCTAAGCCAGGTCTGAATTTGTGGTGCTAGTGTACACAAAATGCTATCAAGATGAAAGTGATGAAAAAATTCCTGTTTGTTTTCAAAATAGTCAAATAGGAAATTTTTACTTGGGAGGAATGACTAATGGGTCACCTGAGAACAGAAAAGTGTCTTATGAGAGTGTAATCTCTTATTCCTAAGCATTTCCTGGAGTTGACTTGCTAAGACTGATTTTTTTTTCTGAGCAATGCCTGAATAGAAACTGATTGAATTGACATTCTTCCTTACTGTGATAATTATTTATTTTTCCTATGGATGCTACATCTGGTTCTTTTTGAGGAATATCTCAGCATCCTTTAGTCCAGCTCCTAGGAAAGCCTGAAGTGATTGATACAGGAGTGGTTAACACAAATGTGTATGAGCTCACAGAAGTGAGGAAATGGCTCTTCATGAGTAGGTGCATGAAAATTTTCAAAGTCAAAAAGGAGTGACCTAAATAATTGGTAGAGAGTAGGGTTTGCGTTCCTAGATTACTGTGGCATTGAAAGCACAGCAGTAGTTTTCCTCAGAGAGCAGACAACACGATTATAGGCTACTTCCCAAGCTAGCTAGCTGTTTTTGGGAAGGGATCCTCTTTCTGAATGTGTGAAATAAGCAAGACCCTAGACTGATAAAAAATTCTGAAGTATGTTTGCAGTAAGGGCTTATTCTCAGGCTTCATTTACAGATTTACCTCCTCAGACCAGTTATAAGTGCAAGTTCAAGACAGTGCTTGCCTCTTGCCAATCTTACCTGTGCTGTCAGGGCACCTGAATTTCTGCCTGAATCCCTTTGTGAGATCATCCTGAACCCCCACATGCTGAGTCAAACACTGTGAGCCTCATGGAGTCTTACAATCTGTAGAGAGCAAGAGCTGACAAAAAATGTCTTTGTCCTTGGTTTTGTGTGTGTTTTTGGTGTGTGTGGATATGGAGTTTTCTAAATGAAGTCTTTAATATATAGTTATTCTGATAATTGGTGGATTATTCTTTGTCTGTGAAGTGATGCCTTCTCACTTTTGGTTTGATAAGAACCGTGCAAGCATGCAGCAGAGCAGCCCTGGAACCCACTAAGGCTGCACTTCTCAACCCACTGTTGAACTGGGAGGTGTCAAAGCCAGCAGAACCTTGCTCTGAAACATCCACCACAAATCCCAAACGTCATTCTGTCTGGTGTCACAACCGATTCAGCTGTGTTGATGATAACAAAAATGCCCAGAGTAAAATGAGACTTTGTGTCAGAGTACGTGCTCCAATTCCTTAAATGGTTTGCAGAATCTTCTCTCCTTTTCATTAAAATGCAGGGAGAATTAAAGTTAAATTTGTTTATAAAGTATGCTTCTCTAAACACATTTACTTCTGTGGCAGAAATTTTTTTGCCTGTTTCCCAATGACAGAAAGAGAAGCTACTTTGGACGAAGCATGAAAGACTACAGACTGTCTGCAGTTTATCCCTCAGTGCTTGAAGCTGCTTTTTATTATTCATTTGTATCTTTCTAGTCCTTGGAGTCATGATCTAAGATTTGGTGTCTATGAATTTGTCTAATTCCTTTCCAAACTGTCTGATAGTGTCTTCCTCCACAACTTCATATAAAAACAAATCCCAGAACTTTGGGATCCACTGTGGGAAGAAATACTTTTTTCATCTTTTAAAAATGAATCCCCTTTTAGTTTCACCAAGTACCTCTCAGCTGTGGTGTTGCAAGGACATGAGGAAATGGAGTTCTGCAAATTTCTTGCTTGATTTGGTAAATTGTTCTCCTTTGGAACCTCTCTCCAGCCTTTTCACTCTCTTCTCTTAAGGAAGCTGCTCCACCCCTTTGAACATTATAATTACCTCCTCTGTACTTTTCCCAGCTCTGCTACATCCTTCTGAACTGACTTTGACCAGCACAGAAATCTGTCTCGTTCTTCACAGCATTTCTAATAATGCTCAAAGTCTCTTTTGGTTTTGGCCTCTTCTGCACATTGGGCTGGTGTATCTGGAGAGAATAATTTGGCAAGGTGACTTCTAGATCTCCTTCCTGAGCTTTAATTCCCATTTCTGAGGGGAACACTTGTAAGTATAGCTTGGACTGTTTTCTCTGAGCACATTCCTCTATGATGAATGTACTGGTTTCCAACTTTTCTGCCCACTTGCTTGTGTTTGCCTCCTAAAGTTTACCTTTAACAGCTTTGTTTATCCTCGGCATCCCTTCTTGGCTTCCTCTGATGTATTTTCAAACATTTTACTCTGTTTGAAAGCTTTTTTTAAGGCAGTCCTCCAAATTTCTTTAGTTCTCTTAATTTCCATTTTAGGTTGGTCCTCCCATCTTGTACAAGCATTCATATTTACCTTCATCCAGAAAGCTTTCAATTCCCTAAATGCCAACATTTTCTGTAAGATGGCACCTGTGACATTATTTTTTGCTGAGGCTTGCTTGTGTTTTATTCTACATGCACAATTTATTTGTTTTTTATTTATTCCAACTGGAAAAATCCTTTTAAGTGTGCTCAGCAGTTATGTAATAGAGGCTGATTTTTCATGCTGCTTTATATATTTAGTTAATATGCATTCTTGATCAGTGATTTTCAAAGTCATTGATTTAGTACATAGTACAGATTAACTTGTTTTCTGTTGCTCAGTTTGAATTGGCATCATGATCTTTCTGTATTTGAGTCCCATTAGTTACACTATCATGTTTTTCTCAAGAGCTATGCTCAAAAACTAGGCTAAAAATGCTGTCCAGTGAGTTCCAGGATCTTACTATGTTGGTTATTTAATTTATGGGATTAGTTCTAGCCTTGACCCTCTGTGGATCCAAACCAGAAATTCTATTTTTCACTTTTACATTTATTAACTAGTCACTTTAATGTATTTTGTTATTCATGCATGTTATGGTGGTAGATTCATCTAGTCATTGCAGAAAAAAAAAATTATGTATGTTTGAATAGTAGGGGTTTTTTTTGTTCAAAGGTCAGATTTTTTACAGTTGACAAGCAATAAGGTTTATGCTTATTCTGTCTCTCTATCACTGAGGTCATGTATTTCAATTATGGCAAAAGTTGTTCCTCATACAGAATCCTAGACCTGTTGAAATTACTAAGAATTTTGCAACCAGGGGGATGAAGTTTAGCCTGTTGCCTTCTTAGAAATTCAGAATAATGCAGCTACCTTTCTCAGCTCACACTCCTATCTCACATGATCATGCTTATCCCATTTAGGGATTTTGGCCTTGTTGTCTGGTAATAATTTCAACTGTGTGTTCCTCTGTTTATTGTAAATATATACTGTTATAGTTGAATGTATATTTCTGAAACCATGAATATCTACTACAGAATAAATGCCAGCTTCCATTTTATCTAAACTTTATAATTTTCCCATTTACATAGTTTTTATTACCTTATTCGCTCTGCCCTTTTCCCAAATGCTAACTAAAATATCTATACCTGAATTGGGGTGAGATTGCTTATTGGAAAATGTAGCAGAAAATTGTCATTGCTCTTCGGACATTTTCCTTGTTGACAGTAGATTTTTCTGTCACCACACAGCTCTTATTTTGCCATGTCCCAGCAACTTCTGTTTTTCTACTGAGCCTTCTGAGCACACAGACAGAAAATGCAACATTCAAATACCAACAAATAAAATTACAAGCTTTAGCAAACAATCCACCAGAGAGGCATCAGGTTATATATTTGCCTTAGCTCTACCTTCATTACTCCTGCACTTCCCCCCAATAGTAATAAAATGTGTTCACTGGGCTTTTTGTATGCAGTAAGAATTTTAATTTACTCTAGGAGGAAGAGCTAGTTCATAACTCAATAAAACTGGCTGGACTCGTAAGTTATTTAGTACAGCTCCTTGTGATAAGATCTGGACACGACACCATTTATTATGCTTTTTCTGCCCTCTCAGCCCTGTACTTTGACTGAGAGCTAAACAACAGAAGTGGCAAATGGGTTTGTTTACAACGCAAATCTGAGCCTGATCGGAAATAATGCAAAAGGCCTACCCAGTTACATGTTTCATAGCACAGGATAGCCTGAAATGAAAGAGATTGAACTGATCTGTGCCCAGGGATGCTGTGCAGTTACTGAGTCATGACTGCCTTGTGGTTCCCAGGGCCTGCAAAGGATCTGATGCTGCTCTCTTCAGGACTGCTCAGGCACACACTCTGAGAAAACAGGCTTGCTACACATTTGCCTTTACTTCTTTGCTGTTAGTACAGTAGGTAATTCAGAGAAGAATTTCACACATTTAATTTTTGAGAACAAAAGAATGAGTCTATGTCTGAGATAAATAGTCTATATGTGTATGTATATATAAATCGGGAACTTTATTTAGTTGGAGAGAAATGGAAGGGGAATGGGAATATACAAAAAGAAGGCAAAAATAGTCTAAGTAAATATATTATTATATAATATCGATCTATATTATATATCATAGATAATATCATAAAGAACATTATAAATGATATCATCATATAGTTTTCCTTGCAAAGTCTTTGTGCAAAATATTAGGGAATCAGTCTTACAAAAGTGAAACTCTCAGCAAAGCAATTAATTAGTCAGTGTTTGTCCTTGTTTGAGGCTAAGTTTCAAGAGCACATAGTAAAGGCTCAGGACATGACAGGGAGCGTGTTATAGTTTCCCTGCAACACAGTCTTGGAAACCTTGAGGTAAAGTTGACTCATGTAAAACTGTTTTCTTCCTTGTCTTTGTAATCACATTTTCCCCTACCCTAACAGCAGGTACCTGTCCTCTGAGGGAATTTGAGACCAAATCTCAGTGATCTGACTTCAGGTTTATGTTTTCATATAATTCTGAGATAATTAGATTTTTTTCTCTTCTTCTACTTATTGTAGGGAATAAATATTTAGAGGCAAAGGACAGTAACTCAGCAACTCTTTTTTTGGAGCAGAATTGTTTTCATGCATACAAAATCATAATTACTTTATGCTGATCACATATCAAATCTAGTTTTAGCACTCAGCACACAGCAGTGGCAAGCAAGGTCCATTTAATCAGAAAGCAGCTATTTAATGTGTGCATCACTGTTTTGAAAGCTTGCTGCAGTGGTTAGAGGCCATGCTTGCTTGTTGGGCTTCTCAGAAACAGTTGTTGCAATTCTCAGGGATGCAGGTTATTGAACACTGCACCTTTTGAAAGAGCAAACTAAAATATGTAGGTAATCTTTCATTTAGAGTTGTGCTCTGGAGAAGATCTGAACGGATACATAGATGTATATGTTTGGTAAGTGGAAATGTCTCAGTATTGAGTGAATATTTGGGAGGACTGAAGCTATTTGCTCCTGTATCACCATTGCTCCTTGGCTTACCTCTTAAAATAATTTCGGAAAAACAATGAATTGTCAGATGTGATGGATTCCATATTAAAAAAAAACCAAATTAATGCAGTCTAAGGGACTCCATGAACATTGATTGCTATAATTTTGTGTTAAAGTGTGAGTCAATTTAAAACAATTGTCTCCCTTTGTAGTAGAATGACTTATATTTTGGTAGTAGTTCTGTGTCTTTTATGCAAATAATGGTACTGGAGCATATGTTAGAAAATTATTTTTAAAATCATCTTCAAAGTAAAGTGGGATCAAAGTGTCAGGAGTTTAGATCAAAACCATCAAATGCTCACATATATAAATATATATATATATATTTATGTATGTATTTTAATCAAGAGTTCAAAGGAAGATTATAAACACTATCTTCTTGATTTCATTAATGGCAAATCAAACCTAAAACAGTGTTCAAGTTTCATCGTGATGAGGACAGTTGAGAGTAAAAAAGAAAGACGCTTCAAATTTTGTTAGAATAATAACCTCCATCTCCTTAAAAAGCTGAAAATATTAAAATAACTCCCATGGGAAAAAAACTTTTACCTGAAATATGGAATCACTACCAAATCTGTTGATTGGAAGAATAGTTTTTGCAAATGAAATAAGTTTTCAGTGCTGATAGTATTCTTCTCTATAAACTGTAGTGTTGAAGATAAAACAGATTGCACAGAAGGGCTCAGTTTCTATGGCTGCAGTAGCTTTCTGAAGTGTGCATTTATAAAACAGGACTCTTCAAATATTCTTCTGGTAGGAAGTGAAGGTATATGAGAAGTTGTAATTATCAAATTCTACTGGTTCTTTGCTTCTTTACTTTATTATGTTCAAGTGTTTGGAGACCACCTCCTTTGGTGAATGCCTGAATCAGACATGTCAGAAAGCTTTCAGCATTTCAGTATTTTAACAGTACATGCCTCTGCTTTGCTCTCTGTACTGGAAAAACCATTCATATTTTTCTAGCTGTCTGTATTTCCCTCCAAGTTTGTGTACCAGATTAATCACAGCTTTCAGCAAATTCACAAAAGTTCTGCTTTGCTGTAAAAATCACCCATTTTCTTGAATGCTTTTGTTCTAACTAAAAGGATAAAATTAAAAATGGTGTTTATTCAAGTAAAAAACCATAAATTAGAAAACTAATGTCCTCATCAACTTTCGCTTTCCAATTTTTATGGAATATTATTATTGGAACAAAATCCCTTAATGATATTGATAGATTCATTACAATAAATGCTTAATAATAGCATGCATTTGTATTACTTATTTTTCTACTAATGATTTGCAAGATATTAATTCTAGCTATTTTTGTGGCTGTTCTAACCTGACATTTGTTCATATTTATTTCATTAGTTGCCATGTTTAATTTACCAGCATATCAAATCCACTCTAAATTTCAACATAGTTCCAATGGGAATAGTTTTCATTATGTTCTTCATTTACAGTGAAGAACAATTCTCTGTTTGTTTTTCTATAAAATGACCAGAGATTTGGGGAATGTTAACCAGCTAGAAACTCTGATACAATGAGTTTGTTCTACAGGTTTTCAAACTTTTCTGCAATAAGGTGTCTGTGTATAAATCTGACTTACAACACTCCCTCAAAGCATTCTTAGGAGGTAGAGTGATTGTTAAATAAGGCATTAAATGTTGATGCACAGCTGTTCGTGTGGAAATAATTAAGAGCAGTTGTTACTAAGGCTTAAGGAAATCAGCTTTGCCAGATTTGGCATGATTTGGGTGAGTAAAACTTTCCATGCAAGTAATAGAAAGATGTGAGACCTAGCTCCATAATTTGTAAGCAGGTAATATGAAATAAAAGACAGAAGTGAATTATAGGCTGTGTAGCAATCCAGGAAAGTTATTCTCTTGAGGAGATACATAAACATCCTATACAGCAGAAAAAGTTTTAGCTCTTCATTCCTAACCTTGGTCATAGCTTGCCACTCATGATGCAGTTTTTTGCATAGTCATGCCCAACACCAAGTCACTGACATTGTGTGTGTAAGGAAAGAATATTTCCCTTTCCAATCCTCTAAGTAAATTTCTTGATTACTCCCCTGTCCACAGCTCCTCTCTTATGCCAGCATTGGTACCGATTTGGTCCTTTGCTGAGCTATATCCATTTGCAGTTTCCTTTGCTGAGGTGAGCTCTTCTGTTGTGCTCCTCAGGTGTTTTTGGCTCATGAAGGAATCTAGTATTAAAACTACTGTAAATTAAAGGAAAGAGGAGACTGAAGGGTGTAGGAACAGTGCCTCTTCCCAGTAGTAACTCAGCTGGCTTACTCCTCTCCTAATAAAGTGCAGTCTGAATGTTTGCTCAGGAATTAAGATGATGTTAAATGTCAAAGAAGAAAAGGAAGACAGCTGCAGCCAAAATATCCAGCAGTCTAAGTGGTGCATGAGGTACCAGATATGTGCAGACAAGGAAGTGCAAGATTGCTGAGACAATGCTGCTTGCTCTCAGCACACCAGCAGTCACTTGCCAATAGTATGTTTTGAGGAGAAGAGTGGGGCACATTTGGTTATTTTCAGAAAGCAGCTTTTGTTACACTGATGAAGTGCAAGGAAGAAATTATAGAAGTAACAGATTAGTTTTATCTATATAAGTATTAGAAATTAAATTACTTTTTTTTCTAAGTAATGGATTTGGAATTTTTTTTTTTCTTCTCTGCACTGCAGGGTAGACTATGCATGCACATATATTTTTGGGTCACTGACATAAAATTATGAACAGAGACACTCTAATCTGGATATTGAAATCATAAAGCAAAAAAATAAAAGCATCAGACACCTCTTAAAAAGACACCTAAAAACACCTCCTTTGCCCCCTCCTAAAAAGAAAAGAAACACAACCAAAATCGACTCATCCCAGGCTTAATCCTGAACCAATCCTGAACATATCCTTGTCACAATATCTGACACTAGTTATTAATTTAGATTTGTCAAAGTCTCTTAGTCATTGGTCATTCAGAGGGCTCTTCAGATGTTTCTAGCACTTAGGATCTGATCATCAGCTAGAATAAATGAGTCCATTGCCACTGGAAGTCACTGCTCATACTACAGAATAGTAGTTTTTGGAAGGAGGGTTATAGGTTTTTGGGACAAAAACCAAGAGCTGTTGCCCTGCCCAGCATTATTATCTAACTGACAGCACACAATAAACTCTCCAAACTCTAAAGAGAGAGCGAAAATCTAAACTATGGATTTATTTAGTATTTCAGAACTATTGTTTTATGTTTTGTTCTATGGTTGTAATGAATTTTTTGCATTTATTTCATTCTCTCTAACATTGCTTTCTCATATTGGGCCGTGCCACTTACTGTTTGTTCTTGAGCAGCCTAAACAGCACTCCGCTGATGTAACATGCCACTTCTTATGATTCATCTCTAAGTTCATAAATGTAATGTATTCAGGAAGAAATGCTTGTAGAGAAATGTTGCTGGAAATCTGACAGCAGCCTTTTATGGAAACGTGGCTCTTTTCTTCTGCTCAGGGTGTGAAGAGGTGACACTCAGCCCGGCACAGTTCAGTATTTGGATCAGTCAAACGTTGCCTGTTGATCTCACTGCAAATTTGATGACTTTTACTCTCTGCTGCATAAGTGTTCACTAAAGGAAAGTATTATTTACTGGACACTTTCAGATCAGGGTGATGGCTTTTCACTTCTCATCAAAACAATATGAAGAAGATATCTCAGTGAAACAGGCAACTTTTGTGAACTTTGGTTTAGTTCTGATGGGTGCAAGCTGTGTTTTGCTCCTTGATAATATTTGTAGAGCAACATCAGTCTGTGACTCATGGATGTTTCCCTGATATGTATCTACTCTGCCTTTAATACATGAAGATTTTTTGACAGAGTGTTATAATAACATGTTTTTTGGGTTCAGAATAGATTTCCTCTGTCAGCTGGGAAGCTCAATAACACACCAGTAAGTTGTGTCTCTCTTTAAAACATTACTGACTGAAAGAAAACTAATCAAAAGGGAAAGGGTGTCCCTTCGCAGCCCGATGTAGAAGACCAGCAAGATAACTTGGGGTACGGAAAGAACATCAGAGAAGTCCAACATCTTTGTAGTGAGCTGTGCTTTGGCTGAGCATTATTACTGTGTGCTTCTTTTCTTTACCTGAACATTAATATCCAGAAGCTGAGGGCTGGCTCTAAGGTAGATCTTGCCATGTAATACCTGTTGCTTCTGTGTTTTACCATCCACGTGTAGGTTTGGATATCTAAAATATTTGGTTGTGTTCTCCTGTGGTACGAATTCTTTTCTATATTTTAACACCCACTGAATGTGTGTATCCAGGGATATTCAGCTGTTGCTCCTGCAAGTTGTTGTACTATCATTTGTCCAGACAAGGAGTATGCAGGAATGTGCTTGTTTATAATTGCAATAAAACCAGAACACTGTCACGGTCTGTTTCATGCAGGTTCGTTGAAGCATTGAGCTTAGCATGGTTTGTGTTTCAGTAGCTTCCAAAAGATGGCCTAAAAGCTGCTGTTTTCTCCCAACACCAACACATTTTTTTTTTTTTTTAAATTTGCTGGTACTCATTTGGCATCTAAAATTTCCTTGCTATGACAAGTTTCCTTTTCAGTGTATCAGTAGTGTCTAGTTAAGTTATTTTTCTCTCTGCTCTCACATCCCAATAGAAAATTTAAAAAATAGTGTTTGAAGTGTGAGTATTGAATGCATCTCTGAAAGAATTTCCTCTTCAAAAATGTTTTTTTCCTTTTAGGGAAGGAAAAGTTGGCATGCAGTGCTTTTACCTATTTATGCTTTTATGTGTAGTAAAAAACATAAGAGCAATTTAGCTAAATAAGCTATGTGTGTTTTTAACAGGATGCAAGGCAGTCAGAAATTTGGGTTTTACCTGTTTATTTCTCTTCTAAGTAGTGAGCACCCCAAAGGATGTAAGAAGGCTTTTAAGCTGACAGCTGTGTTTTATTAGAAGATAAATAACTAACTTGCTAAAGATAGAAATCTTGAAGTGATGTGAAAAAGAGACACATGGATCAAGCACCTTAAATGTAAAATGTTCATGTTGAAGAATATCAGGTTGATACTGATAACCTGGAAGTGCAGAAACCACACTCACAGTCCTGTTTTTCAGGGGTGACTGGACAAGAGTGATGGAGAAGGGCTTCAGAGGGAATGCAGAGAACTTGCTCACCATTAGTTTTGATGTGCATCCCTCCTCCCACTGCTGCCACTTTACAGCTCTAACCTGAACACGGAAGGTTCTTTCTCATTGAGAGCTTCTGTCAGAAGGAAGAAACTGGAATCTTTATTTTAAGTAATTTGGTTTTATTTTGCATTTTCTTACTTTTCTATAGTGTATTTGAACTCAGCCTCTCACTAAATGCTTGCAGATAACCATCCTCTTCATTCAAAAGAAAGTTGTAAAGACAGCTGAAAGTACACACAGAAGGGTGCCATTTTTACAGCACTTAATGTTGGAGAACTTCATAAGTTTCAGAATGCAGCAGAAACAAGAGACTCTCAGGAGAGGAGCATGACAGTCTATAGTGTCATTGATGCTGTGGCTGTACTGCAAAGTTCTTGAAAGTTGCAGGAATTGCTCTTTCCATTATGGCTTCCAGGACATGGTTTCCATGAATATCTGTTTTAAAGACAAATATTGTAATGCATAGAAGGTCAGAATTCCAAATACTTAGAGGAAAGAGAACTCCTTCATTTTTTTTTTTAAATATTTTATTTATATTTTATATTTATATTTATATAATTTGTATAATTATATTTATATAATTTATATATTTATATTTATATTTATATTTATATTTATATTTATTTATTATATTTATATTTATTTTTAATATTTTTCTTATTTATTTATTTAATTTAAGGTTTGTTAAAAAAATTGCAGTTTTGTCTTTTCTTCACACTTTCAAACATATCATATTTGAACTTAGCTCTTTTGACTCATATTTATTTTTCTGTGCTGCCATTTATGCTTGAAAATCCTTATGTGAACTCTGCTCTCTAGTCCTGTTCTTTGCTTCAAGCCCTACCTCAGAAGGTGTCAGAGTTGTATGTGATTTAACCTGATTTAAAAGAAATGTGTTTAAAAATAGAAAACCATCAGTCTGTGAAAAACTTTGTGATTATGTTGTCCGCATACTCAATCTGTTCCATTTAGCATTTCCTATTTATATGTGCTGTATCTGTATTATGTTAGATACAGGAAATTTGCTATTACTGGTAAGTGCCTAAATTTATACTGACCTGAAAAATACGGTTTTCAGGATTTTCCTGGGATGTTCTTGACTGAGTGTCTGAACTTATTTTTAGCCATTCATGGTGATCTACAGAATTTTGGTCCTGCTTTAATGAGTAATTTGGATACTAAATATTCCAGGAAGTTTAAAGGATATGAACATAGGGTTATTTTTTTTGATATGAACATAGGGTTATTTTTTTTTAAATGGAGTGTTTTCAAATTTACTTTGAAAGCAGAATATAAAAGAAAGGCAAATATCTCAAAATGTTCAAGCTGGGGTTTTTCCCATGAGGAGTGCAGGAAGCAATGAACTCTTTAGTACAAGAGAATCTAGTTCTTAAGAAAAAATAAACAACTGTGAGACTTTCATGTTTTCAGTGGTACAGGATTAAATCATCCAAAATGAATGGATGAGAGAAAACCTTTAGCTTCACTAGCTTGTCTTCTTTTGGAAAGTATCAATTGAGCTCATGGTGCTTAGGCATTGCCCATCATGTTCAATTTAAATCCTTTTGCAGTCTTTTGGCTCTGTTAGTTAATTACACATCACTTTTAAGATACTCATAGCCATGTCATTTCAAGGAAAAAAATTTTACATGCTCCTCCACTGCTTATAAAATTACTTTTAACTTTTACTTTTTAAAAATTTTTTTATTTTTATTACAGGTTTGGGGACATTTGCCAATTAGACTAATATAAAACGTGCTGAAAACAATGAGCATTATTTCTACCACTGTGCACAAAGTCCCTCTTTAGTTGAATAAAGTAGTGTAAATTGGGTTAATCTAGTAGACACTGTTGGAGTTAATTATCGTCCTATATTTTATTGTAGCTATGAGATACAGAATTTGCATCCAAAATAAAGGCAGCTAGTTAGAAGTTCAGGTATTCTATGTGAAGCAAGTCTGGCTGATTATTGATACACAAAGGGGGATGTTTGTGTGACTGAACTATCTCACCCAGGAAGCAGAGATGATCCTTGAAAATGGAAAAGGAATGTTTCATTTAACCTGAGCAGATGCAAGCAGCATTCTTCCAAGACAAAACTTTGGAATGGGATGAATGAAAGGGTTCTGAAGATGTGAGAGGTAATTGTTTCAGTTCACTTCCACTTGTATGAAGAATTTGAGACATTCTTGTAAACAAGTATTTTGTTCCAGAATTCTGGTTCAAAACTCTGCTTCTGACTGATAACCAATCATAAGATCCTGATTTTAGGATTTGAGGAGATAAGAGTTACCACTGTGCATAAGATGGACTTTTAGAAGCTAATTTTTTGTTTTTCTCAATATTTTACTCTGATAATTACATGAGATTTTGCAAAGATTTCTCTTGTCACATTGATGCAACTCTTCAGTCTTCTGAGACTGTCAGTGTAACAGAATTCACTGACAGCTTAGAAAGATGCCTGGCTGGTTCTTTGAAAACCCTTCAGTTATCTGGATCTGATTTTTAAAATGTCAGACTTCAAAAGCTGCTAGCTAACATATTCCTGACTCAATACAGGAAAGTGTTTCATCAGTCCTGAGGCATGCACCTTTGTCTCTGAAGTATAGAGCAGAAATATTTATTTGGCACTCCTCTCTTTTTCTGAATTGCAATTAATCATTGTATTCCTACCATATTTTAACAGGCCACTGTTGTCACTTGGTTTCTTTTTGCTACTGAACACTTACAAACGTTGAATATGATCGAATTTTTGATTAGAAATAGCCCATAATTCTTCTGAAATGTGCCTTCCAAATGCAGTGCTTTTTCTCCACCACAAAGCACAGCATGTAAAGGAAGTGGACTTTTGAAAAAGTTAGAGGTAGTATTTTGAAAGATCATATTTGGCACATAAAACAGAGACACCTGGAAGCATAAGAGGGTAAACATGTCTGTAGTTCATATTTGTTGTGCACCATGTTTCTTGGCATGGCTTGAAACGCAGTGCAAATCAAAACTGTTGGTGATTTTGTAGAAATAAATGGGGAGAAAACACTTTCTTTTCAGGGTATGCATTTGTGGGCAATCATTTGATATTTTGACACTGAACTTATTCACACCCTGATGTTTTTAATTCCTCAGGCAGAAAATTGGTTCTGGTTACAGTTACTCTTGCTGGCTCCAGGACGAGGCCACAAATGAGCACATTATGCTGTCTGCCTCTTACATCATTCCACCTCCAGTTCTGGGATGCAGTGTTTGGCAGGATGATTCTTTATGTGTCAGTCTAATGTATTCTTTTTCTCCTTTCCACTGACAAGCATAGCATTATTTCATTAAAAACTTGTCATAAGGACTATCAGTATTCCCAAGCACTCGAGCTGTAAGATGCATGATTTCTGTGTTGGCAGATGTGTTACATGTTACAGATTTGCTCTTGGTGTGCTAGGCAGCTGAGAAGGTGCAGGAATGAAAAAGTAGACCTTTGTCTAATAATTAGATTTGATAGGTATTTGATGTTCTCAAGTTAGGGCTTAGATTTGTATACGAGTCATTTGCAATCACGATGCTTCTTACCCTACTGAAGGACATATTCATAATGTCATGTGTTTTTGTGATTTTTAATAAATTGTGATTGATACCACTTGGGTACCAGAGTGAACATAAGATGATAAATTAAATCAGTTTATAATTTTCCCCCCCTTTATGACTAAGGTGGTGTAGCTTATTCAGTAATCCCATGACAGTGAATTTTGTCCCATTTGTCATTTACAACTCTTGTGCTTATGCCTTTGTGAATGTTATCTGCTCTGCAGTGTCTTAGACTAAACAAGAACAGTAAATTCTTTTAAAGAACACCTTTGGTCAAACAATCACAACTCTTTCTCTAAACCTTGCATGAAATGGTTATAAAAATGTTAGGACCAGGTTTTTTCAACATGGAACTACTTTCTGAGCAGTTAAGCAAAAACATTCAGATATTAGCTGGATCAATTTCTACATTAAAAAAGTAAGGCTGATTTTTCTGCTAAACAGTAAGTGCTGAAATAATTTCAAGTATATGCAACACATGTTAAAATTAATAAAATACTTGGGCTTGGATATTTGTGTAGAAAGTTTTGTATAAGTAGAACTTTGTTCTATTACTTTATTACTTTTAATGCTTTTATTGCTTTAGCTACTCATGCAATTTCCCTTGTAACAAAGAGATCAGAGCATAGATTGTGCTGAGATCCCTTGGCAGGCCAGCATTTTGCTTTTCTGGGGACCTTTTTTATTTTAGACCTTCAAAACAAAAAAAATGAACCTGTAACAGCTAATACTTGTCTGTACTAATGAACCCTTAATATAATGCAAATATCTTGACCTAGCAGACAATCAAAACAAAGTTTAATTTACTCAGTGACAATGCCCTTTGATTTTCCTATCTTTTCTTAAAGTGTCTTGTCACTCACAGCAGCCTTCAAAGGCATTTTGTTCTGGCCACTGGTGTTATAAGACATTCATGATGACAGTTACACCCTGTATTGTCTTTTGTGCCTTCAGATCACTGCCAAAGGCATTTCATACTGTAGTATGGATGAGTCTGAAAGCCAAATAACTTTTTTTTTTTTTTTGGTGTGTGTATGTGAATATCTTTTTTTTAAAAAAATACATTTTCCTCTCTTTTGTATTGTTTCTTTTGAATATGCAGATTCAGGTGCTAAAGGCACACAATTAAACCTTTTCTTTCATTTTGAAACTTTTCATAATATCTTTGGAGAAATATTCTTTAAGGCTTAATTTTGCAAAGTTCTTTCATAGATTTTATTTTAAGCATGGACAATGATCAAGCAATTTTTCAGAAGCAGGAACACAAGCCCCTCAGGGCTGCACCATTCCTATGCACTCTCCAAACTTCTATTTTCTGCTGTTGGTGGTTTTGAAACCTTGAGACTTTTAAATAAGTTTCTAATGAGTTGCAGGTACTAAAAGACCAAACTCTAAATTCAGAGGCTCTCCCAGGATATTTTACTGAATGACATGACCTTCTGCACTGCAGAAGTGACATTTCTGACACTACAGAATTTGCTGGTTTTTTTAACCATACAGAAATTATTCTAAAATTAAACAGCTGAGAGAGGCTCTCTCATATTAAGTCACAGAAGTTAGTTTCTATCACCATTAACTGTTTTCTTTCCTCATTCAGCCATGACTTGCATGTAAGTATATTTTTATGCATTTATCCATGGCAAACAGAAACAGTGGAAAACACAGATACATCAGCTTGCGGTTCCTTCTACGATGGACATTTTCCTCCTTATTCTTTCCTCGTTCTTGTCAAAGCAAAAGAAAGCAACCCTTAAAATAAAAAAATAAAGAAAACAAAAGCAGTGATTCTTTGAGAGTATTATTTTTCTGTCTTCTCCAAAACCATGCAAGTCCTACAGGTATCTGGATTACCTTGTTCTTTTCAACGTGAGTGATGTGTAGATCAAAGGCTGGATCTCAGCCCTGCAGGCTGTGTGCAGCAGATGCTGTTACAATGTTAAAGCAATAATTTATCACTGCTCTGTGTTCTCTGCATTACAAACAAAGTAATTCCACTTTTGAACGGTGTTAATTGATTGATTGTGTTCCTTGCATACTGCTTGGCCACTTCAGCTCCTCAGCCTCTCCCACAGAGAGCAGAGCCTGACACGGCGAGTGGTGAAGTCTGAAGTTACTCTGCTTGAGGAAATTTGTTCAAACACTACAAGGAGTGTTTATTTTTAGCTAAGCAGTTTTCACTCTTTGAACTGTTTTATTTTTGAAAAAGCTCTATCAATACATGGTTTAAAATCCAGCCAACCAAACCCCACCAAGACCTCTTCAACACCAGCTGCAAAATCCATATTGTAGCTGTTTAAGGAAATAAATATTACACTTGTCTAAAGTTTTTATAGTTTATCTCCCTCCTGTGCTTCTGGGTCACATTTCTAGTGAAATAAACTGTTCTAGTTTTCTCACTAGGATTATATGGTTTGTGCCCAAAAATATATTTGCATTTAAATTTGGAAGGTTTTTTTTTGTTTGTTTGTTTTTGTTCCCTCAATAGTAAAAGTAGTTATCCTCATTCTTTAAGAAGAAAAGTTGAGGGGATGGTTTCATTTAAGGAAAAGTTTTGAAATTTGATGCTGACATTGAGTTTTAAGGTAGCAGGTATCTTATTCTGGAAAGATGCCAGCTTTGATTTTCAGTTTGTTATTTAAGGAAATTATTTTGTTCCTTCATTCAAGCTGTCCTTAAATGATAGCAATAGGAAATTTTATAAATTTTGTGTAATATATTTCAGCTCACTCTGTGTAGGACTTTGTTAGAAAAACAGCATCACTTACAACAGGAGACAAGATTAACTTTCATGGTTTCTTCTGCACTCATTGATTGGCAAGACCTTCATTTCATGGTGATGTTATTGCCAGCAAGCACTGGACAAGACTAAATGGAGAGTTTCAGAGTGGTAGATCTGGCAGCTGGGTTGTTTATCTGTAAACCAAATGAATTTCAGCCAAACATGGTATTTCCTTGCAGCAGCCTGCCTGGGCCTTCATGCTGTGTGCATGCCAGTCTTTCCATCCTGACATTTAGTTATTTGTTATTACAGGTATAATGGTGAGTGAGGGGTAATTACATATGGCTCAATAGCTCTAGAAAAATTTAAGTGGTCGTGTAAATTTGGAAAAGGAGACAAAATACTTAGAAATGCTAGGATTTGTGCCACAGACTCATACTAGTCCAATGAAATGTCATCCAGAAAAATTCCCAGATACTCTGAAATCTGAGGATTACTAACCAGTGGTGAAACAGGACATAAGCACGTAATGGAGTTCCTGTTGTGTCTTTGCAAATGCTCTTAGACTATTTAATTTTTAGAATCTTAGTACAGGAGTTAATGGTCAGGAGCTGTTTCTGGAAATTCTCATTCTAGCTTATAGTGTGCTTTGTTTGCTTATTATATTTTGAAACTAACTTGGGTATCTGTGAGGTGTTCCTCTTTTTTAGCTGATACTACATTCAGTGTCCTAAAAAAATACTGGGTTTGCTGACTGATCAGGTAACAGCACATGGACTGTGCCTGGAGCTGTAAGTGGCACTTGGATTGACTCCCTCGTCCTCAGGTACTCTGTGATATAGAGATAAGTTTCTCTAGCACCTTGTTTTGGCCAAGGAGCAAGCCCATGGAAGGCATTGAAATTCAGGGATGTAAAGTTTCCCACCAAGGCATTCCAATGCCCTGTGTTCCGTGGGGTGCTGTCTCCTCTGGACTCTTCTGTATGGCAAGAAAATTTCTCAGGGAAGGCAAAATACTGGAATATGTTCAAATGAGTGTAAGAAATGACAAAAACTGAAGTCTTAAAGACAATGTAGAGCTTTCGAAACTCTTTTGTGAATGGCAGATTTGGAGGCATGAAAAACTGGGACAAGTACTGTAGAAAAGGCCTGATTGATTACTTTGTTGTTGTTATTTTCTTTCAAAATTGAATGTTATAATTAAGAGGCAAGGGTGAAGAAAAATCACATTATGCCATGGATCAGAGAGCATGCAGAAATTCTTAGCAGGAAATAAAGCATCTAAGAAAGAATCTAAGGAAGGCCTTGAGTTTGTCCAGAGTATTAACATGCTGGTTGGGTTACAGGGAGAAAATCCCAGCTTGGTATATTTGTTTCCATGGAAGAGCCTTGCATCACCTAATTTACAAGTAATTTTTAGGATCCATTGACTCGGGCTGCAGGAAGGTAGAACTGCTATGAGACTTACATTCAGTTTTAAAGTGCAATTTCATGTTGCTGGTTTAATAACTAGGGCATTAAGTCTTGGGCCAAAATGTGCTTCAGTATAAAGATGAGATAAAAGATTTTTAATATGCAGGTGCATCAGTGACACTGTAGTCTATATGATGTGTCCTTAACATGAAATCCATTTTTCACATAATATAATAAGAGCAGTGTTTTCCAGTGATTGGTATTATGATTGGTATTATATGCAGTGAAATAAATGCTGTTATTAAGGAAATCCTATTAGCAGGTCCCTACGTACTGTGCACATGGTCCAGATTTATTAACATACCCTTCTGTAGTTACTTTCTTGAAAACAGTTTTACCTCCTATGAAATACTGAGCAATAATGCCATTAATAAACGTGTCTAATTGCAGTATGTAACTGTGAAAGCCTGAATGGACTCAGATGGATTCGAACAGAAGCAGGATTATTGCAGTGGGATGTACCGAACAACATATATTGTACGTCCATAATTTTTGTGCTACTGTTATGTCAGGAGAAGGAGTATTAAGTATATAGTCAGGCAGCTAATAAAAACTGTAAGCCTTTTCATAAAGAACTGTCAGTAGATGGCAATGTGACTATTTTATACAGACTTTTTATTCCATATGAGGCTTAAGTCTTATAATCATCTGCCATTGCTGCTTAAATCACTGGGGTTTTTTTAAACCTCTAAGAACCCTTTAAAACTGTTCTTTAAATAATTGATGGTTACAAATGGAAATCTTAGCCCAGAACCTCCAAAAGTGATCAAAGTAGTTTTAATTTTCCAATAGCTGGGGTTGAGTAAAAATAATGTTGCATAACACACCATCAGTAAACAGGAGATTATTGCACTTATGTCTCATGTTGCTGCAGATTCAGTAAGCCCATGTTTTATTGATAGCTAGATAGTTTGGCCATAACTCGTCCAAAACTGTGGCGCTTATAATGAGCACCAGATGGAATAACAAAAATAAACATGTTCTTGTGCTGTCAGAAGTACATCCAGTGGAAAGCTTACCAGTGTTTTTGCTTTCCTCTACTCCCTCTTCCTAGTGAATTTAACCAGGGAGAAATCAAGCTTTGGAGCATCAAGCTCATCATCTGGCATTATATTAGATATTATGGTCATGTCAAGTGTGAACAAGTACAGCACAAATGTATATGTTTAGTGCTTAATTGGTAGTTGCTGTTGTTAATATTTCATGTGACAACAGTACAGTGAGACATAATGTGTTACATGCACGGCAAACAACTTGGAAAAATTGTAGTAACATATTCCTTATTAGGCCTCATTGGTTTTCAATAGCAGCATGGATTTGAAGGGCCTGATTTGCCACAGCTTTTTTGTGTTCTGAAGTATTCAGCCCATGCTTGAATTTAAAAAAGTGCCTCACATATTTGATGTCCACTTTCTTATGAAGTTTTTCTTTTTATAAATCTGCCAGCAAATATTTAAGTCATATGTAGCAAATTTTCCCTTAGGTCACTGCCCTCAGAAGGACTTGATTTAGGAACAGTCCGTCTTCATTACAAGGGTCTCATTTATGAATCATACTGTGGTGTGAGACAACAACCTGTCTCTGCATCCACATACCTGAGTGAAGAGGCTGCTGGCTGAATTTAATTGGTCTGTAATAGGTATTTACTGCTGTGTATCTGCATTCTTAACCACGTCAATTTCTCTTGCATGGAGAAGTTGTGGGCGCCCCATCCCTAGAAGAGTCCAGAGCCAAGACAGGCCTTGTTCATGCAATGATCTTTACAGTCCCTTTGAGGCCATTCTATGGTTTTCTGTTTTGGAGGCTTGGAGGGGTGCAGGGCTGGCTGTACATCCTGTACCCTTCCTTTTGAGTAGATTGCTGTCATAGTGACTCTGGTGAAGGTTCCTCCAAGTTCCTGGTACCAGAGACGTGACATGTAGTGGAGTGGGTGCAGCCACCCATCCCGAAGTGCCTCTGTGGTGGAGATGCTTGCCAGGTGAAAAGGACGGGTGAACTTGTCCTTGTGGGTGCACAGCAAGCTCAGGGGCCTCACTGTGGTCCTTGTGGCTCTGGAAACAGACAGGCAGCTCCAGACAGAACCAGCCACAGAGAGGGGAGTGGGTTAGGCTTTTGAAGCAAGAGGTTATGGCTGGTGTTTGCAATGGGAAATTGACCCACATTTTGAACTTTCGAAGAAATAAATTCTTTTATTGTGGGCTGGACACTAAACTTGTTTTCAGTTCCTTGCAACTACTAGCTGAGCTTCAGTGGATCTTTCGTTTGTTTGCTTGTTTTTGTTTTTTTTTCCTTTTGTTTTGGTTTTTTTTTTTTCTGGAGGAGAAGCTGCTTATCCTGGTCAGGCATATTTTTGGCACATCCCTAGTCATTTGGAGTGACTGTATCCTCTTTTCCTGAGCAGAGCAGAACTGGATAATAATGAACAGTTTTTTTAATGCAGACTTTTGTACCTATTTTTTTCCCTTCACTCCTGCACCCTGGGAGGTCTATTTATATTCTCAAGGCCAAGCCTACATCTGTTTTTCTGGCTTCCTGGTGGTTTCCTGCCTACGTGTACCAACACATCTACCTCCTGTCAATACAGGACTCGATGTTTCCAATCAATCCCCTGGGCCTCCCCACATGGCGTTCCATTGTTTGAGCTGTTTTACTCTATTAAAGATCTTAATTCCTCTGAAAAAAAAGAGCTACTAGCATGCACATCTGCTTGGAAGGCCATGATTTCCCATGTAGCAGAGGCATCCTTGCTGGCAGCCATTAACACCTTCCAGGGAAACGATGCTCTGCAGCAGCGTGGGGCACGGGAACCCACCGCTCCCACGGAAGAGCCTTTCTGCAGGGAAACCATCTGCCAGGATGTCTACCCAGCCTCCCTCTTCTGACAACTGTGCAGTGGGTAGGCAGTCTTAAAGGACCTCTGAGAATTTAAAAAGTTTATTTATTCATGTATTTTGATTCACGTTGCCTTGAAGCTAAATTAAAAAATCTAGTTCAACGTATTTAATCCTCACTTTGCCCAAATCCCTATAATGTAGATGGAAAGATGTTTTTCTTCCTATGGCTTTCTACAAATAGGTTTGAACACGTAAAATTATTTCTCTTATATTTATATGGCTGTGTCTCCTTAAATCTGTGCATCCAGAATTGCTGTTGGCCAAAGACATTTAGGATGAGAAATGATGTCCTATAAAATGACAGGCTCCTGGTTAATCTTAAATGCAGAGTTTGGAAAGAATTACAGATTATCAGCATTTCGAAGACAAATATTACTTACTGGCTAAATCACAGCAAATATTCCAATACCATACTGGACTCTTACATACATTCATAGAGAAAAGAAATACAGTCCCTTTTTTTTTGCTGGTCTTAATAAATTTGAAACAAGGACATTAAAATGTGGTACTTCATTAGTTCCCATTATGTTTCTTCACATTTGGTCATGCCACCTATTTTGTTTTGCTATGGATGTCCCTTCTCTAACATTAAAAAAGAAACACAATGCCCTGCTTCCTTACCAGTCTCCTGAGAGCAATCCTTGAAAGATTCATGAGAAGGATGAAGTTTAGCTGTATTATATATAATTTGGACTTTCTGAATGGTTGAACAAAAACTCCTCCTAGATTGTTAAGAGCTGAAGGCTGTGTCTTACGTCATTCCACAGTTAATTTTTCCTAAGTATGTAATAGGATTTTTGATTTAACCAGTATGCTTAATGTCATACAGCTTTAATTATTATCCATACTTTTTGAAAAGCACTGAGATAAAAATATTAGACTTTTTCTATTGAAAAGCTTTTGCTTGAACTTTCCCTTATCTGCATTGATGATAGATAAATATAAGGTTTGTTTTTCTTATTTGCATAGAAATTCCTTCAATAGATTTATTTATTTATTGATAATTAATAACATTCATTGATGGCTGTGGCATGTTAAACAAAAATTCAAAATGTAGGAAATTTCCTAATTAGCCCTTTGGTTTAGGAACTGGCAAATATTGTGCAATATATATACAAATATAACTCTTTGTGTTAGGTGTATTTTTTTCTCAGTAAAAAAGATGGGCAATATTACAATAAAAAAAATGAAAGAAGCGTCTAGATTTTCTGTCAGGAGAATTTGGCTTTTGTTTGAGCTGGTTTACCTTTTCACAGAAGCACATAAATGCTGTGTTGTGGATGGTCTTGCTGGGTCTTCAGTACCGAGAAACAGACATTGACAACAGGAATCATCATTCTGACAGGCAGAAAGTAGCTGAGAAAGTAAAAAGCGTGACTTTTCTCCAACAGTTTGATTTAAATTTGTAACACTTTGTTTTAATCCTGCAACCCACCCTTTGGAAGATTTTCAGTATTAAACTCAGACATTTGTAACCTTTGTGGACCAAACAAGAATATTTCTGCAGTACTGGTTTCTTTGAGAAAATCATGGTGGTTTTCCTGTGTGCGTGACTCTCTGTGGTATGTTTTCAGCACTTCTACATGACTTGAACTGTTAGCCTGGTAGTGGATGGTTAGACAGACAGAAGCTCTGATTTTGCTGAATAGAGCTGTGAGGGGTTTTTTTACTGCATAAGAAACAGACTGGGCGGAGAAGAGAGGTTGCCATCATGTGTTAGTGCAGCCTCACTAAGGGCTTGAGTGCAGCTGGGTTGCTGTGTACTCAGACTGGGGAAGGTCTCTTCATTTCTGTAATGTAGAGGTAGACAACTGAAGTCACCTACACAA
Source organism: Poecile atricapillus (assembly GCF_030490865.1). NCBI lineage: Eukaryota > Metazoa > Chordata > Aves > Passeriformes > Paridae > Poecile > Poecile atricapillus. The sequence continues at coordinate 11,225,529 of NC_081252.1, forward strand.
CGCCACTTGCATTCATAAGTCATTGCAAGGCACATCCCAGCTTTGTTTCACTGTGAAGCAGAAGGAAAATATAAACATCTCAATAAAAACCCTCATTATGGGTCTGAGATGCAATAAAGACTAACCCCATCTCAGATTTTAAAAAGCACCACGTAATGAAACAGCTTTAAGCTTTTGAACATCATTTATGCAGACAAAATAACTTCTGTTCTTTGTGTTTGTTGTGTTGAGGTTTTAAAAATTGGATGATTTGACACATTTAATTCAATACTCTCATTAATTCCTTGTGCTGAGTGCTCTAATGCCAATCATGCAGAAAACTTAAATATGACAATTTCTTTTTCATTATCATAAAACTGTATTACAATAAAAGCAAAATGCTTGGTGAAGACATTTAAATGACATAAGCCAAATCTGAGTTAAACAAAAAATCAAACATTGCAAAAATTGCATTCAGAAAAATGTGAGAATAACAAAAAGGCTTTCATTATGGAATCACACTTCTCTGCTCTCATGTTTCACCTGGGAGATTAAAGATGCTTCTTCTCCAGAAAATGTCTGATTTTTGTTTTGTCACAGGAAGGAATCAAATGATTCCCATTAATTTCAATATGCATTTTAGTTATCTGAACTGGAAGGTTTTTTGTTTCCTTTACACTAAAGATTTCAGTCTTATCCAGCGTTTGAAGTTGGGGAGTGAGGGAGATGCTAATAGAAGGGGGAAATATACAGCAAACCATATGCAAATATTAATGCATTTTCTTTGATCTTATATGAAAAAATATTGTAGACTTCTGAAGGCTAGAAATGTCACAGCTAAAATCAGCACCCTTCCTAGAGGGGGATGCTGCTTTCATCACTTTCTTGATTTACCAGTAGTCTGAGTTAAGATCTCCCAGTTCTGAGACTTGATTTCATAATTTACGTATTTAGTCCAACAGGCGTTAGATCTTGCCACTTCTTCGGTTCCTTTTTAGTCCTTAGATCTATGACTTAATGGAGGGGAGAAGAGAGAGACAACATCTGAAGCTGTGCTTGAAAGGAGGGTCGTAAAGCTTCGTTTTTTATTATCAACTTGCCTCCTGTCAAGAGCCATTTCAGTAAATCAGATAAAAGAGTAAATAGATCATATAGACCTCTTGTTACTTTTGTAGTCTTGGAGGAGCCTGGAGTATTTCCCATAGTGCTGTGATTTCAAGGGATTCAGCTCAGAGATACTCTTAAATGGCAATTCTCAAGCTGCAGTGTGGGGATCACTGTCTCGTTCAACTAGGATCCACTTGGCACTGCCCTGGCTCTTCTTTCATCCATTTCAAGGCACTGCATGTAGTTCAAAGGTTGTCCCCACAGTGCTCTCTTTCCCTAGGAGCAACATTTGCAGACGCATGTAGATATTTTGTGGCAAGCACTAGAAATGAAAAATGAAGCAGAGAATAAAAAGGTTACTTCTCTTAAAGTGTTACTATTTCTCAAAGGATCATGTTCACTGCTTTTAATGGAAGATATCTTGACTGAGATTTGCCAAGTTTTCAAAATTGTAAATTTGAAGGAAAATTACTTGATTTCAACAAAAGTCACAGAAATCACAGAATATTCCGAGTTGGAAGGGGCCCACAAGGTTCGTCAAGACCAACTTCAAGGGGAATGACCTACACAGGGATCCAACCCCTAGACTTGGCCTTATCAGCACCAATCTCTTACCAACTGAGCTAATCTCACATATTCATCTCGAATGGCTTGACTTGAAATGACTTGCTTTGAAAATATGACTGATTTCCTGCTGAGTTTTCCTTTGGAGTTCTTGTTATTTCACTGACTAGGCAGAAATTGGTAAATTGGAGTCAGGCAGTGGCTTCTCCTTGTGGGTTAACCTTTTTGATGTAAGGCCTTTCCACCAATACCTTCTTGTGAGAACTTTGGAGTTTCCACCTTTTTTATCGGAATCAGATCCACCTTCCCCAACCCAAAGCACAAAAAGCCCCAGCCACCAACCCCAAACACCAGACTTCTCTGGTATGCAATCAGCTTTCCACTTGTGCCTTACAGCTAAATAAACCTGAACAGGAAAATCTACATATGTGAGTGCACAGGGATGCATGTGTGTTGTAGTTGATTTATTTAATGTTGTTAAGAATTTGTTAAAACTTGTTAGTATGTTCTTGTTTCCCCCTGTTGATTGTATTGGTTTAGCTCCAGTTGTCTGTTATGTAAACCCCCCCCAGTTTTCCTGAATGTTCCCTGTCAATCACCTTTACCCTGCCCCATCTCCCCATCCATCATCATAAACCCCACCACTCCTTCCAGCTCCTTCCATGTATATCATCCCTTCCTTGACACATTATTGGTTGTTATGTTATGTTCCCGCCTTCTTTGTATTCCCATTGGTCCCTGACATTGTAACCTCCTCCCCTTACCCCTCCCTCCGTGAGCTCCCATTGGACCCTGGACTGTGCCCGCCCCTGAGATAAAACCCCGTGCACAGAGATGCTCTGGGCTCTCTTCGGTCCTGAATTCTCCCAGCCCAAACCCTTGTGCTCTTCCCCTTTCCTGAATAAACCTGTTCCTGGGAAGTACAGCCGAGTGAGTCTCCTCCTTCCTTTTGCCATCACCCACGACGCCTGATTTGGCAGAGCCCGGCAGGATTCGGTGCTCTGAAGGTTCTGCAGTGGGATCACCTTTCCCCTGCAGTTCCCCACTCCTGGCGACTGCCCGTGCCGGAGTGGCACTGTAGAGCTAGCCAGGAGCTCCGGTGTGGCCAAGAGCAGCGTCGCATGTGCATATAAAACATTGTTGACTTGGCTTCTTGTCAGAGATACAGAAATTTTGGGGCCAAATTCCACTTGTGCTTAATTCAGGATAATTCAATTAATACAGCAGTGTAGCAGCTGTTTTGGAAATTTTGACCAGGAACTTCACCTTGGATCTGTTATCAGTGGTGCTTTTGTAGCAAAAGTTATCTGCTTCAGGAAGTAGTGGCATTTTTGCTCTTTAAAAAGTCTCTTAAAAACATTCTTAGTGCTCTCAAATGTTAGAGTGCAGAAGCACACATCAGTGCTGCCCCTGAAGGAGGACAAGGTGGGCTTGGGGGTGACCTCAGCACCAGCAGAATTGCTGCCATAAGTGCTCTGGTGAACCAGCTGGGCTGGTGACAGCTGGGATCCACAGCCCAGGGAATGTCTGAGAAGGCAAAAGATGATGGGTCAGGTCCTGCACTGGCACAGGAAGTCTGGCCAGGATCAGGAGGAGCTGGGGCTGGGCACAGGAGCTGTGCTGGTAAGTGGGACCTCTGGGAGATGGGCAGAACTATTATGAACCTGCTAGTGCCCTCAGGACCTGAAAAACTGTGTGGAGAGTGCAGTTTTAAAACATATTGCTTACCCCACTCCTATTTTTTCCTGGTCAGTCAGGAAGCTCTGCACCAATTTACTATTTTCACAGTTTTAAGGAAAGAAAAAAGTGTTACGCGGAGCCTGTATCATCATCATCAAAGATGCCTCTCTTAAATCAGAGAGTTCCCACATGATGGGAGCTGTGGGAAGCAGCGAGCAGGGTATGGTGGATGCATGACTGCCCTATGCATAGTATTGCTCACAAATTAATTTGATGTGTGAGCTGGTTTTCTGCTGTGCTAGTGGTGTATCCTTTCCTTCATGGGTTTTTTCTGCCCAGAGACACGCCATTGCTATTGAAAACATCTGTGATCGTCGTGGCAGCCGACTTCCAGCTCAGATGAGATGTAAGATAATGCAGGAAAGGACATGAATTTTAATGGCAAATGTTTTAGGTGACCGGGAGGATAACAAAACCAGTAAAACAAATGCAGTAACAGTGTTAGAAAAATGAAATATCAGTAACTTCCTGTTTGTAATAGACAAAAATTTTAGAGAGAAGCCTGTTCTAAAGTTGACTGTAATAGTTTTCCTGTCAAGACAGATTATATCATTTGGGCAGAGCTGAGAAAAAAACCCCTCTGTTTTCATACAATATATCTGTGGAACTTTCTGCTATGCATACACTGTTACATAGATTATGACCCAGTGATTTCTCTAGTGCATTGTGAAGGAATAAGCACTTTTGCTCCTTGGAGGACTCGTGTTTTAGCATCCCTGTAAGAGGGCATTTCGTACTCTGTGAGGTAGTGAAGAAACCTTGGTGCCTAAACTCAAAGGGTTTAATCTGTGGGTAATGTTGATCTAAAGGTGTGGCATAAATGTTTAATGGCCACAGGCTTTTAGAGATTTTGCTTTGTATGAAGGCCATTTATCTTCCAGAATTATGAGGAAATAGATCTATTTTCTGATCCTACTTTACTTCAATGAAGATCACAGGAGATGTTTTTGTGAAGACAGTGTAGGGATTTTGTGTGTGTGGTATTTTTCAACATAAAAATGCTTTTGAAATAGAAAGTTTAAATAAGACTGCAATGCTTGAAAAAAATACAGTGAAGGTGTTATGAACTGCATAAATAAAATGCAGTGTAGTATGAAATCCTCATACAATCACAATGGAAAAAGCAGATACAAGAGCAATTAGTAAAACATAAAAATTCTTTTGTCCTTTTGCTTAGGGTCCTGCAGGCAAATGGCTTTCTAGGTTATGACATTCTTCTAAAGGACATTACTTCAGTTTTTTGGTCTCTTTTCTAAACATAGAGTTTAATGCTCAGAAAATTTACTGGGTTGTCAATAGTGATGTTCCTTGAAAGCTTTCTACTTTTAAAGCATTTTGTTGGGTAATTTGAATTAATAATTTTTATACTGGACTTTCAAACTTTTAATTTCATTGGGCTTTCTTTTGTAATTGATTGTATTGTGATGGGCCAGCTGGAATACATATCATTGCAAAAATACAAAAATTGGGACTTTTTTCCTTAAATCAGAAAATAATCAGCAGCAGATAACTCAGTTTTGGATTATGAAAAAGATTGCATTATAAACTTCAGCATTTGTGAAATATTTTTTTAAAAATATGAACATTTTCAGAACTATTAGGTATTGTCTTTCTTCTAAGTGCTGATTCAACCAAACCTGACAATATAGTTGTTGGCTTATCAAAAATTTCTCAGGCAGTTACATTTTTTGCCAATTTAACGGGTTGGAGTTGTAGTCTACCTAGTTTTGTTGGACAGAAAAGTAGTGGCACATAGCTGAAGAACATTTTTTCAAGTAGAAAAAAACTCAAAAAAAGTGTCTGTTTGGGTTTTTAGGGTTTTTCTGGTGTGCTAAGAGCTGCTCATCTTGGCCACATAGATGAATGAAAATGAAAAGTGCTGTGAGCCATATCCTGTGACTGCACTCACCCTCTCAATTCTGCTACTACAGGTACTAAGTACAGTTAACAGAATTTGACCCATTTCTCCTCATGTGGTTTGGGAGACTCGACTGTCTGTCAAGCAATAGCAAAACCTGTTCTATTATTTGTATCACATCACACACAGTCTGTCAGAGACAGATTTGTCCAAGAAAGCACCTGAGATAGTAATGGCATTGAAAAAACTACCTCCACCTTACTCCATTTCCACCTTAAAGACACAGGAAAATATTAATTAGAAATATGATTTTTTTTTTTTTTAATGGGAATGTGTATTCAGTATTAGTCACCAATGGCAAGTGCCTTGTAAAACCATGTACAGAAAAAGATATGCTGCTCAGTTATTTTGTCTGTGAATTGCCTTGTGCTAAGAATTTAAATCATACCCTTTTGTCACTTTAATGCAAAGTGGTTTTCCATTGTACTAAGAAATGCAGACAAAGATGTGATTTAGGATGAATCCTGTCAAGGTGTAACGCTATGTTAAATTCTCAGAGAACTCATCTGAAGACCAGTATTGATGTGAAAAATATTTATGGTAGGAAGCTGTATGTCAGTAACTCAGGCTCTGTGGGTTCTTACAGCCTCCAGAAGCACACTTTTTTTTTTTGTCGGTTCTCCCACAGCCAATGCATTTGTCAGGTTGTAACTGCTTAAGAAACACCTCTTCACTTAATATTGTGGTATATAGAATTTCTAATTTTCTCAGAGAAGTCATGAAAATAGAGATTTTTAGCCTGGAGGGATAAGATAGAAGCTGTCTGACTATCAAAGGAATCCTCTTCTAAGAGGAGAAGCCATCACAAAGTCTAGCAGTTTGAATATAAAACTGTACAAACCTTCAAACTCTTAAGTATAAAGGAGTGTCAAATTGCTGGTAGTTTTCCTTTTTCTTTCTTTCTCCCAGTTTCAATAAAATGATCCTTCATCTGATCAAGTGTAACGAGATGACAAGCAGTAATTTAAATGGGATCATATTCTCTATGTAAATGATTGCAAGGGAAGAATGAAAGCTCATTTCTCCTGTGTGCTTGCATATACAGCAGCTGCTCATCACATAATACTTATGGATGGATTCTGTGATTCTGACAGTGCATTAGGTACCGAGGTAAAAGCACCAGGGAAATGAATGAAAGAAATAGCGTGTGCCTGAGATGTTGGTGCAGCCAAGGTATAACAGATTTGTCACTGGAGATAAAGCAGCGTAATTCAAATGCATCCAAATGTAAGAAGGTTCCACCAAGAGAGAAAAAAAAAAAAAAAAAGTGAGGCTTTTCTTTCTCGCTTTTTTTTTGTAATTTTTTTTTTTACTGTTGATTTAAATGAATAATGAGAGGTTGGCCATTGTGGCTGTGTTGGGGGCACTTTGTGATTAAAAAATCAGTGGGGCTGAGGCTGCTCTGCAGCTTTAGATCTGAACCTTGAGGTTTCATGCTGTTGCTTTGAAAAAGGGAAACCAGCATGAAGTCATTGTAGAAATGGCCCAAAGAAAACTGTTGAAACTATTTTCTTTATTAAAATTATTTTCTGTATGAGAAATGTGTGCTTTTTACAGGCAGTTTTGACTTCTGAGTGAAAAAATGAAACACCTGAAAACAGAAACTTTCAGCTTTCAGCAGAAAGCTGGAAACCTTTGATTTGAAAATGCTGCTGTGCTGGTTCACAAGTGTTGTATTCTACTAAAGAAAATGATTCTCAGAAGCAAATGTAATTGAATTCTAGCTCTCAGGAGGCTGGATTTATAACCTGTCTTGGGGATTTTTGTCTGCAATTTTGATGTGTTGTAACAGTGAAATTTTTGTGGGGTGGAATGAGTAAGGCTCATTTTTGGGCAACTTTTAGTTATGGTAGACCAATTTATGAGGACACATGCATACTCTCTATAATCAACCCTTCTTTTAGAATGTACTGAGACCTGATTCTTTTCACTTAAATCATACTTAACTGTCTTCCTTCCCTCACACTCTTAGAGAAATGCCTGTGTAAAGGACAGGTTGTCAGCAGATGAACTCCTTTTCATCATCACAAATAACTGTAGACATGAAATATTACTCAATTTTCTTGAGCCAGGAAAGGAGCTTTACTTTAAGGGAAGGCTTAAAAAAAAATGTTTCAACATTTCAATTTTCCATCAGAATATACTGTGCTGTTATATATCTTAACTCCAGCGTTTTGGACTACCTCCTGCTACGTTGAAATTTAGCATGCACCCTCCTTGCAATAATTTGTTTTTAGATGAGACACATTTGGAACCTCATTATGAGACAGTGAGGCATTTATCTTCACTGCTGTTTCTAAGCTGCAAAGTAAGAACAGGAGGGACTGTTGAGGGCTACAGGGGTCAGAGCCCCTAATTCAGGGTGGCTACATGCTGTGTATATGGAGAGGCTCCACAGTGCTCTCACCCTGCTGCTGTACTTAGGAATTTCTTGGGAGATGCTGGGGTAGACTGTCCTGGGATTTTTAACCTCACAGATAAATATGTTATGGTATCTGGAATCACTACAAGCAATTATTTTAATTTCACAGAACACAGAATGGCTTGGATTGGAAGGATACCTTGAAGATCATCTTGTTCCAAGCTCCAGCCATGGGCAGGGACACCTTCCACTAGACCAGGTTGCTCCGTCCAACATGGCCTTGAGCACTTCCAGGGATGGGGCATCCACAGCTTCCCTGGGCAGCCCGTGCCATTGTCTCACTGCCCTCACAGTAAGGAATTTATTCCTAATATCTTATCAAATCTTATTTGAACCCATTCAAATTGAACCCATTCCCACTTGTGCTGTCTCTACATCATCTCTTCTTTCCTGCAAGTTCCTTTCAAGTACTAGAAGGTCCCAATTAGGTCACCACGAAACATTCTCTTCTCCAGACTGAGCAAACCCAATTCTCCCATCTTTCCTCACAGAAGAGGTGCTCCATCCATCTGATCATCCTCCTCTTGACTTGTTCCAGGAGCTCCATGTCCATCCTGTGCTGGGACCCCAGAGCTGATGCAGTGCTCCAGGTGGGTGTCACCAGAGCAGAGGGGCAGAATCCCCTCCCTCCCCTGCTGCCCACAGGGCTCTGGATGCAGCCCAGGACACGTTTGGCTCTCTGGGCTGTGAGTGCCATGGCCAGGGAATGTCCAGCCTCTCACCCCCAGCAACCCAAGTGCTTCTGTGCAGGGCTGCTCTCCATCTGCTCATCCCCCATTGACACCAGGATTGACAGTGGTCTTGTCCTGACCCAGATGCAACACCAGCGCCTGGTTTATTTACTGGGATAGACACAGACAGCATTCCTGGAAATGGCATATTGGAAGTCAAAGAAAATAATTTTAATCCCAGTGTACTGATCAAATGTCACCTTAGGTAATGGAACTGTGCCCTGCAGTCTGAGCTGCTTAGACAATTCTGCTGTCATCTCAGGTAGCTAGTGTAAATCCAGTCCAACTGCACTGGAATGAGCAGCTACAGCTCTGTGAAAATGGTGTATGGGAATGGCAAATAAAAGTCTCTCCTTTCCTTGCTGTTCTTATTGGCACAAAGTAAAATTCTTCAAAACTTTGCAAAAAAATTCTCTAAGGTTGGATCTAAATATGAGAATCAGCCATGATTCCAGAATCTGCATCTAAAAAACAAAAGAAGAAAATATTTATTTTATGCAATGTGATGCATTTCACACAGGCTTTGCTAAAGAGACACAGAGCTGCTCTTTTAGCACTTTTGCAACCTTGCCACAGCAACATTGTCAAAGGTGCTATGAGGGTGGGGCAGATACTAAGCAATGAATGGGAATTCTAAGATTAATCCTGGAGAATGTGTATATTCTTGAGGTTTATATATTCCTGTGAACACAGGGATTTTGTTTTATTAGAGCTATGCTAACTGCATAGATTTTGGTGAAGATTTTTCACACTATTATACTTTGCACATTGTAAGCAGTGACTTAGTTTCTTAGGCAACAAAGGCAGATTAAAAGCAGCAGTCTGGTACCTGAAAGGGATCCACAAAAAAAGATAGGGACTTTTCACAGGGCCGTGGAGTGACAGAAAAAGTGACTATGACTGTAAGCTGAAGGAGGATAGATTTAAATTAGATATTAGGAAGAAAGTTATTACTGTGAGAATGGAGAGGCATTGGAATAGGTTGCCCAGAGAGAATCGGGATGCCCCAACCCTGAAATTGGTCAAGGCTTGATTGGATGGAACCTGGTCTAGAGGAAAATGCCAAGGAGATGGAACCAGAAGTTCTTCAAGGTCCCCTCCCAGCCTGAACCATTCTGTGATTCTGTGATTTATACTCAGTCAACAAGATGAGGTTTCTTTTAACTCTCCATTGCTTTGTTTCATATTCCATTGTTGCTGAAAATTTGACACAGAAAAATCAGACAATTGTACAAATGCAGTTTTTCAATTATTAATACCCGCTATGACTCCTGTGACATAAACTAGCAGAGCAAAGGTTTTGCTTTCGTAGTGGGTTATTCACCCACTTGAACCATCCAAAAGTGTCACTTTATTTCTATGAAGTAAGACAGGTGCATTAACGCTTTAACATGCTCAGCTGCTTCTTACCTTGTCACATTAATATTCTGTCCAGATTTTTAAATAAGTTACAAGTATGCAAGTCAAACAGTGTTCATGCTGCAGGCTTCTTTCTTGTATTTCACTTGGAGCAGTGCTGGTAGGTCACAGTGGTATTAATCTATAATAAAGATAAGGAAATTTTAAACGATGATTGATTATAAGGTGACTTTACTTCTATTTTTCGAGTTACTGGATATGATTACCAGAAGAGGCAATCATCTCCACACCAGAGCAGCAAGAGTAGCCCTGTCAGGATGGCTGTCTACAGATGCACTCTGAGTGACTAATGACAGAAAACAATATTGGAGAGCTGTGTGAGTGCTTTGAAAGAACAATTAATTTGACTAATGGAGGATTCCTTCCTGTTTGTGAATAACCCATGTGTGAATTCTGTTTATGGTTTTTATTGCTAATTTAAATCACCCCTTAAATTTTCATGAAGGAGTTTCAGTGGCTGAGGTGATTGTAAAATGCTTGCTGTTAGTATTGCCTGCAAGTATCCAGTGTTACTGGGTGTCCCTGTGTGGTTCAGTTGCAGCATTTTGTCTTATGGTTTTCTGAGGAGCCTAGGATGAGAATTCCCAATTTGAGCTGATGGATCGAAGTTGCTAAACATTGCTTTTAGAATTATACAAAGTTTCTAAGTTTAGCATTGGAATAAAGATAAATTGATTTCAACAGCCTTGCAGAATCTAGAACCCTACTTAACACTTTTTGGTTGCAGCCAATGCAGTTACACAGCATCTTTATATTATAGTGTGGTAGTCTGAGCCTTCATCTGCATTGCATGAATACCATTTGCTCATGAAAACCCAAAACATTTAGGATTACAATAGAAAATTGAATAACTTTAAGCCATTCTCATTTTTTGTTAATAATAACAAAGCTGTGGATGGCCTTTTGCTCAGTGCTGTGATTCTCATAGTGTAGCAAAAGGAATACTTAAAATAATGCCTGTTAATACCACTTTCAAAACTGAATATGGACATTTTCCTTTTGTCCAGATCACACACAAAGAAGTGTGTTTCTGACAGCCTGCATGCTAGGAAATGCTGTTCTCCGAGGTTTTTCTATCCAAATTTGTTTTCTATCCTCTTACAAATGTTTTCAATGAGACAGAAGCAGGCAAGAGAGGATGCAATAAAAATCTTAATTTGGTAAAGTAATTAAGTACACCTTTCCTCTGCATAAGCTTCTTCAAAATGTAGTTGACTTTTCCCTGTACCTGTTTTCCATATTGGCACAGGCCTCTGGCCCTAAAATTCAAACAGTTTTGTTCACACACTTCTAATAAAAGTTTTCAGCCAAAAGAAAGTTAAGTTTAGATATAGACTCCTCTTATGCCTTGGTTATCTCTAGCCTGGAAAGGCAGAAGGGCTCATCTTTTACAGGGACAGCTCTGAGTGGTTTACATGACTGAAACATGTCCATTTGGGTTAGTTTTTTTAAAGTTCTTGCTGCCCTAGATGCCACAACAGCAGAATATGCTACAGTGGATATGTTCATTTTAACTCTTCCTGCACAAACACAGAGCCTTTTATGAAGGAAAATTTGGTTTCTGCTCCACTTACCTTTCTCTCTGCATAGACAGGTACAAGCACAGTTTTATGAAGCACTTTGTAAATGGTGTCTCCCTGTGCCTAATCTTAACTGCATGAGTGTTGTTAAGCACAGAGAGAAGGGAGAGTAGCCATACAGACTTTTTTAAAAACAGTAAAACCTTTGCAGTTTGGATTCTTTATTATACAGGACCAGGAAATTATGTCAGGTACCTGCTGCTGTCAGTTATCCCAAGCCAAGGACATCTGGTGATGGCAAAACCCTTCTCAGGATCTAGCTCAGGACACCAGATTCTTGACGATGTTGAAGGAGAAGAGTTACTCACCAGTGGTGTGCTCCTGCCACTCAGGATGCTCAGGCTGTACTGGGATGTGTAATGTTTCTGGGAACAGATTTCCCTGCTTTTGAGGCTCTTTTGTTTAACATCAGATTTTTTTTTTCTAATTTTTTTTTTTTTTTTGGTGCTCTGTGGCCTATTAATGTGTCTAAAATCCACCTTATTTTTTCTTCCTCTGAAAACTCTGTGGACCAATCATGCTCATGACACAGCCCAGATGTGTGAGAGCACTGGGGTCTGGTGTGCCAGCTGAGAGCAGCCTTGGCCCAGATGATTCAGCTGTGCTCCTCTCTAGGTACCTCTAGAAGACACAGACTTGTTCTAGATATATAAAAGAAAGAAAAAAAAAAAAAAATAAGGGCAGTGAAACTTTATAAAAATTTCACTGGCTTCATGATTCACACACACTAAGACAAATCCAAGTCTCAGAAACAGCTCTAAAGCACTTGTGTAGGTTGTTTCAAATCACAGAAGAGATGATCTCTAGTGTATGATGGACTCTCAGTCGCAGAGCAATAAATTATTGCTGTGGTCTTGAAATTCCAAGGAGGGGAGAGAAGGTTGGAAACTACTGATACACCACTTTACTGGATCCCACCAAAAATCCCCAACAATCAAATAAGATGCCCCACTTGAAAGTGTTGTCTTATGAAGCTTTAACAGAAAACTGCCATATTTCCAATTCAGTGCCATGCAGGAATATGGCTTTTAAAGCATTTTTTTAATTTATGGACAAGCTTTACATGTCATGCAGGTAACACAGCATGATTTATAGGCAATTAGAGCTTGTGCCACAAAAACGTCTTAAGGGTTTAAGTCTTGCCTTAGTGTCTTACATCTGAAATGATGACTCTCTGGAGGAAGTGAGAGCTCTTGCTCAGATGATGTCTCATGCTGACAGTTTTTGACTAAAAGTTCTCCAGACAACTGGAGTGCTGTGCTGGGGATTATTGGAGAGACCCCCTTGCTCTTTGCACGTGGAAGCACGTCTGTGTGCACAAACCTTCATACATCTCACTGGAAGAGGCTGATCAGAAAATTTGTCCAGGATATACTCAGCAGACCCTTTTCTTCCCACAGCTGAGCCATCAAGTGCATCACGAGAGCCTTCCTTTCACCACCCCTTCTTCCCACCTTGTTAATCCTACACCTTGTGCTCGAAGGAGACAACTCACTAAGATGTGGGGCTAACTGCTTTAACTTTCCTGCTTTTGCCTAAAAAATGCTCTCATCTGCCAGCTGAATGTATTTCAGAGAGAGGAAGAAGCCTTAACAGGGTTTTCTTGCATCCTGGGTGAATTTTGTAAATAAAATCATAGTCAAAAATTCGAGCGTTTCCCTTTGTCATTCTTAGAGGAAAAGTGTCACTCTCATTTAGTTTTAAAAGAAAAACAAACAAATCACCTCCAAGCCCATATATATATATGTTTGACTGGAATATGCAGGTCAGGGCTTTAATCATATTTAATCATAATAGTTATAATAAGTCATAATTTAGATCATCATTAAAAGAGGAAGGAATTCCAGTCTGAATACAAGCAAGCAGTGCAACATCTTTCAAGTGTCTTTGTCTCTGGCACTTTTTTTCATGTATCTGCAACATGTTTTTATGATTGGTGCCTTTTAGAACTCCCAGTCTGAGATGACCAAGCTCCACGGTGTTGGGAATCTTCATGCATAATTCAAATTGATAAAAGATAAGGTTTCTTCTGCATTAATTAAAAGGCTTGGAAAGACTTGATGTTAAAAAAAATCTGTTATTTTTTCTTATTCCATTTTATAGTGCTGAAAATTTCCTAATCACTCCAGCTGTCTGTTTTTGGATTTTTTTTCCCCCTTTTTTCACATCCATCTATTCTGCATGTCACTGTGCATTCACAGACATGATACTAAAATGTCAGATGAAATGCTCCTCCAAGTCTTTAGAGATGTCAGTGATGCAAACCCATCATGGTTACATCATGTCAAGATGCTGGTGAATAATGTCACTGGGAATCTTTGGAGTGCGTTTCGCGGTAAAAAATTGAAACAAAAAGATGTCAAAGCAATTTTAAAATTGGACCCTTCTGATTATGAAGGATGATTATGAAAGACAAAAGCTGTAAGTCCTTGTAAGTTGGCCCATGATACCAGATGTTCTGTCTTCTGAACAACAGCTAAATCTTCCTCATATTAGCTTATAAAAAAGTAAAGATGCCCATGTCATTGAAATGTCACCTCAGTCACCTAGGATTCTGGTAGCAATTGGGGAGCAGTGTGATATCATTTGATTTACAGGGATAGAAGGAAGTTCTGGCTGAAATTTTGAAAGCTGAGAGTTTTACAATTAGGGTTGAATTCTTAGTGTGATTACTGCAATGTACACTAAGGAAGAGGTAATCCTTGTCAACAATGCTTCTGAGAAAAGAAGAAAAGGGAGAATGAGAATATGGATAGAGGTGGGAGAGTTAGTTTTACCTTGTTATAACTAAATGTGTGCTCAACTCTCAGTGACTTCTGAGCCTCTATGTATCAAAGCACAAATTAACTGAGACGTTTCTCCTGCAAGTTAGGCAGATGAAAGAAAAAGGTTGCTGTTGACATTTGAGATCATTCTGATGATGCAGATATGTGATTCCTTTTGAACCCAGATGAAAGTGTGCAGAACGTGTGTGTTTTTCTCGTTAGTTCCCAGTTTTTACTAAATTTCTTCTTAATTTGTGATCAATCCAGTTTTTGCAGGCTGGATTTGCTGTGACCATTTTTCTACCCAGAAGCTTTACTATTTACAGCATTGTAATTCAAATACAGAAAGATAACAAGTTGCTTGAAGCAAAGCTGCTATTTCTTCATTTAATGTCAGGTCTAGTGTCTTTTGAATGCTAGTATTCTGTTTCAGAAGAGAGATGTTCCCCTGTATCACTGATCTTGGTAGGCTGGAGATGAAATTTAAAAAATATGATAGCTGGATGTCCTGGGCTGCCAAGGGACTTGATCCAGAAATATCAGAGGTCACTGCACAAGGTACTACATTAGATAGGTATTTTATAGTACTGATATTTTATATTGCACTGAGCTATCAATAGCTTCTAGATAAAAGGAATATGAACAAAATGTAAAATCCTTTCCTCACTTCTTGATATCTCTCCTGTCACTTTTTTTTATTTTTTGGGTGGAACTTGTTTTAATGTGAATTTTTCTGTTTTGAATTTTGTCTGCCTTAACAGTTCTCAGCTTTCATACTGCATATTGAGATGCAAAAAATGAAGAGGGGGGATCTAGTAAAACTAACTTACTGAGGTTTCATTTGTTCATCCATATTCCTTTGTCAAAATAAACATCATTAAAGAATTATTAAAATATTTTTTCATTTATAACAAAGATCAAAGGAGGAGTTAAGCAAAAATATGGAAGCATTCATCCATGATTTATGATTATTCACTTGTAAATTAATTACCTTTGCCCAGGTACAAACTCTTATTTAGTCGATTCTAGCAAGGTTATGAGAATCTGGGTTTTTTTTTGATACAGTCCTCTCGGTCAGTAAATTCCAAAGTGTAATTTGATTTTCAGAGTACATTTCAATGTTCATGATAATAGAAGGTGGAAGTTATGAAATTAACAGCCATCTGGCATAAATTTCAGAGGATTTAATTCTTGACCTAATTTTAAAGCCTGTTATTCAAAATAATGATTTCTTTCACTTAAAAAAAAAAATCAAACTAATTATTTGCATAGTTTCTGTAATAATCTTTGCTCCCTCCTCTAAGAAGTAACAATTTTTCAGACTATGCCTCAAACATGATTTTTTTGGTTTTTATAAAGATGGTTACATTTCCAAATAGGAAACAATTTGTGTAAAAAGGAGCTTTATTGGATAAAAGAATATATGGAAAAATACAATTTTTCATAAATTGAGTCCAAAAATAAAATGAAAACTAATTGAGTGAGTACAAATTTGAAGACCAGTTTTGGCCCTCTAGGCAGAGTTAACAGGCTTTTTAAACTAGAAAGAAATGCACTAGGGATCAATTTGATTCAGGATGATTTGAAATCTGAAAACTGCTTGTCTCACCAGTACCTGCTGTTCATTACAGCATTGTTAAGAGCTCATCCCATTTCTTTCAATTGATTCCAATAAGACCAGAGTTGCTCTTCAAGTGTTCTTGTAGGTTTGTTGTTGTTGTGTGAGAGCTGCAAGATAGTGCAGAAAAAAAGGAAATATTTGAAATATTTCTGATGCAGGTAGTTTTCAGATGCACTGTCTAGGCTTTAGAAATATCTTTCTGTGAAGCATGGTTCTCCTGGGTGTTAGTGAATCTTATAAAAATTAAATCATTTCATAAGCCACCATTGAAAAAATGAGTTGTTTTTCTTAAAAGTTAGATACATTTTCTTGCTATGTTCAGGAAAGAGAGAGATATGTCAGAAAACCCAACTTCTAATTCCTTACTTCCTTTGAAAGACCAAGTTCATTCTAATAAATCCTGATGATTTGGCAAAGCATTTTTAATTGGAAAATAAGTGTTATTGCAAATATGGTATTTGAAAATTTGCTTTAGACTCTCTCACCCCTCCAAGATTAATTTTTGCGTACATCTATGCTTTTAAAAAAAAATGTTTGTGTCCTCCTTAGGTGTTGTTATCTCTGATGAAAACTAACCCAAAGAGATTGTTCTAAATTGTTAAACCTGACCCGTTACCATCTTGACTATCTTTACAATCTGTAGCCTAATCCTGAAGTTGAGCTGCTTGGTAACTCCTTAAACTATAGTGTTTTTTTTCCCTTTTTTTTGTGATTTCTTGCAGTGTAGGTCAGTCTTAGATGTCTAGGGAAACATGAATCTCATGTCTACAGTGAAGTATTTTCTCCTGAGCCCAGGAGGAGATGATCTGGCTACTCCCTCTCTTTGCTGCTAGCTCCTCTGTCTCCGAAGTCCAAAATCCCAAGCTATTGAGCTGCAGGCATTGCAGCCTCTGGCCACAGCAAATGGAGAAGAGAAGGGATGGATTTTAAGGGATTTTAAGCAGGAAGGTGAATGCTCTGACAAAGACAGCACCTGCTTGTCCTTTCTGGACTGCTCCGTGGGGCACTTAGCTCTGAGGTAATTTGAAAATGTGATTTACAGGAATGTCTTCACAACCAAGGATGGACTTCTGGGGGAGAGCTCAAAAGGGTGCTGGGTCCCTCGAGCTGCTCCTTTCCACGTCCTTGGAGTTTGTGGTTGGCATAAACCTGTACTGTAAATGACCCAAGTTGATGTGAGCTTGTTTCTAGTTACTTCTGTTAGAAAAAGTTCTGAATAATGGCATTTTTTGTATGTTTGACTTTTTTTTTTTTTTTTAACTAGATGTAGTTTTTTTAATTCAAGAGGGCCTTAAAAAGTCATATTTGGACTTCTTTTAATTTATTCACTGCAAATGTATTAACTCAAACACAAGGGTTGAGAGCAAACCTCTTAAGAGTTTATTTGCATTTTGCCTGAAAGAAAATAAATCAACAATTGGCTGCTGCAGACATTAAAATATAACACTTGAATTGTAACACTGCTGTGAAATTAAATATAAATGCTTCAGAGATCCAAGCAACATTAAAGTGTTGAAGAAGATGGAATTTTAAATCTTGATTTCTGGCAAGAGACTACATATATAATAAACAATTAGGAAACAATCCAACTCCTTAGGAAAATAATTTCCTTGCATTAGTTTCTATCTGAGTTAACATTCTGAAAAATGCAGTTAAATGATTGTGTAAAATATTTATTGTTAAATGTGATGCCATAAAAGGTAAAGAGGATAAAGCAATATGAGCCGGATAATAAAATTGTGCTGTTTTATGAAATACGTTTTAATGAACAAGTTGAGTAACCACTTTGAAACAAAGTTAGACTCTGTTGCTTTCACTGACAGATTTAAGTAATAAACACTCTGTTTATGAGTTATGCCATTCTTTTTTCTAATGTTTTACATTAAAATATAGGAAATATCACTGATTTAGGGCTGTATTCCTAAACAACAGTCAAAGACAGAAATCAGAGTATGAAAAAACAAGAAAATCATCCCTCTCCAAATGTACTACTGTGCAAGAGCATATGTTCACTGATAGTTTGTCCCATGTACAGAGTTGTCTTTAAAAGCAAGGTAATACAGCAGCTTCAGGCAGGAATGAGTTTTGGCTGTTATTTGTTTATTTGTCTAGGGGTTTAGATTGAAAAGAGATACCTTCTAATATTTAATAAACAAATAAACCCCAAACTAAAAAAAAAAAAAAAAAGGAAATATTTCTATTTTCACTCCATCTGCAATTAGAAAATTAGATTTGTAGTCCCAATTCAGCTTCTGCTGCAGAGTGAGAAGGCAGTTGACCTAAAAGACTCGGTGATTTTTGAAATACAGAAGACCCTGCAGACCTCTACAGAGTTTGGGCTAGCTATAGGAATTCCAGCATCCTGTTCTACATGATATCTGTTAATTAATTTACAAATGTCATCAACTAATTTTTTTGGTCATCATTCAGTATTTTTATTCTGGAATATCTTCAGCATCTTTCATAGAATGGACCTCTTTCCAGTAACAATAAAGTTATATAAAACTTTTTTATATAGGACGAGGCAACTGTTTTCTGGTGTCCCTTCTTGCCAAGTGCCTCTTGAAAATTTCAAATGACAGGGGATTAGGTATTTATATGGCACTACTACCCTTTCTAGTGAAGTAAATTTCTCAATCCCTGTGACCACTAGTGAGGTTAAGGACACTGAAAGAACTAAAGACAAATTAAAGCTAAAGAGACATCAGGCTTACTAGCTAACACCCTCAATATCTCTAATGGTTTTAGGTCCATATGGAATACCATTTGAGATATAACTCAGCATACATACTTTTATCCATAATGATTTAGTACCTCATAAGGTAAAATAAAGCAAGCATGCAATAAATTTCTTTAAACAAATGAAAGTAAAAATGTAGCAGTGGTTTACAAAGTAGGTCAAATGTTGATCGCCACACCAAAGATGCAGCTACATTATAGGATCAGCAATTTCCTAAAGATGAGCAGGATTCACAGGATGGATAATAATTTGCATGTAAACTACTCTAAAATTGAGCAGTTGTAATAACTCGGTTTATGATTCTGCAGAAGTTAAATTTGAATACCAAAATAAATTCTCTAGTATGTAATGCATTCTTTCACCCAACATAGGTTTAAAACTTCCACCTTATACAATAATTAACTCTCCTGGGTACACTGATGACTTTAGCTAAAAGGTGAATTTTGGCAGTTCTTTCTTTTTTGCCAGAAGTCACAAATGGCAGATTTGTTACCTTTGTAGATTTTACACTGTGTAGATGTTACAGCTGTGCCTTGAACAAGGCTCAAACACTGATGCATGTCTTTGAGACAATTTTTAAGCTTTCTAAGCATGGGAGGCTCTTGTCCTGGTGTCTTTATTGTGAGTTCTTGCCTATGCAAATACTTTCATGCTCAGAATAAACAATTTTGTAAACTTTGTACAGAAGATGAAGGAAAAAGGAGATAGCTAAAATAACATGAAAAGTAATTTGGAATGTATCCTGCCTCTCAAAGTTTTCAGAAATACAGCAGCAGAGAAACCTGCACCTTCAACAGTGATCTCAGAGTCATGTTTTACATGGAATTCTCCTTGTGACCAGATGACTTTTATTGGACAGTGGCTGTTTTGTTTCTCTGTGCGTGATTAGACACAGGTGCTCTGGAGCACAAATCTCCACCTGCTGATCTTTTGACTAAAGTGGCAAAATCTTTTCGTTGCTGGCTTATGGTATTACAATTGTAGAGTGATTTTATCATGTAGACTCTTCCTGTGTGGTCTTCTGAACGGTGGCCTGCCTTGCAGTGTGATTCAAATTAGGTCACCCTTGGCTATTTTGCCTCAGTAACCAGGCCTGCTCACTCCCCACAGTTCAAAAAGTCTGCTGCATTTAAAGAAGAAAGTATATTCCAGCTTAGATGGGTGATCTAATACATGATACGGCTTTCCAGATATGTGCAGTCTTGAAAAAAAAAATCCTGTAAAATGACTGAAAAAAACTCAATGACCCTAAATGAGAAAATCAGCCACTCAGACTCTGACATGCTAAGTAACAAAATTAAGAATGAAATTTCTCTCAAAGAAGAAAATTTGCAATGGTAATGGAACTAAATATAGGTCAAATAGTCTATCTTCACCTTTCCATCTTGATCAAAAAGCTTACTTTTAAGCTTCTTGAGATTAATTTAAAATGCAAGCTTGTATAGGGTCTGTATTCTTGTGCAACCTATTTTGGTCACAATTTTGTGCAACAGCTGTCAGGAATACAATGTTACCCACTGGACTGATTCTTTTTATTATTCCTGTCCTGTAGTTGAAATACATCTCACAGCTAAATTAAGTTTAGTATTCATATAGGCCATTGTTTTAATGTGGATATGCAGTGTAGATGTTTTTAGTACCTTTTGTTTAATTGGAAAATTTTGCCAAAATTGACAGTAGTTTTGAGAGAAACCTAAACTAGTTGAGGACAATGGTACCTGACATACCTTCCAAATGATGATGGGTATCTTGAGAATAATTATCCTCTGTGCAGTCATTTGTCCTTTATGTTTCTTTCTTCCCATCTACTTTTCCAGGGGGGATGTTAGGGACAAAGGATGTAGTTGCTGCTAATATCAGATTCCAAACTCTATTACAGCAAAACCTGTAATTGCAATAGACTTGAACAGCAAAGTGAGAAAAAAAAGCTCGTGTATCTGAGACACCAAGCAAGCATAGCTATGAAATGCAAAAGGGTAACGGCAGTTTCACTAGGAATGAAATATTCATGTTGCTAACTTACATAAAACAAAAGATGGAGTGTTTTCTGCAGGGAAATTACTTTTGCTGATGAGCTCCATTTATGCATGATAGAGTTTTAAATTTTTGAAAACCCCCTTGGTTATTTTTTTCTCTTTTCAGTTTTAGCGGCTTTAATTTTAGGCTTATAAACAGATATATGGAAAATTTCTTGCTGAAAGGGCCTTATTCTGTTTAAAGGCATATTTATTACATACAGCAAAAATAGGATTGCTTCTGTCAATGACAATGAATACAAAATCAATATTTAAGGCCGCAGTCTCATAGACTTCTTGCTGCAAAGTGAGTACTTCAGTTTTGAATTGCCATATAATGAAATGGATCTTCATTTATTGTTCTTCTTTTAACGTCTCCTGAGGTTCTAGTTTTGCACCAGGTAATTGGAGAGCAGACAATAGTAGAGGGAGTTGAGAAACCCAGCTTTGGACCAAGATTAAAGCATGTCCCCAGAATTACCCCAGAGGTCTGATGTGCTTTCTTCAGGCTCTTGGTGGAGGATGAACATGCATGTCTTCCTTGTCTCAAAGGCAAACCCTGCTGGTATTAGTGGAAAACTCCCACACACTCTGCAGGCTTGATATGAAGCTGGAGTGAGGAGATCTGGAAATCTGGTCTCGAGCTGAGCCCAAATTCTCTGAAACATTCATGAACCTACCTTGTTTTTGTATCATTACAAGCAGGTTTTTGAAGGCCAGATGATTACTGACCTTATTGGATTTTGGCCAAGATATCAGACTTAAAAACTTCTAAATGGTTGCTTCTGCCAAGCTTTGGACTGCATGTCACTTCAGGTAACGTTCAACTTCAGCAGCTCAGGGTGAGTTGTTGGCTCGTTTTCTGTGTCCCAGGAGGAAAAAAACACTAAGAGAACATAATTCCATCAAGTCTAAGAAAAATACGTTCTTGGAATATGTTAGACAGTGCTAGGGTATACAGAATGTATAAAACAACAGTAAATAAAACCTGTCTGTTTAAAATTAATACTGTTACCTGAATTTCTTTCTCTTTTGGCTATGAATAATGCAGTATTCTTAGTATTTATATTTAGATACCAAAATAGGTTTGTCCCATAGACCAGAGATTTTGTAAATAAGCAGTGAATTTATTGTTCTGATTTGTTTGAAATTATAATATTTGGCCTACCAAATATGTAAATAATGAAATAGATTTAGTTGATTGCACCCAACAGACAAAGAGTATAGAAGAAATATGCATCCAGGGAATAAGCAGGTGCTCAAATTTTTTTTTGTTTTTAAAGGCTACTGTAGTTTAGAGTCTCTTGTACAAGTTCTTGCAAGACTACATTTGCTAACAGTATTTTTGCCCTTGACTCTTCAGTGACAGATGACAGATGTTGTAAGTTAGGAAAACTTTCCCTGCAGTAACCTTTTATTAACAGATCATAATGGTGGCAGAAGCATAACTCTTGTGACATTCAAGATGATGAGCTAAGAAACAGGACAGGTTTGAGATGTGTGTCGACAAATGATGAGAAAACTGTTATGCTCTCCTTACTACACCCTTACTGAAGTAAGAATAGAGCATGATTTCCGTATTGAGGTCTTCTGATTTAAACATTAGCAATAAGGAGGTGCTGATGATGGTTGTTTGTGGGAAACAGACTAGGACTGCCTGCTCATGCTGCGGGTGCGGAAAAGCAGAGCTGGTTCTGCTGCCGGTAGTGCAGCACAGCTGGCTGAGCTGCTCAGGCCATAAGGCAGCACATCTGTGAGAGTTAACCAGCTTCCAGACCTCTGGCCTTCCATGCTGTGGGACTGCTGTAGTGAGCTGAATGAAGTCATGCACGAATCCCATAGTGGAGTGGGAAGTCTTAAAACTTTCTGCTTATTGGCAAATTAATCATTGGATCTTCTTCTTTTCCACCTGCTCAAATTTGGATGATAGTTGCAGTATGTGAGGCCATAGTTAAGTTCAGTTCTTCCCTAGGTAAATGAATCTGTAGTGTTATTAATAGATAAACTATCCTTCTTTCTTCTTTTCCTCACAGCCTGAGGAGAAAAGGTTAATAGGGTTGAATAGAAGTTCTAGTATTGTGTTCTTCTTCTGCAACTCTCAAAAGGCCTTTGCAAAGCTGGTAAGCATAACTAGACCTCATCAGAAACTTCCAGGCAGGACAGAGCTCTGCTAGAGAATGCCAAAACAATAGGACCTACTGGTTTGGCTCTGGCCTTTATTTGTCTAGTGAGTTTTGATAACAGCAAAATACGTTTATGTTCTGTAATATGTAACAGTGGTTCCATAAATGAGTTATTCCTACAAGGAAATATTTTTCTGTTGATTGACATAATGGCTTGGAGAAGTGCTTATTGTACTGAGGTTGAGTCTGTGCTTATGAACTGGCCAACAGCCTTATCAATAATTAATTTTTAATTAATATTTTGTGGAATGTTTATATAATCCTTGGTTTTAACAGTTAGTCAGAGCACTCATTCACCACCCTGGCAGGGTGCAAGAAGGTGTGGTGATTCCTTTGGCTCTGCATTACAGATGTCTTTTCTCTTTAGAGCTATCAGGTTGTGATAGAGAAAATGGCCTCTGGTAGCTGACACTTTCCTCTCTAAGCAGATAAGTTATGTGGTGAATTTCCCAAAACTTGTTATAAGAACTATTATTCAATAATAAAATGAAGTAATATTGACTTTGATATGAACCAAACAGGCTATCAGATTTGATCTCAGTACAGTGGTGAAAGTTACATTTTGCTCTTCTGCTGTCAACTGTAGATGAAAAAACCATGGTGGTGAATGGGAATCTCTACAGTCTTAGGAAGACATCCATTGCAATATAACAGCAACCCATATAAACTTAGTGAATATATTAATTAGAAATCCAGGAGAAATACTAAACAGGGAATATTAACTTATGATTTCAAGCTAGAAGATGCATATGGCCAGATAGCAGTAAAAAAACTCAAGGTAACACCTCATGTCTCCAGACATGTTCTGATGAACATGTGAGCCAGTATAATCTTCTACTCTGATGAAGGAGAGCTTCTCTAGGCTGCTGGGTTAACAAATTGGAGAGATTAGGTAGGAATTCACATTATATGTTTGACAAAAGAATGATTTTCCTCCTCTATTTGGATTTGTTAAAGGCAGAAGTTCAAAGAATGCCTAAAAACCTGTAATTCTTTGGGTCCATCTTCCATCCTGCCATTATACATGAAACTTTGACTCTTTTTACCTAATATAATGGAATATTCCTTAGACATTGTAGGAATTAATTCTGAAATGTTTCACGCTGGTGTGATTGATAACACACTTGATTCATTACAGGGATTTTTTTTATGAATGAAGTATGATAATGTGCAAAGAAAAAAAAGGGTAAAAAACTTTTTCTTCAAATAAATTCAAAAGTAGATCCAGGGAATATTTTTAATCATTAGCATAAAGATGTTGCCACTTTCCAGAGGGGAAGACATTTTGTAGGAGATGTTTAGCCTTGAGGCAGTTCGCTCTTTACACAGAGGCATAAAAAATACAGCTCCTGGCTGTTTTTATCATTACTAATAAATGAATAAGCACACGTTCTGAAAAAACATGTTTTATCAGAAGGACATGTTACACTGTTCTTATCAATAATTCTATGCAAGTTAAATTCAAGCCTGCGGGATTATATTGTTGCAATTCTTTTATGCAATCCCTTTTCATAAAAGAAAAACAGACTGAGGTGATGATGAACGACGGATGAAAATTTTAGATGTAATTAAAACAAACAAAACAAGCTGAATTCCCAAGTTCCTTTAACAAAGGGAATAAGAAAAAAATACTGTAAAGCTATGGTTTTATAGATAATATTCCATTAAAGTGAACTGCATGCAGGAAAATTAGGCAGGTTTATATGAGACAGATTGACAAGCTTTAATCACATAGCCATGATTATGTGAATAGCTGACCTATTTTGCTTCCCATTTTAATTGTGGAGATGAAAAGATTAAGAATTGTGCCAGAGAATGCAACTGGAGCTTTTAAGGGAGGAAAAACAGAGAAAGAGCAATCCTCTAGGAATACTGCAAGAACTCAAAGGCAGTTACATAGCTATTAACAGAGCAGCTAAAGAGTGATCTCATTGCTGCCGTCAAGTCTGTCAGCATCATGGAACAAAGATTTCTGGCAGATACCTGAGGAACAGAAGAAAGATGATCCAGTCATTGGAGTTAGTTGAGATTATCATGGAGTCATTTCAAAACTAGGACAAAAAATTCAAAGACAGGATCATACTTTGAGGATATAGGATCCCAAGCATAAGCAATATTTATCCTCGTAGTCACATTTGGTGAATAGTTTTGTGAGGAAGAATTGCCATTTGGAGTTTGGAAGCTTTTTCCATCAGAAGAAAGACAGCAGCTCACTTAAAACTTCCTGGATGAGTGGCATCTCCTAATGTGTTTCCTCTTGCTAGTTTTCAAACCGAGAGCCTAATAAAATTCTTCTCAATTCACTTTCAGATAGGTATTAGTGGACACTCGGTATTTAACAGAGTATGTGAGATTCAATTTCTTTAAATAATCAGGGAAAAATCTAGTTTTTAATCCTGTGGTCCAGTTCAGTAATAACAAGACCTATCAAGCTTGTCAAGCTTCACTAACTTTTTTAATGTTAAAAAAAGGTTGATTTTTTTTTTGTGCCTTTAACCTTTCTCAGGAAACAAATCAGCCTAAACGTCTCAGTTTTTATTCAGTGACAGGCAGCAAGTATGAAAGAGCAAAAGTTGGCCTATAGCCAACACAAGGTATATTTGTTGCTTTTAGATACAAATAGCACTCTTGAATTCTGCTGTGCCACAAGTTCTTTTGACTCTGCTGGTAAAATCAATGTCTTGTATCAGTGGTAAAATCAGTGTCTTTGCTATACAATTCTAGTAATACTAGTATTTTCCAGTGGGGATCAATGAGAACAACCTGTGTGAGAAATAGATCACAAAACAAACTTAAATTTTCTTGCCTTTGTAAGGTTGCTTGCATCCACATTACTAATGAAAAGCCCACCACGAAGCTTGTAATTTTAAAAAAATGAATTATTAGATAGGTCAGCTAGCATTCCCAGATCTTAGAAACAAGAACAGTTTGGCCCAGAGCAGTAGTACCAAGAGATAGATCAATCATAACATGCCATTCTTGCTATTTCAGAGACACAAAGGCAACAGAGACAAAGCATAAGCTGCCTGTCTTGACTTTTGGAGGAGCCATATTCATCACAGCAAGGATTGCAGAAGCTGCTCTTAATGGGAGCTGCTGTAATCCACTGAAGGAGGTGCATATTCTTGATGAAGTTTGTTTTCATTTTGGTGTTGTTAAACACCTCTGAATGACAAGGGTCTAATTTTCTTGGAAGGATACTCTCATTCTGGCACATGTCAGACATAATAAAACTGCTCTTCCTTATCAGCACAAATAATACAGCAGCATTTGTTAGATCATGGCTGCTTAAGAGGATGGTGGGACCTTCAGAGCCAATGCCAGCAACACTGATTCAGACTACTTTTGACAGTGTGATGTTCTCAGACAATTTCCCTGAACACTTCCCCAAATCTTTAGATTTATATAAGCCTGAAGAAAATCAAGAAGTATTTTGAGCAAGAGTGGAAATGCCATCTGACTAGGTAGAGTAGCCACTTTCTTTGATGTTGGTAGTGAGATCTCTTAAGGAGGATAAGTTGTTAGAGGAGGAAACTTAGGGAAAAGGAAGCAGGTGTTTGTTCTTCCATTCGAAAGAGAAATTCTGCATGAAAATGCCTAAAAATTGTAACTGTTGGGTAATATTTATTTTTTTCCTTGTCTATATAATTTTATTTCCAGTCTAAAATCAAAGTACAGCAATGCCTTGGAGCTGTTGATTATAGATTATAGCTTCATTGTTTGTAGTGTTTACGATGGATATGCAAAAGAATGAGAAGGGAAAAAAAAGAATAAAGTACAGCAACTCATGGTAAAGCTTCATAGGAGAAGGATTCTTCTAAATGCTAGGAAATGATATCCAAAACCAACCATTCTTAGAAGCAGTATGGTTTTATGGAAAGGCATAGAGACAGAGAAGATATCAAAGGGTAGATATGTTCATTTTGCAGAATGCTTATCACCTCTAGAGAGAACAAGATGATAGAAGATGAATCTTGCAAGGAATGACTTATTATTATTTTATATAGGTTTGCTCAATAATGTTAACAATAATTGTAAAATAGCAATGTTTGTTACCTGTCCTGTGCACACAGCTTATGGCTCTGCCTGCCCATTTACTTAATTTCATTAATTTCTTTTGACTTTTTGCTAGCACTGAATTTCAGTGGGCATTTTCAGTGAGGACCACACATACCACAAAAAGTGGTACTGAAATTCAGGTGTCATTACCTGATGTTGCAGAACCTTTTTGGCACTAAAATCAGCATTTCCTGTATATGTCACCATGTGTATCACCGTGTGTATCACCCTCAGGGAAGTTGCCCTCTGTGTTTATGTTCAAAGGAATATGCCAAACGTGGATTAGGTGGATTGCAGGAAGTACCTCTTTGCAGACACTATTCTTTTCTACTCATGTGCCTGCCAAATCTGTCTCTGCCCTGGGGATGCTGCATCCTTCAGTGACCTAGAAAGGAGGACTCTTTACTCCCTTCCCTCCTCCATAATTATCCTGGCTGCTTTGCAGCATGTTCTGCTACAAAGGCCAAAGACCTTTAACCTTCTGCTGAAACAAATGCAAAATCCTCTACACTGTGTTTTCCCTTGCTCCTTGGAATATATGTAGGTTATCCAGAGCACAAAGCAGAATGGAAAATTTCCAATCAGTGCATTTACTTTTTTATTTTCTTTGGAAAAGCTTTAGTAGGAGGTTAAAATTCAGTGTATATCCTTCCTTTTCTGTTATTTCTTCATGTGGATTTGTGTTCGTCGTGCATCCTTAGGTTCAGTGTTTATTTTTTCATATTCTTAAGACTTAGTTTACTCTCCATTTAAATTTTTTTTTAAATTTTATTTCTTTTTATTTGAAGGCTGGATAGATTCAAAGCAAGGAGCATTATATTTGCTAACACCCTGTCACACTGAAATTTAAGTCTGATGGATGTGAAGAACAGACAAGCGTGCTGTGTGGTGGCCAGAACAGCAAGAACAGAGCAGAGCACAGGGGGAGCAGAGAAGATAGTTATACCCATGGAAGAAAGTCCCTGTCCCTGGAGACATCAGAGGTCAGGCTGGACAGCAGCATTTGCTCTGAGGAATGTGATCTAGGTGAAGATGTGCCAGCTTATTGAAGGGGTTTGAACCTGATGACCTTCAGAGGTCTCTGCTGTGGTTCTATGATTCGGAAACTGCCAGGATGAATGGGATGCTGGTGGTTAAAATGTATAATTTTGCGGGGCAAAGTTATCTGTGTTACACGAGAACTGAGGGTGAGCCATATGGTAAAAGACTGGCTCTATATTTCAGTTTATCTGAGTATGAGAAAATTGCTCATATCTGTTAGAAATCACGCTGTTTCTCCAGCTAATGCAGACTCTCATAGCACTTGCATATTAAATAACATTTATAAAAAATTCATAAACATAAAGAGTCTGAAGCATTCAAAATCCAATACCAGGCAATTTGATGTTAAAATCTTGCAGAAAAATTGAGCCCTACTTCCATTCATCCCAGAGCTTGCAGGCACTTAACAAGGCAGTCGTGGACTTCATGCTTAATAGCCTTCCGCTCTCATTGGCCATGGTGTAGATTATATTAGTTCAATGAACAGTTCTTAATGTGGGTTATCTTGGACTCTATTTTATCTGGATTTATTATGTCTGGCAGTGGTGTGCATAAGCCCAAGCTGTAAAAGATGAGTGCTGTGCTTCAGAGATATATGCCTCTCTAGTCCTTCTTGCTGGAAGTCCTCCAGCATGGCTGAGGAGATCAGGACAGGAATGTTTAGCTGGGTGCAGTCTGTAATCTCCAGTTCCTTCTGCATTTTTTGAAAGATGGAAAAGGGATACAAAAATGTAACCTTTTTTACAAAGCAACACAACCACTGAACTGATACAAGGCTTCCAGGGTGTCATTTTTGTCTTCTACATTGATGGGCTGGTCTGCACTTTCATGTGGTCCTTGATTTTGAAGGCTCTTCAGGTTTTGGAAATGGAAAATCTCAGTGTCTTCCTGGTAAACAAACAATTCTCACTCTCTGGTATTTAAGAATAAAAATCAGTTTGATTTTTGTTTTGTATTGCACTGAAAATTAGGATTCAAGGTTATGAGTTTACATGACTGAGATTTACAGTATTTTATTTTAATGCATCTAACTGATCAGTGACATTTGGGGTACTGAAGAACTATAGTATTTGAATTTGGCCTCTTGTGAGAATATTAGGAAATATGAAGTAGTTTACAAAATTCATGTCAGCAGTTTAAAACAGAGGGGAAGAGCCTGGATTTGATATTTTCATTTTAGCCACTCTCTTTTCATGTGTGTTTTTGCAGTGATATCTGCTTAGAAGAGAGTCTTGTTCTGCTGAGTGGTATACAAATATACAGTAGATAGTAATGTCTGACTAAATGAGCTTCAATACAGACAGTTAAACCTTACAGGTTCTGAAATTAAAATGAGGCCAATTGATTTGATAGGAGTAAATGATATTTTTTCTGTCAGAGGAAGATTGCCCTAAGGGAATGGAAATTACATGTAAGACATTGCCACACATTGGCAATCCCTCTGCCTAAAGAAATCTCAGAGGCTGCCATGGGTGTGGAACAATTTAATTTGGACAACCATAATCAATATGCAAAGACAGCTGAAAACAGTGCAGTGTAGGCTTTAAAGCAGTTCCCAGTCTTAAGTTCATAAGAAATTTTTGTAGTTACTGTATTTATTGAACTTAATAGCACTCCAGCTGAGTGAGGAATGTTCTGCAGCTTTCTAGTGTTGCTACCATAGAGTCACAGAATGGTTGGGTGGGAGGGGACATTAAAGATCATCTAGTTCCAGCCCCCTGCCATGGGCAGGGACACCTCCCACCAGGTTTTCTACTTAACCTGGCCTTGAACACTTTCCGGGATGGAACATGCACAACTTCTCTGGGCAGCCTGTGGTGAGGCAGTACCTCACCACACAAGCAGACATGAAATTTTTTCCAAAACAAAGAATAATATTTCCACTTCACAGACATACATAAGACTAACTGGCAGGAAGCTATAATGACCTTCTGCAATATTCGACCTTCCTCATAGTACAGCCTCTGCATAATTACATTCTCTTGTAGTTTAAACAGTTGTTTCTGTATCAAATTTCTATCTCATGATATGAACTTGCAGCATTTCAGAGTCTATGAAATGCAAAGAATTAGGTACATTCCTGGAAAAGTAGCCCGAATACTCCTTGTCACTATTTAAAGCATTCACTTCTTTTTCTGAGCTTAGCTAGCTTTCAGTTTCTAGCTATTGGGTTTTGTTATAACTACCTGTTAGATTAAAGTGCTTTCTGCTATCAGAAATCTCTGTTAGATTTTCTGTCCAGACTGCTTGTGATCAAGTTATACTATAATCCTTCATCATAAGAAGTGACTGTGGATGCTTTGCCTTGGTGAAGATGGATCTTAAGTCATCCATCTGATTTCCCCCTGAATATTTTTCAACATTTTTTTCTGAATCATAGGTCTTCAAAGTGAGCCCACGTGTATGACATTGCCTTGATATTACCTTGCACATACCATCTATGGAGGCAACACTGCCTCTGCTCTGTTCCATGTGGTTCCTTATTCAAAGTCTCTTGGCTACCATATTATGTCTAATTTTCTTGATGAATATTCCATGCGTTAATTAAATGATTACCATTTTAGCACGGATTCCTGGAAGATCTCAGAGGATGTCATCCTTCCAGAACAAAATCTGGGCACTGCTGGGGGAATTGTTGTGGATTAGTCTTTTATAAATTTCATTTTCTTGTAAAAACATACAAGTAATGCAAAAATGTTATTTGTGTGTGGGACAACAGAAACAGCTAAATGCCAAATGTGATGATCACGTTGACAATATACAGAAATGAAATATAATGTGAGTATTGATTATGTAATTTAAGCCAATGAACCTTAAAATAATTGTGCTGAAATTACTTTTTTCTTTCGGTGTTTTTTTTCTTTATAGCTGAAGAATAATGGAGAAATATATAACTGTTCAAAAAGTTGCCATTCTTATGGCCTGGGAAAAAAACAGTTAAAACAATATTATTGAAGTGGCATATTTACTTCAATGTATTTATTTCTGAGAAATATCTGTCAATTAGTCTCTATACCCAAACCTTTAAAGAGGAAGTGCTACAATTATTTTTACGTAAGTGTTTTTAAAGAGGAAATTAGAAGAAAACAAGCATAATTTGCTGCCATTGAAGACAGAGATTATGGTTGTTAACATACATTAGTAGAGGGTGAGTAAAGATTGCTGGAGAAATTTCCATAAATACAGGCGTACATGTAAATGTTTTACAACATTTTTTTAAACCATTACAGTGCATTAGAACTTTCTTCTTTTCCCTCATCTTCTGTTTTTTAAAGTTTTCAGTCTCTAATTTTAAATCCACTTACTACAGTTGCCACTGCAGCTTGTAGTTTGCTGGCCTCCAGCTGTGCTGAGGTTCCACCAAGTTCTTGTTAATCACTGACATGAGTTTCTGCTTCTGGAGGGAACAAGTCAGCAGAATGTAGAGAGTGCTCTACTCCTGCAGCTCAGGGCATGCTCAGTGGACAGTTTGTCCCCATATTCAATAACACTCTATATAAGATCTCCTGAACTCCTGTGATGAGGCAGTAACTTTTATTGGTTCAGCCTTAGAAGACCCAAGCTGTTTTCAGTGTGGACAAAATCTCCTCTCCTGCAGATGTGGTGTCCCTACTAGACTGGCAGATGTCCTCTGTCTTGTACATAATCAGTTTCTCTATTGGATAAGATATTGCATTTGCTGGAATGCAGTCCCTGAGAAAAACTACTGACAACTTTGAGAAGCTGCTGGCACCCTGGAAACAAATTTAAATATGAGTTACAGTTCTCAAGAAAGATGAGAAGAGTCTGAGGGAAAGGTGGTGGGTGAAACTGTGAGTAATTTAGGGTTCCTGACAGCCACTAAGCAGAAGAAGAAGACAGAATATAAAGTGGTTTTTATAACCACTTTAATAGGGATGAGCTGTGGAAAACAGGAAATGAAAAGCAATTAAGTACAGGAAAGGTAAAACTATGTAAGATTTCAAAAAGAGTCAGAGGAATCTGCTCATGAGCACCACTTTGAAGATATGTATAGTCAACATTCCATGGGTTGTATGAACTTCTGTTCTGTGTGTTGGGCTTAGTTACACCCACCTGCTAAAATAAACTCTGCCAGTTGATTGTTTTAGGAACATTCCTCACTCTGCTCTAGTGGCTGGGGTACTTGTGCACCTAACAATTGTGTCCTTGAGACAGCCACTGCTTTGATGCCATGGATGTGCTGTCTGCCTTTGCAGTAGAGTCTACAGACACTGCTTTAAATTAAACTGGGCCCATGGTGGTCCAAAAATACCTTCAGTACAAATACAGAACCCAATCTGCTTATTTTGTGTAGCAAAATGTGTTTTATTTCTGTAATAAAAACTGGAGTTCTTATCACTGTGATATGCAAATACTTCTTGATAGATGCCTGTATTATCCCAAAGCTTACTTGGTGGAGGGAGATGCTATTATCTTTCTTTATAGCTGGGAACACAAAATCAAAATTATTTCAGGTTGAACTTTCAAAACCAAGCCTTTAATCTTTCTGTTGCAATTTGTCCTGTTTCTAATACACTTCAAGTGCTCAGAGACTGACTTAAATTGGAGATGTTGGCACTAGGACATCCTTAATTTGAGTGTACAGTTTCCTCATGTGTTTTGTTGTTGATGTTTTCTCATTTTCTCCCTCTGGCTTTCTAGTTCAGACTGCTTTCTCATGGAACTGAAAATACTTTTCAAAAAGAGACTTCTTATAAATTTGTAATTTAATGAAAGGTCAAGACTGTGGAAAATATCTTCTCAAATATCTTACAAAATCAGCTAGAAAAAAATATTTTTTCTTGTTTTCAATGTGGGTTTGTTGTATTTTTTCCCTTCAAGACCTTTCATGGAAATACTGTGTTTAGGGTAGGCATTCTCCTGATGAACTGTTACATATTCCAGTTATATTTTGGGGGTTATATTTTGTGCTCAGCATAATGGGTTTGTTTACTCTTTTCTCTGTAAAAGTCAGTTTATGTACAGGCTCTTTCTCACCAGTCTTTTTGAGTAAACTATAACATCATCTATTTATTCAACGTAGTTTCTTGTTTGTCTGTAGTTAATTTTGTTAATAGTGTCTTTACTTTTATCCTTCTAAAAAACTCTCTTGATTATACTCCCAGTCTCTTGTGGGAAGAGAACTGCACAGGTGTGTCTTTTGCAGAAATACAGCTGAGAACTCTCTGTCTCTTCAGAGGTACTAGGATAGAGGTGTTGTACTCAGCCATTCAAGACACATAATGTTACAAGTTAACACATAGAACCATTCTAAAGAATTGTGGTTTAGGGTATTTTTCTAGCTGAGTGAAAAAAAAACCCACAAAGAATGTATTTGCACATTTTCTGTTTTGTTTTTTAAGAGCTGCTTTCAAATTGAAATGCTTTAAAAACAAAAGACCCAGCTCCCAAAAAATGTGCCTCTCCACAACCTCCCCCCAAAATTGGGCCAGTTTATGAGTTTTCAAATATGTCATATTTTACATGCAAGGGTTAAAATCCATTAAGCTCCCATCACCCTAGTCACCCAGGTTTCCATTTAATGTAAAAAGTATGTATGTTGATTGAAATTTACCTGTTGGTGTTTCCAGAGCAGAGTCTTCATACCTTCTTTAACTTCTAGACTCTTGCCAAAAATGCAATCAAGGTCCCTTAATAATATTTATGGTGACCTTCTTACATGGTGGCTTGCACTCCATGCTGATTTGTAGGAAATTTAAAGAAATGTCTCTATGCTGTGATTATATGATTTTATTCTTTGTTTGTAGCTCAAGTCTTACTATTTCCCTTCAAAATAAAAAATTAATTACTACTGGTGAAATTTGACGCAATTTCCCTTCCTGCTTTTGATGGTGTAACCAGAGTTAACTGCTCAGCAAATAAATCTTGCACAGCAGTCTGTTGCAGTTTAAGAAAATTTATGCTACCGGTTGAGGGAACTGCTGGAAATGTTGTACTCAAGGCTCTCCAAAATGTAATTGAGAATGTCAGGAGAAATCATTACAGAACAGGCGATTGCCCAGATTTATCTGTTACACCAGACAGCTTTAAAACATGCAATATGTGTGAGAGGTGGAGAGCTGCTCCAGCTGGAACATGGCCAAGCCACTCACACATTTGTTCTAGCTACATATATTTTAAATATAAAGGAATGATTACCGGTGTCAGGTGCTTTATACGACTCGCATTAATTTTGAGGAGAAGAGAGGATAAAACCCAAGAACTCCTCTGAGGGTTGGATTTAGAGACTAGATGCAGGGAATTCAAAGAAACAGACAGGCAAGATGTACAGATCTTTACATTGGATTTTAAAAGCAGCTGTTGGATTTGGACATAAAACATGAATCCCCATGACAAGTCTTAAGGCAATGTATTTCCAATATTCTGATCAATGGTTTTTAATAAATGTCATTGATATACATTTATTCTGTCACTTTTCTATACTGTTGTCAAGTTTCATGGAATAAACTTATGATCTGAGTGATGATTATAATTGCTGTCTGAAGTTTACTTTTTAAGAAAAACATGCATCTTTTAAACTTTTGAGAAATAAATCTGATGCTTTGGAAGTGTAATAAGGAAAAATGTCTGAATAGTAAAGAAAAACTACAGAGAACTAAAGCAAATATTACACAGTGCAGAAGTGCAGAAACTACTAATCATGTATAAAAACTCATAAATTCAAGTGACTTGAACTCAAAATTATAAAGCATGCAGGAAAGTTTGATAATTTATGTATGAAAAGAATATAAAGAGCTTGAAATTCACTATCTCATACTTGATAAAATTTACTTGTGATATACTATCACTCCTGTGGTATTAAATGAAAGGCTTTTCACACCTCATTGCATTTTTTATATGAAAGATGCTAATTTACTTTTGATTTTGGACCAGATTCCCACTTAAAACCAAGCACATATTTATTGAGAAATTTGGGAAAGGACATATAAAATGGATCTCCATGTTTAGCTTGGTAAACATGAGAATTTATGAAAAAAAGCAAAAGGAAGTATGAAAATACTCAAATTAAGACACAAACAGAATGTTTTAATGGCAACAGTGAGGAGTAATTAAAAGAGAGAGAACATAGATAAAGAAATTACATAAATCCAACCTTTTGTTTATTCTGTGTTTCATCTCCCTTAGAAATATTGCCCAATGAGACTGCTTTGCATTACTGGAAAGAATACAGAGATTGAAGATAATTCTTAGAAATTAATACACCTCATGTAGTCAGGAGCCACAGCTTGTTGCAGTGCTGTATGTTACCATTAACAGGAATACAGAGAGAAGTGGGTTTATCATTGTCTTATTTACTTAAGCCTTGCTAATTTATTAGTGCTCTTGAAGCCCTACAGATATAAAGAGCACTATGGGTGAAATACTTTTACAATCTGTGTGCAGAGTTTGGTCTAACCATTCTCTCCTGGTGTGAAAAGCTAGTTCACATGGATCAACATCAAAGGGTTGAGAGACTAAAGCTCTATAAATATTCTAAATGCAATATATCTTTATATTTAATGTCTGCATGTTTTCTGATGCCAAAAACCTTTGTACATTGGTTGAACAGAGAATGATCCAGTTGTGCTAAGGTGACTTATAGGCTCCAAAACTTGCCCAGTAAGGCTTACTGAAGGTCTGTTTAGGGAACAGTGTTACTGCTGCCTGATTTAAATCTGAGTCTTCATGAGGAAAGACAGGAGTAAACAGTTTACCCTGCTGCTTTGGGCAAGAGAGATGGCCCTCCTATCTGCACTATTATTTCTCATGAACATTTGAGTAGGAGAACAGATGCAGGTGAGCTTTATCACATATACAACATCACTTTACACACACTCATGGTTTTCCAGCCTTTGGTACTTGCATTGATGTTAAACATTGGTCCTTTCAGTCCCTTCCTTGGTCATCTTAAGGATGATAATTTCAGCTAGTGTCACTGCAAAGGGACATTGCACAGCTATTGCTCTGAGGGATGTGTGTCGTGGGAGGAATATGACATTTCTGAGAGACTGTCAGGGCCCTCATGAAGTGCTAAGAT
Source organism: Poecile atricapillus (assembly GCF_030490865.1). Taxonomy (NCBI): domain Eukaryota; kingdom Metazoa; phylum Chordata; class Aves; order Passeriformes; family Paridae; genus Poecile; species Poecile atricapillus. Next base: position 11,261,451 of record NC_081252.1, read on the forward strand.
TATTTAGGTGGCTATGCTGCAGAGAAATGTACATTAACTTGAAATATGGGAAATATCTGTAATAAAGAGTTCCAGTTTATTTGATCAGGGAGAAAACCTAGATAAAGAAAACCCTTGGGTGTTTTTAAAATGTTCCTTAATGCTTTTTATGCTCCTCAAGATGCAGTGAAGGTCACTGCAGTAGGAAATGTCTCCATTGATTTAGATAAATGGTACAACTTTGCATTGCATTCCATTTTCCCCTTTATCCACTTGAAGAGCTACCATAAGACTTTACCTTAGGCTGTCAGGCAATGTGCAAATTTTTCATAACCCCTGGTAAGGTTATTAGGTTGGCATATCTCTTACCCTTCAGGGCAAGTACTTCCACTAAGAGGCTTTTTCATTTGTTGTTATCATTGTTCCTGCATCATAAATATTTATTTTTGCTAATAATTAATTTCTCATGTATTTTATTAACCTATAAAATAGAATGATATTCAGGTTAATTTTACTTTAATATAAAGATGAAAATAAAAATATTTCTTCTTTCTTATTTAATTTGTGTGTTACCACACTTGCTCTGCAGCCATCACTGAGTGGTACCGCAGGGTTCATAATGCACATCAGAATATTGAGCCTGAATAATGAGACAATGTACTTATGTGGTCAGAGATTTAATGGTATCTAATAACAGCAGAATGAATTTTAGGAAGCTCCAGTGTTGAGACCATGTCCTTATGACCTCAGTGGGAGTTTTGAAGGTTGCATCACGTTCAATCCAAATACAGAAATTATTACTATAGAAAGCCATCTTGTTTAATAGGGAGTTAAAATACCTATATATAGAGGTGTGTATATGTCTATGTCTATATATATATATGTAATTGTTACACATCCTCGAGGGTAAAGAGATAGAAACACTGTACATGAGTGCCACTCTTGATGAGAATATTACAGGTGAAGCATGAGATGTAGTACTGCTAGAGCTTTCCCTTATAATTGCAAAGATTGTTGTTTGGAACAGACAAATGCAGACTTGTCAAGTCTCATGCTGTCAGCTTTATGCTTTGTTTGCTGCCTTCCTTCCAGCTGCAGTTATCACCCTGACTTGTAGCTGCTTCTGTGCTTTCATCAGAGCTTTGTGCAGGCAGAGCAGGAGCTGGAGGGGTGCTGTACTGCTGCTGCACACAGCACTGAGCACTTGGCCTCTGAGGAAAACCAGGCAGCATTTGACTGCTGCAGTCTCTTCTGTTGCACCTGAATATGTCTAAGTCTGTCTGTCAGATGGGAATTAGGAATTGTTGTGACAGGAATGGCTGAAAGACAGATCAGCAGAGTTTCAGACTTCAGACTCTTTACTGGGTTGACAGTGCACATGGCCAAAAATTAGTTCTTCACCCGACAGTAATTATCATTGCACACACAAAACAATCTGCCCTTTAAAAACTTATCCCAATTTAGCTGTGATATGTAATACCATTGCACTAATGTTGATTAAGGCTGATGATTCTGGCCCTTGAAAGCTCAAGGTGGCTAGTCCCAAGAACCCACTGATGAAAGAAGTCCCAGCTTTCCTCATGCCTTGCTGGTGTCTTTTTCTCCTCTTACCCTTTCTCAACAGAAAAAGGGCTCATCATATCTGGCCATGCCATCTTACATTTATGATGATTGCTTCTGGTTTCCCTTATTCTATTGGTTTCAGTGTATGAAAGGTTCATATTCAGAAGAGTTATAAGATCAGTGTTTGTATGTAAAGTGCAATGCAGATTTGTCACACACAGAAATTAACAGAACTGAGGCAAAAATACCATAGATCATTTGCTGAAAATAATATTCAAAATATATAATAAAGTTTTCTTTTCTGAGTTATTCTTCAGAGATTGAAGCAACTCTAAACATAATGGAAGACAATGCAAGAAATTGTCTTTAGCTTCTACCAACTCTAATAAAAATTGTGATATACTCTCCAGAGGAAAAAAACCTATGAATAGTTTTCTGCTGAATTAGTGAGTTGAATTGACTCCATAAATATTGGTAACCTTGTCAAAGCTGATTTTAGTCAGTGGGATGATGCATGGAGGTTCAAGAGTGAGAGGTGTATGGTAAAATTAACTTCATCTAGGAGGAAGTGAGCTGGTCATTTATGGAACTTCCCTCTGAGATGTATATTTTGGGAAACTGTAGAATTTTACACCTTACAGAACAACTCATTAATTAGAACAAACCTAGGGAGATTTACCTGTCCTACTGTTAGTCAGGAGTGACTGGCGCTGTTGCAAGATTGAAACTTGCTCAAATTTGTGTCTCCTCCAGCAAAGATGAATGACAAAACTACTGCATTATTGATGCAAACTAGAAATTGAGGCTTACTTTGTTTGAAATTTCTGGATATCACCTTCATGGATCAATGTATTTTTTTTAATTGGCATGCTTTCTGTGATTTAAGGAATAACATTTTGTTGGCCCACCCTCAGCATTAAATGCTGAAAGCCCAGAAGAACTGTTTTTACAAAACATACCATAAATAAATGTTTTCAGTTTGTTTGTACAAGAACGCTCTTAATAGAGATTTGTTCTTCTCAAATCCCATTATATCAAGTTTTAACCTTAGACTAGTCTGCAGATCATGCAAAAAGTAAAGCCAGATGAATTTACAATTAGACCACATTACTAAATTCACTTTTGGGAGTATATTGAAATACTACTACAATCAGTTTGAAACTGTCAAAAAATAGCTGTAGTTCAGAAAAATTTCAGCATCAAATAGCTGGTTGAAAGTCAGCGATAAGAGTTAGAAATTCTGAGCGCTGCCATTGCTTCTCGGAATAAGGACAAATCTGGATCTTGTCACCTTTCTTCTTTGATGTAAAATTTCTTGTGGTTCAAATTGTGTTGACACCTAACCATCCCTTGAGATTGCATTTCCAATACACAATTTAGAGCTGAGTAATAGAGAGATTTTAAAAAAAAATTTTTTTTCCTTTGTCCTGAGAGAACAATACTTCATTTTGAACTTGTGTGGCTGGATGACATTATTGTTAATATCTTAAGAGTGGATGTCATAATGTTTATGAATTCCAGAATTAGTTAATTGTTCCTTAAAGATTCCAGGCCAAGGCAGAATTTGCCTTGATTGCCATTCTTTTCTCAACAAAATGATCCTACAGGTGATGTGTACAGACTTGTCTGGTTTTTTTTTCCTCCTTTGTGTGGTCACTTCTGTGCATTAGTGAGACAGAAGTGCTCAATGTTGACTAAAATTATTGACTTCAGGAATATACAACTCATACGATTCATATGTACAGGTGGCTGTAGATTTAGCCGCATTTTTTACAGACAATTTAGGATTAAAAAGGAGGATTAGCATATCTAAATTAAGGGGATGAGTGGGGTGTTAGTAAAAACTAGAGTGATGAGAAAAGTATTTCTCATAAATGTTGTATGTTGATACCATGTGGCTCCAGGTCTATTGACCAAAAGCACATTACATGTTCTGTAATCCTTAATTTCAGCCACAAATGACATATTGAGGTACCTTTGTACTGCTAGATAAACAAGATTTGGATGTGTTACACTGAACCATTCCGACATTATCTATTTTCTAGCAATTATCTATTGCTAAAATAGATAAAATAGATAAAATAGATAAAATGGAGTGTAGGAAACGGATATTCTTGGCAAGGATTTATGGTTTATGAGGAACTTCATTGCATAAAGTTTGAAATGAAGGATATATCAAGTTCCCACAGAAATGTTTTTAATTACCCATGTATCATACCACTGATTATTCTGCTACTAGATTAGATAAAAGGAAATATTTCTGCCAAGGAATCTGATGTATCATTTAAAATATAGTAAGATGATGTGGGTTGTAATATTACCAGAATGTGAGTCTTAAAGCAATAGAGTTATGAGAAACACTTCTTTGTCACTATCAGTGATTGGAATGATGCTGAAGCAACTGAAGAATCCTGAATTAAGTAAACACTTTTGTTGAAAAATAAGCAATGAATAAATCAGAGAAGATTGAAAAGAAAAAAAAAAAGTTACTGTATAGATTTTCTGCAGTCAAATAGAAAGCCAGGAATTAAAAAGGCAGATAGCCAAATAATTTTATGGCCTTTTCTTTAAACGGTGATTGTACACCACAGTCAGTGGGGTACATGATAATATGAAATTATATTTGCTTCTGAGGCTTTGTTCCTCTTACCACTCCTCTTTTACTTCTGCAGTGTTTCTTAAAGAAATTTGTGAAACTCCTGTATGCTACTTATTTGCAGTCTTTCACATTCCAATGTTCATTTTTAGGGTGTGCTGAAGGATTACATTTACAGTCATTATCTTCACAGGGTGTGTTGTCTTCTATTACTTGTGCATGTTGTCTTGTTTCAGAGTTACTCATTCGGGACTGCTGGGTTTTATTTCCATGTTGCTTAATTGGCTTTTATGAATGACTGTATTGATAAAGGTGCAAAGTGATGAATAGGTTGTCAGCTGAATTTTCAACATTTTTCCTTCAAAAGATGAAGGGTAAGGATGGATTTGTAAATTGTCACAGACAGGCTTCCCTCTGTTATTATCATAGATCACTGATACTTTAAATTGTTTAAATTTAAAAATTTAAAGACAGAAGTAATGAATCATTACACGAATCTGCATGAACTTTTTAAAGAGGTGAAATTAAAAAGAGATGGCAAGCTGAGGGAACTTTTAGCCCCCAAAATGTCTCTAAATAACATAATGAAATTCCAGGAGGCATTTGTGTCCTTTGTGAGTTTCCTTTAAAAAGTAGCAGGTTCCAGCCTATTTGTAAACACATTAGCTGCATTTCCTTCTGTCTTCAAAGGGATAAAAGTCATTGTAAGAGAGTGTTTGAGACTTTAGGAACCATCCTTGCCCTTTTTTTCACACTCCACAGGCAGCGCAGTGGTAGAATACACAGTGGGATACCGACTTTAAAGTCCTCATTTTACCCTTAAAAGCTGTGCTGCTGACAGTGCATTTTTGAAAAGGTCTTTAGCTTGAAGTGGCAAAAAGGTCTATATGCTAAATACAAGAGGCTTTGATGTTTTTTGTTTTCTTCCCCTCTGAAATTTTAAATGGGGTTGAAATGTCCTGTGAATTGAGTGACCTATCCAGCAATAGCTGCTGTCAATATGTTAGGTGGATTTGAACAAGCCTTGCTTCCAGCTTTTTATGAGTTGATCATGTAATTTGAATTTAGCTTTACATATGTGTCTGAAATATGGCTTTAAGAAAATAGAGAAGTATATGAGAAACATGATTCTTCCTTCTGTTTCTATTTTCTTCTGCTTCTGGAACTTCTGTTAAGAGTGCAGCTGTATGCATTGGTACATAATTATTTGCAGTAAGCAAGGGTCAAGCAAGCTGTACATGGAAAAAGAAATCTATGGTTTTTGGAATGGTTGATTGTTTTTACACTAACTCAACATGAAACTCCTGGAGTATTTTTGTTCTTTTCTTTACTAGATGACTAGTATCTACATATTGAGTCCAAATTTTGATGGCTCAAAATTTCTTTATCAAAATGAGCAAGGATCTGTAATAATAATCATTATATTTATTCACATCACCTGTTGAAGTGTTTTCCAATGACCTCTGGTTAATACCAGTTTGATAGGTTTATATTAATATCAAATATCCATCCATATATCAGATATGCACTACACAGTATTAAAGTTTCCATTTCAAATGGTTCTTTACTGTTGCTGCATCTGTTTTTGGCTTGGTGATGATACATTGACTAAAAGGTAGAAATTAAAAAAAACCACATTCTAATAGAGAGTGCTCTTGTTGAATTCAGCTGTTTTATATTCTTCACAACTGATCTCTATGCTGCTCATATCAAAGCAGTCCAGACTGTTATCTCTAAAAAGAGACTGATATTTTATGTGTTTGTTCCCTGGGTATATTTAGCTTATGAATAGACTACTGAGGTCTTGAGAAGTTTTGAGGTGTGACTTGTGAAGGGCAAGTGTTATCAGCCCTTACAAAAGTCTTGGGGAATTGAAAGTGCCCCTTTATAGCTACACATTCAGAAACATTACTGAGGCTTGCACAGGGCACGTGTGCCATAACCCTTTCTGCAGTTCAGCCAGTTTCCCTGGCATAATTGACACAGACATAATTAAGGCATGTCTGTAGTTGGCTGTGAGGCTTTGTTACTACACGAAGGGCTGCCGATCATCTCTGTGCTCCTTCACCTGGCCTTTGACCAGCATCATGGTGACAGTTGCTGTGAAAGCCATGTATGAGACAGAACAAGCAAATTTCATATTTGGGAACCCTTTTTCTCTGCTTCATCTTCTGCTTAAGAAGTCTTGAGGTGCTTGATGCAGACTGATAGTAAAACAGCGGTGTCCTGCAAGATCCTTGTCTGGATCACTCTTCAGATTCCAGCCCCTATGTTCAGCACTGTTCAAGTCTGGCATGGGCTTGAACAGTGGTAGTGCTGTTTTCTGCAATTGGCATTGCTCCAACATTGCTCATGTGCATGAGCATCCAACACAAGGAGGATTAGATGTCAGACATTCCTGACTGCTTGAATTTTCACTTTAAATTGGATGAAGGACAAGGAAAACCCAACAAGATGAGAGTAAGAAAGCCTGGAGAATGTGTGAGAGGCATTAGAACACATTGGGGACCAAAAGTAATCTATCAGTCTCAGTAAGTACCTCTTGAGCTATTGGTTCCTACTTTTATACCAAGGTCTCCAAGGTGGAAGGCTAATGATTAATCATTATTATCTACTATTCTATTATTTTGAAAGCTCCAGAGGTTAAAGCTATTGAGGAGTGATGATGACAATCTCTTGTAATGTTAAAACTACTGTTAAATTGGAATTATATTCTAGGGTTAACAATTTGTAACCAGTGCAGATTTGCAGCTGCATCACTTTATCTCTTGGCTATCTACCTGGAGCACTGTAAAGAATTCCTTCAGCAAGCGACTCTATTCACAGAGGGGTTAAACATGTAGCTTGTGGTGCTTTTCAGTCTTAATCTAGGATTCCTCCCCTCCCTTGTGTTTTTTTGCTTTAAAATGGGAGGACTTTAGTAATTATTGGTATGCTGTTTGGGTTTGGTTATTATTTGTTAGCAGGAATTAACCTTTCCTTGTCCAGAAGCCCAGATGCAGCAGTTGGTGGCTTTGGCACTCGGAATTTTTCTAAAATGTATGTTGGAGAAAGAAAAGTGAAGGCTTAATACTGGCATCACTGTACCCCCAGGTGAATAATTTGAACTAGCCATCTCTTTCAGAGGAGTGCTTATTGAGCTCACTGACTACACCTGACTCCTCCTGATGCTGTGTCTTCCCTTTCTCTTTTCAGTTTCCAGCAGCCTGCTGGTGCTGGCTGTTGGTCATCTCAGGGGATGAGAACTGGTTTTGTCCCTTTGCAAGCTCTATTAAGCCTATGTGCAGTATTCTCATCTGCTTGAGGTGAGCTTAGGATGTGAATTTAAACTGCACATATGGTAAGGTATTGGACTTAGTATTGACTTCAATTAGACTTGTATTAGCCTGGGGAACCTGGGCAAAGTATTCCTTAATTAAAATGAAGCAAGTGTGATCCCCAAGCAGGGAGTCCTACCTTGTTCTGCTCTCACAAACACACTTAGTATTTGATGCTGTCTTCCAGCAGAGATGGCTGAGGAAGATTAAAGTAGGTTCTGGTCTCAGATTTATGGATGGAAAAACTCAAACTGTTTCTAGTACTAGTAGGTTTTGCCTAGAGCTTTAAATAAAGATTTTTGTTTTTGTTTTTTTTTTTTCCTGGGTTATTTTTCTTGTTTTCTTTCTTAACATGTGTTTCTATAAAAGGAAACAGTGGGTGTTAGCTGCCTCTACTACCAGGCTGTTCATACTCATTGTCACGCACTTGAAACTCCCTATAGATTGTACAACTTCAAAGTATAATTCCTGAAGTGCCAGACATGTCATTTTGGGGGCTCAGGTTTTCGATATCTGGGAGAATATTTACTTCAGCGTGGCACAGGTGATTACAGAGTTAGCTATTTTAGTGAAAAAAGTTAAATGAAATATCAGTTGTTACTGTGAGACTTTAGTCACAAGATAATATTGAGTGTTCTGGCACTGCAAACAGCACAGGAACTGAGATTTCTGAGTAGCAATCCTCTCAGTTCATAAATTAGATAATTTTAATGGTCCACAAAGTGCATGGAAAATACTATTTTCAAAGATGTGAGTAGCTCTTCCTAAGCAGCCGTGGTACTTGTTCATCTGTGAGCAAATCAAGAGGGTTTTTATTTTCCTTTTGGGTTCTGAGATGAAAAAGAAGGCATACATTGAAATGAAATTATTCAACATTTATGACTGGGTTAGGTTGGACTTTTCAACCTTATTTATTTTTAAAATGATCTTATTCACTGAAGTAGTGAGAAATAAGCTGGATTCAGAAATCTCAACAGAAAATGAAATGAGAAAGGGAAGAAAATTTAAGTTCACATTTTGCGATAGGTATAGATCACCTTTTTCCCAGGATAGAGAGACCCACAGATATCTGCAACATTAAATGGAGAGGGTGAAATTCCTTTCTGTTGCTATTTTTATGAAATTAGGTATCTAAAATAGACTTGTTTAACAAACCAGATTGTCTTATTTACATGAAACTAAACATAAAACTTTTTGTACAAAAATTTTGTCAAAGTGCAATAAAATAAGAATTTTGATAGCATGACCATTTTTAAGAGTGAGAGTGGGGAAAACAATACACTGGCAGTGAGGTTCAGTGCCAAATCCAACTTGTTTTAATCTTGCAGAATTCCAATTGACCAACACTGGGGGATTCTTCTGAATAGGGTTTTGCTTTGAGCTCTATCAATAATAGAGCTTATGCCTCTCATACAAAATTTTCAGGAGGGTTTCTCTTCAGTGGGTGAAAAAAAATCACATACTGGTTTTACACTTTCAGACCCAGGCATATTGAGAAACAGAGATTTTTAGGTTCTGTTTTAAAGCCTTGCTCTAAAAATAGGAGATAAGAGATTAAATATAATGTTTTACCTGTGATCTACACTCTGGACTTTGAGAGGGCAGACTTTGGCCTGTTCAAGAGACTGATTCAGAGAGCCAGCTCTTAAAAACAAAGGGGTCCAAGAAGGACAGATGTACTTCAAGAATGAAGTCTTGAAGGTGCAGGAGCTGACTGCCCCTTTGTGCTGAAAGATGAGCCACAGGAAACCACAAGTTTCCTGTGCTGAAACAGGAAACTCAGGAAGTATTTAAGGATGTTGCTAGGTCATGTAGGAAGAAAATTAGAGAGGCAAAAGCCCAATTAGAAGTTAATCTGGATGCTTCTGTGAAGGATAATTAAAAAAATGTTTCTACAAATACATTAATGGCAAAAAGAAGGGCAAGAAGAATCTCCATTTTTTATTAGACATAGCGGGGGGAATGTTGTCACCAAAGATCAAGAAAAGTCTGAGGTACTTAACACCTTCTTTGCCTCAATTTTCAGCAGAAAGACAGGTTGTCCTCAGAACAACTGTCCTCCTGGGCTTGTAGATGGGGTCAGGGAACAGAACAGCCCCTCTGTTATCCAGGAGGAACCAGTCAGAAACCTGCTGAGCCCCTTAGATGCTCACAACTCTGTGGGACTAGATGGGATCCGTCTGAGGGTGATGAGGGAACTGGCAGAAGAGCTCACCAAGCTGCTCTCCATCATTTACCATCAGTCCTGGGTCACTGGGGAGGTCCCAGATGACTGGAAGCTGGCCAATGTGATACCCATCCAAAAGAATGGCCAGGAAAAGGATCCAGGAAACTACAGGCCTGTCAGTCTGACCTCAGTGCTCAGCAAGATTATGGAACAGATCATCCTGAGTGCAATTAAACTGCAAACCTAAAGAATGGCCAAGAGATCAGACACAGCCAGCATGGATTTAGGAGGGGCAGGTACTGCCTGGCCAACCTGATCTCCTTCTATGACCAGATGATATCCACCGCCTGGTGGATGCAGGAAAGGCTGTGGATGTTGTCTATTTGGACTTTAGCAAGGCCTTTGACACTGTCTCCCACAGCACACTCTTGGAAAAGCTGGCAGCCCACAGCTTGGACAGGAGCATTCTTTGCTGGGTTAAGAACTGGCTGGATGGCCAGGCCCAGAGAGTGGTGGTGAATGGTGCTGCATCCAGCTGGCAACCAGTCACCAGTGGTGTCATTATAGATAAAGTATATGTATATTTTTTTTTTTAATTTATTTTTTTTCTGTATAAACAGTACTCAATCTGGTCCTTGCTGTTGAAAGTATGAATTTTCTTGTTTATTCAGTGGAGGTACACTGTCTTCAGAAGTATTTGCTTCCACTGTAACACCCCCTTGATTCACCCCAGTTAAAATGAACAGGAAGAAGAAGACAAGATAGCAAAAGAGTTCTCAAGCATGAGATTCTTTAGAATATTGTCTAAGGTTATAACAAAAAACAAAAAACGAAAAACAACAAAAAACCAAAACAAAACAAAAGTAGAAAGAAATTGTGCTTTTCTTTGTGGTTAAGCTACTCAACTTGAAATTTGAATTTAATGAATCCAGATGGTATGTGTTTATTAATAGTGTTCTGAGGCTTTCCGAAGGTTTATCTAGTTCATATTAAAATGTCTGGCTACACTGATGATAGCTGAAAGAGACTGGGGTTCAGTGGTATTGGTAGCCTCTGTAGTGGAAAAAGTGTATCATGGGGAAAAATTACATCTTGTCTATTTGTTATTGTCTAGTGTTGTTCTACTTATCACAATTCTGGAAAGGCTTTGAGAGTTTCAGTGCATGAGTTGGATACAAGTCTTGTGTGATTAATCATTGTGACCAAAAAAAGAGGAAACAATGGGCCCAAATATGACTCTCACTCTGAACATCAATAATGAAAACAGAGAAAGATTTTTCCAGAATTATATTCAATCAGAATTATATCTGGAGTGCCTATAACAAAAGCTCTCTCCCTGTAATCTTGCATGGTTGAGTTTTAAACAAGAACAACTGATGAGGACATTTTCTTCTCCTCCAACAATCTTGCAAGTATAATAATACTGAGAAAGTTTTAGACCCAGAAGCATTTCAGCTGATAATATAAACCAGTTTATAAAAGCTATTCTTACTCCAAACAACCCTTATGAACCTTCTAAATGTCTTAATCTAGCACAGTACATCATCATGGCTCATTACATACCATGAATGGCACAGTGCAGTGACTGCATATACTTTTGAATCATACTAATTTTGAGAGACTAACACTCTCGTGCTACTTTGCCCTGGTAAAAGCTGTATTTCTATTAGATTTTATTAGGTACTGCATCAGTCATTTGTTCTGACATATATTCTACTTCTTTTTCCTGTCACATCATTTACCTCACTGGACTTGCTTGAAAACCTGCGTCAGCAGAATGTTCCAGATGCATCTGGTAAAATATCCTTACAAAAATATGTACTTGTATACTACTGAGAGCAAACAAAGTTTCACTCATACCTTTGATTTATGTAGCTCATGACCTTAACAAGATAACATATGCCCAATCTTTCAGGCAGTGAAAAAAACCCACAGTTCTGACATGTTGGATGTAGCAGACTCGTCCTGCATAATGCACTTAAAAGTGTGAAATCATCAGCGCAGGTTCTGAGGTCTAACACATCTATTCCATAATTTCTAGTTAAAATGTCTGCATGATGTTGGCAGTGATTTGAGGTGAAGGCAAGCAACAGGGAGAGGGCAGAGAGAAAATGTGGGCTATTTAATTGCATTGCCTTGAACTCTTCTCAAGCTCAGAGACTTTAGATCAACACATGAACCCATGAGCAGCCCTGTCTAAATATCTGTGTAGAAATACTTACAAAACTCTGATGATGTTGTAGCAGGCAGACTCATAACATGCTACCACAACCTGTGAGTTTTCTGCTGAAAATAGCATAAAATCATGCAATTTTTCTTTTGTCAGCTGATATATGGAGGATATTTTTGGATGTTGCTTCTATTGAGTTAAATGTTCTGCTAGAGGTTAAATTTTTCTCTGTCTAGGGTGCATATCCTCTGCACTTTTCTATGATTTTCATCTTTATTCCTTTATAAAAAAAATTCTCCACTAACTACTTTGTTTATAATAAAGTACATTTGCCAATGCTAGTTGAAATCCTTTCTTGGACACCTTCTTTCTTTCTCAATGGATGTCGCAGCTCTTGTTTCTCATCTTAAAAGAGTCATTTATAGGAGATATAATTCTTAACTAGAGGAAACATGCCACCATGTACTGTCTTGATTTTGGAGTTTGTGACTATTTTGAGGATGGTAGTGCTAGGAGGAGCTTTGATTTCTGATAGAAGTATATGTGCATTTTTTTCTCTTGTGCAGGACAGAGAATGCTCTCCTTGTGCCTGCTTGGGTGACAATTAAATCTATGTATGTATAAAACAGAATCACACTTCCTGTGTGCTAGTCTCATATCCAAATTAAATATATAGGTTTCTCTAATTTTTGGAAGAGACAACACAGAAAAAAACCCCTGAAAATGATCATGTTTTAATATTACAGTGGAAAAAGTTTTTTGGATGGCACAAACAACAATTTCCCAATACCACCGAGCATTTCTTTTAATGTTTTCCTTTTCATATGTACTTTGAAGAAGAATGTTTAATTCTCACTACATCTAAAGATGGTTTATATTTTCTCAGTAAGCAGTGAGCCAGTCATGAAGTGAATACCCCTGATCATCAGATACTGAAGAATCTCAGTGGTCTTTGGGTGACTTCTGTTCTAGCTCCTCTGGCTTCCAAGCTTTTTTCCCTATGCTCATTTTTACCTCAGTTGAAGAGTGTTCTGGAAAGAAATAGTCAACCAAAATAAAAAATAAACCAAATCAACAATTTATGAAAAGCCAACAAGAAAACCTGTTTTCAAAATATTTTCAAAGCCTCTTTCCAAGCCTCTTTTTGAAATATTTTATGTGAAAGTAGACCAGTTCTATCATATTGACTTCTAGGCCCTTCATTATGTATCACCTCTTATACAGCTTTCTATAGATTTTCAAGCAGGTGCATGCTTCAAAATTATTTGGCTGTATAATAAGGTGAAAGTTAATAATCCTGGTTTGTTCATCTGTCTGTTTTGTTTTGTTTTGGTTTTATTTTTGCTTGATCGTACCTGCAAATCTTGAGTAGCAAAGACTATGGATATGGATATGGACGTGCTTTCCTGTATAAAAATCGTCATGTTGGTCAAAAGGGAGAGGATTTCAAGACCACACAAATCTATCAAGAATCAATATTGTTGTATTATTTTATAATTACCATCATTACGAGTTAATTACATAATAGCAATTACATAATTAAATAGTTAATAGATAAACACAGTTATCATATATAGATCAGAAATTTTGCTGATATTTACTTATTTTAAGTCACAGAACAGATATTCGTTATTATCAGAAATTTTGTCCTGGTTGCTTGAGATTCAAGTGAAGTAGTTTTCCTTGACTCTTAAAACTGCAGATTCTGCTCTATATTGTCATCTTTCTAAAGCACTTTTTAATGTGCTAATAAAATAGTTAAAAAATAGTTTTATGTGTGACTTTACAGTATAAATTATGTATGTCAGTTTCAAATATTTCCCTGTAAGAAATGCATCATTAGCAGATTATCCTTCAAACTGATGTCCCTGAAGAGGTAAATTTTCAGGCAAATTTTTGAATATTTTTAATATTTCTCCATGAAATGTCGAAAGAAACTGACATATTAGAGGCAATAAAGGTGTCAGCAGGATGGTTACCTTGTGTTTTTCTCTAAGCAGTCATCAGTTTGATATTTACAGAAAAAAAAATTGACAGTTTGATTTTTATTTTGTTGTTCTTTCATGCCAATTCCTTGAATACTGAAAAAGATCAAAATCTTTGATGCATCTAATACCATGATTTAACCTTTGTTTAAAAACAAAAGAATTCTATAAAATTCTTATGAATTCAACATTACCATGATCTTCCTTTCTAGTTTTTTCTGACAATTTGTAAAGATATGATCACTGTCCTTTGTTTCAGCTCAGCCTTAAAATGTCCACATTTTGACCTTTTCAGGAGCAGAACTGACTGACTTGTGCTGTCTTTCTTTTTCCTTGTATTATCCACAGGCAGTACATTTTTGGAAAAAGATGCAGTGCTGCTGACAGGTTTTGGCTTTACATAATTGCATGAAACCTTCTCAGTTCTCACAACCGGACAAAAGGGTAGGTCCTTTATTTATAAAATGTTTCAACTTGACTCTGCTCACATATTCATTACAAAGAATATGAATTATATTATTTCTCTATTCAATCAGGGAATTTGAATTTGTATGGATATTTTATTAATTATTCAGGTTTTTATGTCTCAAACTTTCTAACATTTGGGCCACCCAGTCAAATGGAGGCTTCTGGAATAATTATATTACGTGAGTAGCATCTGGGGGAGAGTGGGTAGTCAGAAATGAATGCATGACAAAAAGCAAAATAGAAAAACACAAGCTGGGATAAATTTGCATTGTATGATTATACAAAATTGCAAATAAAAATAATTCTATTTTTTTAAAAAATTATTAAATAAATTATTTACCAAGTCCTCATGTAACTTAGAAAATAAGTGAGAAAAGGACTGTTTTCTTCAGCTGCAATTTGTTTTCTCCCATTCAGAAATCACTACATTATTTTCCAAGCAGAGCAACTGGAAGCACATTCTGAAAAATGCTGATACACACATCGCTTTTAAGATCTGTATTGTTTTCTAAGAATACGTGACAGAATCCAGGAAACAATTCTGTTTCCAGCTTAAACCTGAAAATTCCACTAAATCCTTGGGTCTGGATGGGTTTGTTTTGGAGAATAGGAATTGTGTCTTCAGTTTTGCTGCAATCTGAGGAGCTAAGCTGTGTTTTCCCAGCTGTTGATGTGGAGCAAAGATGTGGATATATACACTAGGAGAAATAGGTCAGATTGCCCATGAGAAAACAAAAAAAGTTGTCTTTTATTCTTTGGAAGTCACCTGGGCGCTGCAGAGGGGGTTAGTGCAGCCATCTCTGGATACCTGGAGGTCTGGCTGCTCAGCAGAAAAGAAGAGCAGGCTGTTGGTGCCATAAATCACATCCTTGGCAGTGTCACGGTGCCTGTGCTGCTTGCACTGACAAAGCATTTGGCACAGAGAGGCTGCTGATCAAAGGTATAACTTCCCAGCTATGAACTGAAGTGTGGGACAAAGTGAGCAAGGTAAAAGAAAAAAATTGAAAAATGAACAGTTCAGTGGATAGAAAAATATTGAGAAGGGCTTAAACGTCAGACTGAATATTACTGCAGTAGCAATCGTGGCATGCTCTGGCGTGCAAGACCTTCATGTGTGACTTGAAATAAATCTTGAGGTTGTAAACTGGCAAGGGAGGGAAAAATGGAAGCAATCCATAGCATAGAAGTCGAAATACACTCCAGATTAAACAGGCTTGCAACACTAGAATGCACCAAATGATTAAAATAATTAAAGGAGAGCTATTGAGATATAAAAATGGAGATGAATGCTCTCAGTGAGAGCAGTGTAGCATTCATTCTCCTCGTGAAAGATGCGCGGCAGCCTTTGTCTTCGGAGATAAGAGTTCCGTGCCAAATCCCCGGTGAGAGCTGCCTAGCAACTAACCCGCCAAGTGAGGGCAATGCAGCAGTTAATCTCTTTAGTAAGCAAGTGTAGCTATTAATTTAATTAGTAGAGGCAGCATACCATGAATCAGTATGGTAAACCAGAAAAATTTTTAACGAAGATTTTTTTTTGAATTCTAAACTTGAGTGGTCACGTCAGAGATTGCCTCCCTATTAGAGTGGGATGGTTGAAACCTTATTAAAAGTGAAGTTCAGGATGGGAATCCACTAACAATAAGCAAGGAGTTATTTTTATTTTTTGACTGGGAGAGATGCTTAAAAGACAGGAGGTCCCAATAGGTCCTCCATGTATTTCTCACCACTTTCATCCCTTCTGGCTTGTGTTCTGGCTAGTAAACATGATGATGATGGCTCCTGAGAGCAGTGGTAGTGGATCACTCTGGATTTGAGAACATTTGTAAGAAGATCTCTGAGGCATGTGGAGAAGTACATGTGTTAGTCAAAGCAAACTTTCACTTCAGAGAAAAGTAGGAAATGTTTTCAGGAAGTCCACTTATTTGAGGTTTTGTAATCAAAATGAAGACTTTTTCTTTGAAATCCAAGGAGGAACGTAGTGACATATGACAAATATATACTAAAAATTCAAACTTCTATAAATAGTATCAGCTATTTGTAATTGTCATCACTAAGAACTATACTATTGGCTGTTAGATAATGCAATGGTAGCTAATCTATATCATTTGAGCTGTGTCTTAGAAATACAAAGATTTTTTTTCAAAACAGCCTGAAGATATCTTTCTCTCAAAAAAACCCCAAACCTGAGAGACCTGCTGTTTGGTGCCAACATGTGCATGTTCAAGGCAAAAGTATTTGATCTTCATAAGTAATTTTATAAGTTCCCAACCAAGAAGTTTCTGTAAGTTCCCATCCCTGGAAAAGATGGGAAAGTGACATATCCAGGTGTTACTGTGACATCTCCTGAGCTGTCACTTTGGTTGGGTGACAGAAATTTTACTCCACAGCTGATGCATGTTGTGCTGTATGCAGTTACAGAATTGAATTTTTCTTTGGCAATATCCTCTAATGTAGTGCTTTAAAAAAGTTATCTCTTCACTTCCATTTTAGGACAGAAACACATGAAAGTTCTGTTCTAAAAACTCTAATATAAGATGCTTTGTTAATGGAAAATTGTAATAATTTCCCAGTTCCAGGATGTAATTAAGATCTGTCTTTTACTTTTTGCTAACCAGAACAGTAAAGATTATTTACCAGATGATTTCAGAGTGAATTTGAAACTAATAATTATTCTTGTCAAGGTACTTGGGATTTGGATTTGACTACAGTGTTGAATGTTAGCAGTGCTATGGGATTAAATGAAAAAGGATGAGGCAGTTAGTGTTATGAATACCATACATATATGCATGTGAACTTATGTATGAACAGGTGTGCATACCTTTTATTTTTTCTATAAATAATTTTCTGGCCTTAATATCACAGTGGAGAATATTTTGTTGTTGCTAATGGTATAGTTTATATCAGCAGGTAGTGAAAATAGGTGCAACACTAGTTATTTGTGTGATATGGCAGCAATATGTGAGGGCCATGAAAATAGTACTGGTTTCCTCTGAGACCTAAATGAAATGTACATAAAGGGAATTTTAATTTAGATGTTATCCTGCTGCCTATTAGTGGCCTTTTTCTTGCTTTTGCACTCCCATACACATATATTGAATCAGTTAGGAATAGAAACTTCTGAATACTGAACAAAAGTTGCTAAAAAATGCTAAAATACAATGGTTAGAGCAGATCTTTTTAGTTTTCTATTCCCCTTTTCCCTGTGAATTTAGTGTGAATTATTACAATGAATATGCTGTGGATTCCTGCCAGTGAGTGAGTAGACATGAGCTTTACAGAACAGGTGAATTTCAATGGCATTTTGAGTGAAGAGAGGATTGTATTTTGCTGCTAAGTCTGTACTTCAGCCAGTGAACATTCAGTGAAAGCTGATAGCAAGAAATTCTGTTGTACACTTCAATATTTTATTGCCAAAATTATTATTTTTTTAGTTATTCTAATAACTTTGTTAAATCATTGAAAGAGATGCTTCTGATACAGGACAAATGCAGCATTAGGAAGAATAAGAACCATTTTTAATTATATCCCAAAGTACTTAGAATGGAATTTCTGCCTTAGTGAAGCCTGTGGTGAAGTGGTTTCATTTTAATGATCAGCATTTAATACTATGTGTTTTTACATGTTCAGGAAAAAAATGTTGGTGTTTGGTTTTGTTTGTTTTTCTTCTCTCACTAAAATTTTATGGCAGCCAGTTTTCTGCCTTGTGGAATAAACTGGTATGGACATTGTGGCATTTATACAAAGTTCTGGTTTCATTATGCACAGCTTAAGTGTGGTAGTGATAGTTACATATATAGTCCTTCTGTCATAACTTATACAATGCAAAAATCTTTAATGCTGTCATAAAGCACAAATTAGGTTTTTCTGCTAACACTGACCCTGCTTTAGCGTTCAAGAGCGCTAAAATACATATTCTAGTCCTGTTCTAGAATGCTAGCCCAATTTACTTTTGTTCAAACTTTATCCATGGTTAATATGAGGGTTTAAAATAATGAAAAATTTCAAAGACTTGTGACACCAAAAGGTGCAAAACTTCCCATCTTATCTTTTTTTTTCCCTTTTGACCTTTTTTTTGATATCTCATGACCAAATGCTGCTCTATGTGTTTTGTTTTTTGGTTTTTTTTCATTTCAGTAAGCTGGCTCTGGAAAAGCTGTTTCATTGCAATTACCACAGATGCTTTTTCACCTCAGGTGTTGATACACTGCTCCTGTCAGGCTCCGTTTTTAGAGCTCAGCTACATGGTTGCCTGTTATTTTGCACTGCAGCTTGAATTTACCTCTTCAGCACCTTTGTAAACATGACACTGCCTTTCAGTTTACAGAGACTGAGGATGTGAGCTCCCAGTTCAGACCTAAACCAGTTGTGCTCATGCCAGATAGAGCTGGTGCAGTTCAGACATTTGTTATTGTTCCCACTACAATTCCCTGTTCCTAGCTCTGTAAGCATTTGCTCTAGGGGGAAGCATGCCATAAAAGACACATGAAAGGAACACTTTTGATTTTAACTTTAGAAACACAAACCCCAGACATTTTTCAATTAAAGAGAGGAAAGGAAAGGAATGAAGTTTTCAACTTTCAGCCGCTTTTATACAATTCTGGAATTTGTAACTATCTCTTTTATAGTTGGGAACAGTTTGCAGGGTGAGGGAAATGGAAAAAGAGTGACAGCAAGAGGATATAGAGCAATTATTTCATGATCTTCTTTTAGTAAGACTTTTGGGAAATGGTAAAAATCTGTATTACCGGATAACAATCCTCACTGTGCAGCAAGTCACTGCACACCCACATGAGCTGCTTTTTCATGTGAGTAGCTCTATAAAAGAATTAACCAGAGGAGCAAAGCCTGCTCATCCAGATGTGTTTGCAAAGAGATGTTATCCTGTTCATGTTTTATATTCAGTAAAGAAGAAGATATTTGTATTTCATTAAAAAATAAACAAAAAAGAAGAAGAAGAAAAAATGTAGGAGTGTAAGCACATAAAACATTACCTTTAAATATAAAACTCAAATGAATCCTTGTCCATCAAGGTCTGGTACTATTCTTAACATCATAAAAATACATTTTACTAAAATAAACTGAAAATTACTGGTTCTGATCTCAAACTGAACCTAATGCTTAAATTACTAGTTTTAAAATCCATCTACAAGTTCTTTCTTGCTAATGACTAACAGAAAAGGCGGATGCTCCTATCAAATTCTGACCTCAAGATTTGCCTCATAGTTTCAGACCAGCTGTGAGAAGTCAGTGCTTCAAAATGATAATAAAGGTGCAGTAGAGCATTTATGTATTGATACAAATTTATGCCATCAACTCCACAGTAAAAAGGTTTAACTTCCTGTTTTAAAGAATGATTGTCAAATCATCTCTTGTATTCTTGAAAGTAGTTATTTTATTATTGTAAGGAATGTCTTCAATTTTTAAGATATGCTGAGGTGGAAAAGTCAAACTTTATAAAAGTGAGAAATCAAATGTGAAATTGGCCTAACTATATTGTCTGAAGGATCAGATGTAAGTGAGGATATTTAAAGATAGTCAAGGTGCTATAAAACCTTTGCAGTCACTTTGGTTTGGAATATCTTACCCAAAGAATTGCAAGAATTTGTTGTTTGGCTTTCCTTCTGTAGTCAAGGATACGTCTGTGTGTTTATCAGGTAATGTTAAATAAATAAGGCGGATAGAAAGGAGCAAGGTGATTAATGGAAATATAAAATCATGTTTTTTTTCCTGTATTTTTCATTGACATTCAGTTGACAGTAAACAGGACATTTAGCACTTGTCCTGCAGGGCTGCTTGTCTCATGGCTGGCAGGATCATTCAAGGCTGGGGAATCTTGTATTTTCTGTCTTCAGCTTGGATCTTTCACTCTTTGAAATGGAGTATAAAGCTGCTAGGAGACAATGCACTGCTACTGTCCTTGGGCTTGCAGGAAGCTGTATTTATTTACCTAAAATTATCTTAAGCTTTCTGTTTTCACAAACCATTGTTATTTGATTTCCAGAGAAACTTTTCAGAACCTGAGCATCCCAGTTGATCACCATTTAAGTTTTTCTCATGGAGTGAAATTCAGTCTTGCCCTTGGCTTTTGTCTCTTCTGTCAGTAAACTGGGATCACAGAGGTGGGGAGGCATAGAGAGGCTGTGTAATTCAGTGCAAGACTGAGATCTCACATTTGGGAGCATGTGGGGAGCTCCAGCTGAGGCAGGAGGTTCCGTGTGTGCCTGTGCTCACAGGGAAAGGTGGAACCTGACACTGATGCTGAACAACAAACACCTTTTTGTCACAGTATTGCCTCTTACTTCCAGCTAATTATTTATATAAGGTCTCTTGAAACTTCAGAAGAGTGTTGTCACTGATCAATGCTTAGCTAAATAGGAATTAGGTATTTTGCTTTTATCTGTACTAAAAATGTCTTTTTACCTACTGCGAGGGACATTGCCAGCTCTAAGAGATTGATTTAATGCTCATATCAAAGAAAGGGATTTGGGACCTGATCAATTAAACACGTGAGCTAAGGCTTCAGTGAGGAATGTGAATCATTTCGGCAGGTTGTAAATATTAAAATTGATATGAGCTCAGAGACAGCATTTTTTTGTTAACTGGAGAAAAAAAGTCAATGTAGGAACAGATTAGAAATTGAGTTGGAAGAAAATGTTGTCAAGTTTACTTTTCTAGGCTTATTGGGTGCATCTATCACTACTGTGAAAAAAGGATCTGGAATTTTCAGGAGTAAATAACTGCTATGCAACAAAATGGCACAATAGCTATTGTAAATACAGAGAGGGAGGAAAAGGAGTATCTGAAGGTAGATGAAGTCTTACAAAATAAAGTAGTTCAGTAAATTTTTTGATTAAACCAGCAATGTTTGGAATAAAACATTTAGAATAAAAATTGTCCACAAAACTTCAAGTCAATAGACATGGTCTTTATAGGAATCAAAGACTTTATGTGTTCCATGAGGGATCAAGGAAGAACTGATTTTGATATATTCCTCAAAACCCTCTTAATTCCCTGAGCAAGGGGAGATAATCAGCATTTTACTCATTAAACAAGATAAAACTTCTAAAGCTTTTTGATGGGAGGTGCATTGCCAGTTTAGGGGTGTCCATTTTTCAGGGCAGGATCTATCCTGAGTATGATTCCCTTCTTTGATTTATTAATGAGTCCAGTGTTAGCATTTTCTCCTGTTTATTTATGCTGTCAAGCCTACTAGGGCTGAGATTAGAACAAGAAAATTTGGCTCAACAGGTTCTTGCTTGTTTGGTTGTTTTTTTCTCCTATGGTTTTTCCCCTTTTGAAGTACATCCTGCTGACAAATGCTATGCTTAGAGGGTAATAACCCAGCAATAATTCCTCAGAATACAGAGTTTAGAGCAAATTACAAACTGAGCCTACATCACCAGCATTATTGAAGGAACTGAAAACATCATATTTACATAAATAAACAAAACCATTTAGATTAAGCTGCTGTCTTCCCTCAGTGGTGAGGAGGTCATCCCATTAAATGTTTTTCCCATTTTGGGCATGCAGGCACACTTCTAAAAGCAAATCTAAACTTTCTGCAGGTAAATATAGTTGTGCACTGGTATAACTTGTCCACTGAGATGAAGGAGTTACTGTTTTTTGAAGTTCTTAAGCAGCTATTAGTCAAATATCTGTCACAAACATGCAAGAAAAGTTCTCTGGGAATTTTATGAAATTAGGATTCCTCCACAAAATCCAAGGGCTCCCTGCAGATTTTTTTTCCCCTAAAGAAATCTATCCTAAACATTTCTGGCTGCTGCTGATAATTGTTGTGCTTCTATCCTAGCGTCACTTGTAATTATTCTGATGTTTTTCTGTTATTTTGATGGTGTTGATATAAAACCACTGAGCTATTTGTAATTCTGGATAAGACTTATCATTCTGGTCTTGTTTGACTCATACTTTAAGCCACACATTGTAGATTAATCAGCTCATTCTATTCCTGGGAAAAGAAATGTATTTTGAATTCTAAATGTATTTTGATGCATTTTTACTTTTTCTATCAAATATTTGTCTCATCCATCTCTTCATTCTGCAATAAAATCATCATTATGTAGCAGGTCAATTTCTAGTTAAAAAAAAATCCAGAGTGCTTTCTATAAGATGAGATATTTGCTTGTTTATTTGCTGGAATTTTCATAAGAGAATATTAGCAGTGTTTTGATTGACCTAGCTGGAAAGATTTCTCGAGGGGAGATGCTTGCTAGTCTCTATGTTAGAACAAAGAATCACTCATAGTATTTATTTCTTGTGAAGACATATATTTCTGTCATATATTGAGGGACAGGTAAGTGGGGTGATTAGAATAGCCACCACTTTCCCCAGGTAGTCTGTGCATGTCTATTCACCTTCCAAAGTGTGAAAATAATAATGGAATGTTTTATTCCAGCTGCAAGTGTTGGGCATCAGTTACTGAGTGAGAGAGGCAGCTGAGGAGGCTTCCTTATTCAGAGGAGGAACAGCTCTTGAAAGGATGGAGAATTAGGCCTGGCTACAGCTCAACAGTTTTGAGAAAAACAGATTTAGCCATGAGGAAGTAAAGGATGAGTAGTCTTGATGATTTAATGAGGCAGATGGCTTATTGTTTTGAAACTAAGCTACTACAGACTGCAAATGTTTTAACTTTATGTTTAAAACTGGTTGATGGTTTTTTAGAGACTGGATTGTAGCTCTTGTTGGCCTGTTTCTGTAGCAGCATTTATTTTCATATCAAATGACTGACAGCCCCTTAAAATGCACCTTAGATTATCAATTATTTGAGATAAAATCAGTACAATCCATCAAAAATTTTGAGGTGATTCATAAAAACTAACCTGCTTTGCCCACCACTTAATTTAGTAGTACTACTCTCTGTGGTAGTGCCATTAGATGTTGATGGCCTCCACAGAAAGAATAAAACTGCAAAGTATGTGTTCTGGGCTTCAGTAGATGGTCCACTTCACAGTATTTTAACCTGTGCCTTAGGTGAAGCTAAACTAAATTCAGCATCAAAATAATTGTGCAGAAGTGTGTAGCTTCGGTCTTCTAAATACCTGTAGTATCTTTGAGGTGTTTTACTTGTTACATGGAAGCAAGAGAATCCTAGAAGCTGCCATCTAATTATTCTAACCTGTGCAGTGTTAACATTGAATAGTTTTATTTTAGACCCCAGAAAGAGGTTATAAATAAAAATGATCGAATAGATTTGGACATAACCTCAGCATCAGGCTGAGGAAGGATGACACACCCTGTTCATCCTCCATTCATCATCTTCCTTCTCATCCAGAAGGAAGACACACAGTAGCTATGTTAATTTTGGGCAGCACTAACAAGTTTAAGGCTGCTTTTGTGTTTGGATTGTGTCATGTGCTTCCCATCTCTGCTGAAGAATTTTTCTTTAGATTCTGTAAACTAGGGCAATAAACTCTGATTTCAGAGGCAATAATACAGTGAAGAAAGCTTCTTTCGTAAAAGCTTAATGACCTGATTTGTTAATGGCTTTGGCTATTTAGATGGACCAAATGATTCTAAAATCTCATTTTGTAAGCTGCTTTGTAAGCTGTTTTGTTTTCTCTTCAGATACAAGGAACTTTCTCTGTCATAAGAGGCTAATCCTCTCAAAAAGAAATCAATGCCCTGGGAAGGGGATGGACCCCTCTCCTCAGCAAATACATCTGGGACTGACAGAGGCTGTGCATCTATGACAATGACAAACCTGAAAATATCCATGAGAGATAGAGGATTTTAATCTTCTAGGCTGCTTTAAAGAAAGGTTGGAAGCAGTTAAATTACTCATGTATCTTTGAAATGAGCTTAATATAGTATAGAATCCAAGGAAGGGAAAAAAAAGCATGGCTTCAACAAGTGCTGAGTACAGAGCGATGATCACTGCCCTGGTCCTGATTGACACCTTATTTTTTATACAAGTCAGGTGCCTTTGGCCTTCTTGGCTACCTGGACACAGCTGGCTCTTGTTCAGGAGCTGTCAAACCCAGGTCCTTTTCCACGGGGCTACTGTCCAAGCCCTCTGCCCCCAGCCTGTAGTGTGGCATGGAATTGCTGTGACCCAAGTGCAGGGCCTGGCTCTCCGCCTTATTGAACCTCTTATCTTTGGCCTCGGCCCATCCAGCCAGCCTGCCCAGAGCCTTCCTACCTTCCAGCAGATGTCACATGTTAGTGTCATCATCCATGGTGAGTGTGCCCTTGATCCCCTCACCCAGATGGTCAGCAAAGGCATTAAACAGAGCTGGCCCCGGCAGTGAGCCGTGGGGAACCCCAGTGCTGGTGATGGGCTGGATCACTCACCGCCGAATGTGGCTCTCTCCACCTGTGACAAGGTGGAGAATTGCATTTTAGTAAGTGGTCAGACAAGGTCACATTAACGCCTGCACAGCTCAACAAAGAGCACCTATAGCTAATTATACTCTCCACACAGAGTTTTACTCTATTTTATAGAGTATACACTTTACTGTGCTGCTTTGGTGGGGGTAGCATTAATTTTCTTCACAGTGGCTAGTGTGAAACCACAACACCCACTTAATCCATTATTTGATCAGGGATCAACACGGCTTTGTTGATGCAAAATACTTTGTCTCCCAGAAGATTTACCTGTTGGTAACACAGAACATCATGGCCCTCCAGGATTCTGTTTAATTACTCAAAGTAAATTATGCTCTGAGCTTTATTTATTAAATATGTTTCTTATTAGCTCACGTGTCCTTAAGGTAATAAAATTTTTACAATTAAAAAGGTAATTCTGTTACAGTGTTTTCTTAACGGCAAATTTATTGACAAAAAGAGAGTCCTCAACTAGAGGAAACCAGAAAAAAAAAATAAATTAGCATTTCAGGCATGTGTATGAAAACACAAAATGTGTCTAGATCAAGGAAACTTATCTGTGATTATAGTCATAGGTTTTGGCCTACTTATATAGGCCCAATTTGTACATAAAATATTTAATTAAAGTGTTCCTATATTTCAATCAAATTGTTAACTTGATGTGTCATTCTGATAAATTAGATAATAAAAGAAACAGAGTATCTTTTTTTTTATGTTTAAATTAGCATATTGCCATCAGGGATTATGTCAATTTTTAAGAAGTATAATCAAAACATTTTTTTAAAAAAAAGAATTCTCACATGCCATAGATAACACCTACAAATATTTCCTAATGAAGTAGAAAGGAAATTAAATGTGTATGAATGATGTATAAAGACTTTGATGGTTGGTTTCTCCTCAAAATATTTTTGAGAAATGAGTGATAGAGAATTATAGCAGATTTATCCACTGTTAAGCCTACAGATGAACACTGTTGTGCACTCAGCAGGAAGTTCTTCCAGCTTCTGCTTCCCAAAATTTTGGTGATCTTAGAAAGATCAATAAAGGCTCTCTACTGTATAAGCTTTGTATTTCCTCTGCTTTCCTTCTTTGTGGCTCATAGTTCAGCCAGAACCTACTATTCAAATACAAAACCTTATCAAAAAGTTTGGAAAAGTTTGAAAAATCATTAAGTGAAAATAACAAAAGACAGAAGGACATGAAATTATGGGATAAATAAACAACCTTGGAAGGGGGAGATCGGTTTTTGGAAAAGGAATTGAAACAATGTTACGTAAAGGTGAAGTCACAAAGTCCTTTTGGTCTGGAGTGCTGACAAGGAGAGGTAAAAAGAGAGATATAGTAACTGATGTTAGACACATGAAAATTGGTCAGCTGAGGGCCCACATATGCAAACCAAAATCAGCAAATTAAAAGTCTGATTGCTTTGGGGAACACAGAGGGCCAGTTGTTTTGGATGCTAAGAAAATATTACAGGTGAGCTAAATTAGCAAAGGAAAATGGTGGATGTGTTAACTGAGATCGAAGTTTATTTAATGAGAGGAAGCAGTGGTCAGAGACTGTGAGGCTTATCAGATGAACTCCTGGGGGTCTGAATACAAAGCAAAGGGTTTCTGAGGGGTACAAAATTGGTTATGGAACTGTGAGGGATTAAGGGATGCTCATGCGGAGAGACGTGACAGAGATTTGAAGAAAGAAATTTTCTGCCCTACATATAATTAGCTTATGGAAATTATTGCCATGAAATACCAAGAAAGTAAAGAGCTTAGTGGGATTAGATATCTATACTGGTAATGAGAACACAGACAGTTACATCAGATGAGATAAAATTAATTAGGCCTAAAGCTTCTCATACCTGGAGGCATGAGGCAAGCAGTAATGGTAGGTGCTAGAAAGATCCCTAGAGATGATTTTTTGGTGGACTGAATTCTGAAGTCTAGCCTAGTCCTTGATTAATGTAAATCCTAAATGCTAGGCAGATCAGAAAGATGGTCTAATGATCACATCTAATGTTAGAGTTATGGAGGTCATCAGAAGTGGTAATGATGATGGCCTGAAGCTGATAGTATTGCATTGCTAATCAATTTTTCACTTTTCTGGTTGATCTAACAACTCTTCACGTTATCTAAAAGCAGTAAATGTTATTTATAGATTTGATTTCAAGAACAGAACAGAACAGAACAAAACCCTCAAGAATGGAAAACATTACTTTGGACTCACATAGTTTTATAACACTGGTTTTGAAGAATGACTACAGAAAACAAACATGATTTTGATTTATTTAGGCATATTGTGCCTATGCTAATAACATTGGAAATACAGGGTCACTTAGTCAATTAAACAGTTCAGACAGTTTTAAGAATCTCACGTAGTCCAGTTCACTCATAATTTATTCTCCACCTACGTCTGCCATTAAACTGAATGGTTTTGCTTCTTTCATCTGACAGTACTTCAAAGCTTTCTACCAAAATTCTGCTTTGTTCTTTCAGGCTGTACAAATATAACTCATTTACCTCCTGTAATAACACTCTTCCTCTTGACTCCTGCTTGTTGTAGTCCCTAACACATCCTTGAAAAGGCAATATACTGCTGGCTTGGTGAATTCTGCATTGGATGTTGGATTGTGTGTGTGGCTGACAGAAACATTCAGTAAATGGATTGTCTGCAGTGCTAATAATCAAATATTTTAATTTTCCCTTACAAAAACTATTTGTTTTTCAAAAGAATAAACATAAGCATTCTTCCATAAATGCCATTAAGTGCTTTAAATGCTCTAGCCTTAGAACTCAGAAACAGAAACTTTTTTTTCCCTTTGTATTTATCCTTTTTTATTCCATAAAAACGTCATCTTTCATTAGTAAGAACCTTGAGACTATATCGTTTTTTAGAAACTGCTGTCATAAAGACAAATTCCCCAAAGATTTAAGTCTCCAAACTGGAATATAACTGATGTGTTGCCAAAATAAAGAAAAAAATGAAAAAAGAAGGATGGAAACTAGTACTTATATCCTTACTATATATACTTATATCCTTACTATACTAATACTTATATCCTTACACAAAAAGTTATTTGTCAAAGGTTGGTTATAGAGATGTTCTGTCTTTGTAATCAGCCTCTTACAAATGTGTAAAAATATTAACAGCATACATGAGATGTAATACCTAAATTTTTTTAATTCTGTACTAGTGAAGTTGGGAAATGACTGTGCTACAATCTGGTAAGTTAGGGAAGTAAGTCTGTGGGTGTAATGGACACAACAAATGCATGCATGTCAGATATATGTGTGTGTATTTATATTTTTCAGCTGTGTGTGTCCATTGCAGATCTTTTTTCTTTGGAGTACGTACAAAAGAACACCTCTTCAGACCTGAACAATAGAAATCTGTGGTCTGTATCACAATATTTAAGTGTGGTAGTTGCCAATGTTTTCCTCTATAAAATGGCCATTCTTCATAGGATACGTAACAACTAGAACTGCTGCCTTCAGAGAGCTTGATTTGTGATGGTTGCACATTACTGTCAGGAAATCATGATTTCTTGACTGCCACTTAAGCAAGAGGTTGTAAAATTTATTTTTAGAGAAAAATGTTATCTAGGATAGCATGCTCTGGGCTGTTTGGGATGCAGCACAGAAAGCCGTGCTCCTCCTGTATATTCCCATGTTTCTTAATTCTTGACCTCAGCAACTTTATTGCCAAGATCATTAATATGCCTTGTTTTTTACCAGTTTCCCTATCTCTTTAGCATTCATTGTTAAGTTTTTTTACAGGTATTGGAGCTGTACCAAGTCACTGTTGAAAGCATAAGCAGTAAGAATATTTGTTTTGATATATTTGTTTGGTTGAGTAAGAGAGGAAGGAAATTAATTTTTGGAACCTCTAACTTGATCAAAAACTCTCTTCTTTGTCTGTCTCCAGTTTCTTATTCTTGCATCTATGAGGACAACTGCTTTTCCCTTTCCCTTTCCCTTTCCCTTTCCCTTTCCCTTTCCCTTTCCCTTTCCCTTTCCCTTTCCCTTTCCCTTTCCCTTTCCCTTTCCCTTTCCCTTTCCCTTTCCCTTTCCCTTTCCCTTTCCCTTTCCCTTTCCCTCTCCCTCTGAAAAGCTCTCTTTTGACAACCAGTTTTCTTGCAGTCACTGGACTGGATTTTCAGCTTGAATATACTGAAGTCTAGTAAAGGATAGATGTCTAACTTCTTGTTCTTATTTAGAGTAATAGCCTCTACTAATTCTATTATGCTAAAATAATTTTGTTCCCACTGAAGAGTTCAGAATCCAGCACACAGACCTTATCCTTAAGGAGTTCATTGTTTTTAGTCAAGTGCAAAAAGAATCAATTTCAGAATGAGGTTTTCACAAAAGAGTTGCCAGTGTGGTAGAGAGAAGAGGATGGGATTTTACAGAAGCTCTTACTGGATTTAGAAGTGGAAATCCTATTGAAACTTGAAAGGAAGTGAAAATTTTATACCTTTATATATACAAATTTATACTATTAGTAACTGCTTTTAAAACACAAGAACTACTTTTAATAAAAGTCTTTTCTAAACAGTTCTGAATGTGAGCAGCATATGGTGTTTCATGCTTCCGTAAATTGAAATTTACATTTCTAAAACCGAAAAGCAATTACATTACAAACAGTAAACAATTACTGTACCTTAGTGAATGCAACAGATTTTGGGTTATACTTAATTTGGGAAACTATCTTTTCCTTGTGTTAGATTAACATGATTCAAACTTTGGGTTTCGAATTCATTTATCATACCAACCTTTGAAGAGAAAACTGGTGGAAATTTCAAGAGGTCCCAGAGTAGGATTTTATGAATTTCAGTAACAATTATAGGAATGAAATGTTGACAGGAAGTTCAGATAGTGCTTCTTATTTGATAATTTATAGGAGATGGTAGCATCAAACTTACCTTGCTTAACAAGTACAGATATGTGCTAATAAATAAATAAAATCTATAAATAATTTTTCAAAATTAATATAAATACAAATTTTAGCATGCTGCTAGCTTGATTTCATTAATTCTTGAATAATTTGATATAATATTCATATTCTTGTATTTACCTGCTAAATGCCTTCTATATATGTAAAAAAGAATTTAGTATCTCCATTAAAAAAGACTCACTATGACTACAATCAAAATGATATATTTATATATGACTGTATGTACTCTATACCCTATTAATTTTTCCACTTCGAAACTGTTTTTTCAAAAGAACATCAAAATTTTAACTACTTTCTGGAACAATTTTTGAGCATTAATTTAAGGCAAAGATGTCTCCTCTTGCACATTTAGTCACCTATTTATTAAGATGTTTTCATAAACATTCTAAAATCTTTCTATGGTTTTCTGTTGGAATGAGATAGTTTTCTTTCTAGGAATTTATCCCCTTTAGGAAGTAGGAAAATATAAGTTTTGTAGAATACACAAACGTAACAAAAGTTAAAAAATCTTCAGGGCATCTATTTCTTATCCATACTCTTCAAGATTGTGTGCACGAATACTTCTATTAACTGGGTTAGTCCCTTCACCCCGTGCATGCAATGGATTATCTGAATTTACATAATAGACAAACTTTTTAGAAAATTTCTCTTTTACATATCCTGATTTCTCATACTGAATTGAAAGAAAGTCTATCTGTAGGCAGAAACACAAGTTTACCCCCTTCAGAATCTGCTTCCAAGTAGAGGTTGCAAAATATAGGATGGGGAGTAATGCTTATAAACATATAAAAACAACCATGATATCATCCATGATAGAGTCCACTGCAGCAGAAGACATCAGGAAGGTGGGTCCATGTTTTAATTTGTTAGAAATCAATCTCAAATTTGGACTTTTGCATTTTAAATAAAACTTGTCTGCATTTTCCATGTCTCAGAAGAAGTAATTGTGCTGTTAAGATGACTGCCTGTTTGATTATTAACTTCAAACAATAAGTCTTTCATGTGAATGCATCTGTTTTCATAATTATATGAAGTTATTGAGATAGGTTTTGGGTTACATTGCAAGATTTTTTTTCCTGGTGCTGAATTCAGTTCATAGTATTTAATTTGATTATTCCACTTGGAGTTTTTTTCCACTTGACCATACCTTCTGCGTCACTTGAAAGTTCAAATAAAAAAAAATTTTAAAAACGAGGATCAGAAATAATCATCCTCCTTTAGTAATACTCTTTCCAGTAATGTTGCATTACAGAAATTTCTATTTTCAGTTTATAATACAGATTCATGCAGACTCCACCATGAGGAAAACCATTTACAGGCAACATCAGCAATCATACTTTGCAGAAATTCTGGGCCACTTCTTTCCTCTGTGTCACTCACATCACCCAACCCATTAACACCTGCTGAATCTTCTCCCCATCAGTCATCAATCATGAGCAATCAGTCAGACACTTGATAATTAACAGAGAGAGGGAAAACACAAGGCTGAAATTATTTCTTTACGGTGGCTTCATGCATAAGCTCAAATAACAACGGGAAAGGTTTAATGAGAGCCTCACTGCCTGTACACCTGCAGAACAAACCCATCAAAGTGGAATCCAGCAGTACATGGAACACAGAGATTTTTCCCATGGTTTTCATGTCCTTCACTTGAATTGCAACCCAGGGATTGTGGTGCAAAAGGGGAACTGAAGATGGCTGAAATCTTGAAGCAGAACACGTAGAAAAGATGCTGGAGGACGACTTTGAAGCCTGTTGTTTTGATGCACTTCTGTGGTCCTCAAAGTGTCAATACTCTTAAAGGAAAGATCCATCACTGAAAAAGGCCTCTGTTAGCACTGTTCTTCACTGTCTGGAGTTGTTCTCAGTGGGATGAGTGTGCTGAAAATGCAAGACAAATATCTGTAAAGATCCCCACTCTGAGTGGGGGTTAGCTCAGACACTAAAGATCATTCCCAACTTGTTGGTTTACTAAACCCACTTTGGTAAAATTAGTATCTGAGTTAAATGAATCATGATTTGACACAGTATTGATTTTACACAGTTTGATTTGACACAGTGTTTTCACTGATAAAATGGTTTTAAGTTTAGCTCATTTGATAATTTGCAAAAACAGACAAAATGAAACTAAAAGTATTATAGAGGTAAAAAGCTGCTAGAAACCTGCTGCAAGGATACTTCCTTTTATGCATTCAAAGTAAATATCCTGTTTATTTTGAGATCAGTTTCATTTTTGATGTTCTGTTGTATTGCTGAGGGTAAATACATGAAGATTTACTCTACGTGCATCACTTGAGCATTAGGTATGGAAAGGAGTGTAGAATTTCCAGGGACATTCTCTTGAATGCTGATGTTAGTGTTTCTTGTTCTCATTAACTGGGGTATTTCATCAATTTCTGTTATGGGCAGTGTATTGCATGCAAAAGAAATGTCTTTATATATAAAGAGCACTCTTGGCACCTCACTCCTCACCCTTTCCTATTCAGAAGTTTCTGTGATGACTTTCCCATCATTTTGGCTTGTTAATGGGACTTCAGCATAGGATACTCATAATCTTTCTTTTGCAGTTAATTTTTTATTTTCATTTCTTCTGCATTTCTTGGCTGAACAAAGGAGTTCAATAAGGGAAGTTTTACTGAAAAACTTCTCAAACAGGTTCAAAGTAGGTACTCAGCTATTTCTTTGTCCTTTCCTTCACTGAATAGGCCCAGTGAGACTGAATTACACGCTTCCCAGACTCCAGAGAGTGTTATAAAAAGCAGAGAATAATCTAGAGTAATCAGAAAGTTACCAGTGTAACCAGAGTAGCAGGGCCACAGAATGTAGAGAGAGAAAACATGGAAGAAAAATCCCCAGCACCACAGGCTTCTATTTCAAAATTTGAAAAGCAGGCGTGGAGTAACTTCAGGAAGTCAGGATTCCCAAGTGTGCAGAATTCAGTCAATGGGTTAAATATGGCACTTGTGTGCCTCAGTTTTAAGTCTTTTTTTTTTTTTTTATAAAGCTGCATTGGGTCCTCTGCACTGTTATAACATACATAAGTGGAAAATTGTTTACGTATATGAAAAAATATTAGTTTTAAATAGTAGAAATAAATAATGAATATATCCCTCATGCAATATTAAGTACTTGAAACATTTAAAAAATTATTTATTTAATCTTTTAAGTTGCAAAGCAGATGCAGCACACCAGTCTTCCTTGCTCTTGCTTTCACACTCTTTTCTCTCTTCCTGCCTCTCTCCTCCCCTTTAGCATGCAAGCTGCAGATAAAAACAGCATAGTAGAAGCCTGGAAAATATACTTATCTATTACTCATGCATATTTCATGAATATGCCAAATTTCCTGCAGTTCTGACTTAATTAGGTAATTATTCCACCCTCTTATGACCAGTGAATATCCTTGTAATCTCTGTGTCAATATTTAAAAATCCAACAAACAAACAAACAAATCAATGATGTTTTCAGTGACATTGGGCCTCATGAAAGCTTTTCAGTGCTGGTCAAGCTGGAAAGAAAAATTAGTTATTGCTCTTTGGGTGGGTGTAATATCCTAGGGACACTCACTAAGTTCCTCCCTGCCCCCAGTCATTTGGTTTCAGAGAGGAAAGACCTTCCCATTTAAACATTAGTTTTCTGTTATTGTTTGTTGTTTCCCAGCATTAAATCAAGGCCTTGAGTCTTCTTTTTCAAAGATATTATTTTTCTTTCATTTTATTAATTTAGCTTTGATTTTCAAATAGATTCTGAATTCTGAAGCCCAATATATCAAATATATGATGATGCTGATGATGTCCCTTTCCTGCTGATGCAACTTTTTACAAAATATATTAAATCTGTAAGTTTCATCAAAGTCATGACTGGTTGGAAAAGAAAATTCCTGTTGCTCATCTCCATTCTTCAACCTCACAACCTCTCCCTGAAAGAAAAAGTTGCTTTACAAAAGAGAGAGAAGGATTAGAGCTCTGTTCAGCCTTTGGTAAGGAACTGAAAGTATCAGAGGAATCTGCACATGTTATTGTAAGGAGGGAACACAGCAGCTTATGCTTGATTAAATTCCAGCACAAATTAATTTCTAGAAATATAATATATAATAGGAAAATTAGTGCTACCAGTAAGTCATGACACAGCTTACATTTCAGTTTCTTAGACCCCATGTAATAGCTTCTTAGGAATGTGACATACTATGATGAAACCTTTGACTTTCAATGCAATAATTAATGTCAAAATTTCCTATCAACATCACAGGGTTTTATTCTCTTCGTTTAAGTCTAATTAAGAGTTGAACATATTTCCAGAGGACTCGAAAGAATGCAATAAATATTGTGCACGAATTCTTACTTATTTAAAAGGAATAGAACTTTAAAGACCATTTAATTGCAGACTCTCTTGCAGTGCTTTCTCAAGTAACAATTAATAGCCGTGAATGGCCAAAGGTGCCAGAACTACTTGTGTGCTTTCAAAGGGGTAACTTTAATTAGGAACAAGCTTTTAAAGGTCAATATCTTTATTCCAGGGCCTAACTGTGTGGCACACACACGGAATGGAATGGCTTCCCTAAACATCAAGGGAAAATGCGAGGGGGTGATGCCTGATTCACCAAGGTGGTTTGTTAACTTCTGCAGAAGTTTGCAGGAATCAGGCAGGTGGGATTTGCCTTG
Organism: Poecile atricapillus; assembly: GCF_030490865.1. Classification (NCBI taxonomy): domain Eukaryota; kingdom Metazoa; phylum Chordata; class Aves; order Passeriformes; family Paridae; genus Poecile; species Poecile atricapillus. Next base: position 11,295,642 of record NC_081252.1, read on the forward strand.
TGCTCCTCTGTGTTTTCCCCTCATTCTCTTCTCTGCTGTACTCTATATAGCTGCCCTGTTTAGATGGAGGAAAAACGCCTGGGCACTGTCAAGGTTACTTTATTGTCTGAACTGATCCACTGAGGCAAATTCCCAGTTCGGAGGTCCAAACCTTTATTTTGTTATTATCCACACTTATTTCACATGACTGCAAATTTAGCAAGGATTGAGAACAGAAGGATTTAGTTAGAAGAATGATGTCTTGGTGTGTGGTTTTGGGAGAAATATTTCCAGTGGCAGGCTAGCTGGGAGGAGAAGGGATTTCTGTTTCTGCTTTTCTACCAAATCCAATAAATACTGCACTTGTGAATGATGCAGCTTAAATGATCTTACCTTACATTAATGGTTTCAGAAATAAATAAAATCTCCATTAATTGTTTCAGAAATAAGTAAAACCTCCAGGCCATTCTTTTACACATTACTTTCCTCAGCCAAGGTGGTCATTTTCTCAAAGTGAAAACCCTCACAAAATTGTTCAATTTCTTCTGAAAAGGTTCAAATGTATGTATTTTCTGCTTAGTCCACCTTCAAAGGTTGGAAACTCTTCAAAAATGGCAAATTCTCTGCTGTATTCCATCCATTGATGCACAAAGCCTGTTACTCCCTCTCTCCAGTTTTTTTCCCTATTTTCAGTTCCTGCTGCAGATCTGAATGCTGCAGGTTTGGCTCCCATTTGGATCTGATTTTGCTCACCCTTTAGCTCGGTGGATCAACCAAGTGATGTTCTCATGTGAGAATGCTAATGCTCAGTTTTCCAATAGCAGCAGCTTGAGACACTGTGACAATTCTATTTAGCTTATGGTAAATATGTCAGAAAGGAAAAAAAATCCCTTGCCTTGCAGCTTAATAAACTGTCACAGCAGATGCAGGCGTGTAAAATGGATTTGAAATCCTCTTTTCTTTTCTTTTAAATATTTTCACTTCTGGCTTTACATTGTTCCCTGCTTGTTTAAAGCTGCTTTGGATTTCCAGCACCTCCATTAAATATTAGGAAATCTTGGTACAAAACTAAACAATACAGTGTAAATGGCTTCGGTTTCCTTTTGAAGTGAAGATAGAGCTTGAAGCAGCCAGTGGGACCTCTTAAATCCTGCCTAATTACATTTTCCCTTAAGTGAGGCTATATATAGCTCTTAGGGAAGTCTGCAGAAAAGTCATAGGGCATTTTCAAAAAAACCCTACTAAAATGTTAATTATCTGAACATCAACATTTTTACTTGGGATAGTTTCTCAGTTTGAACTTCCCACTGCGAAGTGCAATTTGAGCAATGACTATTATGGTGCTAAATGTCAAGCTGAATCTCATTAGGCTTTTAGTAATGAAGGAATCAGCTTTTACATACAGATATTTCAGCATTGCATACAATAAATTGATTTACATATTTAAATTTCTCCAACATGCATGAGAAATTGCAATGCTCTGACATTTTATGGTTTTCTGAGAATCAGTCCATGAGGTGCTGAAGAAGGTGAAAAATGGTAAATAATGGTAACATTGCAGTAATAAGAGTAAGTAAAAGTAAGATTAACTACAAAAGGAGTATAGGGCTATTGAAAGTGAATATATTCTGTGTTTTTGAAAAGATTTAGTGTCACAAGATGTTGTAGTAGGGAGGAAAGAAATGCAATTTTTGGTGGTTTTCCAAATGAGGTGAGAATTTTCTCAAGAATTCTTTTAAGTCTACCAGTCACTATGAAACCAATGGTAGAAAAATATTTAAACTGTTTTTTGATGTGCAGAATAAAAACTGTAGAAAATAATTTAGAAATTATGCAGAAAATAATGTGTGTGTGAATAATAGAGAAGATAAATACGAACAACCAAAGAGGAAAAGCCCAGGATTTCAGTATATTTGTCATTTAAACATTTTGAGGTAGCCTCATCAAAGGTCTCATGGAAATGTACTAGAGATATCTCTGAAAGAGGTTTGGATGGTAGCCAATGTCAGTGGTTTACTGAAAGTTGTCAGAAATTCTTATGATGTGTTGCCCTCTTTGAATCATCAAAGAATTGAAAATTCATTCTTGTTTCTAGGTGTTTTCAGCTGGAAATGCCCAGGATTTATTTCTTTTTTCAAATAAAAAATATGTTGGGGGAAGAGTTTAGAGAAATGGACTGATGTGACTTTTGGATTTTAAAATTCAATTTCAAGGGTGAAGTTATAATGGGAATCCACAGTGCACAATAGAGAACTAAAGTTCACAGCCTCATGAGTTTTGTTCTAGCATATTTCTTCTTTCCACGTGTCAGGAATTAGACTAAACATGAATAAAAAGTCCTTCATAAAGCAAGGAGGTAAAATTCATGTTAGGATTAGTGTTACCTAGAAAGAAGATTGAGGCCATATAATGAAGCAGAAGAACCATTTGACATGGTCATTTGTATTGGCATCCTATCTGTTCCTTGCATAGAACCAAAATTTTATAAATTTCATGTTCCAGCACCATTCTGGTAAAATTTGGAGAAGATAAAGAAGATATTGAGATTTTTTTTTTTTTTAAATTAGGAAGTGTTTCCAACTAATAAAGATGGTCTCAGAAGAAGATTATAGGAAGATCTCTGAAAATTCAACAGATGGTGAATGGGTTGGGAAAATAAGAGGATGACACTTTAGGGAACCAGTGGTACAGGAAGATAATTTCTCATTTAATTTAGAGAGAAAAGAAAGCCACTGAAGGAAAACAGAGTTGATAGAGTATGTGGGATTTTTGTGCAGAATTTTGTGTGGATTTCTGTGGTGTAAAATGGAGGAGGTCAAGGGTGACAAGAAGATAGAACTGTGTTGGAAACCAGACCAGTCAGGTGCTAATTTCATCTGTTCATACACAAAAGAAAGTATTCCCTTTAGAAAATCTGTGTAGGAAGATGAAATGAGGTAAGGATATCTTAGCATTTTGACAGCTCAGGAAAGATCTGCATGGAAGGCAGTACCTGGGCCTGTGGTTTGAATTACAGGTAAGATGTTAATGGTATTTATAGACTGAAAAAATAATTAGCAAGGTGAAAAATAGATGCTTAGATTAGTTCATGCTGAGTGTAAAGTTATACCTGGCACTCCCTAAGAAGCATCAGTACAAAGTTCATAGTGGGAGACTCTTTTTGGTATACAGGCAAAGTTTTGTGCAAATTATGTCAATAAAAATACTTTTGTTGTTATTACTGTCGCTGATTTTTGTTCCCTGAAAGAACCAAAAATCACCATCTATGGAGTTAATCACACAAGGCAGCTGCTGGGATGCCCACATTTTATCAGACAGTTCAGTTTTGGCAATGAAATTTCCTTCCAGTGAGAGTACGGGAATGAGGGTATTACTCCTGTTTTGATAGGGTGTTACTCATACTTCTTTGATACTACGCTTTTTAAGCTCCTGTCATATGCTTGAGATCAGCAGCTGTCTAAAACATTTTCAAACACAGAGAGAGATGGGAAAATACTGTATAAAATAACAACTAATTGTGAAAGTTTAATGTAGGAAATACCAAAGAATAGCTGAGACTTCCCTGGACCCCTTTGGGGTTTTGTTTTTTGTTTGTTTTTGGGGTTTTTTTTTGATACCTACAGGTTAATTTGGATATGCCGGTAACATGCTTTGCTTTGTTTTTGGGAAATTCAGGTTCACAAAGAAGTCTCATAGGACATACTGGAATGTCAGTGTGGGACTAAATTACTTGTGAACTTGAGGTAAAAATGTATGTTATTGTCGTGGTTTTAAACCAGTAACTAAAAATATTACTTATTTCTTGCTGTGAGATATGGATTAGAACAAGAGCAAAACAGGCTTAAAACTTAAAAGGAATAAAGAAAGTTTATTAACAAAACTACAAGAATAAAAACACCAGAATAAACTTCCAGAAAACCCTTTTATCCCCCACTACCCACCATTCCCTTGTTCACATGACAACATAGAGAGAAAAAACTTTGGAACTTTGGTGTTTAAACCAGTCCTAATTCCTGCTAGAGTCTTTTCATCAGTCTTTGTAGGGAAACAGAAGTCTTCTTCTGCTAATCTATAGAGTTTCTCACAAGAAAACGATTTCTGTTATAGTTTTCTATTTTTCTGATGCCAGCTGCCCGGAAATCTGTCATCAGTGTCCACTCCTCTCATTTCACATCACTCTGAGGTGTGTATGGGCCATTAGTCTAGGGATATAATTTTTTAAGGATGAGTTATTCAAAGGCAAAAGTTCTCTTCATCTGTCTCTGTGAGCTTCCCTGGAAACAGTTTTCTCATTGCCTCAAGTGGCTTCAAATCTTCGCTCCACTCTGTTCCAGCACCTCACTGTATCACAATTACTCCACTTTTTGCTCAAAATCCACACTTTGAACACTCTATTCCTCCCAATATGCTCTGTCATGAATTAAAGGAGTCTTTTCAAAACACTATTGTCCATCTCCATAGCTTTAACAGAAAGGTATTTCAGCTTGTAAAGCATCTCCTTATTCTCTCTTTCCCATTTAAAACTTAACTCTTTTCCTCACTGTTTTTGGTGGTTTTATGATGTCTTCTTCATGTTGATTGTCTCTTTGTCTCTCTGGGAAAAAGAGTAATCTGTACGTTTTGTCCAGGTAGTAAAAGAATTAAAGTCTTAGAAAAGCTGCAAGAGTTCATGGTGTCAAGTTTCAGTCCAGCAGCAGAAACTGAAAACTAAACCAGGCTGGCCGGCTCTGCTTCTTCCCCCATCCCCTCTGCCCTCTGCGGCCTTGTCCTGCCTGGAGGGGGGAAGGAGGCCAAGACAGAGCCTTGTTACCTTTCCAGAAGCCGGAAACCAAAGAGAACAAAAGTGTTCTGACTTTACATCTTAAAGGGGTGTGCACAAGTTGATCTCACTTTTTAATGGTCAAAATTGCTGTCAATTCTTAGAAATGACCGATAATTGGTCAGGAGAAAAGACTCCCATCAGCCACCAGCAGCTTCAACTTCCTTAGCTCCCAAAGCCATCTTAAAGGTAAAGCCACCCCATGACAGTTATATTTATAATTTCATCAATGAGATTATGTCAGTTTCTTTTTCCTAGGACTCAAAATTATTAAAAGCATAAAAACACATTAAAAAAACCCTCTAGATCTTTTTCTGATTACAAAAACAGTAATTGTGATAAGTTCACTTAAACTGAAATGTTCCCAGTGTAAGAACTGTAACCAATATGTTGAATTACCGAGGATGATGCCCTGTGCTGTCACTGTCTTCGGGGATGTGCTGTTGCTTATGATGTTTTGGAGACAGAATGAAAGATACTGCTTTCATCTTGCATCGAATAAGTGAAAAATTCAAATTCTGAACTGACAGTTCTAGGCTTGCAGTGTATCTTTAACATTTCTGATTTCTCCTGTATATATATATTTCAATTTCAATCATTTTTGGGACAAGTGCTATGACAAAGTCAGATGTGTGAAAAAGCCAAGTTTTTTTAACAAGCATATTGAACAGCAGATGTATAATGGTAACTAACTACTTGATAGGAGCCCTTGTAATGGTGTTGTATTTGTGTGACTCAGGTAATGCCTTAGGTGCCAGCACAAACCACCATTTCCACATTTTCCCAGGGAAAATTTAATACCTGCAATTCTTAACTTTAAAGCTGTTATTGGATTTTTGTTAATTTTCAAAGGAGAGCAAGGTGGATATTTCTTTTTAGAAAATGCTTACTCTCAAGAAATGCTAAATGCAAATAAAACAATCTGTAAGGGTTGGAGTGTCCTGAAAAGGAGCAGCAGAGTAAGCTCCTTGTCAGTATAACGAGGCACATGCTATTGCCAGTGGTCTTAAAAAAGAGGATTGCAAATCCACATTCTATCCAGCCAAAAACTGCACTTTTCCTTCAGCTAAATTGGTACATGACACCAATCTACATCCAGAATTCCAGTGATATGAATATGAATTTCCTCAGTGCTTGTAAACATCTTGGTACAATATTAGTGCCATGCAACTGCAAAACACTTTAAAGATATGCTTGACAGCCTAATGTAAGTTAGCCCTGAATACTTTAAACCCTAATGCACAGCTAGAATAATTGATTTGGCTATAATTGGACATATGTTATTAAATGTAAAATGCTGGTGACTTTTGAATACTAGCCCTGCTGCATCTCTTCTTCTGGTGTTTTCTCAGGTAAAATAATAAAAAAAAAAAAAAAATATATTCATATTCCCATATGAATATATTTTAGATTTTCTGAGCCACTGCCTCACAAGACCTGCTTGTGTACAATGCAATTAGCGAGGTCCCTTTACAACATATGTTAAATTTAATATTTCTATTTTTCTAAATGGTTTTAATTTGCTACAGCTTGCATTGATGGTATTTATTTTTCATACAGACCAGGAACACTGTGATTCCTTTAACTCTGGATGTGTATGGTAATAACAGCATAGACCATGAACTTATTTTCACTTTGCATGTTCTACTGTCTTAAAATCTATGATTTTAAAAAAAGTTAAAGTGTGTATTAATACCTTTATATTAAAAATCATATACATTTTACTATCATTCAGTTTATCATAACTAAAGGCTGCAATCTTTTATTAAAGACTTTTATATTTTATATGACAGCCTAAGGGACCTTTATAGATGAAAAATGGGTCAAACGCAGGGATTTGATGAAACCAATTCATTGGTTTGCTCAATCAGCTTTTATTTTTTTATTTATTTTTATTTTTTTTTTTTAATTTTTTTTTGGCTCATCCTTCAGCTAGGGCAAAGGCAGACTTTTTCATTTATGGCAAGCTAATGACTATTTCAGTTTTTGACTTCTAATGCTCTAGAATGTTACAGTACTTCAGCTGCAAAACTGCAGATGCCTATTTAAAATATATAAAGATAACTTTCTAATTAAATCTCCAGTGTTGCATTTGATTAGAGAATTTTTTTACAACTAAAGGGTTTTTTTAAGTGGGATTTTTATATTCTGACCTTACTGAAATGCACTTATATAATGGCATGTACAGCAGTAGCATATGAATAATTTGGAATTGCAATTATTTAGTTACTTTTGGTGACATTTAAAATGTAATGCCTTCAGTCTTGAGCTTGGTTTTACAGTTTGAGAACATAGAAGGCACAAGTCAGAGAGTATGCCAGTGGGCTTACAATCAACTCATAAATATAAGGACTCCATGTTTTAATTATTGCAGGCAACAATTGGCACATTTGACATTAAAAAGAACTCCAGGTTTTTTCTCAGTTCTTGTTGGAATCCAAGAGATTCTAAATCAAGCATAATGTTTTTGGATAACTCAAAAAATTTTGTCTCGTTGTCCAAGTATAATAAATACCTGCCCTCCACATCTGAACTGCTGATAAACTTAAAGTGGGACAGCAAGGGAATCCTGATTGTTTTGCTCTGAAGTGAGTTTAGTTATGCAGCTCTGACTGGAGACTCCTCTGCTCCATAGCTGTTTCTCACTGCTTCTTTGGAAACTGGCCTTTATGACTGGGAGCTCCGTGTGCACCTGCTCAGATTTGCAGTTCTGGAAAATTCCAGCCTCATTCTACCTTGGATCAGGTGGTTGTACTCATAATGGCAGGTGGAGGTACCCTGTGTATTGGAAGATCCACAGAAGGCATAAAGGTTATTTTATGAATAAGATCCCACTCAGTGGATGAAGTTCACAAAGCATTTGTAATCCAGTTTTTGTGTTTGTTTATTGTTGGGAGAGTTTTGTGTATGTAAAATTAGGTTCTCCATTGTGCTCCTTGTTCAGGTAGGCATACCTGATTTCTACACACTTGCCTGCATTGAACCTTATTGAGCTATATTCTGTTTTTTTATCATTTCATGTAATTCAAATTTAATCTAGGAAGGAAAAGCACCCAGACAATGCAGAAGGACCTTAATAAATTTGTGGATCATGCCTAGAATTCAAGGAAATACAGCAAAGGTGAGCTCTCAGGTGGTGAGTAGTTCCCTACCTTCACCCCTTAGGCAGAAGCTGTGAAGAGGGGCATGACAGAGCGTTTGGGCTGTGCTTATTTGATATAATGCTCTAGGAGCTGTGGGCAGCTGGTACTTATTAGTGTCCTTCAGTCTCAGCTAAATAACTTGAGGATATAGAATGGTACAGAGACTTTCTTTTGATTACTTTCCTCTTGGCCATTAGTGTGCCAAGAGTGTCTCAGCAGGACTGAAACAGCAAATTTTAAATTTTTTTTTTTTTTTTTAAATTTGAAATCTGGGAAGCTCACCTAACATATTAAAGATGGACAGAAAGGTGATGGGCATCCCTTCTTGTACAATTTTTGGGTTACATTGGAAGTAGAACTGTCAGAAGTGCTTTTGCCTGCAATACTTTTACTCGGGATGACCTGCAAAATCAGACAAGCAGCTGAGACTTTGCATGGTCTACAAGTCTCAGACTTTGGGTTTTCTAGAACTCATCAGTTGTTACCTTATTTATAATGATTCATTCCTGTATGTAAAAAAATAAAATCCATAAGTGGCTGCACTATTCTAATTTTACTGTTCCTGGTAATTTTAATACAAAATAAGTGTGGACAATTACAGCACTCATTACCCATCCTGTCACTTATCTTGTATCTTATGGTGTAGGTCAAAAAGAGAGTGCTTTTGGCTTAGGTGGATTTCATATCACACTAATTTATAGGAGCATTACTCAGTACAGCCTGACACAGCCCTGCAAATTGTTTTGTACAGCATCACTTTCTTTTGGATCAGATATCTGTTTTCAATTTGCATAGAGAATACCTCATCTAAATTTATTGCACTGGAGACAAGTGAGCCAGACATTATCATGACTACACTGGGTGCATGTCTCTGCCTACTGGTTTAGAGGGACCATAAATTAATTTGCTATTATTAATCTTATCTTGGGAGGCTATATAGAATTTAATTCTAGTGAGTTTTACAAACAGTTTGCTGCATCAGGTTTACTTGCAGTTTTATGGATACCTAACACAGTATGTTGCATATTGCACACAACAGCCTGTTTTGCTTGTCATTACTCTTGGATTTGAGTAGTTCACTGTCAAGGAAGAAAGGAAAATTTAAAAATGTATATATTTATAGTATAGATCCTTTACAATAGTACCAGACACCTCAGCTAAGAGCTTTGCTTTGTCTCCAGTTCTGCTAGTGCCAAATTCTGCCCAGGTCTTTTTCTCCCTATTGGCTCCCTATTCCTCATTCACTAGCTCTACTTGGGCTGTACTCAAGCTCCAACCTGTATAATAACTTCTTGCCAGCCACATTTTGTACAATCCACTCTCTTTAAAGCACAAACATTTATGTGTTTGTATCTTCCTGGCATACCTCCTTCCTCTTTTAATCTATCTGCTCAGTTCTTCCCTTATTTTTTATCTGTACAGCTGAGGAATGAGTAGCATTTCCTCTTTTTATCTCTTCACCCATTTTCTCTCTGGTGCAACAATCCAGAGACTACTGGGAGCAGATGCCTCTTAATATATGTTTCACTAACAAGTGTCTCCGAAATGTCTTTCATTATCATGAAAATCCTGTTTTAACAATGCTCTTCCTGGGAGGTCTATTAATCCAACAGTAATCCAGTAGACAAAACAGGAACAGTTTAATACTCCAGGCAGCCTGTAGCTTTTTTCTGTAACTGTAGTCTAACATTAGGCAAATAGATTGTCTGTCAGTGATTTTGGACACTTTGAGAGCATTTTGTTCTCTTTCACATCCTGGATTTATATATTCAGCTTTGATCCCCATTGCATACTTACACATTTGCCTAAGGAATGTTTGAGATTTTTTTATCGTCTGCCCCTGTTTTAGGATCTTGCAGTCTGCTTTTATAAGGAGATAGCAGCAGAAATTTAATTCAGTATTGAGAAGCTCATGTACTGAAATTCTAGCTACTTTAAGGTACAACTTGCATTTGTCATACAAACAGGACATTGGATAAAAAGGTGTGGTGTAAATGTTTATAGGCATCTCTTTTAGATAGGTATGTCAAAGATTGATAAGCAGCAAGGGCATGAATGAGCTATGTAGGTCATCCAAACGAGTGTCTTTGTAACAATATAGTCATGCTTTGAGCATGTGCCACAAATATTATTACAGAAAAGAACCTTATTAACAATGGATTTAGAGATTGTGGTTGTTGCTGTTGCTATTTTGCTATCTAGGAAATTGCTCAGAGACAGGTCTCCTTAGTAACATGAATCTATTCGTTCTAGTCTCAGAGGGTGAAAACAATTTTAATTCACTAAACTCAAAAGAACCTTTGAAATACTCTTAACAAAACTTTTCTACAAACAACAATATAACAGTTAATAAGATCTGGTATTTGGTGCCACCTGTGCTTGAACATCAATTAAGAAAGATAGCATGGCTTATAAAGCATGAGCTCGGGCATGGTTTTAACCTTGTACTGTATAAAATAATTTTGAGTTTGAGGGAAGCTGGGGTGCCCCAGCTATAGGTCCATGGGGATCCCTTGGACACTGGGCTTGGGCAGGCCCACAGAAGCTGAAAAGTTTTAGGCAGCAGTCTTGTTTTCCTCAATCTTGGAACTTTTCTCACTCTTGCTCTTTACCAAAAAGATTAATTTCTTATATTTTAAGTTGTGGTGACTAAAACCTAACTGATCACACCTTATACACAGGGAATAATAACCTGGTGTATTTTTCAGTCTGTAATTTCCCATCTGGGAAAGAAGGGTTGTCTTGCCTCTTAGACACATTTTCAAGTGCTTCCCTTCTGAAGTACCATTCTGAGATTGATGCAGTTGTTTCAATGAGCAGCATTTTGCATCTTCCTGTGGAGCACTGGCTACCAAGCAGCACTAAATACATGATGATGGTCTGGCAGAATCAATGCTCTGCTGCTGTACTCAACACTACTGAGTGAAAAGTACATGACAAAATTTAAATTTCTTCTGTGTCTCCCAACTGTGTGTGTACTCAGGATGGATGCAGGTAGAAAAGTATCAAGACAGGATTTGAAGTTATAAAACTGAGACTATGGAGAAAATCTTATGTGAATCACTGAAGTATTCATGAAGAACCACGTGGGAACTCTTCCTTGGTGAACAGTGCTCTGGATGTTCAGAAATGGAGAGAAATAAGACCTCAAATTTTGATTAGTTGCTCCATATGGGAAAACAATGACATTGCTGCTGAGTTATTTGAAAGCAGGATCAGACCCTTGCATTATTTTACTGAAATAATTGTGAGATCCAGTGAAAAAGCTATGGACAAAACTGAACTTATTCTGATCTCCAAAGTGTGAATGCAACAACTGGTGCTGGATTTCATGCTTGAGCCTGCATTTTCTCTACTTCTTCAATGCAGGAAAGAAAACAGAAATCTCACTTGAGAACTGGATATTCTATTAGATAGCTCTCTTGTGAAAGGTTGATCTGACCATTGTCTTGTTATCTGCTATTGGTTTGCCTGCTGCTTTCCAGATATTCTTGGCAATAGAAGGTAACACATTACAACATAAAGCAGATGCCTGAGTTGGACCAAAACCAGCTTTAAAACTCTGAGAATCTGAAGGTGGGTTGAAGATGCCAACTTTTTCTTTCTTGCCTTGCACATAATCCCTCTCCATCTACACAAAATATAAAACTTGTTCCCCAAGTGTTTGAGCTTTAGTTTGTTATTGTAAAATTTATATTCATTTAAATTATCTAAGGCACATTTTAGGATGGAAAGCTTTTTTGTTACCTACATTTCTAAAGGTGAAAAATCTTTATTATTCTATCCAAAAAATCACCATTTAAATTGCTTTACACCCACTGTAATACTTTCCTGAGTAATTTCTAATAAAGGTCAAGTTTATGAGATAATATGCTATTATTTGATGGTTTTTAGCTGTTTTGTGTGCTTTATACACTTGACACCTGAAGAAGCAGCAATTCATTTACACAGAAAATGCTTCCCCACAAGCAAACCAGAACATGTCCACAGCCATAGATAGGAGTGTCTCTATGGATCAATAATGTTTCAGTGCCTTTGAAATGAGTGTGCTCCTAAGCCCTGATTTCTAAGTGTAACAAGAAGCATTTTATGGTTAGTAGGGGACTTGAATTTATTTCTCAATAACTGTCCTGTTTTCTGCATATGGTAGTCGGGGTTAGCTTTGAAATCAAATAGGGCAGCTAACAGAGAGGTGATGTCTTGGTTGAAACACACCTGTGGCAATTCATGAGCAGAAGGAAAGTACGTGCCCCTGGCACAATGAACACCAATTTCCTTAACAAGGTACACCATTTATTCATTGGGAGTACACCAGAACAAGGTAAATCACATTCCAGTAGGATCAGTACATCTGTGGGAGCTTTGTGCTACTGAGACATGGAAGCCTGCACTAGCTCTTTTAAATTTGGGGTAGCTGCTGTCTGTAAGTTTTTCTGCATTCTTTGGTGTAGATATCTGCTAGGAGTGAAGATTTTTAATTTTTTTTTTTTTAATTGACATATTGGTTCTTTTAAGCAAATGTACAGTGGAAGGCTGAAAGCAAGTGGAAGTGTGGTGTGACACATGCAGTATCTTCCTGCATTAGCCATTAGAATATCTGTATTCACAGTAACATGGAAAAGTCAGCTGAATCAATGGTACCTTTATACATAGATTTCAAATGCATATCCTTAGATACACTTAGTGACATTTTAGTAACAACCTGAGTTTTTTCTTGACCACAGCATGGAAGTAAAAGCAAATATTTACAAATGTTTGAAGTATAGAAGCAGTATGAGAATGAGAGTGAGACCCAGACAGCTCTTACCTCCTTTTTGTATTGAAGACTACTTTTCATTTTTCTTTTTGTGTTGATGCTGGTTGGCAAGATGCTGCTTCTTTGTATACTCTGATGTTTCTGGCTTATTGCACTCCCTGGGAGTGAAATGCATTCTTTACAGTAACAAGTCTAGAATCAGAATGCACCCAAAGGCTTCCTAATCATCAGGTTTCCTATAACCCAGATTTTCCTTACAAGGAATCTAAATAATAGTTTTAAAAGTTTGCAATATGCTTTTATGAGCTTTTGATGTACTCCTGAGGGTTGAAGCGAGACTTCAGAGGAGGTAAATTTGTCAAGTAAAACCTGTGAATAAACTCTGCAATGGTTTAAGGGAAAGCATATACATTCAAGTGAGTTCAAATACAGAAATTTCAGAAGGACTGTAAATAAAATAAGGATATAATATCCTTTATATAAAATTGTTTTGATAGCTATCTTTTGTCTTGTTGCTGCTCACAGCAATGTTTCCTCTTGGAGTTAGATTAATCTCAGTACCAAAATCCAGGGTA